>NC_141878.1:599614964-600253297 GCF_056163025.1 Triticum urartu
AGTCATAATGGTAGCCTTGCGAACAACAGGAGCGTCATAGACGGTCAGACTGGAGAGAATAGCAGTCGATGGGCTGACCTCCCCCCCCCCCCCCCCCCCCGCGCGCGCAGTCGTAGCGGGAGCGTCGTGGACGGTGTCGTGCCACGGATGCGTTGACTGTAGAGGAAGCCGACGAGTTGCTCAAGCGGATGATAACCCTTTGTGCCGATGTCGATGTAGCCGAGAGCGTAGGATGGTGTATCCATAGTCGAGGTAGCCGTGCGCAGAACGCCGTGGTCGATGTCGAGTCAGGGTAGCCGGTGTCGAGGAAGTCGCCGTGTTGCCGCGGGCGCAAGGAGGCGCCGAGTTAGTCATGGGCGCATTGGTGTCGAAGTAGTGGTGCGTCGTGGAGAAGACGATGTTGACGAGGCGTCGCGCAGGGTTTGCCAAGCTCGTGGACACATCGTAGATGAAGGCATGCATCGGTGTAGCCAACACCGGGCATGCGTAGACGGACGAAGACGAAGTTGATGAAGCGCCGCACCAGGCTTGCCAGGCCCGGGGACACGTCATGGAGGAGGCACGTGTCGGTGTTGCCAGCAAAGGGCATGCGTAGATGAGGGACCTGCACGAGTTGTATGCCATGTCGAGGAGTCGGAGGGCCAGCAGAGAAGAAGACTCGACGACGGTTGCGGCAGAAAACGGTGCTGGGCCGATGTCGCCAGCGATGGTCGGAGTAGACGAAGTGGTCGGGGAAGAAGAAGGCGACGCTGGCGACAGGTTGGTGCTTGACGAAGACGAAGGGGGTGGACAGGCGGCGGCATCAGCTACAGGGGTAGTGGCGGCGGCCAAAGAAGAGAGGCTGTGGCAACGGCCAGGGGTGCGGCGGCGGTGCTCGAAGTAGGCGAAGAACCCGACAGCATGACGAAGACCGGCGCGGACATTGGCGCTCCCGCGCCGAGGGAGACGGCACGGTGCATACCATGGAAGGTCGACACGCGGTGACGGCAGAGTGGACCGCGGGCCACCGCACTACGGCCCGAAGGGGCGATGCAGCGGCGGCGGGCAGGTTAGGGCGACGGCGGGAAGACCTCGGGGAGGTGGCAAGGACCACGGGCCGCAGCGCTATGACCCAAGGGGCGGAAAAATGGCGAAGCACGGGTCAGTGCAACCGCGGGGACGGCCTCAGGCGGGGGCGCAGATCACGTGTCACGTTCGCTACAGCCCAACGGGGCAACGCAGCGGCAGCGCGAGGATCGGCGCAGCAACGAGGACGGCGATGGACCGCGGGTCGTGGCACTACGGCTCGAAGGGGCGACACAACGGTGACGTGGATCGGTGCACTCGCAGAAAGAACCACGGGGCGGCGATGCTACTGCCTGACGGGGCGACGCAGCAGCAGCCCGTTGCTCGATTGGTGGAGAGGCGCGTTGTACTCGGGACAATCTTCACGTGATTTTTGGAGGCGCGCACAACCGACAGGCCAGTTCGGTCGCACGGCGTAGATGACGCGTCTCGCGGCGGTGGGCGGGTGATCAATCCGATCGCGCACGAGGTTCGGGATGCCGCTTGGTGGATGGGGGTGGCGGTGGAGTTCAAGATGAAGCCGGCGAGTCCGACGCAGCCGGCCCAAGGTAACCGGCAAGGCCGAGGAAACCGGCCTGATGCAGCCAGCGACGTGGCCGCAGGCAACACGCCCGAGGTAGCCAGCGACGGGGCCACACAGACGCGGTGGACACGGTGGATGATGAAGAAAGTTAGGGGAGTTTCCAAATGGAAAAAAGTTGGGGGAGTGATTCTCGGTTACCAAGAAATACCACACATATTTCAGACGAAATTTGTAATTGAATTTTCAATTAAAATTCTTCAAATTAGATATAAGACAAACTTCAACCAGTTTCATCAGATAAGAGCCAGTACCTTGGTGGAACGTCGACAGCGTAAGTGCAACAACGGTGCTCGAACCAGCTACCTCTCGAATTGTGAAATAGACCGCTACCACCAGGACACGGCTACACACGCTAATGTAACTGAGATGCCACAATATTTATCTGTACTTTGAGCGTCTAAATTAAAAAACCTAAAATCTAAAAAGTGGCCGTGCGCTAAACAGACAGAACGAGCGGCCGAACGAGAGCCGCTCGATCTTGTCCCGATCGACGCCGCACGGTGTCCAGGTGTCCCCTGGTCGGGAGGTGGGGCCGCGCCGCTCAGACCCGCGTGTGGACCAGTTGCCTGGTCCGATTGCGCCGCGCCACGCGAGATAAATCGTCCGTGGGACCCACATGTCATCGAGGATTAGGCAGTTCTCCAGCGTTTTAGCCGTCGTGCGTAGTGGACGGCAGTTTCGAATTTCGTGCCCGTCCACCCCCACCTCTCGCCGCCCATTCCTCCACTTTCCCCCTTTGCTTTCGCCGTTGGTTGGTGCTCGGAGGCGGTTCCAAATCCGCCGGGTTGTGGTCGACGGCGGGGCGCGCCGCGAGGGTCGTCGTCCGCGGCGGCACAGGTACTGCTCCTACGCGTGCTCCTCGTCTTCGTCCCTGCTTGTTTCTCCACTCGCCCGTCCTCCTTTTTCTGGTGAGGTCACTCGTTTTCCGGTGAGGTCGCGGTCGTTGTCAGGGAGGTCGAGGTAGAGGTCGAGGTCGTGGTCGGGGTTATGGAGGTCGAACTCATTTTCCGGCGAGGTTGAGGTCACCCCAGCGGCCTACTTCGTTTGGGAAACCGCCGGATTGGCAAGGGTGTGTTAGGGTTGTGCTCATCCCGTTGTTTTTGCGTTGCGGTAGGGGTGAGCTCGTGCATATACGTACGGTACGAGTGGTTCAGGGAGGATGAGTGGTTTGCGGCGATAGAGCCTCTTCTGTGGATTGAAGCCTCGCGGTAGATCTGGTGTTATTGATGAGTGTTTTTCCCCCGCGGTGTGCAACTCTGTCGCCCCTTGCGTGCAAATTAGGAGCAATAGTAGACAATTTTTTAGATAATATAGCCAATCTGCCAGCCTTATGGTGGTTCTCGTGGGTCATGTGTTTTTCTCCTATTGGGTATTACATATCTTATACATTTTGTTCGATCATCATGCTATCAAGTTTGGCTCTTTTTGTTCAATATAGACAGCTTTGTTGCATGTTACAGTCGACACATATCAGGTAATATATAAATATATTTTGGAGGCTATGTGTAATCGGCCATAGTAAAAAATATGGAGCCAAATTTAGAAAGAAAAACGGGTGGCTGTTTACGAAAGATTAAACATGTAGGTTGATTTAGCTCCGGTATATGTCTTACTTTGGCAAACTCATTACTTTGATATATCAAACATTCATAGCCAATTAATAACAAGTTATCCAAACGATATTCTTTTGTATGTATTTATCAGTTCCCAATTAAATTGTGCACCCAATTAATTTCTCGTGTCTATATAAGCATTGGCAAACGGGACATAGCTGTAAAAATAGCCAGTGCAAACTAATAGCCAACTACTAGTGGTGGGGCTTATGAAGAATACAAGGGCATTGTGCTTGCTAGCTCTTATCATCATCTCCGCCACTTTCTTGTCCTGCCAAGCAGCAGGTATGTAGGAGCATACATAAATATTTTCTCCCTATGTATTCATTAGTTTCTTTTGTTTGTCTGCCTCTTCTATTTTTTAAAATCAAACCATACATCAATTTTAACCGCGTCGGAATGTTGTGTCTGATCTGCAGGTACAGTGGACCTTGGACCTATTCTTGGTTGTGTAAAGATGAAAAAAGTCTGCTCAGTTAATGAGAAGTGCTTGCGGGAATGTGCTTCCCGTGGTTGGAATACCCATAGATGCATTTGCACCCACACTGGCCATTGTTGTCACTACCCGGAGGCAATGGAACGAAATTGATAGTAGTAGTAGTATGCTATATTGTTGTCAGCCATGTCCTCTTGCTTTGCAAGGTGAATGTTAATCATCTATACCACCACTGATATAATAGATGCGACAGATTTAATAAACTTCAAAGCTATGTAGTTGAATTATATTTACGAAGAGACTATTCGGTCCATGAGTTCTTTTTTTGCTATTCTTCTGTTACGTGAAATTTTATTTTGTTTCAGTTGATTTTTTTTCCCTATGGCCTTCCAGCCCACATACAAAGTAACTAACGTGAAACACACAAGCAGCTAAACTGATTCTGCTAATAAAACTTTTGATTTTATTCCTAGTGTATAAGGTACTACGGTCAACATTTTACAACTGCAAAAAAGGTCAACCTTCTAATATGAGCTTCACTACATAGCAGATGGGATACAGCGCGACAAATGCAATGCTGTTCACCCGTACACATGACATCAGCGCATGGATTACTAATGTGTGGTGGCTAAATTTCATGTTTTGATCCTTTTTTGATACTTAATCGAGATCTGACCCTAGTCTGAAAAAATTTCAGGATCTGACCCTTTTGCTACCGCCATGGTACATGGCGGTAGGGTCTAACAGCCTACCGCCAAGGTCCCTGGCGGTAGGGTTACATGCCCTACCGCAAATTCCTGCTAAGTGTTGAACACAGTGCATGCTCGTACCTACCGCCGAGCACCTTGGCGGTAGGGTTATACAGTCTACCGCCAGCCTGTTTGGCGGTAGGGTTGTTTCTTACCGCCAAGGTCTCTGGCGGTAGGCTGTTACACCCTACCGCCATGGACCATGGCGGTAGCAAAAGGGTCAGATCTCGAAATTTTTTCAAACTAGGATCAGATCTCGATTAAGTATCAGAAAAGGGTCAAAACACGAAATTTTGCCATGTGTGGTCTGTGGTTGGCTGATTGTGAGAGTGGAGCACGTCGCTCCGTAACACCGGGTTGTGACGTTCGCTCGCTAGATTTCTCCTTGAATATATTTTTATAGGCAGATCACCATTAGTGGAAAAAAACATGCAAAAAATAGAGTACTAGCATGAATGCACGTGTTTGGCAATACTCCTTTTCAGTATGTAAGGAGTAGAGCTTCCACCATTTTTCCCGGTCATTGTTTTCAGTAAAAAATCAATGGGTATAATGAGGAAAAATATAAAATTTGATTGGAGATGGGAGGTAGGGGGCTAGCAGGGGCCACGGCCGACATCCAGAATTTTCCATTACACCAATGACTAGTTACTGTTAGAAGGGATAGAGAGGGATTGTTGCGGAATATGATGGATGTATTATTGAGTCTCGAGAAGGAGTATATATTGAGTACAAGACATGGAGGGCAAGACGACTCTCCTAGAGATAAGGTAGGAGACGGATTACTAATCCTAAACTACCAAACATATGTAACCAAAATATATCTCTAACATGGCCCCGCAGTCATAATGGTAGCCTTGCGAACAACAGGAGCGTCGCAGACGGTCAGACTGGAGAGAATAGCAGTCGATGGGCTGACCTCCCCCCCCCCCCCCCGCGCGCAGTCGTAGCGGGAGCGTCGTGGACGGTGTCGTGCCACGGATGCGTTGACTGTAGAGGAAGCCGACGAGTTGCTCAAGCGGATGATAACCCTTTGTGCCGATGTCGATGTAGCCGAGAGCGTAGGATGGTGTAGCCATAGTCGAGGTAGTCGTGCGCAGAACGCCGTGGTCGATGTCGAGTCAGGGTAGCCGGTGTCGAGGAAGTCGCCGTGTTGCCGCGGGCGCAAGGAGGCGCCGAGTTAGTCATGGGCGCATTGGTGTCGAAGTAGTGGTGCGTCGTGGAGAAGACGATGTTGACGAGGCGTCGCGCCGGGTTTGCCAAGCTCGTGGACACATCGTAGATGAAGGCATGCATCGGTGTAGCCAACACCGGGCATGCGTAGACGGACGAAGACGAAGTTGATGAAGCGCCGCACCAGGCTTGCCAGGCCCGGGGACACGTCATGGAGGAGGCACGTGTCGGTGTTGCCAGCAAAGGGCATGCGTAGATGAGGGACCTGCACGAGTTGTATGCCATGTCGAGGAGTCGGAGGGCCAGCAGAGAAGAAGACTCGACGACGGTTGCGGCAGAAAACGGTGCTGGGCCGATGTCGCCAGCGATGGTCGGAGTAGACGAAGTGGCCGGGGAAGAAGAAGGCGACGCTGGCGACAGGTTGGTGCTTGACGAAGACGAAGGGGGTGGACAGGCGGCGGCGTCAGCTACAGGGGTAGTGGCGGCGGCCAAAGAAGAGAGGCTGTGGCAACGGTCAGGGGTGCGGCGGCGGTGCTCGAAGTAGGCGAAGAACCCGATAGCATGACGAAGACCGGCGCGGACATTGGCGCTCCCGCGCCAAGGGAGACGGCGCGGTGCATACCATGGAAGGTCGACACGCGGTGACGGCAGAGTGGACCGCGGGCCACCGCACTACGGCCCGAAGGGGCGATGCAGCGGCGGCGGGCAGGTTAGGGCGACGGCGGGAAGACCTCGGGGAGGTGGCAAGGACCACGGGCCGCAGCGCTATGACCCAAGGGGCGGAAAAATGGCGAAGCACGGGTCAGTGCAACCGCGGGGACGGCCTCGGGCGGGGGCGCAGATCACGTGTCACGTTCGCTACGGCCCGGCGGGGCAACGCAGCGGCAGCGCGAGGATCGGCGCAGCCACGAGGACGGCGATGGACCGCGGGTCGCGGCACTACGGCTCGAAGGGGCGACACAACGGTGACGTGGATTGGTGCACTCGCAGAAAGAACCACGGGGCGGTGATGCTGCTGCCCGACGGGGCAACGCAGCAGCAGCCCGTTGCTCGATTGGTGGAGAGGCGCGTTGTACTCGGGACAATCTTCACGTGATTTTTGGAGGCGCGCGCAACCGACAGGCCAGTTCGGTCGCACGGCGTAGATGACGCGTCTCGCGGCGGTGGGCGGGTGATCAATCGGATCGCGCACGAGGTTCGGGATGCCGCTTGGTGGATGGGGGTGGCGGTGGAGTTCAAGATGAAGCCGGCGAGTCCGACGCAGCCGGCCCAAGGTAACCGGCAAGGCCGAGGAAGCCGGCCTGATGCAGCCAGCAACGTGGCCGCAGGCAACGCGCCCGAGGTAGCCAGCGACGGGGCCACACAGACGCGGTGGACACGGTGGATGATGAAGAAAGTTAGGGGAGTTTCCAAATGGAAAAAAGTTGGGGGAGTGATTCTCGGTTACCAAGAAATACCACACATATTTCAGACGAAATTTGTAATAGAATTTTCAATTAAAATTCTTTCAAATTAGATATAAGACAAACTTGAACCAGTTTCCTCAGATAAGAGCCAGTACCTTGGTGGAACGTCGACAGCGTAAGTGCAACAACGGTGCTCGAACCAGCTACCTCTCGAATTGTGAAATAGACCGCTACCACCAGGACACGGCTACACACGCTAATGTAACTGAGATGCCACAATATTCATCTGTACTTTGAGCGTCTAAATTAAAAAACCTAAAATCTAAAAAGTGGCCATGCGCTAAACAGACAGAACGAGCGGCCGAACGAGAGCCGCTCGATCTTGTCCCGATCGACGCCGCACGGTGTCCAGGTGTCCCCTGGTCGGGAGGTGGGGCCGCGCCGCTCAGACCCGCGTGTGGACCAGTCGCCTGGTCCGATTGCGCCGCGCCACGCGAGATAAATCGTCCGTGGGACCCACATGTCATCGAGGATTAGGCAGTTCTCCAGCGTTTTAGCCGTCGTGCGTAGCGGACGGCAGTTTCGAATTTCGTGCCCGTCCACCCCCACCTCTCGCCGCCCATTCCTCCACTTTCCCCCTTTGCTTTCGCCGTTGGTTGGTGCTCGGAGGCGGTTCCAAATCCGCCGGGTTGTGGTCGACGGCGGGGCGCGCCGCGAGGGTCGTCGTCCGCGGCGGCACAGGTACTGCTCCTACGCGTGCTCCTCGTCTTCATCCCTGCTTGTTTCTCCACTCGCCCGTCCTCCTTTTTCTGGTGAGGTCACTCGTTTTCCGGTGAGGTCGCGGTCGTTGTCAGGGAGGTCGAGGTAGAGGTCGAGGTCGCGGTCGGGGTTAGGGAGGTCGAACTCATTTTCCGGCGAGGTTGAGGTCACCCCAGCGGACTACTTCGTTTGGGAAACCGCCGGATTGGCAGGGGTGGGTTAGGGTTGTGCTCATCCCGTTGTTTTTGCGTTGCGGTAGGGGGTGAGCTCGTGCATATACGTACGGTACGAGTGGTTCAGGGAGGATGAGTGGTTCGCGGCGATAGAGCCTCTTCTGTGGATTGAAGCCTCGCGGTGGATCTGGTGTTTTTGATGAGTGTTTTTCCCCCGCGGTGTGCAACTCTGTCGCCCCTTGCGTGCAAATTAGGAGCAATAGTAGACAATTTTTGAGATAATATAGCCAATCTGCCAGCCTTATGGTGGTTCTCGTGGGTCATGTGTTTTTCTCCTATTGGGTATTACATATCTTATACATTTTGTTCGATCATCATGCTATCAAGTTTGGCTCTTTTTGTTCAATATAGACAGCTTTGTTGCATGTTACAGTCGACACATATCAGGTAATATATAAATATATTTTGGAGGCTATGTGTAATCGGCCATAGTAAAAAATATGGAGCCAAATTTAGAAAGAAAAACGGGTGGCTGTTTACGAAAGATTAAACATGTAGGTTGATTTAGCTCCGGTATATGTCTTACTTTGGCAAACTCATTACTTTGATATATCAAACATTCATAGCCAATTAATAACAAGTTATCCAAACGATATTCTTTTGTATGTATTTATCAGTTCCCAATTAAATTGTGCACCCAATTAATTTCTCGTGTCTATATAAGCATTGGCAAACGGGACATAGCTGTAAAAATAGCCAGTGCAAACTAATAGCCAACTACTAGTGGTGGGGCTTATGAAGAATACAAGGGCATTGTGCTTGCTAGCTCTTATCATCATCTCCGCCACTTTCTTGTCCTGCCAAGCAGCAGGTATGTAGGAGCATACATAAATATTTTCTCCCTATGTATTCATTAGTTTCTTTTGTTTGTCTGCCTCTTCTATTTTTTAAAATCAAACCATACATCAATTTTAACCGCGTCGGAATGTTGTGTCTGATCTGCAGGTACAGTGGACCTTGGACCTATTCTTGGTTGTGTAAAGATGAAAAAAGTCTGCTCAGTTAATGAGAAGTGCTTGCGGGAATGTGCTTCCCGTGGTTGGAATACCCATAGATGCATTTGCACCCACACTGGCCATTGTTGTCACTACCCGGAGGCAATGGAACCAAATTGATAGTAGTAGTAGTATGCTATATTGTTGTCAGCCATGTCCTCTTGCTTTGCAAGGTGAATGTTAATCATCTATACCACCACTGATATAATAGATGCGACAGATTTAATAAACTTCAAAGCTATGTAGTTGAATTATATTTACGAAGAGACTATTCGGTCCATGAGTTCTTTTTTTGCTATTCTTCTGTTACGTGAAATTTTATTTTGTTTCAGTTGATTTTTTTTCCCTATGGCCTTCCAGCCCACATACAAAGTAACTAACGTGAAACACACAAGCAGCTAAACTGATTCTGCTAATAAAACTTTTGATTTTATTCCTAGTGTATAAGGTACTACGGTCAACATTTTACAACTGCAAAAAAGGTCAACCTTCTAATATGAGCTTCACTACATAGCAGATGGGATACAGCGCGACAAATGCAATGCTGTTCACCCGTACACATGACATCAGCGCATGGATTACTAATGTGTGGTGGCTAAATTTCATGTTTTGATCCTTTTTTGATACTTAATCGAGATCTGACCCTAGTCTGAAAAAATTTCAGGATCTGACCCTTTTGCTACCGCCATGGTACATGGCGGTAGGGTCTAACAGCCTACCGCCAAGGTCCCTGGCGGTAGGGTTACATGCCCTACCGCAAATTCCTGCTAAGTGTTGAACACAGTGCATGCTCGTACCTACCGCCGAGCACCTTGGCGGTAGGGTTATAAAGGCTACCGCCAGCCTGTTTGGCGGTAGGGTTGCTTCCTACCGCCAAGGTCTCTGGCGGTAGGCTGTTACACCCTACCGCCATGGACCATGGCGGTAGCAAAAGGGTCAGATCTCGAAATTTTTTCAAACTAGGATCAGATCTCGATTAAGTATCAGAAAAGGGTCAAAACACGAAATTTTGCCATGTGTGGTCTGTGGTTGGCTGATTGTGAGAGTGGAGCACGTCGCTCCGTAACACCGGGCTGTGACGTTCGCTCGCTAGATTTCTCCTTGAATATATTTTTATAGGCAAATCACCATTAGTGGAAAAAACATGCAAAAAATAGAGTACTGGCATGAATGCACGTGTTTGGCAATACTCCTTTTCAGTATGTAAGGAGTAGAGCTTCCACCATTTTTCCCGGTCACTGTTTTCAGTAAAAAATCAATGGGTATAATGAGGAAAAATATAAAATTTGACTGGAGATGGGAGGTAGGGGGCTAGCAGGGGCCACGGCCGACATCCAGAATTTTCCATTACACCAATGACTAGTTACTGTTAGAAGGGATAGAGAGGGATTGTTGCGGAATATGATGGATGTATTATTGAGTCTCGAGAAGGAGTATATATTGAGTACAAGACATGGAGGGCAAGACGACTCTCCTAGAGATAAGGTAGGAGACGGATTACTAATCCTAGACTACCAAACATATGTAACCAAAATATATCTCTAACATGGCCCCGCAGTCATAATGGTAGCCTTGCGAACAACAGGAGCGTCGCAGACGGTCAGACTGGAGAGAATAGCAGTCGATGGGCTGACCTCCCCCCCCCCCCCCCGCGCAGTCGTAGCGGGAGCGTCGTGGACGGTGTCGTGCCACGGATGCGTTGACTGTAGAGGAAGCCGACGAGTTGCTCAAGCGGATGATAACCCTTTGTGCCGATGTCGATGTAGCCGAGAGCGTAGGATGGTGTAGCCATAGTCGAGGTAGCCGTGCGCAGAACGCCGTGGTCGATGTCGAGTCAGGGTAGCCGGTGTCGAGGAAGTCGCTGTGTTGCCGCGGGCGCAAGGAGGCGCCGAGTTAGTCATGGGCGCATTGGTGTCGAAGTAGTGGTGCGTCGTGGAGAAGACGATGTTGACGAGGCGTCGCGCCGGGTTTGCCAAGCTCGTGGATACGTCGTAGATGAAGCCATGCATCGGTGTAGCCAACACCGGGCATGCGTAGACGGACGAAGACGAAGTTGATGAAGCGCCGCACCAGGCTTGCCAGCCCGGGGACACGTCATGGAGGAGGCACGTGTCGGTGTTGCCAGCAAAGGGCATGCGTAGATGAGGGACCTGCACGAGTTGTATGCCATGTCCAGGAGTCGGAGGGCCAGCAGAGAAGAAGACTCGACGACGGTTGCGGCATAAAACGGTGCTGGGCCGATGTCGCCAGCGATGGTCGGAGTAGACGAAGTGGTCGGGGAAGAAGAAGGCGACGCTGGCGACAGGTTGGTGCTTGACGAAGACGAAGGGGGTGGACAGGCGGCGGCGTCAGCTACAGGGGTAGTGGCGGCGGCCAAAGAAGAGAGGCTGTGGCAGCGACCAGGGGTGCGGCGGCGGTGCTCGAAGTAGGCGAAGAACCCGACAGCATGACGGAGACCGGCGCGGACGTTGGCGCTCCCGCGCCGAGGGAGACGGCGCGGTGCATACCATGGAAGGTCGACACGCGGTGACGGCAGAGTGGACCGCGGGCCACCGCGCTACGGCCCGAAGGGGCGACGCAGCGGCGGCGGGCAGGTTAGGGCGACGGCGGGAAGACCTCGGGGAGGTGGTAACGACCACGGGCCGCAGCGCTATGACCCAAGGGGCGGAAAAATGGCGAAGCACGGGTCAGTGCAACCGCGAGGACGGCCTCGGGTGGGGGCGCAGATCACGTGTCACGCTCGCTACGGCCCGATGGGGCAACGCAGCGGCAGCGCAAGGATCGGCGCAGCCACGAGGACGGCGATGGACCGCGGGCCGCGGCACTACGGCTCGAAGGGGCGACACAACGGTGACGTGGATCGGTGCACTCGCAGAAAGAACCACGGGGCGGCGATGCTGCTGCCCGACGGGGCGACGCAGCAGCAGCCCGTTGCTCGATTGGTGGAGAGGCGCGTTGTACTCGGGACAATCTTCACGTAATTTTTGTAGGCGCGCGCAACCGACAGGCCAGTTCGGTCGCACGGCGTAGATGACGCGTCTCATGGCGGTGGGCGGGTGATCAATCCGATCGCGCACGAGGTTCGGGATGCCGCTTGGTGGATGGGGGTGGCGGTGGAGTTCAAGATGAAGCCGGCGAGTCCGACGCAGCCGGCCCAAGGTAACCGGCAAGGCCGAGGAAGCCGGCCTGATGCAGCCAGCGACGTGGCCGCAGGCAACGCGCCCGAGGTAGCCAGCGACGGGGCCGCACAGACGCGGTGGACACGGTGGATGATGAAGAAACTTAGGGGAGTTTCCAAATGGAAAAAAGTTGGGGGAGTGATTCTCGGTTACCAAGAAATACCACACATATTTCAGACGAAATTTGTAATTGAATTTTCAATTAAAATTCTTTCAAATTAGATATAAGACAAACTTGAACCAGTTTCATCAGATAAGAGCCAGTACCTTGGTGGAACGTCGACAGCGTAAGTGCAACAACGGTGCTCGAACCAGCTACCTCTCGAATTGTGAAATAGACCGCTACCACCAGGACACGGCTACACACGCTAATGTAACTGAGATGCCACAATATTTATCTGTACTTTGAGCGTCTAAATTAAAAAACCTAAAATCTAAAAAGTGGCTGTGCGCTAAACAGACAGAACGAGCGGCCGAACGAGAGCCGCTCGATCTTGTCCCGATCGACGCCGCACGGTGTCCAGGTGTCCCCTGGTCGGGAGGTGGGGCCGCGCCGCTCAGACCCGCGTGTGGACCAGTCGCCTGGTCTGATTGCGCCGCGCCACGCGAGATAAATCGTCCTTGGGACCCACATGTCATCGAGGATTAGGCAGTTCTCCAGCGTTTTAGCCGTCGTGCGTAGTGGACGGCAGTTTCGAATTTCGTGCCCGTCCACCCCCACCTCTCGCCGCCCATTCCTCCACTTTCCCCGTTTGCTTTCGTCGTTGGTTGGTGCTCGGAGGCGGTTCCAAATCCGCCGGGTTGTGGTCGACGGCGGGGCGCGCCGCGAGGGTCGTCGTCCACGGCGGCACAGGTACTGCTCCTACGCGCGCTCCTCGTCTTCGTCCCTGCTTGTTTCTCCACTCGCCCGTCCTCCTTTTTCTGGTGAGGTCACTCGTTTTCCGGTGAGGTCGCGGTCGTTGTCAGGGAGGTCGAGGTACAGGTCGAGGTCGCGGTCGGGGTTAGGGAGGTCGAACTCATTTTCCGGCGAGGTTGAGGTCACCCCAGCGGACTACTTCGTTTGGGAAACCGCCGGATTGGCAGGGGTGGGTTAGGGTTGTGCTCATCCCGTTGTTTTTGCGTTGCAGTAGGGGGTGAGCTCGTGCATATACGTACGGTACGAGTGGTTCAGGGAGGATGAGTGGTTCGCG
This sequence comes from Triticum urartu, assembly GCF_056163025.1. Taxonomy (NCBI): domain Eukaryota; kingdom Viridiplantae; phylum Streptophyta; class Magnoliopsida; order Poales; family Poaceae; genus Triticum; species Triticum urartu. The sequence goes on from NC_141878.1 coordinate 599,628,346, forward strand.
GCGATAGAGCCTCTTCTGTGGATTGAAGCCTCGCGGTGGATTTGGTGTTTTTGATGAGTGTTTTTCCCTCGCGGTGTGCAACTCTGTCGCCCCTTGCGTGCAAATTAGGAGCAATAGTAGACAATTTTTGAGATAATATAGCAAATCTGCCAGCCTTATGGTGGTTCCCGTGGGTCATGTGTTTTTCTCCTCTTGTTTGCAATTAGGGACCATTACCTGTGCAAATTAGTACCTGTGCAAATTAGGGACCATTACCTGTGCAAAGCAACTAAGAGGGTGAAACTTGTATCACAGCCACTTTTTAGTTGGTAGACACTTGTGTTCCAGTTGCACAAAATTCTATCCAGTTGGCTTCATTCATATAGTAGTTGGCTGTCCCTATGTTCTGCAGTTGCACCAATTTTTTGCTAGTTGGGTGTCTACATACTGTTCAGTTGCACAAGTTGCATGCTCAGTTGGCTACATCACTTTTACTAGTTGGCTGTCCATATGTTCTACACTTGCACTAGTTTGTCCCGCTTAGTTGGTTTGCTGTTTTGCACTAGGTCGACCGTCTATATGTTGTTCATTTGCACAATTAGATGGATGCATCCATATACTAATTGGCTGTATATATATACTGTTTTTGTGTTGCACAAGTTGCTCTGCTTTCGTGGTCAAGTTGGTTGTCCATGTGTTTTACAATGGACACTAGTTGCCCTGCTTAGTTTGCTTGCTATTTTGTGCTAGGTTGTCTGTCTACGCGTCGTTCAGTTGCACAAGTTGCCTGATTAGTTGGCTGCATCCATGTACTAGTTGGTTCTGTACTTCATTTTGCGCATCTTCTAACTCATTTTGCGCATGAGTTGGCTGTTTTCCCCTCTGCTGTGTGCAACTAGGGACTCTTGTTTGTGCAATTTTAGCACCAATGCTTGCCAGTTTTCCAATATAATCTACCCAATCCACCAGCGTTGTGGTGGCTGTGGTGGTTTATGTGTTATTCTCGTGCTTTGTGCAACTAGGACCCCTTGATTTGTGCAAATTAGTACCAATGCTTGCCAATTTTCCATTTTTAATTTTACTCAATGTGCAAGTCTTTTTGTTGTGGATATGGTTGTTTTCATGTGTCTCCCCTCATGTTAAACTAGGGACGCTTTTTTCAGAATAAGTTATCTCACTGAGCTTGTTGCCTTTACTTAACTTTTTTCTGCCTAGGTATTACTTGTCACAGTTGGCAAGTAATAACTAGGCAGAAAAAAGTTAGTTGTCTTATTTGATGTCTAGTTTGCACAAGGTTTACTGCCCAGTTGGCTGCATCATTGTAGTAGTTGGTTGTCCACATCTTCTAACTATGTTTTTTTGTTGTATTTCCTGCCGCAGGGCAAAAATGGTTATAATAGGAGGAGATGCGGATGGCAATGAAGGAGATGTATTTTTTTCACTTTTTTTCTTTTGTTTTTGAGTTGTTTTCAACTTATGCATGTATGCTAATGTCTTTTTTTTCATGTTTTCTTTTTGGTTGCTTAATCAGCGTTCTGGAAGTCAGCCGCTTCGCCGGAACTCGAAGCGTCCTGCTAATCGCCAGCCACGACCTGCGCAGAGTGTTGAGCAGGGAGAGGATGTTGAGGTAAGTGGCATGCTGATGACACAAGTCCATTTTTTGGTTTTGTTTGGGTCATAAAACATTTTTTTGTTTTTTCCCATGATCATGTTTTTTATTTTTTTTCTTAGGATGCTGATCAGTTCCGTGTTGTAAAGCGGACTAGACGTGCAGCACTTGGCAAGGGAGCTGAGTCATCTTCTAGGGTAAGTAAAATCTCAAATATAAGTGTTTTTCTCGCCTTTTTTAGATAGTGATGAAATTATGCAGCAGTTCGGACCACTATTTTTGTTTTTAGTCTGTCAATAACAACCTTTTGTAGTTGACATCTCTAGTCATATTGATTTAAATACAATTGACATTAGTTGGCATTAGTTGGCATCTTGTAGTTCACTAGTTGGCATCTTTTCATAGTTGACATCAGTGGTCATTTTTTTGTGCAGGCAGCAGTTGCTGGAGAAGCTGTCGCATCTTCCGCAGCAGATGCTGAGGTATGTGGGTTTTTTTGTGTGTTTATGAGCTATTTGAATAGTTCTTTGCAAACCTTTTTTTTAGTTACTGTTTTTCTTGTGTTGCAGTATCATTTCTTATTGTTGCACATCCACTAGAACTTTTTGTAGCTGCCTGGTCTCGTTCTTTTTTATTTACTGTTTTATTGTTGCACATTCAGTTGCACATTGGCAGTCTTGCAGTTGTCCTCATGAGCTTTATTGGTTGCACAAATACATCATATTAGTTGGCATGATCCATTTTATGAATATATAGCTCATTCTAATACTGATCCAAATGATGATTGCTAGTTTTTTTTCATTCTTGTTTTTTCTCTTATGTTTAATGTTTGTGTAATGCTTTCATTTTCTAATCAACAGGGCAGCGGTGAAGGAGTTGAGGTGGCTCCAGGGGAAGATGTGGAGCAACCATCACAAGCAGGCAGGATAAGGGCATCACCAGCGCGCTTTGCAAATTTCAACGCCTCTCTAACTCCACTACAGAAATCAGAGCTAGTTTCAAGGTCGGTCGGGGGGCTATTGAACTTATCAGACACACTTCCAGCGGACCTCACTAAGTTCCTGGTGCAGTCCTACCAGCCACAGACCTCTGAAATGGTTTTCCCAGGAAGGGGAAGGATCCGTGTCGATGCTGACAGTGTTCAGAGGGTATTTCATCTCCCAAACAAGGGTCCAAAAGTCAGATATTTAGTTGACAAGGATGCCACTAGGAGATTCAGACAGGCTTTCAACATAACTGGAAATTCTCATCCCCAGATCAGTACATGGCTCAAGATGATTGAGCATATGGCTGGAAGAACGGATGACACATTCTTTATGGCCTGGCTTGCGGTTGCCTTCAGCACTTTTCTAGCACCAACCACGGCCTTGAAGCTCAGCCCAAAGTGTTATGGACTTGTGCTAGATCATCAAATGCTAAAGAATACAAACATCTGCCTCTTTGTAGCAGAACACATTAACGAAGCTTTCCGGAACATGGACCAGGAGAAGCAAACTGTTTGCTGCTGCTTGTATCACTTGATGGTTAGTGAAAACGACCACTTTTTTCCATCTGTTCCTGTTCTTTCTGTGCAGTTATAGTTTGCTGAAATTCTCATAACAATAACTGAACTTGGCTTTTTCTTTTTGTTTGGGTCTGGTGCAGATACTATACCTTGATGCGCTCGTACATGACATCCCAGTAAGCAACTGCGCGATACGATCGAATGCATGGGATAGTACTCTAATTGCCAAGGTGATCAAGAAGGATACTATCTCTCCTGGTGTGTTCGGCAAATTACAAGTGAGTTATTTTTTGTTTTTTTCCAACAGTGTGCTTCCTTCTATGTTCTTTTGATGTCTGGTCACTCTTTTTGGAAATTGCACAGAAAACTGTCATCAGTTGGCACAACAATGCATGTAGTTGCACAGATTATAGCTTTAAGTTTAGCAATCTGCACACATGTTCATTTTAAATTGGCACACCATCTTTGTTAAGTTGCACAGTTTTACTAATCTTTTTGCACAGATGTGTTGCATCAGTTGGTAGGAACTTTTTTTTAGGTGCCATGTGTGTTGCACAGTTTTTGTGTCTTTGTTCATTTGCATATATGTATAGTTGAATTTGTCTACCCCAGTATCTTGTTGTAGTTGCACAGGTTGTAATGTGTGGTTTCATTCAACACACAAATCTATTTTGATAACCTTGTTATTTTCTGTTTCTCTTTTTTTCCACACCAGCTTAAAGAGGAGTATAGAGGCACGGAGCAGACACCACTGTTTGGTGGAGTTTTGCAAGCTGAAGCATTTGTGGCATCCAAGTTACCAATAACATACAATCCGCAGGTTAGTGTTTTGCATACAGAAACTTGTATCACTTACCAATATTTTTTCTATTGGCTGGGATGTATGTTCAGTTGGACATGTATAACTTTTGTAGTTGCGAAAATTCAGAATTTAGTTGGCTGTAATGTATGTTCAGTTGCACATATAAGCTTTTGTAGTTGCACATGTTCTTTTGGATAGTCAAAGTGTTCATTTACAACCATTGTCATCAACTTTTGGCAGAAATGCATGGTTTTTACTTTGTGCCACAGTGCATGTGTAGTTGGCTATAATCATGTTTTTAGTTGGCCAGAAAGTGTGTATTAGTCGTTTTTGCTTATCACATCATGGTCAATTACAGACATTTTTACTTTTTATTATTTTTCTAACTGAATCAGTACTGAATCTTTTTTGTGTTGATGCAGAAAAAGGCAAACATTGCGAAAGTGGTCAATGAGCTATGCAAGGCTGTAACTGAACAGGTTGGCACCTTCATTGAAGAAGTTGCCAAGATTGATGACGAGGAACCAGATATTGATCCTTACATACAGCAGCCATCAATGCAAACTGGGGCATCACGCCGTGCTCCAAAAAGAAAGAGACGGCGGTCAACTATACAAGAAGAAGAAGAATTTGTTGAGGATGATTCAGAAGAAGATGAGGAAATGGAAGCAGCGATAGATGCTGACGACGATGAGGAGACAGATGCGGATGAATCAGAGGAGGAGGACAAGGATGAGGATGACAATGAAGAAGATGCAGAGGAGGAGGAGGATGAGGAGGAAGAGGAGGAGGAGGAGGAGGAGGAGGAGGAGGACAAACAAGAAGAGGACAAAGGAGAGGAGGAGGACAAGGAAGAAGATAGTGATGCAGAGGAGGAGGAAGAAGAAGGTGAGGCCAGAGAGGGGGACGGGGACAAAGGGGCAGCAGTTGATGGCAGTGAGAGGGGAGAAGACAAAGGCGCAGTAGCTGATGGCAGTGAGAGGGAAGAAGACGAGCATGAAGAAGACGAGGATGATATGGTGATGATAAAGGGGGATCCAATGGAGGCAGCGACAGCAGCGATGACGATGATGATGACAACGCCCCTGGTTCTGGTGGTACAGGTGGCAACACATCCAGGAGGACTAGCACTCACGCCACCCCTGCGAGCAGCAGCAATTCATTGAGTAGCAGGAGCACACTACAGATGTTGATTGACAAGACTTGCTGGAAAGACAAGGATTTGCCAAAGTCAAAGAAAAATGACGAAGCAGAGTCTCAGGGCAGCATTGATATGTTCAAGCTCTGCAACTTGAAGCCAGCTTTGCCAACCACCTTTCCCGTGCCAGATTTCAGCGACAAAGATATGTGTGAGAAGATCAACTTTGCCATTGACAAGAGCCTGTTCTTATCAACTGATGCTGAAAAGAATCAAATTGACATGGAGGAAGCAGGAAAGGGTCTTGACTGGGTTCATTCAAAGGAAAAATACAAGGAATATTTAAAGTAGCTCCCAGACCTAAGCTCCAGCAAGAGCAAGGCAGCATCCACGGCAAACCCTCACGTGGTCCAGAAGTGTAAAGCAGTTTCAATGAAGAAGAATCTGCAGTTGCCTCAAACCAAGGAGAAGATGGTGAGTGCAGATGCTGAAGTAAATATGGTCAAGGAAGTTGTGCTTCAAACTGATATGCCAACAGTAGTGAGCAGAGAGCCAACCAATGTCAGAGAAGTTCAACAGATCAAGGGGAAGACTCCCCTTTCAACAGTCCCACCAAAACTACCTAAGCAGAAGATTGTCAAGTTTGCCAGGGGCGCAAAGGGGGAACAGGCCACAAAAGATTTGGGGTTCAGAGATGAGAGAGAGCTGCGAGGCGCAGCCATTGATGCAGGGGTGCCAAGTTCTGCCAGGTTGCTGCCAACTCAGACTGGAAAGATGCCAACTACAGATACCAGTGTGCCAACTGATGTGTCAGTTAGCAGTATGGTCACAGTCAAAGACACCACAGCTGGTCAGGAAGGCACCACTGCAACTGCAAGTCCCAAGGTGCCTACTGATAGAGATGCTTCAATGCCAAACACAAAAGTAGGTGATCCAACTATCAAAGTGCCGTCCCCAAGAGCTGACTTTCAGCAACCATTAACACAAGAGGAGGTGTTCGACATTATAAGTAGGTGCAAGCCTCCAAGGCCGCCAACTACAACACTATTGCGAACCAAGTCAGTGAATGATGCACCCGTGTTTGTGCCGCAAGGAGATGCCCTGGTCCTTGAACCCTTACGAAGATCAAAGTCTTATCATGGTGACGGGTTCTGCGATGCACCATCTTTTGACCTCGGCATAGATGGTGATGCTCCAGCACCTGCTCCAGCAGTAGATACAGCGGAAGCCGGTGTGATTAGTATCGATGAGTGTGAGTTCGACCCAGCAGCTGTGAATGAAGGATGTGATGCTGCTGATGCTGGCAAGGCAATAGCTCAAGAACTAGATGTTGGTTCACCAGAGAATTGCCACACCCCGATATGCGCAGAACCAGAACTTGGCACGAGCAGTTCTTCGGGGCCACCTCTTGTACGAAGACAGAGGAGGGTAAGAAGGCCCGCAGCATCTCAAAGGTCTCCATTCATCGACTACAACAAGAACAAGACTTTCAGCACCAATGAGGTAGTGAACAAGCTTTACGCTGCCCTCTTGTATTGGGTCAGGCATCACAAAGGAGCAAATGATGGAGCTACCAGGTAAACTAACTCCCCACAGCCTACATACATATCTTTTTCAGTTGCATAGCACCAGCCACTTAGTTGCACAGAAAGCATAGTATGTTGCACAGAACAGGGCTTTTAGTTGCACACTGCTCTTTTTTCATTTTCATGCACATTTTTTTTGCTGATGTGACCCTTCGAGCTAACTTATCTTTTTATTGCTTTCAAAAAAATCAGCCCTGAGATAATCAGGTATGGTGCTTTCTACATTTCTTTAAAGGAGTTAGTTGATTCGATGAAGCCGGTTCAATGGCTGTCAAAAATTTTTATTGAGACTGGAATCTTACACATCATGGATAACTTACCAGAAGGCTCAAAGAAGGTTGTTATGCCACTAAGGTTTTCTGTAAGTTTTTCCAAAACCTTCTTTTTACCCTCATCTTTGTTCTGTAGCACTTTTTCGTTGACCATTTGAGGGAGGCCTTTCACCGACTAAGGAGTTTTGAGCGATGTTTTATAATCTCTGCAGATAAAATTACAGCAAGGGATCCACAATGTGAATGAGATGAACAAGAAGTTTGATTACAAGAACCGTCTCGACAAGAAAGACTTGGTGAGTGTTGTGCCCACATCATCAATCTTTTTTTAGTTGGCACCCACAGCATGTCCAGTTGCACATGACACATCTGTTAGTTGGCAGATACTTGTTGCAACCCATTTTTAACTTGACCAAGTCTTTTACTGTTTTTCTTAGCTACATCTTGTATTTGTGTCTGAAATCGTTCACGCTTGCAGGTCATGCTGCCAGTGCTTGAGTGCGCAGATGTAACCGATAAGGACGGAGGGAGGCATTATTGGGTCTTCAGTGTGAACTTGAGGGACGGACGCTTCGAAGTTCTTGATTCAAGCAGGACACTGGACAACATTGAGCTGATGAACAATGCCTCTACCATTGCGGGGGCAGTACGCCAGCTATGGAGGAAGCATTACCCAAAGTTCAGCATCGAGAACTTCCAGATTATTGACATTGACGTACCGAAGTAGCTTGGCGAGTAAGACAATAAGCATTTCATTCCTTCTCAATCAAATACAATCATTTTGTAGTTTTTAAATTTTTCTACATGTGCAATCTTTAGTATTTTTAAGACACAGTACTAGTCTTCAATCTGTTTTATCATTTTTATGAGTTTCTAATGGATTATCTAGCTAGTTGCAGAGTGGCGCATAAGTAGTTTGCACAGTGGCACATAATGAGTTGAAGTGGAACACAAGCAGTTGCACAGTAGGACATAAGTAGTTGCACAGAGTGCATTACCTTTATTTGGTTTTAATTTTATGTGACAATTTTTTTGCCCATTTTTTGCAGTAATGAGTGTGGGTTGTTCGCACTGCTTAACGCCACCGAGTGGAATGGTAGCCAACTGCCCAACTACGACCCCAAGGAAGTACTCAACATTAGGAAGAAGCTGACGTATGATTGGGTCACCAGCGTGCACAACACCGCCCCATGGAGGAAGTTGCTGAGATACGACAAGGAGTAGGTCAGTACTATTTTTTTTCTGCTCCATGGAGGAAGTTTCTGGTTTGTACAATTTTATTAAGTAGATTTTGTAGTTGCACACTGCTAGTAATTGCGTTTGCAACTCAATATCATCACTTTTGTTGATACATTAGGAGCACTGGATATACAACCTTTGTTCAACAACTAAATATTTAACCAGTTGCCAACAAAGGCACAAATAGTAACTTTTTTTACACAGTGCATGAACTAATTCAAGCAGCATAAATTAGATAAAGAGGAATCATAGATGCTGAATGTGTCCACTTGGTCCCAACATTGCTAAAAAAGACATCATTATTTTCCTTTTTTGTTCCAAAGTTACAAATGAGGAAACAGAATCACAGGAGCCTCTGTGGACACACACCAGCAGTGTGCTCTGTAGATTGGTACTGGCTGCATTTGTTTTTCTTCTTTGGGTGTAGCTCTAGCGCCGATTTGTAGCGTCGACTCTTTGCCCTACCCTTTGTAGTAGACCTTGGAGGATCCCTGGGCACAAAATCATCAGAAGCTTGTGCAAGGGATGCAGCCTCCAACGGGGCAGTAGGACCGTCACGATCACCTGTGTAATAATCATATAAAAAGTTTAGTATTTTTGTTATTGTGCAACCAGCACTGATGTTCTGTGCAACCACACAGTACATTTTGTGCAACTAACTGGTTGCTGTGTGCAAGTTAAGTTGAAAAAAACACCTGCAGTAGCACGGCCTGTCATGGTACTTGGATTGTAGTCGCCTATGGGCAGAACATGAAAAACAAGTTAGATTTTTAGCTTGATCCTCAAACTAACACAGCGCACGCAACTAGGCAGCATGTTTCTATTCAACTGGGCACTATGATATGTGCAACTAAAGTCACTCACCCTAGTTTTTGTTTTGGAGTCGGTGAAGGTACTAACCTGGGTTATGAGCCCCCTGAGTCCTGCCTGTAGGTCCATTGGGAGTAGCACAAAGGGCACTGCTAGTTGGGCCTGGCGGGGGAGGAGGTCTTTGAGGGTTGGCATCACCTATAGGCAGAACAGGACAAACAAGTCAGTTGTGTTTATCTTTTTGATGCTCGAACTAACACAGCATGCGCAACTAGGTAGCCTGTTCGGTGCAACTGAGACACCATGATGTGTGCAATTGGAGTTACAGACCTAGTTTGATGGGGAGTTGGGGGAACGTAATTACCTAGACGACGAGCCCCCTGAGTGCTGCCTGTAGGGCCATTGGGAGGAGCATGCGGGGGAGGAGGTGGCGGAGGATGCCGTGTACAGCCAGGAGGGGGGGGGGAGGTCCTTGAGGGTTGACATCACATATATGCATAACTGGAAAAATAAGTTAGCAGTGTTATCTTGATGCTTGAACTAACACAGCGTGCGCAACTAGGCAGTATGTTCTGTCCAAGTGGCTACCATGGTGTGTGCAACTGGGCACAATGATGTGTGCAACTGAAGTTACACACCTAGTTAGATCAGGAGTTGGGGCAGGTAATTACCTGGATGATGAGCCCTCTGATTGCTGCCTAGAGGTGGAGAAGGTCCTCGAGGGTTGCCATCATCTGATGGCCCCGTTGTAGCAGTCGGTTTTTTCTTTTTCTTGGACTTGTTCAGGTGGCCGATCTCGGTACGTGCTGCACGCATATGCTTGTATACAATAGCTTGTGCTGGATCAGAACCACTCGCAAACTTTGCTAGTTTCCGAAAATCGTATATCATGTTCCTCTCCCTTATCTGCTTCTTTGATTGAGGAGGCATTTCATCCGGTTGCTCATAACTAGTCCCTGGTGCACTAGGTACAGCAGTAGGTGTCCACCGTCTTAGCAGGTACCTTTCCGGTATGACATCAACGCCAACATGGGTGAACACCTTGAGGATGTGGCAACAGAGGATGCCGTCCTTGTCCATTTTACAACACTCACACAAATAGGAACCCTCCTCCACCCTTGCCTGCACCAAGTAGTTTTAAGAACCATATTTCGCAACAAATTCCTGGTTCGGTCTGAGCTCAAACGCATCAGCACCAACTTGGAAAGCATTATAACGTCCAATCAGCTCAAACTCTTCTCTAAACTTGCGGTAAAGGTCTCTAGTATAGGTTTTGTAAGCTTGCTTCTCTATTGGGAAGTTGGACCACAACTCAATCTCAAGGTGTTGTGTCCTATAATCATTGCAGCCTTCCTTGGCAAGGATGTGGTTCTGTATTTTTTCATATTGCTTGACGAAGTTCAACATTGAGTTGTGTGGGTTCACATATCTTTTGAGGACGGCGTTGAACCCCTCACTACGCTGTGTAGACTAGAGGAAGGGAAAGAACATGTGTTTGAAGTAGCACGGCACCCAAGTTGACTTGTATTCGTACAACTTCTCAAAGTGCGTGTGTGCCATAGCCTCATACTTCATCATTAACCCAGCCCAATTCTGCTCAAACTCGTCTATAGTGAAGCTGAAGTCAACACACTTGTTGAAATCATCAGAGAGTCCTGGATTCCGGCACAGCAACCAACCAACCTTTTCCTAAGCCTTTTTCATGATGTGCCATCGACAACAACGGTGCACGGTGGTTGGAAAGATGCTCTGTATTGACTGCCTCATCGCACCATCCTGATCGGTGATGAAGTTGTCAGGAGGTTTGCCATCCATAGCCTCTAGGAATGCTCCAAAGACCCAATCAAAGCTCGATGCCAACTCCTGCCTCACAAACGCGCAACCCACCATGAAAGATTGGCCATGTCGGTTTATTCCTATGAAGGGCGCGAACGGCATATTGTACAAGTTGGTCATGTAGGTGGTGTCAAACGATATGCAATCGTGGTACGCCTCCGCATAAGCTTTTCGAGCTAGGCCATCCACCCAAAATATGTTGACAACTCTGTCCTCTTCAGCATATTTCACCTTATAGAAGAAGTCTGGATCGGTTTTTTGTATATCCTTGAAGTGCGCAATTGTCTCAATCAGATCACCCTCCTTTGTGTCATCTCTACGGAAACTTGTACAAAGATTTGTTATTGCCTTTGGTCCGAACGGCACCATCATCTCAGATCCATAGAACTCTGCCATTACATGCATCATTCGTCCTGCATAATACAAAAACAAACAGTATATCCTTTTTTTAGTTGCACAAATGCGCACATCCAGCTGCACAGTAATAGGACACGTGTTGGCACAGAAGATAATCATAGGAAATGGACACCTAGCTGCACCTTTTTAAAAACACTTTTGCAGTTTTTGCATACAGGACATTGTGTATTTGCACAGTAAAGACAATCTAGTTGCACAAGAAGCACCCAAAGTGATATATAAAAAGCATGGGAAGTTGGACAGCAGTTGCATAGTTAAGCCATTTCAGTTGCACAGTAGTACCATAACAGTTGCACACTGGACTGCCTAGAGGGAAACTTAATTCTTCAAGGGATATAGAAAAACACCACACCTGTAGTCAAGTTGCAGTTATACAAGATGCGCAGAAACTCCTTTTCATCAGGTGAGATGCCTTGGTGGGATCTCAAGTATTTGGACAATGAAGGTTTGTTCACGAGCGGATGATTGTGGTCACGAACAAAGTGCGTCACCTCCCATCGACCATCTATCAGCTTCACCAACATTTTCGCCCTGCATTCAGTCTGCTTTATTGTCTCACGTTTGCGCTTCTTCTTCTTCTTACTAGTACCAGCATCCTCTTCAGCAAATATTGGAGGTTCTTCTTCCATCTCCTCATCACTGTTAACAGATGTTGGATCTGGAATAGGGTCCAGGTAAGGAGGAGCCTCAGCTCCTCCATCATCAGCTTTGGGCTTCTTGAACTTGTTGCAGCAAAACTGTTGTTTTATCAATTCATTGGTGCGGGGTGTCCGTCTAGAGGTGTTCATCTTGATAGAGAAACCCATCCGTAGTGCGTAACTGTTGTAGTGATCCTTAGCAATTTTAAGGTTGTCAAACCTCATGCCAACATAGGGTTCCATAGGTTGAGAACCAGCCTCGTCCTCTCCTTCTTCTACTTGCACAGCTCTGTCAAAAGCCCCAGCTTCTAGCTCAGTCCTGGTTGGACCAGGAACATTTGCCTCGGTTCCTGTGTCATCAAGAGTATGGCTCTCTGACTGCAAAGACACCACTACAGGGGCACCACAGGCTGATGACTGGCCTGCCACATTGTCATGGCCCGTAGGGTTACCATCACGACTTGCCTGCGTGTAGTAAACAGATCGACCATTTTCTGTGCAGTTTCCTTGTTGTATGCTGGGTTGCTGCTGATCCATATCATGAGGAAGCTCATTGAGATCTGGAGGCAACTCATTGAGATCAAGCATTTTTTTCCCTTGTTTTTGGATGCTGCCACACACTCCCTGCACATATAAAAAAAGAAGAAATTGATGTCATCAGTTGGTAACCACAGAAAAACTGTGTTTCAAACAACCTAAAAGCAACATGACCATAGCATAATCTTTTATTATAACAGTTATGAATTTTTTTGTTTGCACAGAGTTGTTATGTTAGTTGCACAGTTTGCAGTAAATAACTGGCAAGAGCATGACTTCTTTTTGCTACAGAGTTTTTCTTACCTTTTCCCTTTTTGTGTTGTTGCAATGATCTGTAGGTTTCCGTTTCGCAAGGAGCTCTTTTCAGATTTTTCTGCACATAATTGGATGCTACATTTGAGAAGAAAAATCCAGGTGAAAGAAGAAAGAAGAATTGGAGGACAGATTATAGTTATATGTTTTTCATCGCCGTTTATGTTTCTAGATCTGGTATATTTGAACATATTAATATGGTTTGCAATAGGTGTGGGACCAGAATATATGCGTGGGACAAGATTATGTGTGTGAATATGTTAATATGGTTTGTGGCTTCATTAGCCATGGACAAAAGTTCCTATGTTTTTCCTGTTGCAGTACAGATTTCTGGTTTTCGCTAGAATAGACGTCTCAATTTCCAGGATTTTCCACTTGGCCAGCATACATATTCAGTTGGACATTCAAAGCTTTTAGTTGGCTAGAATAGATGTCTCAGCTGGCCAGGTTGCATTTATTTCAGTTTTTGGCCAACATGCATGTTCAGTTGGACAGTTAATGCATTCAGTTGGCTAGAATAGATGTCTTAGTTGGCTAGAATAGATGTCTTAGTTGGCCAGCAGTTTTTGGCCAACATGCATGTTTAGTTGGCCAGAAAACATGTTTTTTATTTCCACATATACTACATTTTTTCCAAAGTGTTCACTCAGAAACATGTATTGCCAAATATATGTTTAGTTGGCAGGATACATGTTTAGTTGGCCAGGATACATGTTCAGTTGGCTGGGATGAATGTTCGGTTGCACATTTATGAATTTTTCGTTGCACATGTTCAACAAAGCATTGGGCAGTCAATTTTTTGTTCATTTTGCAAACAATAACTACAAGTTGGCTTTAATCATGTTTTAATTGGCCAGAGAACTCGTTTTTAGTTTGGCTTGTTTTAACACATCCAGGTGGTAGTTTATGGCATGTTTAACATCTGATGTGATGTGCCAGATTCACCTCTTTTTTAAAGCAGATTCTCCATGGATCCATGGAGAAGGGTGTTTACATACCTATACATATGCTTATGCAGTAGAAGAAAGGGGGAAGTGAAGAGGTGCAGAGGGGGCTTACCTGCTCGATCTTACTGCCTGGTATGGCTCTGACCACCCTGCCCTTTAGATCTCGAAGCAGCTCCTTCTACTTTGGGGCTCCCATGGCGGCTGTGTAGGAGGAGGAAGAAGGGCTGGGGGGCGATTGCGTTGGATCTGGTTCTGGCGTGCAGAAGAAGAAGAAGGCAGCGTGGGTGGGGCTGAGGCATGGGGGAAAGGGAAGGGGAAAGTGAAGAAGGATGATCTGGAGGCTAGAGGAAAGTTACCTGATGCTGCTACCTGCTATGGCTTTGTACTCCCTCTTCTTAGAATTGAAGCTTTTCTGGCCAATTTCTTCACCTAGTTTTGCTCTGCCATGGCAGCTCTGTAGGGTTTGGATCTAGGCCTGGGATACACTTCTTTCGTGGAGAATCAAAAGGGCGACCCGTGGGGGGAGGAAGTGTGGGCGAGCTGTGCGTGGGAGGCGTGGGGATGTGGTTATCACGTGACAGCGATGGGGGAGATTTTCTGTTTGTTGGGAGCGTGGGCAGTCGGGTAGGAAGGAACTTTCCTTCCTGGGACAAAGGGGGACATGAAGTTGCCTTTTATGGCTGGCCGCTCCATCGCGCTAGTGGGCAGCCGGCCGCCCACTAGACGCTAATTGATTTTTTTACTCGTTATGCGTGTTTCTCGTGGGGCGGCGAGAAACATGGATAAAACCCATTATCCTAATTTCTCGGGCGGTACACAAACCCATGGTTGATGCTAAATGTGGTATATTATGATGGTTTGGTTGGTTTTGGTCCTCCCCAACATGATTTGACAACACTTAGCTCCCCTCATTAAGTTTTCCTAGCTCCATCACTGGCCGGAGTCAAAGATGGCAGGGTTGAAGTATGAGCTAGGGTTGGCATATTAGCGGAAGCAGGCAACTAGCATGTAGGCGCATCAAGAGAAGATCACACGACAGCGGTTGGCATATCGATGGAATAAGTGGCATCGCATGCCAGCCTCATAGGGCACAGAACGTGAGCGAGGAAGGAGGATGGCCTGGATCTTTGAGCATGAAGAGCCCTTGTGTGTGCATTAGCTGGTGCTTGATGTTCTCGATGTTATGACTGAGCTCGGAGCTTATCACAGTTTGCCACCCAACAGCCTCCTGCATCACCTCCTCCTCTGCAACCAACCACGATGGATAGAAATTGTTGTAATTCGTGTGAAGGTGAGTGCGCAGTGAATTAGGTAGCTATGTGCGTGCAGTTTGGAAGAGGCATCAATGGCTTGTCCTATAGCTAGTGTGGTCCCTTATGTGGCCATATGCAAGCTAGGCCGGCAAAGTAAGCTAGACAGATTCGCAATGTTCATCATGTTGGAGTGAGCATAGAGCATCTAGAAGGAATACATGAGGTAGGGTTGCATCCAGTCCCAAAGCAAGGATAATTGTTTTCCGGTGAACTTGATGTAATTTTTCTTATGTTTGAGGTTCTTTGTACTTCAGGAGAACTTGGATAATAGATCTGGTGATCGACTAGGAATCAGAAGGGACATAAGCCAAATGCATTGTCAAAAGTCAAAACACATGCTAGCTAAGATATCAAAGGGACAGAAGCAAGCACCCTTCAAAAAAAAGGGACAGAAGCAAGCAAAGAATGAATGGCTCATAATATCTGTATGTCAGGATCAACACAATATTCCAACCATCCTAGAGATGCCACAACACAATATTTTTGCGTCGTCTATTTTAACATATATACCCATATTAAAATATGACTTTGTTTATACTGTAGTTATGTCTATAATCTTTGTGGTCTCATTCATGGTAAAGGTTTACTTTATACGTTAGGGATAATATAAAGCTACATATGCCATGCTAGCCAGACAACTAGATATTCAGAGGGAGAACCCACATGCCAGAGCGATCAACTACATAAGATACCGGTGATTTGATCCGCCACATGACATTGTCACGGTTTTCATACTGCATAGGATATACATGTTTACCATTGTCGTCCGGCCTTGTTGAGCACATTCGAACATGGGTGTAGATGCAACTTCTTTGCACCTTGTCACTCCAAGATTCCGGCACATACACCGTCTTGGACCATGTTTCCCCTAAAAATAATGCGTATTCACCCAAGCTTGTTACCTTCTCCCACCTGTGAGCATACTCTGGCGTCGAGTCGTCAGCAAGCAGAAAGACCATGAAGAAAGGCTCGTCGAAGGTGGCATGCGATGGGCTATAGTACCTGACCACCATCGCCAACTTGCCATGCAGCTCAATGACGTTGTTCGGGCACACAGTAGGGCCGCTACTCAATCGGACAGGCAGCCGGTGGGGCTGGAAGGTGATTAACCCGTCTTTTTTCACATGTATTTCGAACTTGATCAGGTTCATGGAGGTGGTGAGGCCATATAGCTGCCCATTGGAAAATACGATGTCTAGTGGCCTCAGTTGATGAAGGTGTTTCACCGTCCACCCACCGTCCGGAGAAGCAATCCTGCAGAGGGCGACGTCATATCCATGTGTGATGGCGGCGAGAATGCTGCCGCTTGAGGTGGGGGATTCAGAGAAGACAACCTTTCGGATAAAACCAATCACGACCTCTGCGGGGAGCCGTACCTGGGCGCCAGAGAAGAGGTTGAAGACCACAAGCCGCATCTTGTGCCCAAGCGCAGCCACCCAACCGCCCTCGTAAGCTCCCACAAATTCGGAACACTTGCCAATCGCCTCGCTTGGGAGCGGGATGCGCAAGACGGTGCCATCCTCGGGGCAGTACAGGCACCTGATTTCCCTGTCGTCGGCGATTGACCGGGAGAAGACGAGCCACGGGACGGCGGGCGGTGCAGCTGCTCGCCACGACCTGCATACGGCGGCGAAGCGGATACGGTGGAGCGAGCCGGGGACCTTGGCGCCGACCACGCGGAGGAGATCGTGAGGGAGATCGGACCACTCGACTGACGCCATGGATGGCGCTGAAAGGTACGGCGCCGCCGCCGGTCAAGCAAAGAGCTCGCTAGGTTTTTATTAAGAGAACAGGCAAGCGATGGACTGCAGCGTACGTCTCGTTACCTAGCTAGCTAATACAGGAATCGCTTTTCTTTCTTCCAGGTGAAGAAAGAAGAGAAAGGGTTGGATACAGGAATCGCTTTTTTTAGGCAATTTTGTTTTCTTTTGTGAGAAACAGAATGTTACCTAGCTTTTTTTTAGGGGTGCATGGTACCTAATAAATTTACAATTGAAGCTATCTGCCCTCAGCTTAATCTCTTTGATAACAGACCCATAGTGACCAGCATTGTTCTTGTTAGTGTCTTGCACCACCTGCCTTGAGTCACATGCGATGATGATGTTGTGGAGTACAAGGTCCTCGGCTAAAGCGGGCAGGGCCTCTCTGCAGACTGCAGGCGAGTGCTTCGAGTATTGCTGGATCATGAACACCCATGATGACGAGTGAAGAACTGCCCAAGTATGAGCCATGTTCGTTGCGATACACCGTTGTCGCCGAGCCTCCCCTGTTCCTGTGAACGCTGGCGTCTACATGTATTTTCGCAGACCCAGCAGGTGGCGCCTTTGGTCAGACTATTGTCACAGTGTTTCTTCTTCCAGAGGTAACGACATGTTTCTCTACTTGTAAGAGCATCTTCATCCAGGCCCCCAAGAAGCCCTCCCCAGTCATTTTTTAAGCGCCGGCGGGCAAAAAACGCTCCACTCGAGCTCCCAAGTGCTCGTTTTTCGCCGACAAAAGCAAAAAACGGCGCCGGCAACCCCATGCAACACCCAGCGCATCGGGGGGCTCCTGGGGAGGCTAATCTCGCTGTTTTAGGTGTTGGCCCACCTGCCAGCGTCTTCCTCCTGTCCCCTCACTTTTTCTCACTGGCCCACCCACTTGCTCCCTCCTCTCTCTCTCCCTCCACACACGCACGCACGGACACAGCATGGAAGCCATCCGCTCCCGTCCCCGCCGCCTGGCCCGCCGCTCCACTCTCGTGTCCATCGCCGGAGGGCCGCCAACGCCCAGCCGCCCGGCCGCCTCAGCCTCGTCGCCAGAGGATGGAGCCGACGGGGCACGCATGCAGCCGAGGTCCTCCCTAGAGAGCCCATCCGCCCCGCCCGCGGGCGCGCCGCTGGTCGTCGTCGACGCCGGACCTGCCGTCCTTGCTCGAGGCGCACCAGCTGCAGCTCCCTCAAAGCCGGCACCTGCTTCTTCGACCTCGCACACGCCGGCGCGCGCCATTGACGGTTGGCATCGGCAAGCAGCTGTGCATCGACGAGTATTCTCGTGGCACCTCCAGCATGTGCGTGTGCGTGTGCGTGGAGCAGCTCATGGCGGCGCTGGGCACGTCGGAGAGCTGCAAGGACGCCTGGAAGGGCGCCGATGAGGGGTCCGTGCCCGTTGCCTACTGGTTCGCCTTTCTTCGTCGCCCCGCAGCGAGCTGGTCGATAACTGCCGGAGCGCGTGTTGGCCGGGCTCCGCAGCCGCACGGGTGTGCACGGGCTTGCAGGCTGGCCGGGTTTGGTGGCCGCAGCCGCCGCGTACTGGCCGGGCTAGCCACCGCTGTCGCGTGCTTGCGTGCGTTGGCCGGGCTTGGTGGCTGCAGCCGCCGCGTGCTGGCCGGGTTGGCCGCCGCTGTCGCGTGCGTTGGCTGCGGTGCTCACTGTCGGAAGCCGCTGTCTTGTGTTGTGCCGCGCTGGAGCCACCCACCGACGACGCGACGTCGTGCTTGGAGCTCGTGTGCATGTGTTGCGCCGTGATCGGAGCTCCCGTGCGTCGCGGCGTCCGCCTGGGGGGGGGGGGGGCAACGAGTGGATCTTTTCTCAGCCCCAGGCAAAAAAATTCGCCGGCAGCCCCCCAAAGGGCGAAAATAATGCCTCCTGGAAGGCTCAACGGCTGGAGATGCTCTAACACATCAAGATCAGCAATGAGTCTTTTGATGAACACTTGTGTTGCTTGAGGGCTCTGGAAAATGCCCTCGTGGATAGCCTTCCGTCGAGCCCACCAAATAGCCCGAAGTGTGACTGCAAACTTCACATATTCTACATGAGATAAGGAACTCATCATTGCAAACAACCAATGTCTCGCATGCGATTGTTAATAAGATGATCAGCGAGGTCACCATTGGCCATCCACAAGCGCCCTTTTTTCTTTTTGAGACAATCCATAAGCGCCCACATGCATCGGGACATGGTGAACCGGTCACGGGCCCTGGTTATTGGACCACATCATCATATCTATCATAGCAGGCCTGGGCCGGTGGGTTTCAGAGATTGCCCAACTTCAATGAAAAAAAAGGGTAATTAAACCTAGACCTCCCGTCACACGTGACCTGATCGGAACTCAGCCAAACAAATCTTCCATCGATCGTCGTCGCGGATCCATCGATGAGCCGTCGGCGGCGCTGCACCCCTAGCATCAAACCGAGCACCCCACGGATGACGATGCCAGTCCAGTGGTCCGATCTCCCCGACGACCTCCTCCAGTTGGTCTACAGCAAGGTCGCCGGTCCGCTCAACCGCGTCCGCTTCGCCGCTGTATGCAGGTCGTGGCGAGCCACCACGATCACCTCGCCGCACGCGGCGCCGCCGGTCCTCCCGTGGCTCATGTTCAGCGACGCCCGCGAGGACGACAACAAGACGAAGGTGTACTGCCCCGAGGATGGCCTGGTCATCCGCATGTCGCTGCCGAGCCAGGCGGTCAGCAAGCGGTTCGTGGGAGCCCACGACGGCGGCTGGGTCGCCACGCTTGGGCACGACATGCAGCTCGCGGTCGTGAACCTCTTCCCTGGCTTCGAGGTGCCGCATTGCCGCTCCCCTCCAAGAACATGTGCTACCTAGGCGGCTTGGACGACATTCGAAAGATTGTCTTTTCGGAATCCCCCACTTCAAGCGATTGCATCCTCGCCACCATCACCTCCGGATACAATGTCGCCTTCCATAGGATTGGTTGTCCCAACAGGGGATGGACAGAAAAACAACTCAGGCTGAACCTTGTGGACATCATATTCTGCAACGGACAACTCTATGGACTCACCGTGTGCGAGAAGCTGATCAAGTTTGAAATAGGGGTGAACAAAGATGGCACGCCGGTGCTCACTAGCTAACCGCACACGATGTCCATCCGAGCGCGTCACCACGGTATCACACAACCGAACAACATCATCGAGTTACACGGCAAGCTAGTGATGGTGGTGAGGAGATTGTCGTCACATGAAGCCTTCCTTGAGCCTTTCTTCAAGGTGTTTGAGCTTGTTGATGAATCGACGACTGGAGAGTATGCTTACAATTGGGAGGAGGTAACGAGTTTGGGTGACTATGCAATTTTTTTAGGGAAAAAATGGTCCAAGGCTGTGCATGTGTCATCTGTTGGGCACGGTGGGTTGCAGAGAAGTTGCATCTACAGTACTGATGATATGGTGTGCTCCACGTGGTCGGAAGATCATTGTCGCCATATATCTCCTACGAGTGATGATGCCATGTGGAAGATCAGATCATATGTAGTTGCTCGTGCTCCATGTGGCATGTGGGTTCTCCCTCCGGATTTCTAGCCAACCAAGACTAGTCTAGCGTGGCAACTTTGGCTCGGTATATCTGAGGTATTAAAGACAACCTTTACCATAAATTGAACCCTATAGATTATAAGAACAGTTGTAGTATAAAGTCACAGTTTCTGTAGAGGCATTCGTGCCTTGTTAAATTAGTCATTATCAATCTATAGGATATGGTTACAATATTGTGTTGTGACATATATTAATCATTCATTATTGTCTTACTTTGTCGCTTAATGTTTCTGGCTATGTATCTCGACAATACATTTTGACTTTCTATGCTAAGACCAGTTTTGGGTTCATGGTAATAACTCGTATCATGCAATGACACGTACCCTAGCACATACTCCCTCCGTCCGAAAATACTTGTCGCATAAATGAATAAAAATAGATGTATCTAGAACTAAAATACATCTAGATATATCCATTCCGCTGACAAGTATTTCCGGACGGAGGGAGTAATAGATTCATATTGGATCCTTATGTAATTCAAACAAGCACCTAGGCATATATAAACGTACACACAGATGCTTACAACTCAACTCACACGGGGAGGGAGCTGTCCGTTGATCAGACCATGTGAGTGAAAGGTGGCAGTGAGCAAACTAGTGAAGAAATGCCTTCAGGGATTGTGCTGCTGCTACAAGTTTTCAGGCAATGAGTGTAAGGACTTCTGTTTGTATTCATTGAGGTTTTATTGCCTCATCTGACAGAAAATAGAGGGCACTTGATCATTGGCTCGACGATTTGCTATGGAAAAATTAGTTAGACCTTAGTGTTGATACATGCTTAAATTGCACTGGTTCATGAATGTCTCTGTAAGAACTGCCATTCAAAGATGTTGGGTGCTCTGATGCATAGCTGCTATGCTGCTACATGCTAGCACTACAAAGCATGCAAATGCTATCCATCAGTGAAGAGAATTCCGCAGTTAATATGCAGCAAGTATTCTCCAGCCGGGCGGGAGCCTGCCCGCACTCTTCATACCCGCTCCGCCCTCTCTCGCCATCGACGCGGCGTCGACCCAGCCAATCTCCATGGACGCGCCGCTCCTGGCACCTTCCGCTGTCTTGGCGCCGGCCGCTGCCGTTCCTCCGACGGACCACGGCAACGCTCAAGCCGCGGCTACCACTCTCATCGCCTCCGCACACGTGTCCTGCTCCAACATCTCCGCGACGCCCACTGCTGCCTCCACGTCCACTGCGGCCATCTCCGACCTAGCTGTCCACGCCAACACCATTCGCAGGCGGGCCGTCCGCTCCTGGCGTGTAGTCTCCGCGGCCATGCTACGCCGGAGCGCGCGTATCGCCGACTGGGAGGCACCCTTCTACTCCACCATGGCTCAGAAGGCGTCTCGGCTCAAGGCGGCACGTTTTGACCTCGACACTGCGTCTGAGGACCTCGCTGTGGCGGTTTTGGGCTCTTCCCTTTGCAACTCTGACGGTGACGCTTCCGACGCCGATGACACTGCAGACAAGTTGGCCCAGATTGCTATAATCTGCGGGGCCGACTCGGTGGAGGCCGACGCCGTCCGTACTGCCGGTGCGCTGCCATCTCCATGATCTTCCTCTCGGGTTCGGCCTGGGAGTATTTAGCAAAAAACTACCACAATTCGTGAAACCGTGCCTACAAACTATCACTTTACAAATTTGTGCCGAAAACTACCATTTTTTCACTAATCCTTAACTAAAAACTACCAAGTCTGAAAAGAGCCCGATTTGGCTCTTTTAAGCGTGTTTCTGACAGAGTTGGCCCACACATAAGCGGGCTAAAAAAGCAATTGAGTCCCTAGTTTTTTTTTCAAAAAAGCAATCCCGTCTTGGCGAGGCCCAGCACGGCACGCTCGTGGCGACGGCGGCGGCGGCACGCACGCAATTAGCCAGCCGGCTAGCAAGCGGCGAGCGTCGTGGCGGCGGTGCTCGTGCTCCTCTACTTCTCCTCGCTGCAGCAGCTCGCCGAGCAGCAGCAGCCCAGCCCCTCTTCTCCTTCTCCACTGCCTCCTCTCCGTCTCCTTCTCCTCTGCCTCCTCTCCTTCTCCTGCAGCAGCAGTAGTACGGGCACAAGCTCCCCCTCTCGCGCAGCCCCGCCGCACTGCACAGCCGCACCTCGTCGCAGCCCCACCGGCGCACGCGCACACGCAGCCGCGCGCACAGCCCTTGCGCAGCCGCTCGAGCAGCCGCCCCGCCGGCCCGCCGCGGCAACGCGAGCAGGATCCTCCCCTCGCCTGACGCAGCCGGACCCCATGGCACTCCCGGAGCACGCGCAGCTCGCAGGGCCGCCGCGAGCTCGCCTCGCCAGATCCACACCGCGCCTGACCAAAACAGCCAAAGCACGGGCCTCCTCGCCACACCGCCACGGCCCTCGCGCCGGACCAGGCCGCCGCCTGCCTGGCTGCCGCGACCCACAGTCTTGATGCCTTTTTATTATCCAAGCTTGATGCCTTTTTTTTCAGAAAATCTTCTGATCTATTCATCTTCAACCATGGCAGTACAACAAATATCAAAAATAATAAAAATTACATCCAGATCCGTAGACCACCTAGCGACGACTACAAGCACTGAAGCTTGATGCCTTTACAGTCGCTAAGTTAAACACCTTTATGCCCCGCTCGCTCGACCAACATGTCTCTCTACCCGCGGTCGGTTCTGCCGGTGGCATCTTTTCTGCTGTCAATTCTCACCATCTCACCCTTGGCAAACACTCTCTAAACAGGTTTTCCACTTTCCTAAACCTTTCCTGCCCGATCTCTGGCACCTGCCTAACCATCACAAATGTCTATGCTCCCTTGCAACGTTCGCTCAGATCAGAGTTCCTGCAAGAAATTAAAGACATCGCCCCTAACGACCACAGCCCCTGGCTTCTCATTGGCGACTTCAATCTCATCCGCTTCGCTTGCGAGAAAAACAACAACAATTTCCACGCTTCCGAGGCTGACCTGTTCAACACCGCCATTTCCGATTTACAGCTCATCGAACTCCCTCTCCTAGATCGAACGTTCATGTGGACTAACAATCGGCAAAACCCCACTCTGGAGCGTCTCGACAGAGCCTTCTTTAACCTTGCTTGGGACGATAGTTTCCCCAACACGACTCTTTCCTCTCTCACGCGGTTCTCATCTGACCACGTCCCACTAATCGTCAAAGTTTCCTCACATATCCCGCGCTCCCGCCTTTTCCGGTTCGAATCTTTCTGGGCGCTGTATCCTGCCTGCAAACGTATCGTCTCTTAGGCTTTGGTCACACCTCTTCCACCTCAGATCTAACCCTGGCCACGGCTATCAAGATCACCAGATCGAACCTCAAATCCTGGTCAAAAACTAGCAGGCCTGTCCACCAGCGTGAAATCGACTGTAAACTCATCATTGACAGGATTGACCACCTGGAAGAAAAACGCACCCTTTCCCGTCCCGAGTCAACCCTTAGACTGGTAGTTATCACTGCCCTCCAGCGGGCCATCCGTCAGAAGGTTCTCTTCTGGAAACAAAGAGGGAAAGTTAAAGCCATCATCGACGGGGACGAAAACACCAAAAAATTTCATCTGTCAGCCTCTCAAAGATTTCGAAAGAACAACATTGCCATCCTCGAGGACAACCGGGTTGAGTTCTCCTTCCATGATAGCAAGGCTGCCATCCTACACGGTTTCTTCCACAACCTTCTCGGCACTCCTCGATCCTCCTCTTGGCTATTCAACCTCCAAGACCTCTATCCGACTCCGTTACCACAACTACGACACCTAGACTCTACCTTCACCGCTCAGGAAGTCCAAGATGCTTTCCTCCAGATGAACGTCAATGCCAGTCCCGGTCCTGACGGTCTCGCGCCTGGTTTCTACTGAAAATTTTGGCACACCATTAAGCACACTATCCTCCCCTTCTTCGACGACTTCGCCAACCTGCTTGTGGATGTCGAGCGTTTCAACTGTGCCCACATGATCCTACTGCCAAAAAAAGACTGCCGTCAGATCGCCTGACGGCTTCAGACCCATCTCCCTGCAAAACTGCCCCCCAAAGCGATCGCTAAAATTATTACCAACAGGATCAAACCCTTAAATCCCTCTCCTCGTTCATGGTAACCAGACCGGCTTCATCTCTACCAGATGTATCGCGGAGAATTTCATCTTCGCTGCTGACCTCCTCTCTGCCTGCCACTCTCGGAAGGCGCCCGCTATGGTGTTCAAGCTTGACTTCCGTAAAGCTTTCGACTCCATCAGTTGGGACTCCCTCTTCCTCATTCTTCTTGCCCGGGATTTCCCACCTAAGACCGTCAACTGGATTAAAACTCTGCTTATCTCCAGCAAGACGGCGGTAATGCTAAATGGGAAGCCTGGTCCTTGGATCAACTGTAAGAATGGCCTTCGTCAGGGGGATCCTCTCTCTCCCTACCTCTTTATCATTGTTGCAGATCTGCTGCAACGCTTAATCCTTCAAGCCTTCACGCCCGATCTTTTTTGCCATCCACTATACAAGGACCGACCTCCGATGGTCCTCCAATACGCCGACGACACAATGATCATTGCCCATACTTCTACCCGTGCTGCGACCATGCTCAAAGACATCTTGGACAATTTCGCTCTTGCCACAGGCCTTTCCATCAACTTTCACAAAACTACCTTTGTGCCCCTAAACACGAACCACACCGTTAGTTCAACCATTGCTCGCACCTTCCAATGCGATATCTCCTCCTTCCCCCAAATCTATCTTGGCCCACCTCTCTCTCACACACGTCTTCCTTCTTCCTCTTTCGAACCTATCATACAACGTTTCCTTAAGTACCTCACAGGGTGGGCGGCCAAACTTCTCTCTCGCGACGCTAGACTTACCCTCGTCTCTTCCATGCTTGACGCCTTAGCCACTCATTTCATCTCTGTCTTCATACTACCCAAGAAGATCATCAAAAAACTAGATGCCATCCGTAGGTCATTCTTCTGGGTTGCTGACGAATCCTGTTCCGGTGCTAAATGCCTTATTGCTTGGAAAAACGTCTGCCAACCAAAGTCTGCCAGGGGCCTAGGAATCAAAAACCTCGCTCTGCAAGACAACTGCCTCCTTATGAAATTCTCCTTCAAACTACTTCAAAAACCAGACCAACCCTCGGTCAACTAGTTCTTCCAACACCACTGTCTCGATTTCTCGAACACACCCTCAAACCCCTCTTACCTTTGGAAGGTCGTCTCACAGCAAATCTCACACCTTCGTAAAATCTCTTTCGTCCTCACTAACAATGGCACATCAACTTACTTCTGGCATGACACGTGGCTTCTTCCCTCTCCTCTAGCTGATACTTACCCTCACTTATTTTCTCACTCCACGTCACCCTCTGTACTGGTTTCCCATGTCATGCATAATGGTTTACCCTCTACTCTGCGGAACCGCCTCAGCAATGTGGCGTCTGCCGAGCTTGCCTCTGTTTTGTCTTTCTTGCAGGATGTTACCTTAGTACGCTGTGCATACAATCATCACAATCACATCTTTTTACAAGGAAAATGGCAAATTCATCTTAATGCCTGTGAAATCATTTATATTCAACTAATGCAAGTATATCATTTCATACCTTTCGTGCTAACCGTATGCCCCCGAAAGCATAACAAGGAGAGTCAGTCAACATTGATGTTTTGATCCCTTTAAATTGCAGGGAGAATACTGATGTTCAGAACATCCAAAGCATTTCAAGCATTTCATTGAGACTACTTTACATACATGAAGACAATATCTATAGGGTAATCACAATTGCGCCTTTTTCCCACAAGGAAAACAATAATCCATCGTCGTGTACTTGTGTATGTGAAATCACTTATTTGATTACTGTAGGGAGATCATTTCATACCTCTCGTACTAAATCGTATCTTGCGGAGACTGTAACATGGACGGACAGCGGCTACTTGACCAGGCCTAGGCTGAGGATGCCGAAGGAGGTATGGGGCCAATCCTTTTCCTTGGCCTTAGTCTCCCGTGGCATCCTCTTGTCCCAGCTGCTCCCCCACTCCAGCAGCAGCTTCAGCCCTTCCTCCGCCTGCTCCTGTGCCTCCTCGTACATCTCCGCGTTCAGGCACATCTGCGCGAGCACCAGTCGAGGCTCCCCCACGAACGGGTTCTTGGCGACGCTCTGCCGGAGCAGCTCCTCCACTTTGGACCGGTCCGTCACCTCCTCGTCGCTGCACACCGCCTCCCAGTAGAGGTCTCGCGCCGCCTTCTGGTCTTCCGCGTCCAGCACCTTCGTGCAGCCATCGAACATCGGTGGGATCACCAGGGCGATGTCCTCGTCGCGTGTGGCAGCAGAGTCGTTGCCTTCTTGGCCGGTGGTGTGTGCTCGGTGAGCTATGTATATCTCCTCCTCGCGAACAATTAGGCTGTAGAGCACACCCATGCGGGAGATGGACGTGGTCCAAAGGCCGGGCTTGCCTGTGCCAGGCCACAGTGACGTCCAGGTGTTGCCTCGGTACTCAAGGCAGCCGTTGGCGTTGTCAAAGAGGCGGTCCTGCCAGTCCAAAAGCTGGTCACTGAAGTCTGCCATTGTCATCATAAGGAATGTCGCCGCCACCCACCTAGAGAGAGCCACATCCTCACCAGTCTTGCAGGGCAACAATTTACATCAGGTGCACAGTAGAAGCAGAGCAATCTTTTCTGAACTCCAAATTCTCATTCAGTTTGGATAAGGTGCAGAGACTAGCTACTTTGCTTAGCAAATCCCTTTTGCACAGCAGAAGCAGTACCGCCTTTTCTGAAATCAAAATTCTCACTTTTTTTAGAACTATCAAAATTCTTATTGGGTTTGGATTAAGCTGCGGCTACTAGTTTGCTTGGCAATTATCCTTTTGCTTCACTTGGCTGCCGAGTTCAGAACATATTTTTTTTATTCAAATTTAACATATCTTGGCAAGATGCCACATAATCTTGCAAATTTGGCATAACGAAGTTTTTCTCTCACAGCAACATGAGTGAGGTCTTTAACTGTATAATTTGCCTGAAACAAAGTTGTGAGGTACAAATTTTTCCTAATCCTGAATTTTGATAAGCACTGCATGAACGCCTAATTCTGAATCTTACAACTTGTAATGATCAATGAAACAAGAGTACTTGATCCTCAATTTTTAATCTATCATAACCTTGGATTTCTTGGTGAACTCTATACATCTGTCGGTAGTATATACTGTATTTTCCAAGAAACACTACACAACAGTGTCTAATTCAGTTATCTGAACATGAGCGCTGATTTCATTCAGGCAAGCAACAGAACAGATGCTGTCATCACAATCAGAGACACGGACCTGATGTGCTTGACGGTGATTCCGTCGGCGGGGAGGAGGCGCTGGATCTTGCGGCGCCAGGGCTCGTCGTCGTCGAACACGCCGCGACGGGCATCCAGGACGGACTCCTCGGACCGGGCGAGGTCGGCGACGAGCTCACCATCGTCATAATGGAAGAGCAGGTCGTCGTGGACGAGCTGCTGGCGCGGGACGACGCAGAAGAGGTGGACGAGCCGCTCAGCCTCGTCCCCGACGACGGCGGCGACGCGGCCCCGGCCGACGTCGGGCTCGAAGATGGCGAGGTTGACGTAGGAGTTGGAGTAGGCGGAGTGGTAGAGGCCGCAGCGCGCCACGGCGTAGGGGGCGGCCCAGAGGCCCAGGATCCGGTAGACCTCGAGCAGGTGGGCGAGGAAGGTGCCGTGCTTGTGCCAGCACTCGCCGGCGCCCGCGGCGCGCAGGACGGCGGTGAGGGCGGGCAGGGCCGGGTCGCCGCACTGGTCCTCCTCGCCCCGCAGGTACGGGCGCGCGGCCGCCAGCGCGTCGGCGAAGGTGGTGCGCGCCGCCATGGGTGTCGCCGGCGGGTGGGGAGAGATCGGGGGCGGGGCAGGGCAGGAGGAGGATGCCAAAGTTGTCTGTTTTGTTTATGCTGCTGGGCGGCTGGGCCACCAGTTGCCCACTTGCTACTCCATTCTCTAGCGGATGTGGATAGACAACCTTTGGCATAGAGAAGAGGTTGCCAACAATAAAGAAACGTGTTGAAACATTCAAAAAAGAGAAACGTGTTGGACCAAAGTGAGGTAAAATGTTTGTCTTGTTCTACCTAGTTTCTTATTTTTAGGTATGCATTCCAATTCGGTAATTTTCATTTTCTGCTTTACATTTGAACTTTCTAATTTTTTTTGCACGACTCCAATTGTAGTTAGTGCACGACTAAGGCGTAACCCCCTCCCGGTTTAAAGGCGGGAATTAGGAATCACATAAGTATAGAATTTTGATGGTATGCAACTTTTTTTCTTTGTGAAGGAGAATTCTCCTTGCAAAAATAATATTTACAAACTGGTTCAAGAAGAATTCCGTCCTCATATCTGACTTGTACAAGCCAATATCATGTTGTGAGCCTAGATAAATGTTGCATCTACATGTGTCCTCGAGCCAACGAGTCATTGTAACTATGGTCGAGAAGTCATTACATTGCCATCAGATGCCGGCGATGACCCGAGTATGGACCATCAACTTGGAGAAGAAGGTGCAAGCAAGACGAGCAAAACCATCCCCACATCGAAGCTGAAAGTGTCACCGTGGGATCTTTTTTGTGAGATCATGATCGTCGGTGGGCACAGGTTGCCACACTGGTCCTCCTCTGTAGGAATGAGCTTAACACCATGAGCGTTTCTGTGCAAGGTGTCTGGCCCCATGGGTGTCATTGATGTTAGTGGTGGGACTGGGAGATCTTTTTGTTTGTTATATTGTTGGGCCACTCCACTCTCAAGTGGATAGAAAGAGCCTTTTGTGGTAAGGTTTTCAACAATACATAGGCGCACAACCAAAAGAGAACATTTCAATTTGGTCACTAATGTATGCTAGGGTGAATTTTGACATTTTTAGTTGTTCAATTGTTGTTTTGCTCGAACCAGGCTCATCTTGTTTTTCATTTATGAACCAAAATCAAAGTATGAGAGAGGGGAGAGGCAAGAAAGAGAAGGATGCGGTCAAAGCCCCTGTAGCAAACCCAGTATCACTCATGGTCTTGGAGATGGACTACGGGACAAAACCCACTATCACATATTTATGGTTGTCAACTAAATTTCCTTGCCCTCAATGGTAGGTCAAGAGAGGACAGCATGAGACATGAAGAAAGATCACAAATAATTAGTTTGACTGGTAATGGATATAGCAGTACCCTTCGAAGTTGACAAAAAAATTAGATGGTCATATGTTAAGATGTATACTATTATAGCACAGTAGTTGCGACACAAGTCATCACCACTTTTCATGTACAATATCTCTCTCTATCTCCAATTGTTGCATTGTGTCATTGTCCTCCTACCCCTTCTCTCTTTCTCCGGTGAGCTGGTGTCCTCTTGGGATTGTCCTCAACTATCATGTCCATGCCCCCATATGATGTCATGCTTCTACTCATGTCCTTCACTCTAGACGCCAGTTAGCCTCCACACTAGTATTTCCTCTAAGCATAATATATAGGAGGTCATTATGTGCCATGAAACCTCATCAAACAGTCGAGGTCAGCTTCTGGCGCTC
The DNA here is from genome assembly GCF_056163025.1 of Triticum urartu. Lineage (NCBI taxonomy): Eukaryota > Viridiplantae > Streptophyta > Magnoliopsida > Poales > Poaceae > Triticum > Triticum urartu. Next base: position 599,658,082 of record NC_141878.1, read on the forward strand.
CCTCCTCAACTTCTTCGCCTTGTTACTCCTCGCATCGCTGATCCATGCATTGGGTGCAGCTAAAACTTCATACAGAAAGGCTATGATGATTATTCATCATATGTGTTCTTTGATATCTTGTTGTTGCAAAATTTACCAAGAAAAAAAATCACTATTAAGGGATTGTCGGCTTCCTAGCTGCACATTGATGCACCTCATGTTTGGATAGTTCTACTGAGTTAGGTGAGTGCTTATTATTTTTGTGTCAAATAAATCACAAATATCATACATTTAGAAAAGTGCAATAAGTTTCCATTGGCATGTGTCTATTTATGACATATGCTACGGCATAGTGCTAACTGGATCCTTGAGCCACTCTTGACGTTTATGCTGGGCGGAGCCGGGTAGAGAACACATTCTACTCTAGGTAAACTCCATGCCACGCACACCGCCACTATAGTCTCCCCTGCAGATTACAACTTTGGTAATTATGGGTTTCCCCATGAACTTGGCCTCACTAGGGTTCTCCATAATTATCCTATCAATTGTAAAAGCTTTCGGTGAAGGTTTTGATTAGTCACCTCGAATTACCTTCATTTCCTAACCTTTACACAGACAGTGATACACTTAGTAGCCTTCTGGTAGTAATGCTGAGTGGGACCCCTTCACAACATTCACGAAGTTTATTAGACTAAACATTCAAAAGATCCTTATTATCGTTTAAGCATCTATAGATACCAGGGTTCATCCATATCCTAGAAAAGTAGGGGTTTATTCTTACATAGGGACAACAAACATCATGCACCGGTAATGACAAACATGGATGATATGAGTAATACACACAATGCTCCACTAGGGTTTTGGTCTTACAACGAGATGGAGATGGATGTGGATGATGATGGTTTGCGAAGATGGATGATGTCGGCATCCCCTTGCACACAGTGATGAAGATGGCGATCTCCTCTTTGCCAATTCCCCCTCCGGATGCCTTCCAATGGCTAGGGTTCTGCCTTCCATATGAGTTTTTGGTGTGCGAATGCGTATGTTTCCCGATCCATCGCACAGTGTTAAAGTAGTCGGCCAGGGGGAGGTGGCGCCGCTTCATACGACTGCTCATACAAGAGCACTCGTATGCTTGGCCGTCTTGTGTTTTGGATGAGACACGCAGGCTCTGAATGCCTCCAAATGTTTTATTCTTTTTATGGTAGGTGATAATCACATTGATTGACATGATACCACCATAATTTCCTATGATATCTTCCATATTAGTTCATTTGCTCCAAAATACATATCCTAGGGAAAACCCACAAAAATTAGTGTGCGAGCATGGTAAAATTCCTCAAAGCCTACTGTGTAGGCTCAGAGTAACCATAAATAATATCATACATCTTGGAATCATCATCTGCTTATACGCTGACCAAACCAATGGAGTGTCATCAGTTTTATCATTGATTAAGGGTTGAGTTGGAAGAGGCTAAGTTTGATTAAGGGTGGAGGGTTTGGTTTGCGCGAGGAACGTTTTGGTTAAAACTGTCTTGGATGGTGATCTTGACCGAGGTGAAGTGCATGTGCTAGGGTGTTTAGGTTTTATTTTGATGTAGATTGTAGTTTGATTTATGTTGTGATCAATGGTGTGTTTACTGATATTTGTCATTACAGACATTTGTAAGAAAGTTTGTCATCAATAATAGTACATTAGGCAGCTGCTCCTAGGGTTGATCTGTGATACGGGTCAGGCCCTCCAAGAAGCGTTGGGGAAGGCTGGCGAACGTTTGTCACTTCTAGGAGGGCATGTGTCCAACCCAGTTTTGGAAGGTGAGTTTTGTACTTGAGATGGAGTTACTTATGATCCCCAATCCCTTTCTACAACTTCTTTGCTTTCTATGCAGGGAGGGTTATCTTCTCAGCCCATGGATAGAAAGGAAGACACACCCCAAGTCCAAGATCCCAATGTTTCTCAGCAACTAATGGCGTGGGAGGTCATTGCTTGAAAGGATGCCACGACGAGAAGTCATCTGCCCTCGTCTGTCCAGACATGTCTGCTGAGCATCACTCGCTCATATGAGGAGGGGGGTCAAGCACATGGTCTTTGCCTCTTAGGCCTGCAAAATGGAGTCAAGCCTGTCGATGAGAACCTTTTGGATGATCTACAATGACTTTTGGAGAACCTTGAGAAGTTCCAACCTGGACCTTCTAGCTTCATAGGCGTCTCAGCACTACCACCTGTTGTAGCATGAAAGGTGAAGGTATATGAGCTTAATGGGAGACTCACCATTGACCAAGCGTGGTCTGGCTTCGTGGTCGTTCTCCAGGTGAAGATGGGGTACTTCCTCACCTTCAAGGTCTTGGCTAAGGATAATTTCAGGGTTATCATGTTCCAACTTTTCGACGCGGAGGTCGTGGCTAAATGCGGCCAACACAACAAGATTTTCATGATCCAAGAGTAGTTACCCATGTTGTCATTTATAGGTTTCTTGGCTTCTTGGCTGCAATTGGTCTTTGCGCCAGGGGCGGAACAGGTCATCTAGTTTAGTTAAATATCAGTCGACGGAGCCCTAGTAGACCCTTTTTAGCTAATTCTCTTAAATTTAAGACAATTATCCTCCCTCAAACTTCATTTTTTTCATTTTTGATGTAAATTCTGTTGGTCCCCTTTGTCCTTCGTAACCCTAGTCTAGTCTCCTTTGTTCCACTCGTCCTTGCTTTTTTTCCTTCTTATTCATATCGGTCCAATGCTAAAGAAATAGGTTATAGTGTAAATATTTCGGAACAATTCCTAAATATATTGACCAATGATGTAAAGTGTACAATCGAACAAACTTATTGATATGAATTTCTGGAGTTATTTCTATCTTGGCTGTAAGTAAATATGAAACTGAGTATATTAGGTGTTTATACATGATTCGTGAAATTTTCCTCTTACTTATTTGTTATTTCAGGTCTTGTACTCTAGTATGTCCTATATCAGGATATTTATATTGTTAGATTAGTGGCCTAGAATATTGTACCGATATATTTAAATATTTGGAAGCCATAAAACATTAAGTGGCAGAATTTAGTTCATCACTAAATCTGATATTTTCAATTTGCTAAGATTTAGGAAAAAATGACCTGCTTAATAATAATAACCCATGCTAAAATTGTCATGGAAAGTATGTCTTTTAGCAAAAATGTATATGTCATTTCATCGTTTTGTACTTGTAATAATGACCCATACATAGGTATTTCTGATTTCTTTGAGAAATAACAAGAGAAATTTATACTAATAGATGAACCATAAGCAAATGACATGCAATTTCTCAAAGAATAAAGTTGCTTATAAAATTAAAAGAGTTCAGTATAAATAGCTAAATCCAATTATTAGTGAATGTGCGGTTGACTATAGATGTTACAAGTTTTACGGGCAACGGACTAAAGGAGTTATATATATTTAAACCTAATTGTTAATAAATGCACTGCAGATGGATGTTAGCAGTTTCATGGGTAACCGTTTGATCAAGGAGCCGTGTTGATAGGGGAAATTATTGAGTGTGCATGCTGGCAGAAGATGGGATTGGAGGGGCCACCCGATAGTCATCTGCAACCGTGGCCAGACGGGCCACCGACCAGTCCTCCGTCACTGCCGGCGTTGTCGAGGCCTCCACGAGCACCACGGTCGACCACCAAAATGGGAAGATGCTAAGCACCAATGGCAGCAACTATAACTCCACTACGACTTAAGAGAAGAGTTTTTATTTGTGAGGGACGGAAGTAAAACTCGCATAAATATAAATTTTTGATAATAAAAAGTGTGCTTGTTTGTGATGGTGGGAAGCCATATAATAAATAGATCTAAGACTTGCAAGAATAACCTTTGCATAGATAATATTTACAGACAGACTCAAGGAGAATTCGTCCTCATCTCTAGTATGTACAAGCCAGTGTTGCGACGTGAACCTAGATTGATGTTGCACATACCCACAACGTGGAGATAGTGATCGTAACTATGGTCGTGAAGGAAATATGCCCTAGATGCAATAATAAAGTTGTTATTTATATTTCCTAATATCATGATAAATGTTTATTATTCATGCTAGAATTGTATTATCTAGAAACTTAGTATATGTGTGAATACATAGACAAACAGAGTGTCACTAGTATGCCTCTACTTGACTAGCTCGTTAATCAAAGATGGTTAAGTTTCCTAGCCATAGACATGAGTTGTCATTTGATGAACGGGATCACATCATTAGAGAATGATGTGATTGACTTGACCCATTCCGTTAGCTTAGCACTTGATCATTTAGTATGTTGCTATTGCTTTCTTCATGACTTATACATGTTCCTATGACTACGAGATTATGCAACTCCCGAATACCGGAGGAACACTTTGTGTGCTATCAAACGTCACAACGTAACTGGGTGATTATAAAGATGCTCTACAGGTGTCTCCAATAGTGTTTGTTGCGTTGGCATAGATCGAGATGAGGATTTGTCACTTCGATTGTCAGAGAGGTATCTCTGGGCCCTCTCGGTAATGCACATCACTATAAGCCTTGCAGGCAATGTGACTAATGAGTTAGTTACGGGATGACACATTACGGAACGAGTAAAGAGACTTGACAGTAATGATATTGAACTAGGTATTAAGATACTGACGATCGAATCTCGGGCAAGTAACATACCGATGACAAAGGGAACAACATATGTTGTTATGCGGTTTGACCGATAAAGATCTTCGTAGAATATGTGGGAGCCAATATGAGCATCCAGGTTCCGCTATTGGTTATTGACCGGAGACGTGTCTCGGTCATGTCTACGTAGTTCTCGAACCCGTAGGGTCCGCACGCTTAACGTTCGATGACGATCGGTATTATGATTTTATGTGTTTTGATGTACCGAAGGTAGTTCGGAGTCCCGGATGTGATCACGGACATGACGAGGAGTCTCGAAATGGTCGAGACATAAAGATTGATATATTGGACGGCTATATTCGGACACCGGAAGTGTTCTGGGTGATTTCGGATAAAACCAGAGTGCTGGAGGGTTACTGGAACCCCCCGGGGAACTAGTGGGCCTAGATGGGCCTTAGTGGAGAGAGAGCGGGGTGGCCAGGGCAGGCCGCGCGCCCCCTCCCCCTTGAGTTCGAATTGGACTAGGAGGGGGCGTGGCGCCCCCCCTTTCCTTCCCCTCTCCCACCCCTTCCTTCCCCCTCCTAGTAGGACTAGGAAAGGAGGAATCCTACTCCTACTAGGAGGAGGATTCCTCCCCTCCTTGGCACGCCCTAGGGCCGGCCGGCCTCCCCCCTTGCTCCTTTATATACGGGGGCAGGGGGCACTCTAGAACACACAAGTTGACATTGTTTAGCCGTGTGCGGTGCCCCCCTCCACTACAAAAAAAAGACACATCCGTGACATTTTGGGCCGAACGAAATTTTTTTCTCTCATACATATGGCACTTCTATGACGATAATTGTGACAAAACCCGGTATCATCATAGATGTGGTGGGCTCCTACTTCTATGACAAAAAATCATGAAAGAAAATGGGCTTTTCGTCCTGGGCGGGCCGGAGACACAGCTGCATGACATTCTTTGGGCCATCTATGACAGAAAAAACCGTGGTAGAAGCGAGGGGGAGGAAAATTTCGGGGAGTTCCCGGTTACGTTGGGAGGTCGGGGGCCGAGCGATGCGCGTTTCTCTCGTACACGTACGCGCGTGTGTGCGAGGCGTTGGCTCTAACTGAACCCGAGCGAGGCGTTGGGCTCTAACTGAACCCGAGCGATTGCACTGCAGGCCACGCGTTACTGAACCCGAGTGATCGATCGATGGCTGTTCACTGAACCCGATCGAGCGATTCCTTCGCTACTGCTGCTATATGAAGCCGATCGATTGGATGAACAGTGAGCGTTGCGGGGGGGGGGGGGGGGGGGTTGGATGAACAGTGAGCGGTGACGTTGCCTCTGGATGAACAGGGACCCCGTGGTGTGGTGGAGGGCTGGATGCACAATAGACGGTGGAGGGGTGCCCGTGGAGGGGTGGTTGAATAGTACCCCGTGGTGTGGAGGGCTGGATGAACAGTAGACGGTGGAAGGGTGGTTGAACAGTAGCTGGTGGAGTAGCGCGCGGTGGAGGCTAGATGAACAGGAGCCCGTGAAGGCTAGAGGAGGTCGACGGTAGCCCATGGAGGCTGGAGGAGGTCGACGGTAGCCCATGGAGGCTGGAGGAGGTCGACGGTGGAGATGAACAGTATCCCATGGAGTCCCGTTTTGCGGTATGCCACACCCCTCCCGATGAACAGGACCCCCGTTTCGACCGTAGGAGGTCCGTTTCGTCTGTTTTGCGGTACGCCACACCCCTCCCGATCAACAGGACCCCCGTTTCGACCGTAGGAGGTCCGTTTCGTCCGTTTTGCGGTACACCACACCCCTCCCGATCAACAGGACCCCCGTTTCGACTGTAGGAGGTCCGTTTCCTCCGTTTTGCGATACGCCAGACCCCTTCCGATGAACAGGATCCCGTTTCAAACGTGGCCGGTCGAACACAAGGCCGTTTCCTCCGTTCTGCGGTACGCCAGGCCTCGTTTCCATCGTCTGTTTCATCCAAGCCCTCCCGATGAACATGACCACGCATTCCATTCCGACCCAGCCGATTGGCTCCCACGCGTTCCGTTGCCTTCCGATGAACACGACGCATTCCGTTGCCTCCCCATGAACACGACGTGTTCTGTTGCCTCCCCATGAACACGACGACGACGCTGTTTCTCTGTTCCGACCCAGCCATGTCAACGAGCCCTCGCCGTACGTATGCGCGAGTAGGCGTTCGAGACCTCGCCCGTATGTACACATACGTGGCCGTATTTTCTTTCTTGCACCCTGGCCGCTTTACGTATGTGTACATGCTACTTGCGCGCCTCTACTACGACACGTGTGCGCCTCTACATCCACCAGTATATATGTACGTACATGTTCGCGACCAGAATGACAACGCTATGTACGCTTCAACCAGGTGGGTCCCGACTGTCAGACACTTCCTTGCCTGCGAAGATGTAGTTGGTGGGTTCCAGCAGTCAGGGGGGTGAATCGTTTTTTTGCCCGGATGCACTTCCTTGCGTGCGAAGATGTAGCTGGTGGGTCCCAGCTGTCAGGGGCAAACGTTTTTTTCATGAAATACGGTGGCCCGTCCGGTGGGTCCTCGCTGTCAGGTGGAGGAATAATTATTTTCATGTAATAAGGAGGCACTTCCTTGCTGCGGCCGTGGACCCAGCTGTCAGCCTCTTCACGTACAGTCCACGTCCAATGGAAGTCGTTCCTTGACCACGTTGACCACGCCGCGCCGAGAGCACCAGGGCGGTGGACGACAGCGAGGCCTAGGAAGGGGACGACGGGGAGCCGTGGAAGACGCGACAGTGGAAGCCCGCGAGAGAGGACTACGAGGGTTCACTGGTTCGGCTGCGGTGTGAGGCTGCCGTCGCCGCACGGCCTGGCCAGCAGTGGGAATAGTAGGGGACAGTGAGGCCTCCGCGGCAGCACAGCCGGCCACGGGAGGCAGGAGCATGCGACACGACCGGCGCTGCTTTGGGCGGCTGGAGCAAGAAGACCAGAGGTTGAAGAAGCACTACGGCCGTTGGATGGACATCGTACGGTCACTGAAGCTAGAATCATTTATATTGACTAAGTTGACAAAGCCCTTGGTATGCTCCAACTTAGTAGGCCCACAGTTCAGCCTCCGAAACGGTGCGCCCCAAATGTCAGGGGGAGGAATCATTTTTTGGGCGGCCGAAGCTAAGAATATCCGAGATTGAAGAAGAAGCACGACATCTGTTGGATAGACATCCAACGGCCACTGCTGCTAGAACCGTGTGTTGACTATAATAAGTTGGCAAAGCCTTGCATACGCGTCAACTTATTTTTTTAGGGGACGCGTCACTTAGTAGGCCCACAAGTGTGTGGTAGAGAACTTATAGCCCATTTACGTTTTGTAAAAATGTACGGCCCATTTTTGAATTCTAATGGAATTTACAACAGCCCATTTTATAGTTTGTTAAAAGTACAGCCCATTTTCTAGCTAGGACAATAATTAATAATTTCAACCAACCGTTGAAGACAGATTCAATAAAATTTCCCACATTTTGATGGGCTCCGAAATATGTTTAAACCAAAATTTCTAATCAGATTAAATATAAATTTGTATTACGTAAAAATCCAACGAAACATTGCGCGCGCGACAATGAAAATTTAAGATTTTCAAAATCCATAAATAATATTTTATAAACTAATTTCGTGTTTGGTGCTTTTTTTATAGTTACTGCCCAGTTTTTATAATTACATCCCATTTACTTTTTTTAAAGCTCATTTTCTTGTTAAGCCTAATGCATCCCTTCTAGGAAAGATTTGCAGCCCAGCGGGGTGGAGAATAACAAGTTGACCTTGCCTGGGTATTCCTCAAAAAGACGTATAGCTGGGCTTGCCATTTTCATTTTGAAAAAATTAGTATCTGGGCTGGATATCTGGCCTGGGCTAGACGGGCCACAGCCCGCCCAGTTAATACCCTGCTCTCCTCTGAACAACAACGAAATCATCGCCAAGAAAAACTCTGAAGTGCTCACGCCTCAAAAACACAAATACTGCTCGAGCTGCTTGGTCCCAGCTGTCGGCCGCACCTTGTGCAATTCTCTCGTTTATATTGACTACATAGGTTGATAATGGTGTGGGATCGTGATGTCAGGAAACCAGGAGAAAGCAAAAAAAATATAGTTGTATATAATAAGGAGGCACTTGCGTACGTACGGCCATGGCCATAGTGGGTCCCTAGTGTCATCCAGTCAAAATAAAGTCATCTCCTGAATCCTCATGTTCGTTGACGATGTTAACAATGCTCGGCGCCACGGCGAGCGCAACAACTCGAAGGACAACGGAGAGGGCCTCGCGGGCCCTACGGATGGTCTGATACAGCGCCCGCTGCTCATTCAGGAAGGCAGGATCATCGGACACCTATGAGCATATTCGAGAAACTGAGACGGCATGAAACGATAAGGCCGCGCTTGGGAGCTCTGGTTTATTTCAAACCTGTATTAACATACAAGTGTAATTTACTCGTCATCAGAAACAACGCGTAAAATACAGGCGTAATGAAACCGAGGGTCCGAGGTCTGTAAGTAAAACCGGCGAGTTACGCGTGTAATTTGAGAGACCAGTGTATATTTTACGAGCACTGCTACATGGACGACATTACCAGCTGCGGAATCAGGCCCGTCGTTCTATGCTTGTGAAGAGAGCAACCTAAGCAAGCAGGCTTGTAGCTTAGGCTCCTGCTAGTGTATATATAGTGATTTTATTTTTCTCTCCATATCAACCATTTTATATTGCATACGTGTCATTCAAGAGTGAAATGATGGTTGCTTCTTCCGACTAACTTACTGTGTGATTTGACTGCTCCTTAGTGGCCCCTACACGTACTCCCCCTACGTGTATGCAACAGTCACACGTACACATGGACGCAAAAACGCGTGCGATGCCCTAATGCATGCATGTCCGAGCACACGACGGAACACACACGGTCACGCTCAAGTGCTCATCCTACACGTGCGTGCACACACATACTCAGTCAGGGTGAGCTAGTGACCGTATGAACACCGGAATATATATATATATATTGAGCGCAATGAGCGTATTATGAAGTCCACTGACCGTATTTTTACAAATATACGGTGATAGACAGTGTATTTATCTCGTTTGAAATTAAGCCATATTAACCGGAGAGGAGGCAGTATGGACTAGCATTACTTTGTTGTGTCCCGTCAACTTGCCGAACGAGGAGAAGGTTGCAGGATGGCAGAAGCTTGCGCGCGGTGGCTCGCAGGATAAGGAGAAACTTTTGACTAATGCAAGCTCTCCCTCGCTCAGGCGGTGGACGTGCAACAGTTAATTCGGTGTCAGATTACCAGAAGCATACACTATACTACTAGTGCTATTATTGTTCGAATTCCCGAATAGGCGAACAGCCAAGCGCAAAGTTTACTAGTACTACTACTATAGTCTATAAAGGTACGTACTATACTAGTACTAGGAACTAGATGGAGGAGTGTCTGCACTCTTATTATAATTTTAAAATGTGATAAAGCAATCTTCAACACATTTGGTTCTCTTCGAGGGTTCTCGCATGTGATAATGGAAGTTGATTGCATGGAACACTCGCCACAATTCTCGCTTAATTCTGGCTCATATCCTGTTACAAATAGTAGCGCTCGGTAATATTTCCTCTTTTTTTGTTATTCAGCATGTAAACAGGTCAGCAAACCTTGCAGCGCATCTTCGTGTGAACCGTGCTTGCTGCACTTTGAATGTGGCGAGAGATGGCTTGATGAAACACCTCGGTTCCTACTTCTTTTTTTGCGGGGTACCTCGCTTCCTAGTGACCAGTGTCTTGGCTGATCGTCCTAAGAATGCTTATATATGAATAAAGCTCTCTCATTTACCCGCAAAAAAGATTAAGCCATATTAACCGGAAAGGAGGGAGTATGGACTAGCACTACTTTTTGGTGTGTCCCGTCAACTTGCAGAACGAGGAGAAGCTTGCATGACAAGGTGAAGCTCTCTTACGCCTTTTGACTAATGCAACCTACCCTCCGTGGACATGCATCAGTCCATTCGGTGTCAGATTGTCAGAGGCATACACTGTAGTACCCAACATGCGGAGTACCATCATTGTTCGACTTCACGAAGAGGCAAAGAGCCAAGCGCAGTAGTACGAGTAGTACTACTACTAGAACCGCATGGTGGAGCGTCTATACTCATATTTTTTTTATCTCTGATAAAGTACATGTTTATTCCGGAGAAGGGCGGAAAACGACAGCCGAACATGTAATGAATGATATCGATCAACCAACCATGCTCGAATATATCTTGGCCTCCGTGCGAGCCCGTCTGTGTGTTCTCGCTCCCCGTCTCTCTCAAGGAACAGCGGGTTGGCTCTTTGCCGTCAATTGAGATCGGTTTGCTCACACTCCTGTCCCACATGTCAGTGATATGTCAAGAGGAGGTGCGTTGACCGACTGGCCATACGCGTACTTGGTTTTTCACCTTCATACTACTCCTCCCTCCGTCACAGTTTACAGGGCGCACTTCATTATGATGCATTTCTCTCAATGCATTTCTACCACCAGAGAGACTTTAGACGCGTTTGGTTTAATGCTCAATTAATTAGGGCGTGGTAACCGCAATCAACTCCACAATTTTCTCTCCATGTACTGTACTACTATGGAGTGGAGTAAGTGCATGCATGTGTGTACCCGGGGTGGAAGCACTGCATGCATGTGTGTACGCATTATTCTCTCTAGTAATAGACGCCATGCTATAACTACCAATGCTATTTTTCAGGCCGATCGCTAGTCGCTTTGGTCCCATAGATTTTTTTTTCTGAAGCCCGCTATATAAACAGTGACGGATGGAGTAGTATGAGCGGATTCAAAGAAGTGCGTATTGATGGTTGCTTCTTCAGAGCAACTTACACTGGGAAAGGTGGGGCTTATGATTTGACTGCTCATTACACACTATTAATGCGGCGCAACGACCGGGCTGAGTCTCCCATGCGGTTGTGCACTACCCCCTTGGTTCTTAAATATACTCCAGAGTATTTGTCTTTCTAGAGATTTTAATGAGTGACTACTCGAATATTTGTCTTTTTAGAAATTTCAAATGGACTGGCACATACGGATGTATATAGACATATTTTAGAGTGTAGATTCACTCATTTTGCTCCGTATGTAGTCACTTGTTGAAATCTCTAGAAAGACGAATAGAATATTTAGGAACGGAGGGAGTACACATACGAAGCAAAATGAGTGAATCTACACTCTAAAATATACCCGTTTGAAATTTGTAAAAAGACAAATATTTAGGAACGAAGGACTATAATTTTGTACATGGCACATGGACCCAGATGATGAAGAGGCTTCTGGCAATGCTATCAAGCTTCCATCATTTGTTTACATAATTGACGTACTATACAAATTGTACAATGGTGTGAGCTTTCAGCTTTTGTTTCGCGTGTCTTGCCATCGATGCTCTTTCGGAAACATTAAAAACTAACTTCCTTGCTAATGTATGTCAATTATTAGCAAATCAGAGCTAATAATTACATCACAACTCAAGACAGAGTTGTGAGAAGGTGTTAAATTAAAATTGATCCATGCTTTCATTGGCAGCAACGTCCCCCCAGCTCTGTCTAAATCAACAGGGCATGTTGGGAAAAAAAGTAGCTGTCTGGAGCATGCAACATTCCGATCATTTTGTGCAGTTCCACTAAAATAGAGCTGAGCGTCCCTGTTCCAAAGATATTAAGTGTGATTACGATAATAGAGGACTGCTGATGAAACAATAAACACACAAATAGAAGCTGGTCACCTTTGCAGTCTCTCTTAAGACTAACTAGTTGGAGAAGATTAGGCTCGGAGTTGGATGAGGAGGATAGAGCAAAACCAATCTCCCTTTATGCAGTCGCACTGAAATATAGAGACGTTGCCCGTGTGACATTTTAGTACAACTGCACAAAACACTCTTAAGAAAAAAGTGATTTGTGCAGTTCACCAAAAGGTCGCAATAGCAACGAGGTGAAATGGATAGCCCTGTTTGCAAAAAAGAGGTAGAAAGGAAACAATTACTGGCCAATAACAGTTGATGACACATGCGGCGACAAAAAAGAAGCATATTCCTTGTCCTAAGGGAAGATAACAACACGGTTGTGTTTGTCTAAAATGGTGTGAGGACGAGAATGCAATATGGAAAGTACGTCAGACGAGCTACGTTTTGGGCAAAGAACTATGGAAGATCCACATGCAGCGACGTGGGAAGACGGGCAGTGGAGCAAGGCCAGAGGGGATACCTGGAGGTCGTCGGGATGTAACTAAGTGAGCGGCGGCGGGCGGAATCTGCGAGCAGGTGGCGTAGGCCCTACCGCGCCGGAGCTTGGTCAGAGAGAACGCGTGTACCGCAGATCGGGACGTGCTGCCTCGGCGCCGTCGAACGAAGAAACGATGCACTTCCTCCTTTCCCCCGGCGGACGGGATGCGGCCGGATCAGTGACCAACAATGAGAGAGAGAGGCCACATCACCCCCTTTCCCCCGGCGGACAGGATGCGGCGGGATCAGTGACCATCGGTGAGAGAGAGAGAGGCCACCGCAGCCTTTTGTGAGATACTCTGAAGAGCGACAAACCAGGCAGGCAGGCTCCATTGTATATAGTGAGCGGACTACTTTTCTCCATAAAAATCATTTTATATTCTGCGTACGTGCCATTGAGTGCTATAACTTTATTTAAAAATAACGCGGCAACGCGTCAAGTCGAACTTTGTTTCGTGAACGCGTGGTACACGACCTCCCTAGGTAAACAACCGCTACAGGCGTTCAAATTAGCACGTGGGCTGCCATTTCGTAAAGAAATGAGCTCCATCGTGTACCCGCGCGGGTGTGGGTAGGCACGAAGCTGTGAGTACGTGCATGGTGCACCTATTCTCTTCTTGTATACGTACACCACCTATGTTGGGTTGTGTGAGAGAGATACAAATCTAGAGAGATATAGTGTGTGGGTTCTTGAGAGTTTTTTTTTGGGGGGGGGGGGGGTCAATAAAAAATTGTAACATATGCAATGTGTGTGAAATAGAGTCCTGGATATAACATATATATAGAGGGGGCGATCCACGAGAAGAGAGTGGAGGTATCATCGGCTTGAGGTGTCCATAGAATCGAAGAGAGGGATGATGTGTGTGTGTGTGTGCGCGCGCGTGATCGATAAAGAGTGCCATCAAATTTGTGTGTGCCCACGTCAAAGATATAGAGTGGCTGGCCTACTGGAACGTGAGATGGGACATGTGCAGTTTGTCTCTGTGGCATGGATACCTACCTGCAGCGCTCGACTATCGATGTGTGATGGGGGAAGAGGGAGACCCAATTAACTATAGAGGTACAATGGCTGGTATATGTGTGGAGGAGGAGAGAGGCCTACCTCATGTATTAAGGAGATCGATCTGCCTCATGTATTAAGGGAGATCGATCGGCATCCATGCATATGTGCAGGAGAGGAATAAGGTTGGGAGAGAGACAGAGCTAGAGTGTTGGAGGGGGTGGTAGTGGAGTTGCTTCTAACAAATGGTGGGATAGGCTTGCTAGAAAAACGGAGGGCATGCCCGCAATATCAATAAGAGAGGAGATGGCTGCTTGTTGTCTATGCACGTGCGTGTGAGAGACGGGTCACGAGGCATGCACGGATGATGAGGGGGGACGATGTGGCTGTGGTAAGCAGACGTAACTACATAGGAAGATCAATCGCCCTTTGTAAGAGAAAGGAGAGACATAACTTGTGAGGTACGTCGATCGATGGGGGGTAGTTAAAGTCGATCTGGGTATATGTTGGGAGATCGATCGGTATACATGCATGTGTGTGTGTTAGAAGCAAATGAGGCACGAGGAGAAGGATAGAGAGAGAGGGATGCATGTAGGAGGTGGTACGAGAGGCATACTATATCGAGGGGGGAGGAGTGTGCGAGTACGAGAACGATGAAAAGAGTGGTGGGAGTGAGGCATGGACGGTGACAAGAGAAGAGGGGAAGCTTGTGTTTGTGCTAGGCACACCTGGCTAGAGAGGCATATCGATCGATGTGTGCCATAAAGAAGGAGCTGGGGGGCCTACACACACCGTGGGTGAACGACCTAAAGTGAAAAGACGAATTTGCGCGATGGAGCTAGAGAATGCTGAGGAAGGGTGAGAGGGATACGGGCGTGTGCATGCACAAGAGAAAGATAGCGCTAGCTACAAAGATAAGAGGGTTGTGTGGGTGTAAAAGACGAATAGAGATCATATATACTTCATTATAAAAAAGCGAATTCAGATATTTGAAGAATTTATCATAGTGTTTCAAACCGACGCATGTGTGAATATATATAACGGTGATACACATGGTGTGGTTATGAACATGTTATACTACATTTAATATATTTTATCTCTACTCTTATAAAAAACGGAGTTGTTGATGATGGTGTGCCTGCCATCCTGCATTATAGGCCGTCCAATTTATATCTAGTGGATAGCAAGGAAACTATGATGGTTGAAGTTGGCAACAATCATGATTGTAGATTCTTATTGAAATAGAGAAACAAATTCAAATTTAGTTCGAATTGCAGCGGTAGTATAGACATTTGGAATGCACTAAAATGTTGGCATGAGTAGGTTACATGCATTATATAGCAAGCGAAAAAATTTAATCGGACATAACATGGATTCATACTCCCTCCTTCCATCTATATAGGGCGTAATGAGATTTTTAAGACCGCCTTTGACTATTGACAAGATTAATAGTACATGACATGCACAATGTGAAAATTATATCATTGAAAGAACCTTTCACGGACGAATTTAACGGTGTGCTTTGTGTAAGTTGCATGTCATATATCATTGCTCTAATATTTGGTCAAAGTTAGCATCGAAAAACGCATTAGGCCCTATATAGATGGAAGGAGGGAGTAGCTTTGAATAGCATTTGTATAGTAAAACGGGGCAAGACTCTCTCTTTGTGTGGTGTGAATAGTTTTATTTTTTTCGTTTTCTTTTTGGTTGAGGGAAATGCAAATTGATTTGGTACTACAAGTACAATATTACTACACGTTAGGCTTGTCCCTAAAATTCAACCCGCGTCTTGTTATATTCCGAAAATTCAGATATCGTGCTCCCAAAACTGGCGCCTTCACAACCCGCGCCTTGCTATCCCGAAATTACAACGCGCGCGAAAACTCCCTCCAGCTGCCAACTCCCGACACGCGAAATCCCCCTTCTAACCCTGAGCCGAAAGGGCCGCTAGTTCAAATCGGTGGGGGGTACTTTTGTAACACACCCTACATTTTGGACAAGCGCGTTCCTAAGTCATGCTTCACCCCCTCCCATCGCCCCCTTTTCGCCATTCGAAATCCCAGGCTGCCATAACCTCTCCGCTCCAGCCGCGAAACCCCACCCTCCTCCGTCCGCCACGTCACCGCTGCCCAGCCGGAGCCTCTTCCCCGATGATGTCGTCCACCGCAACAGGTCGACGTCCCTCGTCCACCTCCCCGGATGAGGATCCGTCATCCATCTCGCCGTCCCGCCGGTTCAGCCGCCCCGTCCTCCACCTCCAAGGAGCTGCTCCGACGATCGCCTCGTCTATCGCGGCTGCTCCATCCCCACAGCGCCGCCTTAACCTGCCCCACTGGAACCGCAGCATCCTCACCGAGTCCTCGGATGAAGCCAAGGCCTACTCGGCGCCACCAAAGAGGTTGTACACTCATCGCATCGCACCTTCTCCTTAACTCGACCTCCCGGCGCCGACGGTGCTCCATCCCGCACCCCCATGGAGCGGCTACCTTGAAGCCGGCGCCGCGGGCGACATCTCCACGGCGGCTCTCCCCCAGTGGGAGCCACTTTGGCAGCGGCGTCCATACCAGCCGGATCTGCTGCTGCTCCGGCTCTCGCTCGCTCGCGCTGCTGCTGCTGCTCCGGCTCTCGCTCGCTCGCCCAGCTGTTGCTGCTACTCTCTGATACGTCTCCAACGTATCTATAATTTTTGATTGCTCCATGCTATATTATCTACTGTTTTGGACTATATTGGGCTTTATTTTCCACTTTTATATTATTTTTGGGACTAACCTATTAACCGGAGGCCCAGCCCAGAATTGCTGTTTTTTTGCCTATTTCAGTGTTTCGAAGAAACGGAATATCAAACGGAGTCCAAACGGAATAAACCTTTCAGGAACATGATTTTCTTCCTGAATATGACCCAGGAGACTTGGACCCTACTCCAAGGAAGCTTCGAGGTGGGCACGAGGTAGGGGACGCGCCCTACACCCCCAGGCGCGCCCCCACCCTCATGGGCCCACTGAAGCTCCACCGACGTACTTCTTCCTCCTATATATACCTACGTATCCCCAAACGAACAGATCCGGAGCCAAAAACCTAATTCCACCGCCGCAACTTTCTGTATCCACGAGATCCCATCTTGGGGCCTGTTCCGGAGCTCCGCCGGAGAGGGCCATTGATACGTCTCCAACGTATCTATAATTTTTGATTGCTCCATGCTATATTATCTACTGTTTTGGACTATATTGGGCTTTATTTTCCACTTTTATATTATTTTTGGGACTAACCTATTAACCGGAGGCCCAGCCCAGAATTGTTGTGTTTTGCCTATTTCAGTGTTTCGAAGAAACGGAATATCAAACAAAGTCCAAACAGAATAATCCTTTCTGGAACGTGATTTTCTTCCCGAATATGACCCAGGAGACTTGGACCCTACGCCAAGGAAGCTTCGAGGTGGGCACGAGGTAGGGGGGCGCGCCCTACACGCCCAGGTGCGCCCCCACCCTCGTGGGCCCACCGAAGCTCCACCGACGTACTTCTTCCTCCTATATATACCCACGTACCCCCAAATGAACAGATACAGAGCCAAAAACCTAATTCCACCACCGCAACTTTCTGTATCCACGAGATCCCATCTTGGGGCCTGTTCCGGAGCTCCGCCGGAGAGGGCCGTCATCACGGAGGGCTTCTACATCATCATAGCCTCTCCGATGAAGTGTGAGTAGTTTACCTTAGACCTTCGGGTCCATAGTTATTAGCTGGATGGCTTCTTCTCTCTTTTTGGATCCCAATACAATGTTCTCCTCCTCTCTTGTGGAGATCTATTCGATGTAATCTTCTTCTTTTTGCGCTGTGTTTGTTGAGACCGATGAATTGTGGGTTTATGATCAAGTCTATCTATGAACAATATTTGAATCTTCTCTGAATTCTTTTATGTATGATTGGTTATCTTTGCAAGTCTCTTCGAATTATCCGTTTGGTTTGGCCAACTAGATTGGTAGTTCTTGCCATGGGAGAAGTGCTTAGCTTTGGGTTCGATCTTGTGGTGTCCTTTCCCAGTGACAGAAGGGGCAGCAAGGCACGTATTGTATCGTTGCCATCGAGGATAACAAGATGGGGTTTATTTCATATTGCATGAATTTATCTCTCTACATCATGTCATCTTGCTTAGAGTGTTACTCGGTTTTTAACTTAATACTCTAGATGCATGCTGGATAGCGGTCGATGAGTGGAGTAATAGTAGTAGATGCAGAATCGTTTCGATCTACTTGTCACGGACGTGATGCCTTTATACCTGATCATGCCTAGATATTCTCATAACTATGCTCAATTCTGTCAATTGCTCAGCAGTAATTTGTTCACCCACCGTAGAATACTTATGCTCTTGAGAGAAGCCACTAGTGAAACCTATGGCCACCGGGTCTATTCTCATCATATCAATCTCCATCACTTTAGTCTTGCTTCGCTTTTTACTTTGCCTTTTACTTTTCACTTTGCATCTCTATACCAAAAATACCAAAAATATTATATCTATCAGATCTCACTCTCGTAAGTGACCGTGAAGGGATTGAAAACCCCTAATCCCGTTGGTTGCGAGTAGCTATCATTTTTTGCAGGTACGAGGGACTTGAGTGTGGCCTCCTACTGGATTGATACCTTGGTTCTCAAAAACTGAGGGAAATACTTACGCTACGCTGCTGCATCATCCTTTGCTCTTCGGGGAAATCCAACGCAAGCTCAAGAGGTAGCAAGAAGAATTTCTGGCGCCGTTGCCGGGGAGTCTACGCAAAAGTCGACATACCAAGTATCCATCACAATCCCTATCTCTCGCATTACATTAGTTGCCATTTGCCTCTCGTTTTCCTCTCCCCCACTTCACCCTTGCCGTTTTATTCGCCCTCTCTTTCGCCCTCTCCTTCTCCTTCTCCTTCTCCTCCGTTTGCCTTTTTCTCGCTTGCCTTTTGTTTGCTCGTGTGTTGGATTTCTTATTTGTCGCGATGGCTCAAGATACTACCAAATTGTGTGACTTCACCAATACCAACAATAATGATTTCCTTAGCACTCCGATTGCTCCTCTTGCCAATACTAAATCTTGTGAAATCAATACTGCTTTGTTGAATCTTGTTATGAAAGATCAATTCGCCGGCCTTCCTAGTGAAGATGCCGCTACTCATCTGAATAGCTTCGTTGATTTATGTGATATGCAAAAGAAAAAAGATGTCGATAATGATGGCGTTAAATTGAAGCTATTTCCTTTTTCGCTTAGAGATCGTGCTAAAGCTTGGTTTTCGTCTTTGCCTAAAAATAGTATTGATTCTAGGAACAAGTGCAAAGATGTTTTTATCTCTAAGTATTTTCCTCCCGCTAAGATCATCTCTCTTAGAAACGATATTATGAATTTTAAGCAACTTGATCATGAACATGTTGCACAAGCTTGGGAGAGAATGAAAGTAATGATACGTAATTGCCCTACTCATGGTTTTAATTTTTGGATGATTATACAAAAATTTTATGCCGGATTGAATTTTGCTTCTAGAAATATTTTAGATTCGGCCGCGGGAGGCACTTTTATGGAAATCACTTTAGGAGATGCTACTAAACTCCTAGATAATATTATGGTTAATTATTTTCAATGGTATACTGAAAGATCTTCTAATAAAAAAATGCATGCGATAGAAGAAATCAATGTTTTGAGTGGAAAGATGGATGAACTTATGAAATTATTTGCTACTAAGAGTGTTTCTTCTGATCCTAATGATATGCCTTTGTCTACTTTGATTGAGAATAACAATGAATCTATGGATGTGAATTTTGTTGGTAGGAATAATTTTGGTAACAACGCTTATAGAGGGAATTTTAATCCTAGGCCATATCCTAGTAATCCTTCTAACAATTATGGGAATTCCTACAACAACTCTTATGGAAATTATAAGATGCCCCCTGAATTTGAGAATAGTGTTAAAGAGTTTATGAATTCACAAAAGAATTTTAATGCTTTGTTTGAAGAGAAATTGCTTAAAGTTGATGATTTGGCTAGGAACGTTGATAGAATTTCTGTTGAAGTTGATTCTTTAAAGCTTAGATCTATTCCTCCTAAGCATGATATCAATGAGTCTCTCAAAGCCATGAGAATTTCCATTGATGAGTGCAAGGAAAGAACCGCTAGGATGCGTGCTTTCAAAGATGCCTTTATTAAAGCGTGTTCTTCCAATTCCTATGAAAATCAAGATGAAGATCTAAAAGTTATTGATGTGTCTCCCATCAAATCTTTGTTTTGAAATATGAATCTTGATGAAACTGAATATGATCTTCCTTTACCTAGAAGGCATTCTAAAAATTCGGAGTATTTAGATCTTTATGATGAAATTGCTGAAAGTGGGATTAAAAGAAATAAAAATCTAGATGTTGCTAAACCCACTATATTGGATTTCAAGGAATTTAATTATGAAAGTTGCTCTTTGATTGATTGTATTTCCTTGTTGCAATCCATGCTAAATTCTCCACATGTTTATAGTCAAAAGAAAGCCTTCACCGAACATATTGTTGATGCCTTGATGCAATCTTATGAAGAAAAACTTGAGTTGAAAGTTTCTATCCCTAGAAAACTCTATGATGAGTGGGAACCAACTATTAAAATTAAAACTAAAGATCATGAGTTTTATTCTTTGTGTGATTTGGGTGCTAGTGTCTCCATTATCCCAAAACTTTGTGTGATTTGCTAGATTTCCGCGATTTTGATGATTGCTCTCTAAACTTGCATCTTGCGGATTCTACTATTAAGAAATCTATGGGAAGGATTAATGATGTTCTTATTGTTGCAAGTAGGAATTATGTGCCCGTAGATTTCATTGTTCTTGATATAGATTTCAATCCATCTTGCCCTATTATTCTTGGTAGACCTTTCCTTAGAACGGTTGGTGCGATTATTGATATGAAGGAAGGGAATATTAGATTCCAATCTCCATTAAAAAAGGGCATGGAACACTTTCCAAGAAAGAAAATAAAATTGCCATATGAAACTATCATGAGAGCCACTTATGGATTGCCCTCCAAAGATGGCAATACCTAGATCTATCCTCGCTTTTATGCCTAGCTAGGGGCGTTAAATGATAGCGCTTGTTGGGAGGCAACCCAATTTTATTTTTAGTTTTTTTTTGTGTTTTTATGTTAGGAAAAAATAACCCATCTACCTTCTGTTTGGATGTGGTTTTGTGTTTTAATTAGTAT
Organism: Triticum urartu; assembly: GCF_056163025.1. Taxonomy (NCBI): domain Eukaryota; kingdom Viridiplantae; phylum Streptophyta; class Magnoliopsida; order Poales; family Poaceae; genus Triticum; species Triticum urartu. Next base: position 599,679,143 of record NC_141878.1, read on the forward strand.
TTGTGCCAAGTTAGACCTATTGGATCTTCTTGGATGATAGTTATTTGATCTTGCTGTAATTTCCAGAAACTTTGCGTTCAGTGCCCGAATTATTAAAAATCATCAGAACGTGATAAAATACTGATTCCAATTGCTGCTGGTCAATAAACAAATTTTATAGGTCTTCTATTTTTGGTAGAATTTTTGGGTTCCAGAAGTTTGCGTTAGTTACAGATTACTACAGACTGTTCTGTTTTTGACAGATTCTGTTTTTCGTGTGTTGTTTGCTTATTTTGATGAATCTATGGTTAGTAAAATAGTTTATAATCCATAGAGAAGTTGGAATACAGTGGGTTTAACACCAATATAAATAAAGAATGAGTTCATTACAGTACCTTGAAGTGGTCTTTTGTTTTCTTTCTCTACCGGAGCTCACGAGATTTCTATTGAGTTTTTGTTGTGAAGTTTTCAAGTTTTGGGTGAATTCTTTTAATGGATTATGGAACAAGGAGTGGCAAGAGCCTAAGCTTGGGGATGCCCATGGCACCCCCAAGATAATCCAAGGACACCAAAAAGTCAAAGCTTGGGGATGCCCCGGAAGGCATCCCCTCTTTCGTCCACTTCCATCGGTAATTTACTTGGAGCTATATTTTTATTCACCAACATGATATGTGTTTTGCTTGGAAGGCATCCCCTCTTTCGTCCACTTCCATTGGTAATTTACTTGGAGCTATATTTTTATTCACCAACATGATATGTGTTTTGCTTGGAGCATCTTGTATTATTTGTGTCTTTGTGTGTTAGTGTGCCACAATCATCCTTGCTGTACACACCTTTTGAGAGAGCCATACATGAATTGGAATTTGATAGAATACTCTATGTGCTTCACTTCTATCTTTTGAGCTATGTAGTTTTGCTCTATGTGCTTCACTTATATCGTTTAGAGCACGGTGGTGGTTTGTTTTAAAGAAACTATTAATCTCTCATGCTTCACTTAGATTATTTTGAGAGTCTTAATAGCATGGTAATTTACTTAATAATAATATGCTTGGTATTCAAGATTTGTGAAACTTTCTTTTGAGTGCGTTGAATACCAAGAAAAGATTGAAGCATGATAATTGTTTTGAGATATGGAGGTGATAATATTAGAGTCATGCTAGTTGAGTAGTTGTGAATTTAAAGAATACTTGTGTTAAAGTTTGTGATTCCCGTAGCATGCACGTATGGTGAACCGTTATGTGATGAAGTCGGAGCATGATTTATTTATTGATTGTCTTCCTTATGAGTGGCGGTCGGGGACGAGCGATGGTCTTTTCCTACCAATCTATCCCCCTAGGAGCATGCGCGTAATACTTTGCTTTGATAACTTCTAGATTTTTGCAATAAGTATATGAGTTCTTTATGACTAATGTTGAGTCCATGGATTATATGCACTTTTTCCCATCCTTCCACCATTGCTAGCCTCTCTAATACCGCGCACCTTTCGCCGGTATCATACACCCACCATATACCTTCCTCAAAACAGCCACCATACCTGCCTATCATGGCATTTCCATAGCCATTCCGAGATATATTTGTGCATGATTTAAATACTTTGTGTGGTGAAGATAGAGCATAGACAGACTATATGATTTTGTAGGGATAACTTTCTTTGGCCATGTTATTTTGAGAAGACATAATTACTTTATTACTATGCTTGATGTATTATTATTCTTTATGTCAATATGAACTTTTGTCTTGAATCTTTCGAATCTAAATATTCATACCACAATTAAGAAATTTTGCATTGAAATTATGCCAAGTAGCACTCCGCATCAAAAATTCTCTTTTTATCATTTACCTACTCGAGGACGAGAACGAATTAAGCTTGGGGATGCCTGATACGTCTCCAACGTATCTATAATTTTTGATTGCTCCATGCTATATTATCTACTGTTTCGGACTATATTGGGCTTTATTTTCCACTTTTATATTATTTTTGGGACTAACCTATTAACCAGAGGCCCAGCCCAGAATTGCTGTTTTTTGCCTATTTCAGTGTTTCGAAGAAACGGAATATCAAACGGAGTCCAAACATAATAATCCTTTCTGGAACGTGATTTTCTTCCCAAATATGACCCAAGAGACTTGGACCCTACGCCAAGGAAGCTTCGAGGTGGGCACGAGGTAGGGTGGCGCGCCCTACACCCCCAGGCGCGCCCCCACCCTCGTGGGCCACCGAAGCTCCACCAACGTACTTCTTCCTCCTATATATACCCACGTACCCCCAAACGAATAGATACGGAGCCAAAAACCTAATTCCACCTCCGCAACTTTCTGTATCCACGAGATCCCATCTTGGGGCCTGTTCCAGAGCTCCGCCGGAGAGGGCCATCATCACGGAGGGCTTCTACATCATCATAGCCTCTCCGATGAAGTGTGAGTAGTTTACCTCAGACCTTCGGGTCCATAGTTATTAGCTAGATGGCTTCTTCTCTCTTTTTGGATCTCAATACAATGTTCTCCCCCTCCCTCGTGGAGATCTATTCGATGTAATCTTCTTTTTGCGGTGTGTTTGTTGAGACCGATGAATTGTGGGTTTATGATCAAGTCTATCTTGAATAATATTTGAATCTTTCTATGAATTCTTTTATGTATGATTGGTTATCTTTGCAAGTCTCTTCGAATTATCCGTTTGGTTTGGCCAACTAGATTGGTAGTTCTTGCCATGGGAGAAGTGCTTAGCTTTGGGTTCGATCTTGCGGTGGCCTTTCCCAGTGACAGAAGGGGCAGCAAGGCACGTATTGTATCGTTGCCATCGAGGATAACAAGATGGGGTTTATTTCATATTGCATGAATTTATCTCTCTACATCATGTCATCTTGCTTAAAGCGTTACTCTGTTTTTAACTTAATACTCTAAATGCATGCTGGATAGCGGTCGATGAGTGGAGTAATAGTAGTAGATACAGAATCGTTTCGGTCTACTTGTCACGGACGTGATGCCTATATACATGATCATGCCTAGATATTCTCATAACTATGCTCAATTCTGTCAATTGCTCAACAGTAATTTGTTCATCCGCCGTAGAATACTTATGCTCTTGAGAGAAGCGACTAGTTAAAGCTATGGCCCCCGGGTCTATTCTAATCATATCAATCTCCATCACTTTATCTTGCTTTGCTTTTTTACTTTGCCTTTTACTTTTCACTTTGCATCTCTATATCAAAAATACCAAAAATACTATCTATCAGATCTCACTCTCGTAAGTGACCGTGAAGGGATTGACAACCCCTAATCGTGTTGGTTGCGAGTAGCTATCGTTTTGTGCAGGTACGAGGGACTTGAGTGTGGCCTCCTACTGGATTGATACCTTGGTTCTCAAAAACTGAGGGAAATACTTATGCTACTCTGCTGCATCATCCTCTCCTCTTCGGGGAAAACCAACGCAAGCTCAAGAGGTGGCAAGAAGAATTTCTGGCGCCGTTGCTGGGCAAGCTTACGTGAAGTCAAGTGAAGATTTGGACTCCCGACAACGAGCCATTTCTGGCGCCGTTGCCGGGGAGTCTACGCAAAAAGTCAACATACCAAGTACCCATCACAATCCCTATCTCTCGCATTACATTAGTTGCCATTTGCCTCTCGTTTTCCTCTCCCCCACTTCAACCTTGCCGTTTTATTCGCCCTCTCTTTTCTGCTCGCCTTGATGTCTTTCTTGGCTCGTTTTCTCGCTTGGTTGAAATAGTTGAGTATTTATTCCTAAACAAAGAAGCTAATATCTATAGATCCTCATCCGCTTGCCAATATTTTTAAGAGATCCAATTATGATGAACCAATTCCTAGTGATTTGGATGCACTAGATTATCTTTATAAGCTTTTGCCTGAAATCCGTAAATCTGAAAATTGTGATGAAGTGCTTCACGATAGATCTTTGAATAAAAAGCATAATTGCAATGATTTTATTATAAATTCTCTTGATGTCAATTGTGCTAATAATATGCAAAACCCTAAGCTTGGGGATGCTAGTTTTGCTATGTCCACTACCTATTGCAATAACCATGATTGGGGAGATTCTTCTTATGATCTTGAAATTTACTTAAGCCCCATGATGAATATAAGATTGACAATAGTGTTTGCAATAATATTGAAAGTGGATTTGGAAGAGTGTCAACTTTAGATCCCACATATTTGGATAATATTCAATCTTATGAATTTTTTTATAAAAGTGGGCTTGGAGAAATCATGACTTTAGTAAATGATAATCCCACTATTTTGGAAGAGTCTCACCTTCGCATGCATGTGGATCGTGTTGAGAATATGTTATGTGATAGCTATATTGTTGAATTTTCTTATGATCCTACATGTAATTATTATGAGAGAGGAAAATATGGTTATAGAAATTTTCATGTTACTAAATTACCTCTCGTTATGTTGAGATTGCTATAGTTCCTTTCCTCTTCCTTGCATATGCTAGTTTTTGCTTGCTATGATAATTTGTTTTTATATAAGATGCCTATGCATCGGAAGTATGTTAGACTTAGATGTGTTTGTTACATGTTTTATGATGCTCCCTTTGTGCTTCAATTCTTGTCTTTCATGCGAGCATCATTAAAATTATCAATGCCTAGCTAGGGGCATTAAACGATAATGCTTGTTGGGAGGCAACCCAATTTTATTTTTAGTTTTTTGTGTTTTTCTTCTGTTATGGAATAAATAACCCATCTACCTTTTATTTGGATGTGGTTTTGTGTTTTAATTAGTGTTTGTGCCAAGTTAGACCTATTGGATCTTCTTGGATGATAGTTATTTGATCTTGCTGTAATTTCCAGAAACTTTGCGTTCAGTGGCCGAATTGTTACAAATCACCAGAACGTGATAAAATACTGATTCCAATTTCTGCTGATCAATAAACAAATTTTCTAGGCCGTCTAATTTTGGTAGAATTGTTTGGGTTCCAGAAGTGTGCGTTAGTTACAGATTACTACATACTGTTCTGTTTTTGACAGATTCTTTTTTTCGTGTGTTGTTTGCTTATTTTGATGAATCTATGGTTAGTAAAATAGTTTATAATCCATAGAGAAGTTGGAATACAGTAGATTTAATACCAATATAAATAAATAATGAGTTCATTACAGTACCTTGAAGTGGTCTTTTGTTTTCTTTCTCTAACGGAACTCACGAGATTTCTATTGAGTTTTGTGTTGTGAAGTTTTCAAGTTTTGGGTGAATTCTTTTGATGTATTATGGAACAAGGAGTGGCAAGAGCCTAAGCTTGGGGATGCCCATGGCACCCCCAAGATAATCCAAGGACACCAAAAAGTCAAAGCTTGGGGATGCCCCGGAAGGCATCCCCTCTTTCGTCCACTTCCATCGGTAATTTACTTGGAGCTATATTTTTATTCACCAACATGATATGTGTTTTGCTTGGAAGGCATCCCCTCTTTCGTCCACTTCCATCGGTAATTTACTTGGAGCTATATTTTTATTCACCAACATGATATGTGTTTTGCTTGGAGCGTCTTGTATTATTTGTGTGCCACAATCATCCTTGCTGTACACACCTTTTGAGAGAGCCATACATGAATTGGAATTTGATAGAATACTCTATGTGCTTCACTTCTATCTTTTGAGCTATGTAGTTTTGCTCTATGTGCTTCACTTGTATCTTTTGAGCGTTATAATTTTGCTCTATGTGCTTCAATTAGATCTTTTAGAGCACGGTGGTGGATTTGTTTTAAAGAAAGTATTGATCTCTCATGCTTCACTTAGATTATTTTGAGAGTCTTAATAGCATGGTACTTTGCTTAATATTAATATGCTTGGTATTCAAGATTTGTGAAACTTTCTTTTGAGTGAGTTGAATACTAAGAAAAGATTGAAGCATGATAATTGTTTTGAGATATGGAGGTGATAATATTAGAGTCATGCTAGTTGAGTAGTTGTGAATTTAAAGAATACTTGTGTTAAAGTTTATGATTCCCTTAACATGCACGTATGGTGAACCGCTATGTGATGAAGTCGGAGCATGATTTATTTATTGATTGTCTTCCTTATGAGTGGCGGTCGGGGACGAGCGATGGTCTTTTCCTACCAATCTATCCCCCTAGGAGCATGCGCGTAATACTTTGCTTTGATAACTTCCAGATTTTTGCAATAAGTATATGAGTTCTTTATGACTAATGTTGAGTCCATGGATTATATGCACCTTTTCCCATCCTTCCACCATTGCTAGCCTCTCTAAATACCGCGCACCTTTCGCTGGTATCATACACCCACCATATACCTTCATCAAAACAACCACCATACCTACCTATCATGGCATTTCCATAGCCATTCCGAGATATATTGCCATGCAACTTTCCACTGTAATTGTTGAGTTGTAAGAAAAATAAAAGTGTGATGATCATCATTTTTAGAGCATTGTCCCAAGTGAGGAAAGAATGATGGAGACTATGATTCCCCCATAAGTCGGGATGAGACTCCGGACGAAAAATAAAAAAAAGAAGAGAAAAGAGGCCATAAAAAAAGAAAAAAAAGGCCCAAATTAAAAAAAAATGAGAGAAAAAGAGAGAAGGGACAATGTTACTATCCTTTTACCACACTTGTGCTTCAAAGTAGCACCATGATCTTCATGATAAAGAGTCTCTCGTTATGTCACTTTCATATACTAGTGGGAATTTTTCATTATAGAACTTGGCTTTTATATTCCAATGATGGGCTTCCTCAAAATGCCCTAGGTCTTTTTGAGCAAGCGAGTTGGATGCACACCCACTTAGTTTCTTTTGATGAGCTTTCATAGACTTATAGCTCTAGTGCATCTGTTGCATGGCAATCCCTACTCACTCACATTGATATCTATTGATGGGCATCTCCATAGCCCGTTGATACGCCTAGTTGATGTGAGACTATCTTCCCCTCTTTTTGTCTTCTCCACAACCACCATTCTATTCCACATATAGTGCTATATCCATGGCTCACGCTCATGTATTGCGTGAAGATTGAAAAAGTTTCGAAAAAGTTAAGAGTATGAAACAATTGTTTGGCTTGTCATCGGGGTTGTGCATGATTTAAATACTTTGTGCCATGAAGATAGAGCATAGCCAGACTATATGATTTTGTCGGGATAACTTTCTTTGGCCATGTTATTTTGAGAAGACATAATTACTTTATTAGTATGCTTGAAGTATTATTATTCTTTATGTCAATATGAACTTTTGTATTGAATCTTTCGAATCTGAATATTCATACCACAATTAAGAAATTTTGCATTGAAATTATGCCAAGTAGCACTCCGCATCAAAAATTCTCTTTTTATCATTTACCTACTCGAGGACGAGCAGGAATTAAGCTTGGGGATGCCTGATACGTCTCCAACGTATCTATAATTTTTGATTGCTCCATGCTATATTATCTACTATTTTGGACTATATTGAGCTTTATTTTCCACTTTTATATTACTTTTGGGACTAACCTATTAACCGGAGGCCCAACCCAGAATTGCTGTTTTTTGCCTATTTCAGTGTTTCGAAGAAACGGAATATCAAACGGAATCCAAACGGAATAAATCTTTCTGGAACGTGATTTTCTTCCCGAATATGACCCAGGAGACTTGGACCCTACGCCAAGGAAGCTTTGAGGTGGGCACGAGGTAGGGGGCGCGCCCCCACCCTCGTGGGCCCACCGAAGCTCCACTGACGTACTTCTTCCTCCTATATATACCTACGTACCCCCAAAAGAATAGATACGGAGCCAAAAACATAATTCCACCGCCGCAACTTACTGTATCCATGAGATCCCATCTTGGGGCCTGTTCTGGAGCTCCGCCGGAGAGGGCCGTCATCACGGAGGGCTTCTACATCATCATAGCCTCTCCGATGAAGTGTGAGTAGTTTACCTCAGACCTTCGGGTCCATAGTTATTAGCTAGATGACTTCTTCTCTCTTTTTGGATCTCAATACAATGTTCTCCCCCTCTCTCGTGGAGACCTATTCGTTGTAATCTTCTTTTTGCGGTGTGTTTGTTGAGACCGATGAATTGTGGGTTTATGATCAAGTCTATCTATGAATAATATTTGAATCTTCTCTGAATTCTTTTATGTATGATTGGTTATCTTTGCAAGTCTCTTCGAATTATCCATTTGGTTTAGCCAACTAGATTGGTAGTTCTTGCCATGGGAGAAGTGCTTAGCTTTGGGTTCGATCTTGCGGTGTCCTTTCCCAGTGACAGAAGGGGCAGCAAGGCACGTATTGTATCGTTGCCATCGAGGATAACAAGACGGGGTTTATTTCATATTGCATGAATTTATCTCTCTACATCATGTCATCTTGCTTAAAGCGTTACTCTGTTTTTAACTTAATACTCTAGATGCATGTTGGATAGCGGTCGATGAGTGGAGTAATAGTAGTAGATGCAGAATCGTTTCGGTCTACTTGTCACGGACGTGATGCCTATATACATGATCATGTCTAGATATTCTCATAACTATGCTCAATTCTATCAATTGCTCAACAGTAATTGTTTCACCCACCGTAGAATACTTATGCTCTTGAGAGAAGCCACTAGTGAAACCTATGGCCCCCGGGTCTATTCTCATCATATCAATCTCCTTCACTTTAATCTTGCTTTGCTTTTTTACTTTGCCTTTTACTTTTCACTTTGCATCTCTATATCAAAAATACCAAAAATACTATCTATCATATCTCACTCTCGTAAGTGACCGTGAAGGGATTGACAACCCCTAATCGCGTTGGTTGCGAGTAGCTATTGTTTTGTGCAGGTACGAGGGACTTGAGCATGGCCTCCTACTGGATTGATACCTTGGTTCTCAAAAACTGAGGGAAATACTTACGCTACTCTGCTGCATCATCCTCTCCTCTTCGGGGAAAACCAATGCAAGCTCAAGAGGTAGCACTCTCCCCCTCGCTCGTGCTGCTACTCTACTCCGATTAAGCCACACTTCAGTCGACTGAATCGACTTTTGGGTCAGTCGATTTTCAGGGGTTGGGGGGGCTCGCCGGAGTTAAGGAAGAACCACCCGCAGCGGGGACGGGGGCTCACCGGAGAGGAACCCAACTATCTATCTTAGGGTTCAGGGTGGGGCGGGGGGCCTAGAGGGCTGGGCGAGGCGGCGGTGGCGAGTTGTTTCGGGGCAGCGAGGCGGCGCTGGGGCCGGTGGTGGCTGGCGGCTCAAGGGGGTGCAGGTTGAAGATGCTGCAGGCCCTCCCTAAACTACATGTCAAGTGCCTCTCTGCTACCATTGCGTTCAGTTTCGACAGTAGCATTCAGATTCCACAGTAAATTTCAGTTTCGACAGTTAAGTTCAGAGTCAACAGTTTTTACCTCATCTGTTATAGTTAGGTAGTTTTTGGTGATGTTAATTTTACATCCATTTTACATCATCTATTGGAGATGCTATTAGAATCCCACTTGAGATTGACGATGTCTGTCTTGTGCTGCTTAAGCCTTGAGGTCTTACGGCTCACCGGAGCTGCTCCAATGATAGAACGATCCATCACAACAGAGCAGTGCCCTGGACGCCGTCTATAGATTCCTCGGATCTTCCTCCACACCTCCGACAGCCACCTCTGCCTCAACTGCTTCAGCGACCAACCCAATGATGCTGAGGTCGACACGGCTACGGCAAAGAGGTTGTACACTTGTTGCATCACTTATTACTATACATTCACATCGATCCATTAGGGCTATTTTGGTTCAACGGAAAAACGTCGATCCACTGGTTGTTACCATCACTCTAAATTTCTGCATGCTCTCCTTACATAATCTCACCATATTTTTTTCGTATGCATGTCAGATATTGTACACAGTCATGCTGAACATGTAGAGAAAAAGAGAAGAGTTTTGCGTGGCAATACAATGTCATGCAGACATTGCTCCATGGTGGGTTCAATGGCAGAGTTGGGTTTATCCTACCCATTGAGGAACCCCTTGTGGCCGAAGGAGAAGGACAATGCTCCACTCAAGTGGAGCCATCACCAACCCAAGGCCCACATGCTTCCGAAGAACAAAGTGAAGGCCCTCAACCTCATGAACATAACCAAGGTCAAGTTCTCTCCTCCGAGAAAGTTCAAGATCTAGAGCAAGCTCAAGATCAAGAGCAAGCTCATGATGGCGCTCAAGATGATCAAGTGACCGCTCCTCAACTCACCTCCGAGGAGGAATTAGAGCGTCGTGCCGCCAAGATTGCATCCAAGCTCTCTACCAAGGGTCATCTTATGAAGAATGTGCTTGGATGCATTCAAAAGGGGGTAAAGCACTCGTATACAATTGACAAACTATTATGAACATCACGCGTTTGTCTCTTGTGTTGAACCCCAAAAGGTCTATGAGGCGCTCGAAGATCCAGATTGGCTCAATGCCATGCATGAAGAGCTCAATAACTTCGAGTACAACAAGGTGTGGAGGTTGGTGCCAAGGCCAACGGGGAACCACAATGTCATTGGAACAAAGTGGATATTCAAGAACAAGCAAGATGCTCATGGGACCATTGTTCGCAACAAGGCAAGGTTGGTGGCACAAGGCTACTCCCAAGTCGGGGGTATCGACTACGGTGAAACCTTTGCTCCCGTTGCTCGCCTTGAATCCATTCGTTTGTTGATTGCTTATGCTTCTCATCACAACTTTAAGTTGCAACAAACGGATGTGAAAAGTGCTTTCCTTAATGGTCCTATTAATGAGTTGGTATATGTCAAGCAACCCCCCAGGTTCGAAGATCCCTACTTTCCCGATCATGTGTATCAGCTCGATAAGGCACTCTATGGCCTTAAACAAGCCCCACGTGCGTGGTATGACCACCTTACCGAGTTGTTACAAGACCGTGGATTTGAAGTTAGGCTAATCGACCCCACTCTTTTTACTAAGAAGGTCAAAGGGGAGTTGTTTGTGTGCCAACTATATGTTGATGATATTATCTTTGGTTCCCCTAACAAAGCTTTCAATGAGGAATTTGCTGCTCTCATGACCTCAAAGTTCAAGAGGTCGTCCATGGGAGAGTTGAAGTTCTTTCTTGGGTTCGAAGTGAACAAAGAAGAGAAGGAACCTTCATCAACCAAGGCAAATACACTCAAGACATGCTCAAGAGATTGAAGCTAAGTGATGTTAAGCCGGCTTCCACTCCAATGCCCACCAAGTGCCAACTTGACATTGATCCCAATGGTAAAGCGGTGGATCAAAAGGTATATCGTTCCATGATTGGATCCTTGCTTTACCTTTGTGCATCTAGACCGGATATCATGTTGAGTGTGGGAATTTGTGCACGGTTTCAAGCCGCACCTAAGGAAAGCCACTTTGTGGCGGTCAAGCGAATCTTTTGATATTTGGATCATACCCCATACTTTGGCTTATGGTACCCAAGAGGTGCAAACTTCAAGCTTGCAGGGTATTCGGATTCCGATTGGGCGGGAGACAAAGTGTTTAGGAAGTCCACTTCCGGAGGCTGCGAATTTCTTGGTTGCTCTTTGGTGAGTTGGTCTTCCAAGAAGAAAAGTTGTGTGTCTCTCTCGTCATCGAAGCGGAGTATGTGGCGGCCGGTAGTTGTTGTGCACAACTCTTATGGATGAGGCAAACTTTAAAGGATTATGGTGTCACGTGTGACAAAGTGCCTCTTTGGTGTGACAATGAAAGTGCCATCAAGATTTATCTCAATCCGGTGCAACACTTCAAGACAAAGCATATTGAGATTCGGTATCACTTCATCCGGGATCACATTAGGCGAGGGAAGATCGAGCTCAACTATGTCAACACTCATGATAACCCTGCAGATATTTTCACGAAGCCTTTGGATGAAGAAAGATTTCGTGAGTGAAGCCATGAGCTAAATATCATTGATTCGAGCAATGTTGCTTGAACCCTTGCACACCCCACCATACTCAACTTGTTGTCTAGTTTAGATGTAGGCATGAACATAGGGGGAGTGTTGTTCTCTCATTATGGAACATTAGCCATTTTTTATGGTACTTGTGCTTCAAAGACGAGTTTTGGTCAACTCTCCCTCCCCCCATTATGCATAAATTGATCAACTCTTTCACATTAGCCATTTTTTATGGTACTTGTGCTTCAAAGACGAGTTTTGGTCATGGGCCCAAGGATAATTCTTCGCGGCGCCATACCATTTGCTCAAACATAGGTGGCCACAGCCACCGCCCTCTCTTCTCGAAAGTTTGTCTGTGTGTTGTTTCCTGTTGCCTGTCCTTCTCTCGTTTGAGTGGTTGTGTTTTGGTGTGGTCGTGGTTTGGTTTTGGGTTGTCGTGTCTCGTGTGATCCTGGTGCTTTTCTCTTGTCGAGCATAAGTCTTCTTTCCCCTCCTTTTTCTGCTTTGGGGCGCCTGAGCGGTACTACCACGCTGGCAGAGCGGTACTACCACCCGGCCGACACGGTACTACGGTGGAGTGGTTCACTGGGTGCTTCATGCTCCAGATCTGCACCAGAGTGGTACTACCATGCCCTGCGCGGTACTACCGCTTGGGGCTGGGCCTGTGGGGTAGGTATCAGGCAGGGGGAGTTTCTACTCCCCCATACCCGTTCAGTTTACCCCATCCCCTTGTCCTCTCCTCTCTCAGGCGGCTCTCCAAGCACCGGAGGCTCGCCGCCGGGCCGCCGGATTCAGACTGGTCCCTCGTTTCCGTCCAGTGGGATCCTTCCCGCCCTCTCCTTGTTCCATGGATGCCGGTATTGATCCCGTTCCTCTCTCCATTGGTTCTCCTTCTTGAATCTAGGTTTTGGGGCCATACTCGTTGCATCCCTCGTTTTAGTTGTTGAATCGAGGCTTAGGAAGGACTTGGGAGTCTGCTAGAGTAGGGTTTTGTCGATTAGGTGTAGAAATATGATCTTTTGCATCTTTGGTAGTACCGGATCTTGCCGCGGTAGGGTTAAGCCCGCTGTAAACTGCTCCAGCGGTACTACCACTGCACCCTAGCGGTACTACCGCTTTACAAGCGGTGCTACCACTCTGGTGCACGGTACTACCGCCCTGAGATATAACTGCTCCTGTTTCTATACCTAATCATCTTGTTGGTCTTCGTCTTTCCCTGGCTTATGCTCTCTTGCCTTTTTGCGGTCTTTGTGTGCGTGTGCTTTCAGGTGGTAGTAGCTCCGGGCATCAGGCTCGCCGCAAGAATCCAGACCGTTCAACAGGTTCCAAGCGTTATCGCTCGTCAGATGTTCTAGTGTCTGCTGCTGCTGGTGGTGAGGGTGTCTCTTCTGAGCCGCCAAGGCACAAGGCCAAGGTGCCAACATCGAAGACCTCCGCTTTGCGCAAGCCTACCAATCAGATGTCTGGCATGGAGTTATGTAAGAAGAGGAAGCTCAATCCCTACCATGCGGACCAGGAGCCTGCTCTTTTGCGCCGTCCATTCTGGAACAGATTTCAGCAGTCTATCTATCATGATGTCTTGAAGAAGAAGAAGAAGAAGAACTTGTTTGTGAAGGCCAAGTCTGTCGATCTCTCGCACATGGAGAAGGACTTGCAATACTTTGGGAATGCTCTACAGAGGTGTGAGGAGTTGGATATCAGGAGGATCATTTCCTTCAACAAGGACTTTGATGCTGAGCTCGTGGCCCAGTTCTTTGCCACCGTTCACTTTGGGAATGATCCGGCCCGCACTCTGACTTGGATGACCAATGGCCGTCTTCTGTCCGCCCCATGGAAGGACTTCATGGTCAGCTTATCGTACAATGATGAGGGTGCCCAGACCCCACTTGGGTTTCGCCCTCATAAGGAGATTGCTGCTACTCATAAGGAGAAGCTTCAGGATTATTCCACTAGGAAGGTGTCAGAGACTGGGAAGGTTTCTTATGAGCTCTGGCCCTTTCTTGACATCATGCATTGGATCTTCCAGAACTCCCTGTTCCCTCGGATTGGCAACTTAGATCAGGTGCACTCTTACCATGTTGACATGCTTCTGTTCTATCAAGAACATCAGGGCTCTCAGCAGGTGCTGGATGTGTCACATGTGATGTGGTCTGAGCTTCACTCTGCTGTCATGGAGCGCAAGTGCATCATCTATGGGCCCTATATTATGTAGCTTATCGAGGACACTTGAGCAGCCAAGTTTCCAGATGAGGAGCTTGTCACAGATAACATGGTGTCCCATGACTCTATCGAGCTGCGTCAGAAGGAGAAGTGGAGTTCGTCTACTCCGGCACCTCCAGTGCAGGAGACTGTCCTGTTTGATGACGATGAGGAGGATGATGATGGGCCGGAGTATGTGCCCCCATCTGAGGAGCCTTCTTGGGCGAAGAAACTCAAGGAGAAGATGAAGCGTATGTTCTGCTTTCAGGCCAAGGGCCAGTACAAGGCTCACAAGGAGGCCAAGATGGCTCATCGCCGTGACAAGGCCATTATGAGACAGGTTGGCCTTCAGGCTCCAGATGGCTCTGAGGAGAGGATCACTGATGAGGAGTCCTGGATCAGAGTGCATTGCCCGTGGTCTGACACTGAGGAGGATTCCGGAGTTCATTCTTCTCCCCGTTCTGCCGAGGCTTCTGAGGATGAGGAGGAGGAGGAGGAGCATGACTGGTGATGCCCTGGAGACCTACTACCATCGTGTGTCGTGCCGCCCTTTTTTGGTGCCTTACTGCCAAAGGGGGAGAGTTAGGGATTTGCTTTAGGTCGTGTGTTGGCGTGTTCGTTTTCATTTGTGTCTAGTGTCTCGTGTTCGTGGTGTTCATTGTGTTCGCGTCTTCGTTCGGTTTCGTTTGTCTTTGAGCAATACCATATGGTGTAAGACATATGTGAACTACCCTGTCCTATCTCTTTAGTATCTAGTACCCTATTATGTTGTGAGTTGCTTCTTTTCACATTTATTTTATTGCTCTCTTGCTCGTCCCTGCTTAGTTGACTGCCTACAAAATACAGGGGGAGTTTGTTCCTAGAGATGCGCACATAGCCTTTCATGCTAATTCCTTGGTGCACACCTCTAGGGGGAGCCCGTCTATTTTGTTAATAGGGGGTTTGCTTATTTTCAGTTACCATTTTTTGCAAATCCCGTGTTGTCATCAATCCACCAAAAAGGGCGAGATTGTAAGAGCATATTTATCCCTTAAGTAGTTTTGGTGATTGATGACAATACGTTTGCGGACTAAATGTGTGCACTAAGTGTTTCAGGTTTTCTATTATAAGGGCTCTTTGCGATTGTTACCCCTCGAGGACTTCACTTTAGACGGATTATTTTCCCTTCGTTTCTTTTCGGTGGAATTGAGTCATAGGGATAACCATACTATCAGAGGGGATCCGTTTCGGAAGAATGGGTGGAATCATCACGTACACACTTTATTTGCACCCACGCTTTATTCCTGCCTGTTGGAGTTTCCGTGTTATGCAAAACAAAGGGTGCATTGTGCTAAGCGGTAGTACCGCGGCCAGGGCGGTAGTACCGCCTAAAGGCGGTAGTACCGCTTGTTAGTGCCGCCGGTACTACCGCTCCTGCTGTGGTCTCAACTTTTTCTTGTCGGGTTTGCGTATAAGACCACGCAGGGGGCGGTAGTAGGGACGGTAGTAGGGCACGGTAGTACCGCCCTCAGGGCGGTAGTACCGCTCCTACTTCTGCTCCACTGCCGCTCTGCTCTCTTCCCTCCCCTGTTTATCCAGCGGCAGTAGGAAGCGGCAGTACCGCCTACTGGTGGTAGTACCGCCCTAGTGCGTGTACCCCTTCCTCCTCTGTCCTGTTTGCCTGTTGCCTGCTTGCAACAGTGGTAGTGCCGCTGTGGCAGCGGTACTACCGCTCCTGCAACGGTAGTACCGCCCAAATGCGGGCTGCGGGCTGCATAACGGTTGGATATGTCCCCCCACTATATAAAGGGGTATTCTTCTCCAAGAAGACTCACCTCTTCCATCCCCAAACTCCATTGTTGCTCCAAGCTCCATTTTCGCCCGATCTCTCTCCCTAGCAAATCAAACTTGTTGATTTGCTCGGGATTGGTTGAGAAGGCCCCGATCTACACTTCCACCAAGAGAAATTTGATTCCCCCCACTAATCCCTTGCGGATCTTGTTACTCTTGGGTGTTTGACCACCCTAGACAGTTGAGGTCACCGCGGAGCCATAGTCCATTGTGGTGAAGCTTCGTGGTGTCGTTGGGAGCCTCCAATTAAGTTGTGGAGATTGCCCCAACCTTGTTTGTAAAGGTTCGGCCGCCGCCTCCAAGGAAACCAATAGTGGAATCATGGCATCTCGCATTGTGTGAGGGCATGAGGAGAATACGGTGGCCCTTGTGGCTTCTTGGGGAGCATTGTGCCTCCACACCACTCCAACGGAGAGGTACTTCCCCTCAAAGGGAAGGAACTTCGGTAAAACATCCTCGTCTTCACCAGCTCCACTCTTGGTTATCTCGTGCCTTTACTTGTGCAAGCTTATTTGTGTTATATCTCTTGCTTGCTTGTGTGCTTGTTGTTGTTGCATCATATAGGTTGCTCACCTAGTTGCATATCTAGACAACCTACTTTGATGCAAAGTTTAAATTGGTAAAGAAAAGCTAAAAATTGTTAGTTGCCTATTCACCCCCCCCCTCTAGTCAACTATATCGATCCTTTCACCTGGCCTTGATTCTTTTGCCAGTATTTTTTATTAATTCCAAAAATATTCTCCGTGAAGTTTCAGGTCATTCCAAGAACTTTTATTTCTGCACAAAAATAACGCCATGGCAATTCTGCTGAAAACAGCGTCAGTCCGGGTTAGTTCCATTCAAATCATGCAAGTTAGAGTCCAAAACAAGGGCAAAAGTGTTTGGAAAAGTAGATACGACGGAAACGTATCAGCCTTCTACCTCGACCCAGGGCGAGCGGGCGGCTGGCCGGACCCTGGCTCTGCTGGTGGAGGGGCTCCCTCCGCTCCTATCCTCGCCTACCGACGGAGAGGCCAATCCCGAGGCCAGTGACACCTCTAGCGTGGGGCTCGACGTCATCTCGGCCTCCTCGCCCCGCTCGCCTGTCGTTCTGGTCGCTCCTCCGTCGGCCCCTCCGCCGGCCAGCTCCCTTGTTGTCGAGTCCCCGCCTTTCCTGCTGGCCTCCACCACTCCGGTGACTCTCGGCGCCTCGAGATCCGTCCCTCCCCTGTCGTCTGCCGTCGCCCCCTCCTGCGAGTCCTGCTGTGCCCCCCGCTGACGCACCGACTCCGCCTCCGCCTGTCCCGATGGCCTCCCCTCTACATCTTCTGCTTCCCAAGAAGGAGACCATGCGGGAAGGGGTGCTAGCGGCCGCCTCGCCTCCATCTTCACCCCGCTTGGCCGCCGTTCCCTCCCTGTCATTGGCTGCTGCTGGATGTGCGGGTGCATCCGCCATGTCTACTCATCTGGCGGCCCCGCCCAACCCGCCATGCTCCACGGCCTACGCCAGGCGCTGCCGCTCGACTCGACGCCGGTGACGTCTTCGCGGCGCAACGCCGGATCGATGCTGCTCGCCCGGTTGGCAGCCTCGCTCTTCCCATCTCGGAGCGGGCTGAGCTCCGGGCCGCGGCACGCAACCTTGTGCTAGGTACCCCGGTCATCCCCGCAAATTCTTCTACATGCTCTTTCTCAGCTTTGGAGTCGGTCCCACTTGGACACCTAGCTAAAATTGCGGCCGACTCCGATATAGTGTTCAGGGGGAAGTTGATCCCCCCTTAGTCCAGATCGAGGCCATTCGCGCTCGGGAAGTCCTCGATGGCCGGCTGGCGGAGGCCCGTGCTCGCTTAGCCTCCTCATCCTCCGAGGCTAGCGGCCCCCCTCCGTCCGCCCCGCCATCCTGCCCGGCTGCACCCGCCCCCCTGGATATCCGCGGCCGCACCCAGTCTCACACCGCTGCCCTTCGCGCACAAAGCACCTCCCGTGTCCTGAGGTCAAGCAGCCCCTCAATGGTGGTTTAATGTGGACTCTTTTCTAGAACATCCGTGGTTTCGGCTAGGATGGCCGGCGTAGGCAACTCATAGAATACATGCGCGAGGAGCGAATTGACATTGTAGCAATCCAAGAGACCATGCGAACTGACTTCACCCTGGCCGAGCTCGAGCACATGAGCTCTCACCTGTTTTCCTGGCATTGGCTCCCTTCTAGTGGGATCACTGGGCACTCTGGTGGCATCCTATTAGGTGTCAAGGATGCCAGTTTTGAGGTAGGTAGCATGGATAGGGGCGGGTTCTTCTTGAGCATGGAAATCTTCGAGCGCGCCCTGAACTTCAAATGGGAGATCATTATAGTTTATGGTCCCACCGATCACCGACGCTCAGCTCTCTTCCTCGAGGAGCTCAGGAGGAAGGTGGCAGCGGCCTGCCTCCCGGTTGTCATCGGTGGTGACTTCAACCTCCTCCGTTTTGCGAAGGATAAAAGTAACGACCTAGTGAGCTTCCCGCGCATGCAGATGTTTAACGACTGCATCGCTGACCTCGGTCTGCGGGAATTACATAGGATTGGTGCCAGGTTCACCTGGACCAACTGCCAGGCTGACCCGACTCGCTCCGTGTTGGATAGGGTCTTGGTATCTCCTGAGTGGGAGATGAGGTGCCCTCTTGCCTCTCTTCGCGCCATCACGAGTATTGGCTCGGACCACGTTCCTATGCTCCTTTCATCTCAGGACGAACGCCCCCACAACCCCTAGATTCCGCTTCGAGACCTTCTGGCTTAACCATAATGGATTTGCTAAGGCTGTGCGCGGCCGCTGGCTTGAGGCATGCCTCGCATCCCATAGGTCCATCTCTACGATGGACGAATGACACTTCTGTGCCAAGCGCTCTCGCCAGTTCATGAAAGGGTGGGGCGCGAATCTTGGGCGGGACCTACGTCTCCGGAAGAAGGCCCTCCTGGACTCCATTCAGGCCTTGGACCTTCGGGCTGACACGGTGGGTCTCTTGCCTGACGAGTGGATGCTGCGGTATGATCTAGAGGACCAGCTTATGGTCATCTACACTAACGAGGAGGCTTATTGGCGCCTTTGGGGTACCCAAAAGTGGGTCCTCAAGGGGGACGCTAACACCGCTTACTTCGAGGCGATCGCCAATGGTCGTAGGCAGCGTAATACCATCCCACTTCTGTGGGATGGCGAGACTTTATTACAGCGGCCTGCTGACATTCGCGCCCACGTTAATGGTTTCTATCGCGACCTGTTTTTAGCCCCCCTAGGGGGGGCTTAGCTCTTGCACCGCACTTCTAGGAGGTAGGGGGGGCTTAGCTCTTGCACCGCACTTCTAGGAGGGATCACAGTGCATCTCGGCCACGGATAATGCGATCCTCACGGCCCCGTTCTCCGAGGAGGAAGTGTGGCTTGCGATTAAAGGGATGAACCCCTCGTCCGCCCCGGGCTCTGACGGCCTCTCTGTTAAGTTCCTCCAGACGTTCTAGCCCGTCATCAAGCAGGAGGTCATGGCTCTCTTCGAGGAGTTCTATGTTGGCTCCATCGATCTCAAGCACCTAAACTATGGGATTATCACATTGATTCCAAAGGTCCCCGGCGCCTCCGACATCCGCCAGTTCTGCCCTATAACGGTGATCAATGTGATCTTCCGCATTCTTGCCAAGGGGTACGCTAATAGAGTGGCCCCTTTAGCGGACCGAATCACCCATCCGGACCAATCCGCCTTTATTCAGGGCCGATATATCTTGGATGGGGTTCTGGTCTTCTATGAAGTCCTGCACGAGGTCCGTTCCAAAAACCTCAAAGCAGTGTTTCTGAAGATTGACTTTCATAAGGCGTATGACACGGTTAGCTGGCCCTTCTTTCTGGAGGTGTTGCTGAGGAAAGGGTTTGATGATCGCTGGGTGTGCCGGGTCATGTAGATGGTCTCATCGGGTCGCACCGCGGTGAACATTAATGGGGAAATCGGGCCCTAATTCCCCACCTTTTGTGGGGCTAGACAAGGAGACCCCTTTTCCCCGTTCCTATTCAACATGTTGGTTGACGCCTTGGCCTCGATTCTGGATAAGGCCAAGGCCGCCGGGCACATCCTAGGCATTACCCCGCACTTGGTGGAGGGAGGCGGAGTATCCCTCCTCCAATACGCCGATGACACCATCATCATGGTGCAAGGCTCGGCGCCAGAGATCTCGAACTTGAAATTCCTTCTCCTATGCTTCCAAAACCTCTCGGGCCTCAAAATAAACTTCGATAAGAGCGAGGTGATGGTTCTAGGATATTCGCCCTCCAAGAGCCAGAGTATAGCTAACCGACTTAACTGTCGGTTGGGGACATTCCCTACTACCTACCTAGGGGTCCCCATTAGTGACTCCCGTATGTCCGTGGCGGACCTGCGGCCCTCAGTGCTCAAGATCAACCATTGCATCGAGCCGTGGCAGGGGCGATGGTTGTCTAAGGCAGCTCGTACGATCCTCATCAACTCGTCCGTTTCCAGTCTCCTTCTATTCATCATGAGTTTCTACAGCCTCCCCGAGACTCTTCACCATGAGATCGGTTCGATCCAGGACCAGTTCTATTGGGCTGGCGAGGGTGACAAGAAAAAGTACCATATGGTCCGCTGGACCGAAATCTGCAAGCCCCGCGACCAAGGTGGCCTTGGCATCATGTCCTCCAAACGCATGAACTTGGCCCTTCTCACTCGTTGGCTCTGGCGCATCACTAATGGTGATGGAGGCATGTGGTTGCAAATCGTGCGTCGTAAATACCTGCGCGGCCAGCCCCTCGCCTTCTGTGTTAGGTCTGGAGGGTCATGAAGGAAATATGCCCTAGAGGCAATAATAAAGTTATTATTTATTTCCTTATATCATGATAAAAGTTTATTATTCATGCTAGAATTGTATTAACCGGAAACATAATACATGTGTGAATACATAGACAAACAGAGTGTCACTAGTATGCCTCTACTAGACTAGCTTGTTAATCAAAGATGGTTATGTTTCCTAACCATGGACAAAGAGTTGTCATTTGATTAATAGGATCACATCATTAGTTGAATGATCTGATTGACATGACCCATTCCATTAGCTTAGCACCCGATCGTTTAGTATGTTGCTATTGCTTTCTTCATGACTTATACATGTTCATATGACTATGAGATTATGCAACTCCCGTTTGCCAGAGGAACACTTTGTGTGCTACCAAACGTCACAACGTAACTGGGTGATTATAAAGGAGCTCTACAGGTGTCTCCAAAGGTACATGTTGGGTTGGCGTATTTCGAGATTAGGATTTGTCACTCCGATTATCGGAGAGGTATCTCTGGGCCCTCTCGGTAATGCACATCACTTAAGGCTTGCAAGCATTGCAACTAATGAGTTAGTTGCGGGATGATGTATTACAGAACGAGTAAAGAGACTTGCCGGTAACGAGATTGAACTAGGTATGGGATATCGACGATCGAATCTCGGGCAAGTAACATACCGATGACAAAAGGAACAACGTATGTTGTTATGCGGTCTGACCGATAAAGATCTTCGTAGAATATGTAGGAACCAATATGGGCATCCAGGTCCCGCTATTGGTTATTGACCGGAGACGTGTCTCGGTCATGTCTACATTGTTCTCGAACCCGTAGGGTCCGCATGCTTAAGGTTACGATGACAGTTATATTATGAGTTTATGCATTTTGATGTACTGGAGGTTGTTCGGAGTCCCGGATGTGATCATGGACATGACGAGGAGTCTCGAAATGGTCGAGACATAAAGATTGATATATTGGAAGCCTATGTTTGGATATCGGAAGTGTTCCGGGTGAAATCGGGATTTTACCGGAGTACCGGGAGGTTACCGGAACCCCCCGGAAGCTATATGGGCCTTAATGGGCCTTAGTGGAAGAAGAGGAGAGGCAGCCAGGGCTGGGCCGTGCGCCCCTCCCCCCTAGTCCGAATAGTACAAGGAGAGAGGGGGCCGGCGCCCCCCTCCTTCTCTCTCTCTCTCTTCCCACCTCGCGAATCCCATTCCAACTAGGATTGGGGGAGAAGTCCTACTCCCGGAGGGAGTAGGACTCCTCCTGGCGCGCCCTATGATGGCCGGCCGGCCTCCCCCTCTTGAGCCTTTATATACGGAGGCAGGGGCACCCCAGAGAGACACAAGTTGATCCAGGTGATCATATTCTTAGCCATGTGTGGTGCCCCCTTCCACCATAGTCCTCGATAATATTGTAACGGTGTTTAGGCGAAGCCCTGCTGTAGTAGTACATCAAGATCGTCACCACGCCGTCGTGCTGACGGAACACTTCCCCGAAACTTTGCTGGATCGGAGTCTGGGGATCGTCATCGAGCTGAACGTGTGCTAGAACTCGGAGGTGCCGTAGTTTCAGTGCTTGATCAGTCGGGCCGTGGAGACGTATGACTACATCAACCAAACGCTTCTGTTGTCGATCTACAAGGTACGTAGATCATACTCTCCCCTCTCGTTGCTATGCATCACCATGATCTTGTGTGAACGTAGGAATTTTTTTGAAATTACTACGAAACCCTACAGTGGCATCCGAGCCTAGGTTTTATATGTTGATGTTATATGCACGAGTAGAACACAAGTGAGTTGTGGGCGATATAAGTCATACTGCTTACCAGCATGTCATACTTTGGTTCGGCGGTATTGTTGGATGAAGCGGCCCGGACCGACATTACGCGTACGCTTACGCGAGACCGGTTCTCCCGACGTGCTTTGCACATAGGTGGCTTGCGGGTGACAGTTTCTCCAACTTTAGTTGAACTGAGTGTGGCTACGCCCGGTCCTTGTGAAGGTTAAAACAGCACCAACTTGACAAACTATCGTTGTGGTTTTGATGCGTAGGTAAGATTGGTTCTTTCTTAAGCCCGTAGCAGCCACGTAAAACTTGCAACAACAAAGTAGAGGACGTCTAACTTGTTTTTGCAGGGCATGTTGTGATGTGATATGGTCAAAACGTGATGAGATATAAGTTGTTGTATGAGATGATCATGTTTTGTTGAAGTTATCGGCAACTGGCAAAAGCCTTATGGTTATCTCTTTATTGCATAAGATGCAAGCGCCAAATAGTTGCTTTACTTTATCGCTATGCGATAGCAATAGTTGCAAGAGCAATAGTTGGCGAGACGACCATGTGACGACACATTGATATAGATCAAGATGATGGAGATCATGGTGTCATGCCGGTGACGATAGAGATCATGACAGTACTTTGGAGATGGAGAACAAAGGCGCAAGATGATGATGGCCATATCATGTCACATATTTTGATTGCATGTGATGTTTATCTTTTATGCATCTTATCTTGCTTCGATTGACGGTAGCATTTTAAGATGATCTCTCACTAAATTATCAAGAAGTGTTCTCCCTGAGTATGCACCGTTGCGAAAGTTCTTCGTGCTGAGACACCACGTGATGATCGGGTGTGATAGGCTCTACATTCAAATACAACGGGTGCAAAACAGTTGCACATGCAGAATACTCAGGTTATACTTGACGAGCCAAGCATATACGGATATGGCCTCGGAACACGGAGACCGAAAGGTCGAGCGTGAATCATATAGTAGATATGATCAACATAGTGATGTTCACCAATGAAACTACTCCATCTCACGTGATGATCGGACTTGTTTAGTTGATTTGGATCACGTAATCACTTAGAGGATTAGAGGGATGTCTATCTAAGTGGGAGTTCTTTAAGTAATATGATTAATTGAACCTAAATTTATCATGAACTTAGTACCTGATAGTATCTTGCTTGTTTATGTATGATTGTAGATAAATGGCCCATGCTGTTGTTCCGTTAAAGTTTAATGCGTTCATTGAGAAAGCAAAGTTGAAACATGATGGTAGCAATTACACGGACTGGGTCCGTAACTTGAGGATTATCCTCATTGTTGCACAAAAGAATTACGTCCTGGAAGCACCGCTGGGTGCCAGGCCTGCTGCAGGAGCAACACCAGATGTTGTGAACGTCTGGCAGAGCAAAGCTGATGACTACTCGATAGTTCAGTGTGCCATGCTTTACGGCTTAGAACCGGGACTTCAACGACGTTTTGAACGTCATGGAGCATATGAGATGTTCCAGGAGTTGAAGTTAATATTTCAAGCAAATGCCCGGATTGAGAGACATGAAGTCTCCAATAAGTTCTATAGCTGCAAGATGGAGGAGAACAGTTCTGTCAGTGAGCATATACTCAAAATGTCTGGGTATAATAATCACTTGATTCAGATGTGAGTTAATCTTCCAGATGATTGTGTCATTGACAGAATTCTCCAATCACTGCCACCAAGCTACAAGAGCTTCGTGATGAACTATAATATGCAAGGGATGAATAAGACTATTCCCGAGCTCTTCGCAATGCTGAAAGCTGCGGAGGTAGAAATCAAAAAGGAGAATCAAGTGTTGATGGTCAACAAGAACACTAGTTTCAAGAAAAAGGGCAAAGGGAAGAAGAAGGGGAACTTCAAGAAGAACAGCAAACAAGTTGCTGCTCAAGAGAAGAAACCCAACTCTGGACCTAAGCCTGAAACTGAGTGCTTCTACTGCAAGCAGACTGGTCACTGGAAGCGGAACTGCCCCAAGTATTTGGCGGATAAGAAGGATGGCAAGGTGAACAAACGTATATGTGATATACATGTTATTGATGTGTACCTTACTAATGCTCGCAGTAGCACCTGGGTATTTGATACTGGTTCTGTTGCTAATATTTGCAACTCGAAACAGGGACTACGGATTAAGCGAAGATTGGCTAAGGACGAGGTGACGATGCGCGTGGGAAACGGTTCCAAAGTCGATGTGATCGCGGCCGGCACGCTACCTCTACATCTACCTTCGGAATTAATATTAGACCTAAATAATTGTTATTTGGTGCCAGCGTTAAGCATGAACATTATATCTGGATCTTGTTTGATGCGAGACAGTTATTCATTTAAATCAGAGAATAATGGTTGTTCTATTTATATGAGTAATATATTTTATGGTCATGCACCCTTGAAGAGTGGTCTATTCTTATTAAATCTCGATAGTAGTAACACACATATTCGTAATGTTGAAACCAAAAGATGCAGAGTTGATAATGATAGTGCAACTTATTTGTGGCACTGCCGTTTAGGTCATATCGGTGTAAAGCGCATGAAGAAACTCCATACTGATGGACTTTTGGAACCACTTGATTATGAATCACTTGGTACTTGCGAACCGTGCCTCATGGGCAAGATGACTAAAACACCATTCTCCGGTACTATGGAAAGAGCAACAAATTTGTTGGAAATCATACATACAGATGTATGTGGTCCGATGAATATTGAGGCTCGTGGCGGATATCGTTATTTTCTCACCTTCACAGATGACTTAAGCAGATATGGGTATATCTACTTAATGAAACATAAGTCTGAAACATTTGAAAAGTTCAAAGAATTTCAGAGTGAAGTTGAAAATCATCGTAACAAGAAAATAAAGTTTCTACGATCTGATCATGGAGGAGAATATTTGAGTTACGAGTTTGGTGTACATTTGAAACAATGCGGAATAGTTTCGCAACTCACGCCACCCGGAACACCACAGCGTAATGGTGTGTCCGAACGTCGTAATCGCACTTTACTAGATATGGTGCGATCTATGATGTCTCTTACTGATTTACCGCTATCGTTTTGGGGTTATGCTTTGGAGACGGCCGCATTCACGTTAAATAGGGCACCATCAAAATCCGTTGAGACGACGCCTTATGAACTATGGTTTGGCAAGAAACCAAAGTTGTCATTTCTGAAAGTTTGGGGCTGCGATGCTTATGTGAAAAAGCTTCAACCTGATAAGCTCGAACCCAAATCAGAGAAATGTGTCTTCATAGGATACCCAAAGGAGACTGTTGGGTACACCTTCTATCCCAGATCCGAAGGCAAGACATTTGTTGCCAAGAATGGATACTTTCTAGAGAAGGAGTTTCTCTCGAAAGAAGTGAGTGGGAGGAAAGTAGAACTTGACGAGGTAACTGTACCTGCTCCCTTATTGGAAAGTAGTGCATCATAGAAAACTGTTTCTGTGACACCTACACCAATTAGTGAGGAAGCTAATGATAATGATCATGAAACTTCAGAACAAGATACTACTGAACCTCGTAGATCAACCAGAGTAAGATCCGCACCAGAGTGGTACGGTAATCCTGTTCTGGAAGTCATGCTAATAGATCATGATGAACCTACGAACTATGAAGAAGCGATGGTGTGCCCAGATTCCGCAAGATGGCTTGAAGCCATGAAATCTGAGATGGGATCCATGTATGAGAACAAAGTATGGACTTTGGTTGACTTGCCCGATGATCGGCAAGCAATTGAGAATAAATGGATCTTCAAGAAGAAGACTGACGCCGACGGTAATATTACTGTCTACAAAGCTTGACTTGTCGCAAAAGGGTTTCGGCAAGTTCAAGGGATTGACTACGATGAGACCTTCTCACCCGTAGCGATGCTTAAGTCTGTCCGAATCATGTTAGCAATTGCCGCATTTTATGACTATGAAATTTGGCAGATGGATGTCAAAACTGCATTCCTGAATGGATTTCTGGAAGAAGAAGTTGTATATGATGCAACCAGAAGGTTTTGTCGATCCAAAGGGAGCTAACAAAGTGTGCAAGCTCCAGCGATCCATTTATGGACCGGTGCAAGCCTCTCGGAGTTGGAATAAACGCTTTGATAGTGTGATCAAAGCATTTGGTTTTATACAGACTTTTGCAGAAGCCTGTATTTACAAGAAAGTGAGTGGGAGCTCTGTAGCATTTCTGATATTATATGTGGATGACATATTACTGATTGGAAATGATATAGAATTTCTGGATAGCATAAAAGGATACTTGAATAAGAGTTTTTTAATGAAAGACCTCGGTGAAGCTGCTTACATATTAGGCATAAAGATCTATAGAGATAGATCGAGACATTTAATTGGACTTTCACAAAGCACATACCTTGACAAGATTTTGAAGAAGTTCAAAATGGATCAAGCAAAGAAAGGGTTCTTGCCTGTGTTACAAGGTGTGAAGTTGAGTAAGACTCAACGCCCGACCACTGCAGAAGATAGAGAGAAGATGAAATATGTTCCCTATGCTTCAGCCATAGGCTCTATCATGTATGCAATGCTGTGTACCAGACCTGATGTGTGCCTTGCTATACGTCTAGCAGGGAGGTACCAAAGTAATCCACGAGTGGATCACTGGACAGCGGTCAAAAACATCCTGAAGTACCTGAAAAGGACTAAGGATATGTTTCTCGTATATGGAGGTGACAAAGAGCTCATCGTAAACGGTTACGTTGATGCAAGCTTTGACACTGATCCGGACGATTCTAAATCGCAAACCGGATACGTATTTACATTAAACGGTGGAGCTGTCAGTTGGTGCAGTTCTAAACAAAGCGTCGTGGCGGGATATACGTGTGAAGCGGAATACATAGCTGCTTCAGAAGCAGCAAATGAAGGAGTCTGGATGAAGGAGTTCATATCCGATCTAGGTGTCGTACCTAGTGCATCGGGTCCAATGAAAATCTTTTCTGACAATACTGGTGCAATTGCCTTGGCAAAGGAATCCAGATTTCACAAGAGAACCAAGCACATCAAGAGACGCTTCAATTCCATCCGGGATCTAGTCCAGGTGGGAGACATAGAGATTTGCAAGATACATACGGATCTGAATGTTGCAGACCCGTTGACTAAGCCTCTTCCACGAGCAAAACATGATCAGCACCAAGGCTCCATGGGTGTTAGAATCATTACTGTGTAATCTAGATTATTGACTCTAGTGCAAGTGGGAGACTGAAGGAAATATGCCCTAGAGGCAATAATAAAGTTATTATTTATTTCCTTATATCATGATAAAATTTTTATTATTCATGCTAGAATTGTATTAACCGGAAACATAATACATGTGTGAATACATAGACAAACAGAGTGTCACTAGTATGCCTCTACTAGACTAGCTTGTTAATCAAGGATGGTTATGTTTCCTAACCATGGACAAAGAGTTGTCATTTGATTAACAGGATCACATCATTAGTTGAATGATCTGATTGACATGACCCATTCCATTAGCTTAGCACCCGATCGTTTAGTATGTTGCTATTGCTTTCTTCATGACTTATACATGTTCCTATGATTATGAGATTATGCAACTCCCGTTTGCCAGAGGAACACTTTGTGTGCTACCAAACGTCACAACGTAACTGGGTGATTATAAAGGAGCTCTACAGGTGTCTCCAAAGGTACATGTTGGGTTGGCATATTTTGAGATTAGGATTTGTCACTCCAATTGTCGGAGAGGTATCTCTGGGCCCTCTCGGTAATGCACATCACTTAAGCCTTGCAAGCATTGCAACTAATGAGTTAGTTGCGGGATGATGTATTACAGAACGAGTAAAGAGACTTGCCGGTAACGAGATTGAACTAGGTATGGGATATCGACGATCGAATCTCGGGGAAGTAACATACCGATGACAAAAGGAACAACGTATGTTGTTATGCGGTCTGACCGATAAAGATCTTCGTAGAATATGTAGGAACCAATATGGGCATCCAAGTCCCGCTATTGGTTATTGACCGGAGACGTGTCTCGGTCATGTCTATATTGTTCTCGAACCCGTAGGGTCCGCACGCTTAAGGTTACGATGACAGTTATATTATGAGTTTATGCATTTTGATGTACCGAAGGTTGTTCGGAGTCCCGGATGTGATCACGGACATGACGAGGAGTCTCGAGATGGTCGAGACATAAAGATTGATATATTGGAAGCCTATGTTTGGATATCGGAAGTGTTCCGGGTGAAATCGGGATTTTACCGGAGTACCGGGAGGTTACCGGAACACCCCGGAAGCTATATGGGCCTTAATGGGCCTTAGTGGAAGAAGAGGAGAGGCAGCCAGGGCTGGGCCGCGCGCCGCTCCCCCCTAGTCCGAATAGGACAAGGAGAGAGGGGGCCGGCGCCCCCCTCCTTCTCTCTCTCTCTTTTCCTCCTGGCGCGCCCTATGATGGCCGGCCGGCCTCCCCCTCTTGAGCCTTTATATACGGAGGCAGGGGCACCCTAGAGAGACACATGTTGATCCAGGTGATCATATTCTTAGCCGTGTGCGGTGCCCCCTTCCACCATAGTCCTCGATAATATTGTAACGGTGTTTAGGCGAAGCCCTGCTGCAGTAGTACATCAAGATCGTCACCACGCCGTCGTGCTGACGGAACTCTTCCCCGACACTTTGCTGGATTGGAGTCCGGGGGTCGTCATCGAGCTGAACGTGTGCTAGAACTCGGAGGTGCCGTAGTTTCGGTGCTTGATCAGTCGGGCCGTGGAGACGTACGACTGCATCAACCAAACGCTTCCGTTGTCGATCTACAAGGTACGTAGATCATACTCTCCCCTCTCGTTGCTATGCATCACCATGATCTTGCGTGAACGTAGGAAATTTTTTGAAGTTACTACGAAACCCTATAGGTCACAGTGCTGGCAGTCTGTCATTCAGCTCCTACCGGTCCTCCGCATTGGGACATCCATCTCAATCAGGACAGGGACATCCACGCTGTTTTGGCTTGACCGCTGGGCTCGGGACTTCCCCTTCGCGGCGAGGTTTCCCGACCTCTTCTCCATCGTCGTTGAGTCTAGGATTTCCGTCGAGGCGGCCCTTGTTGACTTAGGGCGCCTCGTGTTCTGCCGGCCCTTTGGGCCCCCGGAGGTTGCCGCTTGGCACGATCTCCTTGATGTTGTGGCTCTTCATGAGCCGGACCTTTCTCAGCCCCTCGACCGCCAGTCCTGGCGCCTCGAGCCATCCGGCCGATTCTCTACGAAGTCCCTATACCGCGCCATTGCGCCCTCCCCTTGCCCGCCAGTTTTCGAGTATATTTGGACCATCCACCTGCCACTTAAGATCAGAATCTTCATGTGGCAATGGATCCGTGGCCGGCTCCCCTCTGGCATGGAAGTGATCAAGCGCCACGCCCCGGGTGACGGTATCTGCCCCCTATGTGGGACGGAAGAGACCTCAAATCGCATCTTCTTCTCGTGCGTGTCCGCCCAGTTCCTCTGGGGCTGCCTCTGGGAGGCGATCGGTGGCATTTGGTGTAACACCAACTTCCCTGATCTCCTTGCCGAGATTCAGGCCTCCCCGTGATGGGCCGCCACATTAGGTGGTTGCTCATTGGGGTGCTTACGTGGACGCTCTGGACTGTGTGTAATAAGCTTGTTATTCAGCAGGTTCCTCTCCGCCGCGCTACTGATGCTGTGTTCAAATTATGTGGTTACTTGCAGCTCTGGCGGCCGCTTAGCCGTCACCAGGACCGGGATGCCATCACCACCATCATCTCCGACCTGCACGCGATGGCTCTTCGCTTGGCGCCGCCACTCCCCCCCCCCCCCCCCCCCCCCCCGCCGCCCGAGCCAGATTAGCTCCTTCCTGGATGCCGCGGTTGTCCCGCCTTCTTTTTTTGTTTCTCTTGTTAGGGCTTGTTGAGCTGTGCCCTCAGCTGCACCTATTTGTACTCTATGTTCGTGTGACTGTGTGGGTGTGTGGGTGAACTCTTGTGTACCGTTTGGCTCTGGTGGTTTGCTTTATTTTTAAAGCGGGGCGAAAGCTTTTTGGGTATAGGTGGCATGCCAAATTTTACAAGTAGCATGATCTTGCTGTCAATTTTTTTGCAAACAGTTTAGAGGAATATATACTCATAATACTGTTAGAAAGATCAATTCACAACAGAATAACATAGCTCCTTCAATTAGGTTAGACGAGTCATAAGTATCAGCTGGACAATACATTTGCTTACACTGGTACAAGCACATTAACTCTTGAAGAAAGAAAAGTCTAATCACAGCAGCACACTTACATGATTAATTAAAGTTCTGAAGAAACCTAATTCTGGTGATTGTAGATTCTAAATCTCCAATTGGTAATGTGAGAAAAGCCACACTTATAAAAGATATTAATGATACATATGTGTAATATGCGTCAATTTGGCCCTCTTCAAGCAGATGGTGCCGGTGGTTGTGCCGGTGGTTCCACTGCGCCACTGGTGTAAGTTGGCACAGCTAACACAAAGGCCATTAGTAGCCATAGAAGAAGGGGCACAAATATTGCTGCTGCAAACGGCTTTGCCCAGAATATCCCGTAACATACCCCATTTCTCTTACAGAGTGCTGTGAACAGAAACAAAGACATGGTTGCCCATTCCAAAACTGGATAGATCATTACGAGCATACTGATGAGAGTCACTGCATTGGCAGCCACAGGAGCAACTGGAGCTAACATCATATAGGTACCCAATGCAAACGCAGCCATAAAAAATACCATCGAAAAATATACGGCACCGCTGGCTCTTTGAAATTGCCCTACTCGCCTCCGATTGGGTAGCGTGGGATTTCCAGTAATAATGAGAATAATTATACTGATGGCTGAAAAAGCGAAGGCAAGTGTGTTGGTTATGATGAATAAATTAAAAAAAATGATCCAGCAAGTGTTGGTGAGCCAGCATTATTGTGTTCATCGGCTCTGTAACCTCCAGGCATGGTGAAAGTTGCACCAAACGTAACGGTTGCAATTAGGACGGCACCAATACATTGACTTTGTGTCCCTTCTTTTACTTGATTCAATATATGCATTTCATCCTGTTTTGCTTGGTCAATATCATATTCATTCAAGTAAACTTGGTGCAAAAAACCCCTTTTAGTATTGACATATCTGAGTGCATTGAGTATTCTTGATTCCTACAAAATCAGAATAAATAAAAATTAAACCATGCAAATCTCAGTTGTTCATGTTCACCTCCAAGGCATGATTGAAAATTAAAATGATCATATATATATATATTACCCCTTTCATACATAGTCCTTCAGGAAGATTGTGATGCGCTATATCTAACGGCGTCAGCCCTTTCTCATTCAATAAATCCAGGTTTACTTGTCTATTCCCTAATAGAGAACAAAACATCCTCATACTTCCTTTTCTTACAGCTAGGTGCAGTGCAGTGTTCCCATCTTTGTCTTGCATATTCAAAATCCATGACAGGGATATGTTTCGGCAAGCATAATCTACTGTCCCCATTTCCATTTTGTCAACTGCAACATGAAGAAATGTCCTTCCCCTAGCATCACGCAAACCAGCGCAATTGGGCGACTTCCTAATGAAATGAGTGATGGCCGATGTTGCACCAACGGATGCAGCCACATGTGTGGGAAATGATCCATTGTGGTCCTGTTGATACAATGCATCTGCAAGTGCTATCAATACTTGTGAACGCATTTGCCATAGAGAAGCCACAATGGCAAAGTGAAGAGGTGTACTTCCGTTTTTATCCCCTTGTAATGTAAGATCGTTGTTCCACTCTAACAACATCTGCGTAAGATCTGCAAGTGGTATCTATCTGTTAAACCAACCAATATGAGAGATAAAAAGCACTATGAATAGGAGCTAAACCATATGTGTACATGCACCAGTATATGAAATCAAGGTAACGTGCGCTAGATGTTTATGCAGTAGTGGTTAGTGGAGTGTTATGGTTCATGACACTTGACATGTTTGTCCTACTAACCATGTTTATTCTTGATCGAGGAGTTGCAACATGGGCGATATAAAATAGAGTCTCTTCGTTATTTTCGACAAAAGGTGAATTTTACTAGCTCAAAATAGACCATCAAGAGGATACAAATACAATAACCACACACCTGGCCTCTGCATAGCTAGGATGCACACAAGCCAACCTAAATGCACGCACACAAAAAAGACGCCGACAAATAGCAAAGTCGTATAAGACCGATGTTATGCGTAGGTGGTGAAAAGACCCTCAAAGCGATCAGATTCGTGATAGACAAACTACAACATGATCATATCCGCACCAATTTTCTCATGACAACACATATGGATGGTAAGATTCTTCAACAGCAATGCCTTCAGGAAGGGAGCGCGGTCAATCGCCGTCATCACCGGAACCAACGTCGCAAATCTAGAATCTAGGTTTTCATCCTGAAGAACCAGTTCTAGCATTTCCATGCAATACCTTCAACAAGATAACAACGTAAAAACATCGCCATTGCTAGATATGAACACGTAGTGCAGACCTAGGCTATCACCCCGGAGCTCGAGATCGGGTGCTGGAGTAGCACCACCATCGACGTCATTTATGTTTTGCCTCCACAATTTTTCTCTAGTCCCAGCAGGTAAATGCAGTGTGGACCAACGATGCTGCAAACATTCCCTACGGCAACTCGATGTCCATAGTTTGTATCTCTCCGCCTAAGAGGAACGTGGCTGCGAGGGCGCACGAAGCCCGCACTACTAGGAAATACCTTGTAGGTAGAACCTTAACAGTAGCATGGTGTTATTGGCCACCGCTACTGCTACTTAGCAGTAGCGCTGGACGTAGCGCTACACGTAAGTCTATAACAGTAGCAATGTCCCCCCACCAAGCACTACTACTGGGGTTGTTGTCCCCACCTCACCCGCCGGGGCTACCCGCGGTCGCTGTGTGTGTGCCAAAAAACCCTCGCTACTGCTAAACTTATATCAGTAGCACTGGTCTACGGCACACTGCTACCACTGTGTGTGCACTGTGTTAGAAAGTGAGCCTCGCTTATCAGCATCGCGAGTATTGTACCAGTGCTACAAGCAGTTTGTTCGGCAGTAGCACGGGCCTCCGGCCCAACGCTACCACTAATCTGACCTTATCCCACCCGTCCGTCCATTTCCTTGCTCATCAGTCACTCTAGCTCTCACTCTCTCGCGCGCTCTCCTCTCCTTGTCTCAGCCGCCATCACCAGCCACCATCGCCCTCCTACGCCGTCGCCAGACCACCATCAGATTATAAAATTTTAGGTATAGATAATTTTCAATTATAGAAATGTATTAGAATGCTATATGACAAATTTTTAGATATCAAATTTAGTAATAGGAATTTTTAGTAAATTAGGTATATAATTTTTTAGTAACTTTCTTTATCAATATAGAAATGTATTGGAAAATTGAATTATTTTTTGTCATTATCACTTTGTCATCAAAGAATGCTATACGAGAGTTGATGATCTAAAATTTTCACTCGGTAGAATATGTAGGCTTTGTAGTGTCGCGTCTCCCTGGAGTGATCGTCGTTGGAGCTTCGTATACTCCTCTACACCTGAGTCGGTGAGCTAAAAGTCAACCTCCTCCTTTTTGAAGTACTAGAGTATTTAGTTATGCTTTTTGTCCAAATAAAATGTCTGGGTTATATATGTAGTAGTCTTAGATGAGTAGCTGTGACAATGTGAAGCTAGTTTTTTAAAATGATAATTGATCGAAATAGAATTTAAACATCATTGTATGTGTATGGACATCTTTGTATCGCAGGAAAAATCCGAGTTGCCTATTTTTTGCCAGAGTTGATTCATTTTTGTTCCGGGAAATTTCAGGCACTCGATATGCCCTATTTTAGCAAAGGTCATGCCAAATTTTTCCGTGAATTTTAGCATGACTTGTGCTAGAATATGTAGGAAATATCGAGTGCCCTGGATTTTCCAGAAAGAGAATTAATCGATATTTCGGGCTGACTTTAAGTCTTTCAGGCTCCATACATGATAGTAAAAAAACAGTGAGGGAGAGTGTGCACCATATATGAGAGAATAACAATGCCGACTGTTGTCGTGGGGGTCACTTCTCTTCCTTCTTCTCGTGATATACCTTGGTAATGCACGAGAGAAGGAGGGGAAGCGACCATTCCTGACGGTCGAAATATCTGTGAGGGAGTGTCCACCATATATGAGAGAGGAAGAATCCTGACTGTTGTCGTGGGGGTAACTTCTTCATTCGAAGGTGCTAGACATTTTGGTGTAATGCACTTTTGAATGGCGGACGATGGGAGAACGATAGCTATGGATCGGGACGCCTGGATATCGCCCACGAGTGACAAGGGAGTGTGATCCTGTTTTTGTTTTTTTGGGAGGTCTGGCTTCCTAGCTTGAGTGTTTTCAAGTAGAGTTTCTTTAGACACAGCCAATTCAATATGGATGAAATTAAGTAGTAGTTTTCAAATAGAGCTTCTGGATTATTTAGATGGATTGCTTATTGACCTTTATGAACATTTTTTATGTGGTTGAGCACTCCATTAGATGGTTTTTCCAGCATAGTAGACACTAGGAGAACAAATGATTGTGCAATTGAACTTGTCCTAGGATGTGGGGAGTCAAGTAAGGTTCAAATATTTAGACCAATTTTGTTCCAAATGCAAGCTTCAAACAATTGACCACAGGAACCAACAATCCCATGGTGGAATGCGCAGATTAGCTCATTTATATATCACTCAGACTGAAGATGTGGATAGACTCCCTAAGAGCATGGTTAATACTACATCCGCTGCTAACTATATGATATTGCCATTTTGCATATAGCCACGCTTATAGCCGGCAAGTATAAGAACAAGTTTAATAGTAGAGCCAAGTGACGGCTATAAGTTGCCATGTCATGTATAGCCAGCTTTAAAGCCAACATGCATCTTCATTTCTTATTAGGTCCACAATATTTTAGAATATGTAAAGTTTACACCGTTCGCAATATTTGGATTGTTTATTTCCCTTTTTTGGCAGATATGAGCTCAACCCCTTTGATTTGGCCTAAACGAAGAAAATAGAGGTAAATACACCGGGAGTTATAAAACTTGCACACGACGGTTAGTTTGGTGCATAAACTTGTAAAATACGTGTTTCTAGTCATCTACTTGTCCTGTCGTTCATATACAGTGCTTTCAGTTGTATTCGGCTATATCCCGCGCACACATGGCGTGCCAAGTTGGGGGGGGGGGGGGGGGGGGGGCACTGTCAGGGGCTGAGGCTGTGGATAATCCTCCAGCACTGTTTTTTTTTTCTTCAGAAAAGACCCTTATATGTCAGGGGATGGAATTCGAACCGACGGCCTGCTACGATTAGCAGCGCATGCATAACCACTCAAACCGACGAACATACACTGTTAATTACACAAAATGTGCTTAAATAAAATAAAAAACACCGATGTGTCAGGGGATGGAATTCGAACCGACGGCCTGCTATGATTAGCAGCGCATGCATAACCACTCAAACCGACGAACATACACTGTTAATTACACAAAATTTGCTTAAATAAAATAAAAAACACCGATGTGTCAGGGGATGGAATTCGAAACGACGACCTGCTACGATTAGCGGCGCATGCATAACCACTCAAACCGACGAACATACACAGTACTAATTAAAGTAGAAATTGAAATGAAAAACGGTGTGCAAAAGAGGGACAACTTATATTCTTCTTTCTTTTTTGTATTCTTCTTTCTTTTTTCCTATGTAAGAAAACAACTTATATTCTAGATAAAATTTTCAAACAAATCGACTAAATTTCTGTTTAAATTTGAAATCTAGATGAAAAGAAATTTAGTGCAGAATGAATGTATGTAAGTTTTTTTAACAAATCAAGTAAATTTAGTTTGAATTTAAATAATTTTAACTTAAAAAAACTAGTGCAGAATGAATGCATGTAAATTCTTGTAGGCAAGTGGATGACTTTTATTAATTTGAATAATTTTAAATTTGAAAATCTAGATAAAAGGACATCTAGTGCAGAACCAATGTACATAAAGTTTTCACAGAAATCAACTAAACTTTTGTTTCAAATCTCATAATTTTGACTTAGAATATTTAGTACAGAATGAATGAACATAAATTCTTTTGGACAAATGAATGAAATTTTTGTTTGAATATGAATAATTTTAAACTTGAAAAATCTAGATAAATAAAATAGAGGTCAGAATGATACGTAATTATTTTAGACAAATCAGCTATTTTCTGTATTCGAATATTTTTAAATTAAAAATCTAGATAAAAGAATATATAGGGCATAATAAAGTACACAAATTTCTTTCGCAGAAATCAACGGAAAATTTGTTTGAATTTGAAATTTAGATAAAATAAAGTATAGTTGAGCAGATTTTTCTGAAAGAAAATTAAAATTTGAATAATTTTAAGTCTGAAAAAAATAGACTGCTCAATTAAAATGATCCCACTCTC
The DNA here is from genome assembly GCF_056163025.1 of Triticum urartu. Taxonomy (NCBI): domain Eukaryota; kingdom Viridiplantae; phylum Streptophyta; class Magnoliopsida; order Poales; family Poaceae; genus Triticum; species Triticum urartu. The sequence goes on from NC_141878.1 coordinate 599,715,967, forward strand.
CGTGATAATATGTATATGTTATGACGAATTTTATTCCCTCCGTAGTTTTGTAAAATAGAACAAGATAAATAACAACATACACACGAACATTTCTATTCCCTGTATAAACATTTTTTAGAAATGTGTGAACATTTTAAAAATGCAACTTATGTTTTGTTAGTTACACAAATATTTTTAACAATGTTTAAGCATTTTTTAGTGTCACATACTTTTAATTTAACGCATGCACATTTGTTAAATGTCACAAACAACAGAACATAAGCTGTTTTTTCACATAAGTTTATTCCTGCAGGGAATAATACGACAGGTTTTTAGTTTTCGTTTATTCCTTTGTTGGGCCGAGCGAACATTGTGTTAAAACACATAACGTTTGCGAGTTATACATCAACTTATTCCTGGTTGAGTGGCTGCTGCACTTATGAAGTGAGAAGGGTGTCAGTTAGAATCCCCTGCCGCTATTTTTTTATTCCTGTTTCTCGTCGCAAGACACTATGTGCTGACACATGCTTAATTAAATATAAGCCGAGGATAATTTCTTCAAAAAAGAAACAAAGATAATCCGTGGCTCACCCAATACCTCATCACTCACACTGACTGACATGTGGACCGCATTCGTGCTGGCACGTCACGTGAGCAGGAGATACGGCTGGATACGGAAGAAGTGACCGTATCTACACGCATAGACAAGTTATGTGACTGTAATGATGTATTTTATAACTTTTAGAACTAAACTGAATATTAGGGCCTGTTTGGAAATGGTCTGGCTCCTCCAAATCCTCGACTCCGGGTCCTCCTCCCGAAATGCTGCTCCTTGTAAAAAATAGCCCTAGAAAAAACTATTCAACAGCTCTGCTCCGCTCCTGATTCACTCGTGGCGGTGGATGAAACAGAAACGAGCAAGTCGTGTGGCCACTCTGAACCGTTTTTCACTTAGCGGTGGCAGTTCCTTTGTAATTTTATCAACTCCATGATTTTAAAGATCTGAGATCTAGGAAACAGCCGCTCCGCATAACTGCGCTGAAGCCGGCTCCACTCCGCGTTTTCAGCTCCGTGGAGGTCTAGCGTTCAGCGCCGACCCACCAACTCCGGGAGAGGAGTTGAGGAGCAGAGAGAAACCGAACACACCCTTAGATGCAAGTTCTATGACTGCCACTAATATCACCTCAAGAAAATATGTCCGATCTTCAAGACTAACTAAATACTCTACTACTAGTCCCAGTGATATAAATTTTGAACCTAACAACACACTAACAGTCCTCGATGCATATGGTAAAATAGTAAGGAGGCAAGTGTATACCAAATAATACTATATATCTAAAGATGGTAGGTGAACTTGAGATTTAAAAGTTCGTACCTTGGCTCCGCTGAACAGCAACATGCAATGCAGTTCGTCCATTTGGTCCAGAGTATGAAAGAAACCCGGTGCTCAACTGGTAGAGTGTTTTTGCAATGTTTCCATTTTCCAGTAAGATGGCGAGATACAAGGGCGAAGTACCTTCTGCAGGAAGAGTGGCCAACTCTGGATCACGAGTCATGAGCAAATTGACCATATCAATGTCCTCAATGCGGACGGCCTCGTGCAAGGCTGTCTCTTTGAGCTTGTTTTGTGTTTCCAGCAGCCCCTTAGCATTGTTAATACCCTGACCATTGGCCAGATCAATGAGAAAAGACACCATTGGGAAGTTGCCCGCCCGTGCAGCACAGTGCAGGGGTGTATCTCCATCGTTGTTTTGCACGAAGAGGAGGCTGGGTGCCTTGTCGTAGAGGAGGCCGGCCTTGTTTATGGAATCCTCAGAATCGCCATAGACGGCGGCCACCAAGTGAAGAAGGGTGTCACCTCCAACGGTGACCGCGTACAAAAGAGGTGGCTGCCTCGTCGAGCTTCCGAGGGTGTGTGCGGCTGGTGTCCCGTTGAGGAGTGATTCCAGATCATGGAAAGAGCCAAAGCAGGCCAGTGCTAGCAGCCTGGCATCCATCTTGTGTTCCATGGTGGTCGTTGCCGGAGGAGAAGCATTTTCCACAGCAGGTGAGCTAGGACTACTGCTCGAGGACATTGAGCACGACACGATCGGACGAGGTGGGGAGTGGAAATGGGAGTGGAAACTCTGGGGCTGGTGTGGACTGCGAATGTATGGATGTAGTGAAGTAGAGGAGTGTGTGTCCAAGCTGTGCCTGTCAATGGATATATGTAGAACGACGAGAGCAAACAATGAGTGCAGAGCGGAACCACGAGAGGAAGCAAGGGATGCGGAGGGGTGGGTGAGATGAGCTGAGCAGGAGACGACCGCGGCGACTTGGGGTCAAGGCCGTGTCATCAGTCATCACCAATAAAATAGCCCTTCTCCCTCCTACTTTACATAAAACTTTGACGGCACCGGCGCATAATTTAGGCTTTACAACTAACAGGATGTCTCTAATAAGATAATCCTTCTACTCTCCACCTTTAAAAACCGTTCACATAACTTTAGCACCATCCCATGCTCTCAGTAACAGATTTATATCTACATCTGCCAAGGGCCCTTGTTAAAGGAAATAAATTGACAAGGAATCTCAGGAGTTCAAACACCTTGCAGTACTTTTCCCTCAAAAAAAAAAAAACACCTTGCAGTACTAGGACTTTTTTTTTGCCGGGTTTGCAGTACTAGGCCTTGGAGCTTGGTATATACCGCTGCCAACTTTCATTCTAGATATTGGCCATGCAAATTTTCCAAATATGTTAACTTTTACTATACCTAATATCTACGATATCAAATTATACTTTACGGTATATCTAACGATATTTGTTCTGTGCTGTAGATATTGATATTTTTATAGGCTTTTTAAAATTTTACAAATTTTAAGTTGGGACAAACTAATATGCCCTTTTTTGACAAAAAACAGCTAGCCCATTCCAAATATGCCGCATTTTATCAACGTGGATTGCAGCCTCTTATTTCCTCCCCTAACCCTAGGGGTGAGGACAAACTCTCTCCTTTAAGATTGACCAACGAGTTCGTTGATTCCCCTCCGCTCAGGCAGACATTGGCGGGGAGGGAATCCCAGTGCGTGCGCTCCGGTTAATAGTTTAGGTTAGGATTTTTAGTTCTTGCAGGCGCGACGCTCGAGCGAATGGCAGTGCTTCTTCTTCGGGTTTGTCTTTCAGGCTCGGATCCTCCTTGAGTTTGTCCGTCTGGACGTAGTCAATGGAGCTCCGTTGTAGATTTGATGTCAGGTGTTTCAAATCTATGCAAGGGTCCGACGACGTCAACTGCGACTCCAAGACGTAGGTCCTCAGGGGCATGCATGAAGACCTCTCGACTGTTATCGACAAGGTCAAGCTGGCTTTGGTTCGGGAGTGGCAACAGCGACGCCTCCACGGCTCATTCTGGCGCCACTAGTGATCGTTCAATGGTCTCGGAATCTCAATATAACTTTTATTTTATATTTGAGATCTTGTACTTCTGATGAACTTCTATAATAGCTCTAATTGTTTCCATACAAAAATAATGTGCCAGTTTTTTATATTTACAATGTTAATTTATAATTTATGATAAGCCTAATGATACTGATTTCATTTCATTAAGAGAAAAGCCAGACGACAGACTTACTGTGAAGCTTAATGATATTTACATGTGTAGTTGGGTACCCTCCGATTAAGGGGACAAGCCGTTACGCCTCGAATGCCAACTAGACCGGCTTTGTTCCAGGCGAGCAATTCCTCTGAGGTATTAGCTATGACCGCTGAGGCAGGGTTGCATCGGTTCTGGAAAATTCTAGCATTCATTTCTTGCCACAAACTAGTATGCCCCATATTTTGAAACTCGGGGAGTAGCTTATGGGTGACATCCGAAGCATGTTTCTTTGTTTTAACATTTTTCATTTTTCTACGCATGTCCAATACTATAGCTCCTTGTGTGGTATTTGAGGCGCATTCCTACTTTAACATCTCTCTTTAGTTTTTCTGGGTTGTCCAGTATATGGTTGGTAGCTCTTTGGATGACATTCCAAGCAAGTTCCCAATTTAACATCTTTATTGTTTTCTTTGGGCATGTCCAGTACTATACTCCTTAGAGTGACATTTGATGCAAGTTCGTACTTACACTTTTTTTTTGACCTGTCAAGAAGCTCCTTGGATGACATTCGATGCAAGTTCCTAATTTAACATTTCTACTATTTTTCTGGGCCTTTCTAGTATTATAGCTCCTTGGATGACATTCGATGCAAGTTCCCAGTTTAGCATATTTATTATGTTTTTGGGCCTTTCTACTAAAGCTCCTTGAGTGACATTCCATGCAAGTTCCTGCATTAACATTTATTATTCTAGTTTGGCCTGTTCAGTATTGTAGCTACTTGGGTAACAGCTAGTTCATGCAGATTCAAAAGGAGATTCCTTAGTGGGAAAAGGCATCTCTAATCACGTGAATCTCAACAGGGTCCATGTGCGTCTCAACAGGGTCCATGTTCAGTATGACACTTGCTCTCGATAAATCTGCACATTCCGACAGAAAAGATTCCAACCAACCATATTTTATCTTCTTAACAACACATCTTAAGACTGTATATACGTAGACATGTAAGTCACTATCTAGCTACGTGTATCACGTGCAAATGCGGCACTTTCAGCAAATCTGAAATTTCTGACCTGAACCGTCAGATTACGTTCAAGCAGCTGATGTCCCAGGCTCTTCATCCAGTCCTGTTTTTCTGTAAAAGGGACGCTGTCTCATCCAACTCCTTACTCCTTAAGTCCGGCCACTCGACAGCTTGGCAACGAATATGGAAATTATGAAAACGAACATGGAAGCACATGCCTTCGAAAATGAATACATAGCGAATGCGATGCGGACACAGATTTATATGGAGCGAAAGTCGTTGTAACTCGAAATTATAAACGAGATTAGCACTAATTTTTTTAGGCAAACACGTGCTTTATCAAACTTCAAGCTGAATGTTTATAGGTACTGTGACTGGATTATATGGAGTTCCAAGCCAAACATACCAACCAATACCTAAAGAACAGGCGTGCTTTGCAAGGCGATGTGCCTCGAAATTAGGGATATAACTGGCAAATAAATGGCATCCGCAAGTCCCATCTAGTTATTTTTTGCTAGCTCGCTAGTTCATTTTCCTCAAAAAACAAAAACTCTTTTGAACTATCATACCATGAGTGGACTTCAAACGGGATTAAACGGGACCCAGTTTACATCCCTACTCGAAATTAAAATTCCGCGGCCACCGCCTGCCCGCAGCCCACGATGAGGAGGGTGAAGAGGCGGTCGAGGCACCGCAAGGTGGTCAAGTTCTACTCCACCTGCTTCGGCTTCTGTGAGCTCTACAAGGTGCTCATCGACAACACCTTCGTTCACCACCTCCTCGTCCACGGCCTGCTCCCCGCTGATGACGCCCTCCACAAGCTCCTCTCCGCCTCCCGCTTTGTATATAAAGCACCGATGAACAAGCATCCAGTACAAACGCACACCACCGCAACACACGCACACACTCAGGGCAGGATACATAGGCGCTAAGCGCAGCCACATCACCCCTAGCACTACCACCACGAAAGAGATGAAACTACATATGAGGAACCATGAGCTCCAAGGCGGCGCCTTCAGGAAGGGTACGACACCGGAGCGCCGCCAGCGCCCGATCCAAGTATCAGAGTTTTCCCTGGAGCCGCATGACAGGCAATGAGAGCCACGGCGACGCCTTCAAGAAGGGAACGATCTTCGCCGCTGCTCGGCCGTCCGAAGATAGAACAGGTTTTCACCTCGGCCAACACTCACCGCCACCGAACGCCACACCCCGGCAACCACGCCGCCCACACGGCCATGGTGACCAGGCAGCACGAAGGCACGGGCTCTGCCCAAGAGCACCGCGCAACCACCACCAGGGCCGCCGCCCCAGCATCCAAGACCTTGACACCACCTCACCCGAAACCCGCCACAACCCCAACGAAAGAGATGAGCGGAAAGGTCCTACCTTTCGCACCCCTGGGCGGCCCCGAGCGCCGAGACTCAATAGGCCGGCCAGAACTGCCATCCACCAACCCGTCCTGCTGCCCCGAGCGCAAGACAAGCTCGGTCCTGCAGCACTGAGTGGGGGACGAGGTCAGTCCTGCTGCACTGTGCGCGAGACGAGCTCGGTCTTGCTGCACAGTGCGCGAGACGAGCTCGGTCCTGCTGCACAGTGCGCGAGACGAGCTCGATCCTGCAGCACCGGGCGCGAGACGAGTGGTGGACCGTAGCTGGGAGAGGACCAGCCCTTTGATGGGAGTAGCGCCCGAGCGACGAGGAGATGGGGCGAAGGTCAAGACTGTCCGAACGCAGACGAGCCGATGCCGGAGAAGCCGGCCGCTGCCGCGGACAAATCCGTCGTCCAAGGCGTTCGACGCCTTCCAGCTCCTTGCCACATCCAGGTCCCCTTCTATCCCCCTTTTTTTACAGTCTTAAAATTCTTCTGAAATTGCATTGGTCGTTGATGCGATTTGGAATTTGAATCACTTTGTTCAGTCATATTAGTTATTACCTGATAGAATTAGAGCCAGTTTGGGTTTGGGCTGTCTGAAAACCTGGATGCAATTTGAACTGTTGGTTAACGTTAATCTGAACCTCACAGTTTGCGGTTATCCTGTAAATTGGCAATTTTTTGTTTGCTTCCTATAATCCCAACTGCAAATAATGTATTGGAATCAGATTACATTGGTTCGCTTAGTTCCATTTTCCAACTACTCCTTCCGTTCCTAAATATTTGTTTTTCTAGAGATTTCAACAAGTGACTACATACGGAGCAAAATGAGTGAATCTACACTTTAAAATATGTCTATAAACATCCGTATGTGGTAGTCCATTTGAAATCTCTAAAAAGACAAAATTTAGGAACAGAGGGAGTATGAAACTTCATGGCCGAACTGAAAAACGTGTACCAGAATTGTGCACATTGGTTTTGTTCTTTCAGTTTGTATGAAGTACTACTACTACTACGTTTAGTCATTCAGGAAGGATAGATTTACAGGAGTTTGAAACACGGATTGTTCAATGGACTTCTGTTGATTGTGTTTTTCCTTTTTGAGAGAGACTTCTGTTGATGAGTGTATTCATAGTACTACATTCAGTGAGGATAGTTTTGCAGTATCGTGACTTGCGGAGGCGCTGATTGTTTGTCCTCTGGAATTTTATCTGTGTCTTCAGCTGCGAGCATGACAAAGTGGTCAGTGCAGTGGACTGTATCTTGTCCCTGGTCGGTGATAAGAATCCAGAGCACTACTTTGTTGCCACCCAGGATTCTGGTCTCCGGGCAAAGCTATGAGAGGCATGAAGATTTACTATGCTTTTGTAGCATTCTACTTTTACCATGTATCCACCTGAATTCTATATTTGAAAGAATTTGCTCAGGGACATTAATACAACCAACAAATATCATAGCATCTATCTAACGGAAACAACATAAACAAATCTATTTTTCCATCTTATCTTATCAACTTTTCGTGCAGCAATGTGTTCATGCATGTTTTACTTTGCTTGTTCCTGTGATATACGGTCTAAAGAACTCCCTGTTTATTGAGCAACCATCCATGCAGCAACATAAGTTTGCTCAGTTGGATGAGGAGAAGCGTATTCGTATGGAAAAAACAGAATTTGAGAAGCTACTGAAAGGGTCATCGGAAGGAAAGACCTCAGCAGATGGAAACACACCCGGAGTAGTTGCAGAGAAAAGCAAGTTTAGAAGGAACAGAGTGAAGGTTATATTTTCGTTTATTGTTTTCCAGGATATTTCATTGTTAGGATCTAGTGCGTGTAATTAACATTATGAGATCATAACTGCATCTCTGTCTTCTTTTACGAAATGTTAATGTGTGTCCTTCTGCAGGGTCCAAAGTCCAAACCCACTCTCCTGCAAGAAAAAGAAACCAAAGCCCACATAAGTATAGGTTACAATTAATGCTGCAAAAGCAAGCCTGGAGTTGCCTGATATACTAACTAAGAGTAAGACGGATGGGAAATAATGTGAAAATTAAATCTTTGATAGCCTCTATAGACAGTTAAGCCCATAGCAGACTCCTCATTGATGTAGCTCCTCTTTTGATTTGTAATTGGGGTGTGGATGGCTCGTACATGATGAGGCCCATTGCACTCTTTTGATTTGTAATTGGGGTGTGGATGGCTTGTACATGATGAGGCCCATTGCATATGTATATATTTGCCTCTGCTGTAGCACCTGATTTCAGTTCTATTGGGATGTGGATGATACACACCTATCTGGTCACAACAGGCACTGATGAGAACATGTTTACTTCAGGGCCCGAAGCCTGATGGCGAGGCGAAGCCAATGAGGGTTAGAAATCGGAAGAGAAGTGTCAACGACAGCAATCAAGCAGAGACAGTGAGCTGATGGACCACCTACGAAGAGGTTGCAAAACAACGTTGCCATTTTGCTGTTCTGGCCCCAATCAGCTGTACAACATGCTGAGACCATATGCCGATGGTGTTTCTTCCAACGTAATGCATGATCTTCAGTCAACTTGATAGATCAATTTTTTGACAGTGTTACACTAATAGTTTGTTTGAGACGGGTTGGACTTGTAAAATTTGTCCTCGCTAGTAATCTATATGAATTTATCCAAAGCTTTTGCCTTGTATTATGAAGAAATCAATCGCCCGGTTCCTGTCAACTTCAGGTCTCTCCCTTGCCTTACAGGTGGCTTGGTACAGAGCTCTACGTCATTGTACAGAGCCGGCATGATCAAAGTATGTCATTTCTTTGCAAAAAGTACAGAGGAATGTATTTTTTGAAATATTTTATGTTGTTAAATGAAATCATTCATAACAGAAAATAGCATGAATTGGCTTAGACGAGCCATATAGGTCTAAGCACTGTTACAAGAATTGTTTACACTGGTACAAGCACATTGTAACTCTTTAACAAATAAAGGTCTAATCACATCAGCACACACACACAAGATCCATTATTTTGTTAAAGTTCCTCAACAAACACACTTCTGATGGTAGCAGATCCAAATTCTCCAACTGGTAGTGTGAGAACCGCATCACCTACAAACGATGGTAATGATCCATGTATGTAACATACGCCTATTTGGCCCTCTTCAAGCAAATGGTGTCGGTGGTTGTGCTTTGCCGCTGGTGTGAGTCCTCCTGGCAAATAGAAGGGCCAAAAGCAGAGATAGAACAAGAAAGTACACAACCATTGCTGTGGACGGGCATGCCACTATCCCATAGCATATTCCTTTTCTCTTACAGAGTGCTACTAACACAGCATGTTCCTGAATGGTTATTTCCCAAAAGTGATATACGAGTACGAGAAAAAGGATGGCAAATACTGCTTTTCCATACACAGGAGCAGTTGAAGCTAACACTGTATAGGTACCAAATGCAAGGGCTAAGGGCATCTCCAGCCGCGCCCCCAACAGGCCTCCCCAGGCCGCTTTTTCGGCGCCGGCGCCGAAAAAACGGCCCAGTCGCGCCCCCAGGACGCCGAAAATCGCCGGCTCGGAACTTTTTTCCGCCCGGCGGTCACAGGCCGAACCCGGCGCGCTGGGGAGCGCTAGGGAAAAGCACGCCTGGCCCACACCGACAGGGGAAAAGTCAAGGTTTTCTTCCCCCGACTCACCTCGCACCCCCCGCGCCCTCGGCCACCACTAGCTATATCCCGGCGACGGCCGCCGCCCTACTCCGCTAGATAGCCATTCATCGTTGGAAAATAGCAGCACTTCGCCGCGGCAGCCCCTCCCACAGCAGCTGGGCGTTTCCGGCCGCCGTTTCCGGCCGCGGAGGCGCGGTTTAACGGCGGGTACACGCCCACCGAGCGCAAGGTGTTCGGCGTTTTGCCTGCCTCGGCGATGGACTCGGATGAGGAGGAAGAGCTCACCGCGCTGCTGGAGGAGGAAGCCGCGGCCGACGTCCAGGAAGAAGATCATCTCATGGTGCTCGCCGCCCTCGCCCAGCTGCTGGCGAGCAGTGAAAAGCTGCGGCGAGGTGGCTCGGCGCCGGGGCGGGTGAAAGCAAAGAACCGGCATCGTCTGCAAGGCTACTGCATGCTCTACTCCGACACGGCGAAACCACGCCGAATATGGGCCTATTCTCGCCCATATGGGCCGTTTATTCGCCGAAATTGGGCTGCAAAGTGGGCCAATTTCGGTGCCTGGGGGCGAGCTGGGGGCGATGACTGGGCGCAAACCCGCCCCCAGCGCCGAGTGCATCGCCGGCTCGCTCACAGGGGGCGATTTTTATGCGTCCTGGGGGGGCCAACGGCTGGAGATGCCCTAAGAACATGCTTGTCACTGAGAAAACTATGAAAAAGAAGGACCTTCCAAATAGCATCTTTTTTCTCTGATGGTTTACCGTGGGATCTCCAGAAAACATGAGAGAAATTACAGCTGTGGCTGAGAGAGCGAAGGCAACTGCGTTGGCCAAGATGAAGGCATCAAAAACAAACGTTCCAGCAAGAGTTGGTGAGCCTGCATTAGGGTGATCATCAGCTCTATAACCTCCAGGCATTGCAAACATTGCACCAAACGTCACGGTTGCAATTAGGACAGAGACAATACATCGACTTTGCGTCCCCTCTTTCACTTGATTATATGTATGCATTTTATCCTGTCTTGCACGGTCAATGTCATATTCATTCAAGAAACCCTGGTGAAAAATACCCCTTTCAGCGCCAAGACATTTGAGTACCTTGAGTATTTGTACATCATTTTCCTGCAAAATAAGAATACATAAAATTAGACCATGCACATCTCAGTTGCTCTTGTGTACCTCAAAGGCCATGATTTAAAATGAAAATGATCATATATATTACCCCGCCCTTATATATTCCTTCTGGAAGACTGTAATCCACTATATCTCACGGAGTCTTCCCTTCCTCATTAATTAAATTCAATTGTACTTGTCTATTCCGGAACAGAGAACAAAACATCCTCAGACTTCCTTTTCTTACAGCAAGGTGCAGCGCAGTGTTCCCATCTTTGTCTTGCATATTCAAAATCCATGATAGCGCTATGTTTCGACAAACATAATCGACAGTCCCTACTTTCATTCTGTCAACTGCAACATGAAGAAAAGTCCTCCCCCTAGCATCAAGCAAACCAGCACAATTGGGTGACTTCATAAGAAAATCATCGACGACCCATGTTGCACCGATTGATGCAGCCACATGTATGGGGAATGATCCATTGTGGTCCTGTTGATACATTGCATCTGGAAGGCTTGGCAATACTTGTGAACGCATTTGCCATAGAATATCTACAATCACAAAGTGAAGAGGTGTACTTCCATTTTTATCCCCTTGTAACAAAAGGTCGCTGTTCCACTCTAACAGCATCTTTGTAAGATCTGCGAGTTGCTATTTTCCGTTAAACCAATCAATATGAGAGATAAAAAAAGCAACAACTACAATAATAATGGTAAACCAAATGTGTACATGCATCAGTATAGGAAGTTATGGTGATTTGTGCTCTAGATGCTTGTGCACCAGTAGTTACTGGAGTGTTAAGGTTCGTGTGAAGTTGACATGCTTGGCCTAGTAACCATGCTTATAGTTAATCGAAGAATGGAAACAAGGATGAAATGAAACAGAGTCTCCTCATACACCTTCTCCAAGTTTTCTCGTGGTACTAGAACTAATTCACTATGGATGAAATTAAGAAAATAGTTTCTCTGATGCTTACAATAAAGCTTCTGGGTTAATTAGATGGCTCGCTTATTGACTTTTATCAGCATTTTTAACGTGGGTGAGCATTCCATTAAAATGTATTTTTTTCTGTTCGGCACCAGCATAGTAGACATTGGGAGATGAAATTATGGTGCAATTGTCCTAAAATGTGTGGAGTCAGTTAGGATTCCAATATATAAACCATCTTTTTTCCTAATGCAAGTTTCACACTGTTGACCAACGGTCGCATGGAGGAATGTGCATAATAGCTCATTGACATAACCAAGTTTGAGGGTGGGAAGATACTCCCTGATGTAAACACATCGAATAAGTTAGTTGTTATTCTAGAAATGATAACACATGCCACATTCACCAAGTCTGGATGGCACTCCAGTAATATGTGTACGTGTCATGTAATCCTAGTATCGGCTGATTGTTTGGGATGTTTCTTACGCTACTTTGGTAAATATGGGCGTGTGCATCTATGATGCAAAGACTGAGGGTTTAACCTCCTTTTAGGAAAAATATATATAATTTATTTCCTTTTTTGGCAGAAGGGATTTTACCCCAATTTCATTATAATAGAATCAAATAGGGTTATGGCCCCAAAGGAAAGAAGATGACCAATCTTCGAGACTAAGTAAATATCCTTGATTCGCCAAGAAATACTAAATATCCTTAAAGTAGTATATAATTTTGAAACAACACACTAACTGTAGTACTGGATACAGATGGTAAAATAGTATAGTGAGGCAAATGTATGCCAAGTAACATGCAATGGTAGGTGAAATTGAGATTTAAACGTCGATACCTTGGCTCCGCTGAACAGAAACATGCAACACATTTTGTCCATTTGGTCCCGAATATGAAAGAACCCCGCCGCTCATCTCATAGAGTGTTTTTGCGATGATCTTATTCTTCAGTAGGATGGCCAAGTACAACGGCGAAGTACCTTGGTCAGGAAAGCGGGCCAGTTGTGGGTTCTCCTCCATGAACAACTTGACTATATCATTGACCCTTAGCATTGTTAACACCCTGACCTTTGGCGAGATAGATGAGAAGAGACACCATTCGGAAGTTCCCCGCCCATGCAGCACAGTGCAGGGGCGTATCTCCATCGTTGTTTTGCACGAAGAGGAGGCTGAGTGCCTTGTTGTAGACGAGCCTGGCCTTCTTGGTGGAGTCCTCAGAATCGCCGTAGACGGTAGCGACCACGTGGAGAAGGGTGTCGCCTCCAACGGTGACCGCGTAGAGAGGAGGTGGCTGCCTTGCCGAGCTTCCGAGGGTGTACGCGGCTGGCTTCCCGTTGAGGAGTGATTCCAGATCTTCGAAAGAGCCAGAGCAGATCAAGGCCAGCAGCCCGGCGTCCATCTTTGTCTCCATGTTGGTCGCCGGCGGAGGAGCAGCACTTGCCACAGCGGGTGAGGCGGGACTAGGAGCTGCCTGCCGGTGGTGGACGCCATCGACCACCAAGTCACCAACACTGTTGAACGTGACATATCTGTATTGCTTATCCTATCTTCTCTAGCCTTGTATAGTTGACTCCTAGAGATATGGTAGGATTAGTTTCCTTGTCACGCAAGACATCCTGTGTATATATTGTGACCAACTACCTGGAATACAATTGAGTTGCACCAAATATTCTCTCTACATGGTATCAGTTTTACCGCGATCTTTCCTCGCTTCCGCAACCCGCCGCCGCCGCGCCAACTCCAAACCCTAACGCCGCCGCCGTCGCTACTTCTCCCGTAGCCACTGCCGCCGCCCACTCCTCCCCAAACCCCTCCCGCTGCTGCCGCCGCTACCACCACTCCCGTAGCCGCCGCCGCCGCTGCCTCCCTTCTTCTTCCTAACGCCGCACCTTCCTCCCCAAACCCTAACAGCCGCCGCCGCTCCCATCTATCCTCTGTAGCCGCCGCCGCTCCCTTCCCCAACACCCAAAACCCACACCACCCGACGCCACCATGGCCAAGGCTGACGCATCCGACGCCGGTTCCTTCTCCGGTGCCATGTTCACCTCTGACCGTCTCAATGAACTCCACATCAAAGACCACGTACCGGTCATCCTCGACCTTGACTCGCCGTCCTACAATGCATGGCGCACCTACTTCGCGTTGTTGTTTCGCTCTTACCGTCTCATCGAGCACGTTGATGGGAGCGTCGACTTCCGCAACATGAAGGACGACGACGAGTGGCTTGCTGTGGACGCCTGCATCGTCAAGTGGCTCCTCCTCACCATCTCCGGCGGCCTCTTCAACATGGTGAACGCTCGCGATCCGTCCGCGTATGCCATGTGGACGCGCCTTTGTGATCTCTTCCTCGACAATCAACTCCAGCGCCGCGTCTTTCTTCAAGGGGAGTTCTTCAGTATGCAGCAAAACGATCTTTCGATCGATGAGTACTGCACGCGGCTGAAGGTCCTCGCCGATGAACTACGCGACGTCGGCATGACCATCGACGACTCCGTCCTCCTCACCAACCTCCTCCGCGGCCTCCACCGCGACCTTGGCCAGTCCGCCGCCAACCTCTCCCTCGTCACGCCGACGTACACAAAGGCGGTCACTTATCTTCGCATGGAGGAAAAGCGTCTCCGTCACACCGCTCGGCAGGCGACCCACGCTGCCCTCCACGTCGGTCTCGTCGCCGGTCACGGCGCTCCGCCAACTCCCCCAGCACCACGCGCGCCTACTACGACCCCGCCACCCGCGCCCGCTGGTGGACGCGAGCAGAAGGGCCGCGGGGGTCGCGGCAGCAACACCAACTCGGCGCCGCGTCCTCCCGCTGCAACCGCGGCCGCCCCTCCTCCGCCATGGCTCTCGGGGTATAACCCCTGGACGGGGGTTGTGCATGCTTACTCCATGCCGATCCCCCGACCTCCCGCTCCAAGCATCCTCGGGCCGCGGCCGTCTTCTCATCAGGCGCTGCTGACTACGCCGGCTCCCGCGGCACACGGCACCGCCGCGGCCTACAGTGGCCCCTCGGCCTACGGCGGTTACCCAGGCTATGGCGCATATGGCGGCGCCCCGCCGGTCTACGACCCGGCGCTCCTCTTCGCCCTTCATGCTGCACCCTCGCCAAGCACCTACAACGGAGGCGACGATTGGTACATGGACACTGGCGCCGCAGCTCACATGGCCTCCAACCCCGGTATCCTCTCCCGTGCCTCTCCCTATCCCTTCAACTCCCGCATCGTGGTGGGTGATGGCTCCTCTCTTCCCATCACACATCACGGTTCATCCTCTTTTCCGTTTCCCTCTTCGTCTCTTACTCTTAATAATGTGCTTGTTTCACCGTCCTTAATCAAAAACCTATGTTCTGTTAAAACTCTTACTCGTGAAAATCCTGTCATTGTTGAGTTTGACGCTCTTGGTTTCTCCGTCAAGGATGCTCGCACCCGGAGGGTTCTGCACCGATGTGATTCCCCCGATGATCTCTACCCATGTGGTCCTACGATGAGTGGTGGTCCGGTTGCTCTTCATGCCGATGTCTCGCTTTGGCACGCTCGACTTGGTCATCCCGGCGCCGACGCTCTTCACAAAGTTTTGAGAACTTTTTCCTTTTCTTGTTATAAATCGGCGGCCCACACATGTCATGCTTGCCGCATAGGAAAACACGTTCGCTTGCCGTTTCCTTCGTCTACATCCATAGCCACTTTTCCTTTTGATGTTATTCATTGTGATGTTTGGACATCTCCCGTGCCTAGTAATTCGGGCTTATCATATTATCTTGTGATTTTAGATGATTTTTCTCACTTCACTTGGACTTTTCCGTTACGCCGTAAATCTGACGTCGCCTCCACTCTCCACGCTTTTTATGCTTAAGTCCACACCCACTTCCATCGCACCATTGCTCATCTTCAAACGGATAACGGAAAGGAATTTGATAATCTCGCCATTCGACATCTTCTCTCCACTCATGGCACTATTTTCCGCCTTACATGTCCATACACCTCCCAACAAAACGGTCGCGCCGAACGTGTTCTTCGCACCCTCAATGAGAGTGTTCGTGCGCTGCTTTTCCATGCACATATGCCCGCCCGGTTTTGGCCCGACGCTCTTGCCACCGCCACTCTCCTTCTTAACATCCGGCCATGCAAACCACGGTGGAGCTATACACCTCATCATCTTCTGTTCGGGTCTCCCCCTTCCTATGACGATCTTCATGTGTTTGGTTGCTTGTGTTACCCCAACATCACCGCCACCGCCCCCCATAAGCTTGCGCCTCGGTCTCTCGCTTGTGTCTTTGTCGGCTATCAACCAAACACCAAAGGATTTCGCTGCTATGACCCGGTCTCTCGTCGCGTGTTTGTCTCACGGCATGTGTACTTTGATGAGGTTGTTTTTCCCTTTGAGCAGGCTACACCGACAACAAGTCCGTCTTTAGATGATCTCCCTCGACGGCCTCGTGGAGCGCTTGCGCTTCCTTCGCCACGATCCCGTGCACCTCCAACGGGTCCTTCGGCGGGGTCTCCTTTGCCGGCTCAGGCGGAGCCGGCCTCGCCCCTCCAGGCTTCGGGTGCCTCTGATCTGGTTGGCTCAGGCGGAGCTGATCTCACCCCCCCGGGGCTTCGGCGCCCCCCCTCGCTGGCTTGGCGCAGGAGGCGTCTCGGCCGGGCTCTCTCCTGCTTCGCCCACAACCACGTTGGCGGCGGCCTTGCCCGGCCCCGCGTCGCCTGCGGTCTCGCCTGCCGCCTCGTCCGTCTCGGCCACGGCGTCATCTTCGGCACCCGCGGCCTTGCCCGCGGTTCTGTCGCCGTCACCCGCGATCGTCCCCGTGGCTTCCCGATACGTCTCCGTTGTATCTACTTTTCCAAACACTTTTGCCCTTGTTTTGGACTCTAACTTGTATGATTTGAATGGACCTAACCCGGACTGACGCTGTTTTCAGCAGAATTGCCATGGTGTTGTTTTATGTGCAGAAAACAAAAGTTCTCGGAATGACCTGAAACTCCACGGAATATCTTAGAATAAATAATAAAAAATCCTCCCCAAAGATGAAGACCAGGGGGCCCACACCCTGTCCACGAGGGTGGGGGGCGCTGAAGGAAATATGCCCTAGAGGCAATAATAAAGTTATTATTTATTTCCTTATATCATGATAAATGTTTATTATTCATGCTAAAATTGTATTAACCGGAAACATAATACATGTGTGAATACATAGACAAACAGAGTGTCACTAGTATGCCTCTACTTGACTAGCTCGTTGATCAAAGATGGTTATGTTTCCTAACCATGAACAAAGAGTTGTTATTTGATTAACGGGATCACATCATTAGTTGAATGATCTGATTGACATGACCCATTCCATTAGCTTAGCACCCGATCGTTTAGAATGTTGCTATTGCTTTCTTCATGACTTATAGATGTTCCTATGACTATGAGATTATGCAACTCCCGTTTGCCGGAGGAACACTTTGGGTGCAACCAAACGTCACAACGTAACTGGGTGATTATAAAGGAGTACTACAGGTGTCTCCAAAGGTAGATGTTGGGTTGGCGTATTTCGAGATTAGGATTTGTCACTCTGATTGTCGGAGAGGTATCTCTGGGCCCTCTCGGTAATACACATCACATAAGCCTTGCAAGCATTGCAATTAATATGTTAGATGTGAGATGATGTATTACGGAACGAGTAAAGAGACTTGCCGGTAACAAGATTGAACTAGGTATTGGATACAGACGATCAAATCTCGGGCAAGTAACATACCGATGACAAAGGGAACAACGTATGTTGTTATGCGGTCTGACCGATAAAGATCTTCGTAGAATATGTAGGAGCCAATATGGGCATCCAGGTCCCGCTATTGGTTATTGACCGGAGAAGTGTCTCGATCATGTCTACATTGTTCTCGAACCGTAGGGTCCGCACGCTTAACGTTTCGATGACAGTTATTATGAGTTTATGCATTTTGATGTACCGAAGTTAGTTCGGAGACCCGGATGTGATCACGGACATGACGAGGAGTCTCGAAATGGTTGAGACATAAAGATTGATATATTGGACGGCTATGTTCAGACACCGGAAGTGTTCCGGGTGATTTCGGAGAAAACCGGAGAGCCGGAGGGTTACCGGAACCCCCCCGGGAGAAGTAATGGGCCATATGGGCCTTAGTGGAGAGAGAGAGGGGCTGCCAGAGGTGGGCCGCGCGCCACCTCCTCCCTGGTCCGAATTGGACTAGGGGAGGGGGGGCGGCGCCCCCCCTTTTTCCCTCTCCCCCTCCAACTCTTTCCCCCTCCTAGTAGGAGTCCTACTACTAGGAGGAGGACTCCTCCTGGCACGCCTAGCAACGGCCGACCGGCCTCCCCCTGGCTCCTTTATATACTGAGGCAGGGGGGCACCTCTAGACACACAATTGATCCCCGTGATCGTTCCATAGCCGTGTGCGGTGCCCCCTGCCACCATATTCCACCTCGATCATATCGTTGTAGTGCTTAGGCGAAGCCCTGCGTCGGTAGAACATCAAGATCGTCATCGAGCTGTACGTGTGCTAAGAACTCGGAGGTGCCGGAGTAACGGTGCTTGGATCGGTCGGATCGGGAAGAAGACGTATGACTACTTCCTCTACGTTGTGTCAACGCTTCCGTTGCGATCTACAAGGGTACGTAGATCATACTCTCCCCCTTGTTGCAATGCATCACCATGATCTTGCGTGTGCGTAGGAAAATTTTGAAATTACTACGTTCCCCAACAGTGGCATCCGAGCCTAGGTTTTATGGTTTGATGTAATATGCACGAGTAGAACACAAGTGAGTTGTGGGTGATATAAGTCATACTGCCTACCAGCATGTCATACTTTGGTTCGGCGGTATTGTTGGATGAGACGACCCGGGCCAACATTACGCGTACGCTTACGCGAGACCGGTTCTCCCGACGTGCTTTGCACATAGGTGGCTTGCGGGCGACTGTCTCTCCAACTTTAGTTGAACCAAGTATGGCTACGCCCGGTCCTTGCGAAGGTTAAAACGGAGTCAAATTAACAAACTATCGTTGTGGTTTTGATGCGTAGGTGAGATTGGTTCTTGCTTAAGCCCGTAGCAGCCACGTAAAACTTGCAACAACAAAGTAGAGGACGTCTAACTTGTTTTTGCAGGGCATGTTGTGATGTGATATGGTCAAGACATGATGCTAAGTTTTATTGTATGAGATGATCATGGTTTGTAACTGAGTTATCGGCAACTGGCAGGAGCCATATGGTTGTGGCTTTATTGTATGCAATGCAATCGCGATGTAATGCTTTACTTTATCACTAAACGGTAGCGATAGTCGTGGAAGCATAAGAGTGGCGAGACGACAACGATGCTATGATGGAGATCAAGGTGTCGCGCCGGTGACGATGGTGATCACGATGGTGCTTCGGAGATGGAGATCACAAGCACAAGATGATGATGGCCATATCATATCACTTATATTGATTGCATGTGATGTTTATCTTTTTATGCATCTTATCTTGCTTTGATTGACGGTAGCATTATAAGATGATCTCTCACTAAATTATCAAGAAGTGTTCTCCCTGAGTATGCACCGTTGCGAAAGTTCTTCGTGCTGAGACACCACGTGATGATTGGGTGTGATAGGCTCTACGTTCAAATACAACGGGTGCAAAACAGTTGCACACGCGGAATACTCAGGTTATACTTGACGAACCAAGCATATACAGATATGGCCTCGGAACACGGAGACCGAAAGGTCGAGCGTGAATCATATAGTAGATATGATCAACATAATGATGTTCATCGATGAAACTACTCCATCTCACGTGATGATCGGACATGGTTTAGTTGATTTGGATCACGTAATCACTTAGAGGATTAGAGGGATGTCTATCTAAGTGGGAGTTCTTAAGTAATATGATTAATTGAACTTAAATTTATCATGAACTTAGTACCTGATAGTATCTTGCTTGTTTATGTTGATTGTAGATAGATGGCTCGTGCTGTTGTTCCGTTGAATTTTAATGCGTTCCTTGAGAAAGCAAAGTTGAAAGATGATGGTAGCAATTACACGGACTGGGTCCGTAACTTGAGGATTATCCTCATTGCTGCACAGAAGAATTATGTCCTGGAAGCACCGCTGGGTGCCAGGCCTGCTGCTGGAGCAACACCAGATGTTATGAACGTCTGGCAGAGCAAAGCTGATGACTACTCGATAGTTCAGTGTGCCATGCTTTACGGCTTAGAATCGGGACTTCAACGACGTTTTGAACGTCATGGAGCATATGAGATGTTCCAGGAGTTGAAGTTAATATTTCAAGCAAATGCCCGGATTGAGAGATATGAAGTCTCCAATAAGTTCTATAGCTGCAAGATGGAAGAGAACAGTTCTGTCAGTGAGCATATACTCAAAATGTCTGGGTATAATAATCACTTGATTCAATTGGGAGTTAATCTTCCAGATGATTGCGTCATTGACAAAATTCTCCAATCACTGCCACCAAGCTACAAGAGCTTCGTGATGAACTATAATATGCAAGGGATGAACAAGACAATTCCCGAGCTCTTCGCAATGTTGAAAGCTGCGGAGGTAGAAATCAAGAAGGAGCATCAAGTGTTGATGGTCAACAAGACCACTAGTTTCAAGAAAAAGGGCAAAGGGAAGAAGAAGGGGAACTTCAAGAAGAACGGCAAGCAAGTTGCTGATCAAGAGAAGAAACCCAAGTCTGGACCTAAGCCTGAAACTGAGTGCTTCTACTGCAAGCAGACTGGTCACTTGAAGCGGAACTGCCCAAGTATTTGGCGGATAAGAAGGATGTCAAGGTGAACAAAGGTATATGTGATATACATGTTATTGATGTGTACCTTACTAATGCTCGCAGTAGCACCTGGGTATTTGATACTGGTTCTGTTGCTAATATTTGCAACTCGAAACAGGGACTACGGATTAAGCGAAGATTGGCTAAGGACGAGGTGACGATGCGCGTGGGAAACGGTTCCAAAGTCGATGTTATCGCGGTCGGCACGCTACCTCTACATCTACCTTCGGGATTAGTATTAGACCTAAATAATTGTTATTTGGTGCCAGCGTTGAGCATGAACATTATATCTGGATCTTGTTTAATGCGAGACGGTTATTCATTTAAATCAGAGAATAATGGTTGTTCTATTTATATGAGTAATATCTTTTATGGTCACGCACCCTTGAAGAGTGGTCTATTCGTATTGAATCTCGAGAGTAGTGATACACATATTCATAATGTTGAAACCAAAAGATGCAGAGTTGATAATGATGGTGCAACTTATTTGTGGCACTGCCGTTTATGTCATATCGGTATAAAGCGCGTGAAGAAACTCCATACTGATGGGCTTTTGGAACCACTTGATTATGAATCGCTTGTTACTTGCGAACCGTGCCTCATGGGCAAGATGACTAAAACACCGTTCTCCGGTACTATGGAGAGAGCAACAGATTTATTGGAAATCATACATACAGATGTATGCGGTCCGATGAATATTGAGGCTCGAGGCGGATATCGTTATTTTCTCACCTTCACAGATGATTTAAGCAGATATGGGTATATCTACTTAATGAAACATAAGTCTGAAACTTTTGAAAAGTTCAAAGAATTTCAGAGTGAAGTGGAAAATCATCGTAACAAGAAAATAAAGTTTCTACGAGCTGATCGTGGAGGAGAATATTTGAGTTACGAGTTTGGTGTACATTTGAAAAATTGTGGAATAGTTTCGCAACTCACGCCACCCAGAACACCACAGCGTAATGGTGTGTCCGAACATCGTAATCGTACTTTACTAGATATGGTGTGATCTATGATGTCTCTTACTGATTTACCGCTATTGTTTTGGGGATACGCTCTAGAGACGGCCGCATTCACGTTAAATAGGGCACCCTCAAAATCCGTTGAGACGACGCCTTATGAACTATGGTTTGGCAAGAAACCAAAGTTGTCTTTTCTGAAAGTTTGGGGCTGCGATGCTTATGTGAAAAAGCTTCAACCTGATAAGCTCGAACCCAAATCGGAGAAATGTGTCTTCATAGGATATCCAAAGGAAACTATTGGATACACCTTCTATCACAGATCCGAAGGCAAGACTTTTGTTGCTAAATTCGGAAACTTTCTGGAGAAGGAGTTTCTCTCGAAAGAAGTGAGTGGGAGGAAATTAGAACTTGACGAGGTAACTGTACCTACTCCCTTATTGGAAAGTAGTACATCGCAGAAAACTGTTTCTGCGACACCTACACCAATAAGTGAGGAAGCTAATGATGATGATCATGAAACTTTAGATCAAGATACTAATGAACCTCGTAGATCAACCAGAGTGAGATCCGCACCAGAGTGGTACAGTAATCCTATTCTGGAAGTCATGCTACTAGATCATGGTGAACCTACGAACTATGAAGAAGCGATGGTGAGCCCAGATTTCGCAAAATGGCTTGAAGCCATGAAATCTGAGATGGGATCCATGTATGAGAAGAAAGTATGGACTTTGGTTGACTTTTCCGATGATCGGCAAGCAATTGAGAATAAATGGATCTTCAATAAGAAGACTGACGCTGACGGTAATATTACTGTCTACAAAGCTCGACTTGTCGCAAAAGGTTTTCGACAAGTTCAAGGGATTGACTACAATGAGACATTCTGACCCGTAGCAATGCTTAAGTCTGTCCGAATCATGTTAGCAATTGCCGCATTTTATGATTATGAAATTTGGCAAATGGATGTCAAAACTGCATTCCTGAATGGATGTCTGGAAGAAGAGTTGTATATGATGCAACCAGAAGGTTTTGTCGATCCAAAGGGAGCTAACAAAGTGTGCAAGCTCCAGCGATCCATTTATGGACTGGTGCAAGCCTCTCGGAGTTGGAATAAACGCTTTGATAGTGTGATCAAAGCATTTGGTTTTATACAGACTTTTGGAGAAGCATGTATTTACAAGAAAGTGAGTGGGAGCTCTGTAGCATTTCTGATATTATATGTGGATGACATATTACTGATTGGAAATAATATAGAATTTCTGGATAGCATAAAGGGATACTTGAATAAGAGTTTTTCAATGAAAGACCTCGGTGAAGCTGCTTACATATTGGGCATTAAAATCTATAGAGATAGATCAAGACGATTAATTGGACTTTCACAAAGCACATACCTTGACAAAGTTTTGAAAAGTTCAAAATGGATCAAGCAAAGAAAGGGTTCTTGCCTGTGTTACAAGGTGTGAGATTGAGTAAGACTCAAAGCCCGACCACTGCAGAAGATAGAGAGAAAATGAAAGATGTTCCCTATGCTTCAGCCATAGGCTCTGTCATGTATGCAATGCTGTGTACCAGACCTGATGTGTGCCTTGCTATAAGTCTGGTAGGGAGGTACCAAAGTAATCCAGGAGTGGATCACTGGACAGCGGTCAAGAACATCCTGAAATACCTGAAAAGGACTAAGGATATGTTTCTCATATATGGAGGTGACAAAGAGCTCATCGTAAAAGGTTACATTGTTGCAAGCTTTGACACTGATCCGGACGATTCTAAATCGCAAACCGGTTACGTGTTTACATTAAACGGTGGAGCTGTCAGTTGGTGCAGTTCGAAACAAAGCGTCGTAGCGGGATCTACATGTGAAGCGGAGTACATAGCTGCTTCGGAAGCAGCAAATGAAGGAGTCTGGATGAAGGAGTTCATATCCGATCTAGGTGTCATACCTAGTGCATCGGGTCCAATGAAAATCTTTTGTGACAATACTGGTGCAATTGCCTTGGCAAAGGAATCCAGATTTCACAAGAGAACCAAGCACATCAAGAGACGCTTCAATTCCATCCGGGATCTAGTCCAGGTGGGAGACATAGAGATTTGCAAGATACATACGGATCTAAATGTTGCAGACCCATTGACTAAGCCTCTTCCACGAGCAAAACATGATCAGCACCAAGACTCCATGGGTGTAAGAATCATTACTGTGTAATCTAGATTATTGACTCTAGTGCAAGTGGGAGACTGAAGGAAATATGCCCTAGAGGCAATAATAAAGTTATTATTTATTTCCTTATATCATGATAAATGTTTATTATTCATGCTAGAATTGTATTAACCGGAAACATAATACATGTGTGAATACATAGACAAACAGAGTGGTACTAGTATGCCTCTACTTGACTAGCTCGTTGATCAAAGATGGTTATGTTTCCTAACCATGAACAAAGAGTTGTTATTTGATTAATGGGATCACATCATTATTTGAATGATCTGATTGACATGACCCATTCCATTAGCTTAGCACCCGATCGTTTAGAATGTTGCTATTGCTTTCTTCATGACTTATACATGTTCCTATGACTATGAGATTATGCAACTCCCGTTTGTCGGGGGAACACTTTGGGTGCTACCAAATGTCACAACGTAACTGGGTGATTATAAAGGAGTAGTACAGGTGTCTCCAAAGGTAGATGTTGGGTTGGCGTATTTTGAGATTAGGATTTGTCACTCCGATTGTCGGAGAGGTATCTCTGGGCCCTCTCGGTAATACACATCACATAGGCCTTTCCATGCACATATGCCCGCCCGGTTTTGGCCCGATGCTCTTGCCACCGCCACTCTCCTTCTTAACATCCGGCCATGTAAACCACGATGGAGCTATACACCTCATCATCTTCTGTTCGGGTCTCTCCCTTCCTATGACGATCTTCATGTGTTTGGTTGCTTGTGTTACCCCAACATCACCGCCACCGCCCCCCATAAGCTTGCGCCTCGGTCTCTCGCTTGTGTCTTTGTCGGCTATCAACCAAACACCAAAGGATTTCGCTGCTATGACCCGGTCTCTCGTCGCGTGTTTGTCTCACGGCATGTGTACTTTGATGAGGTTGTTTTTCCCTTTGAGCAGGCTACACCGACAACAAGTCCGTCTTCAGATGATCTCCCTCGACGGCCTCGTGGAGCGCTTGCGCTTCCTCCGCCACGATCCCGTGCACCTCCAACGGGTCCTTCGGCGGGGTCTCCTTTGCCGGCTCAGGCGGAGCCGGCCTCGCCCCTCCAGGCTTCAGGTGCCTCTGATCTGGTTGGCTCAGGCGGAGCTGATCTCACCCCCCCGGGGCTTCGGCGCCTGCCCTCGGTGGCTTGGCGCAGGAGGCGTCTCGGCCGGGCTATCTCCTGCTTCGCCCGCACCCACGTTGGCGGCGGCCTTGCCCGCCCCCGCGCCGCCTGCGGTCTCGCCTGCCGCCTCGTCCGTCTCGGCCACGGCGTCATCTTCGCCACCCGCGGCCTCGCCCGCGGTTCTGTCGCCGTCACCCGCGATCGTCCCCGCGGCTTCCTGATATGTCTCCGTCGTATCTACTTTTCCAAACACTTTTGCCCTTGTTTTGGACTCTAACTTGTATGATTTGAATGGACCTAACCCGGACTGACGCTGTTTTCAGCAGAATTGCCATGGTGTTGTTTTATGTGCAGAAAACAAAAGTTCTTGGAATGACCTGAAACTCCACGGAATATCTTAGAATAAATAATAAAAAATCCTCCCCAAAGATGAAGACCAGGGGGCCCACACCCTGTCCACGAGGGTGGGGGGCGCTGAAGGAAATATGCCCTAGAGGCAATAATAAAGTTATTATTTATTTCCTTATATCATGATAAATGTTTATTATTCATGCTAGAATTGTATTAACCGGAAACATAATACATGTGTGAATACATAGACAAACAGAGTGTCACTAGTATGCCTCTACTTGACTAGCTCGTTGATCAAAGATGGTTATGTTTCCTAACCACGAACAAAGAGTTGTTATTTGATTAACGGGATCACATCGTTAGTTGAATGATCTGATTGACATGACCCATTCCATTAGCTTAGCACCCGATCGTTTAGAATGTTGCTATTGCTTTCTTCATGACTTATACATGTTCCTATGACTATGAGATTATGCAACTCCCGTTTGCCGGAGGAACACTTTGGGTGCTACCAAACGTCACAACGTAACTGGGTGATTATAAAGGAGTACTACAGGTGTCTCCAAAGGTAGATGTTGGGTTGGCGTATTTCGAGATTAGGATTTGTCACTCCGATTGTCGGAGAGGTATCTCTGGGCCCTCTCGGTAATACACATCACATAAGCCTTGCAAGCATTGCAACTAATATGTTAGATGTGAGATGATGTATTACGGAACGAGTAAAGAGACTTGCCGGTAACAAGATTGAACTAGGTATTGGATACCGACGATCGAATCTCGGGCAAGTAACATACCGATGACAAAGGGAACAACGTATGTTGTTATGCGGTCTGACCGATAAAGATCTTCGTAGAATATGTAGGAGCCAATATGGGCATCCAGGTCCCGCTATTTGTTATTGACCGGAGACGTGTCTCGGTCATGTCTACATTGTTCTCAAACCGTAGGGTCCGCACGCTTAATGTTTCGATGACAGTTATTATGAGTTTATGCATTTTGATGTACCGAAGTTAGTTCTGAGTCCCGGATGTGATCACGGACATGACGAGGAGTCTCGAAATGGTCGAGACATAAATATTGATACATTGGACGGCTATGTTCGAACACCGGAAGTGTTCCGGGTGATTTCGGAGAAAACTGGAGAGCCGGAGGGTTAACAGAACCACCCCGGGAGAAGTAATGGGCCATATGGGCCTTAGTGGAGAGAGAGAGGGGCTGCCAGAGGTGGGCCGTGCGCCACCTCCTCCCTGGTCCGAATTGGACTAGGGGAGGGGGCGGCGCCCCTCTTTTTCCCTCTCCCCCTCCAACTCTTTCCCCCTCCTAGTAGGAGTCCTACTCCTACTAGGAGGAGGACTCCTCCTGGCGCACCTAGCAAGGGCAGGCCGGCCTCCCCCTGGCTCCTTTATATACTGAGGCAAGGGGGCACCTCTAGACACACAATTGATCCCCATGATCGTTCCATAGCCGTGTGCGGTGCCCCCTGCCACCATATTCCACCTCGATCATATCGTTGTAGTGCTTAGGCGAAGCCCTGCGTCGGTTGAACATCAAGATCGTCATCGAGCTGTACGTGTGCTAAGAACTCGGAGGTGCCGGAGTAACGGTGCTTGGATCGGTCAGATCGGGAAGAAGACGTACGACTACTTCCTCTACGTTGTGTCAACGCTTCCGTTGCGATCTACAAGGGTACGTAGATCATACTCTCCCCGTCGTTGCTATGCATCACCATGATCTTGCGTGTGCATAGGAAAATTTTGAAATTACTACGTTCCCCAACAGGCGCGCCCCTCCCCCCTGGGCGCGCCCCCCTACCTCGTGGGCCCCCTGGTGGCCCTCCGACGCTAACTCCAACTCCATATATTGGCTTTCGAGGAGAAAAAAATCAGAGAGAAAGTTTCATCGCGTTTTACGATACGGAGCCGCCGCCAAGCCCTAATCTCTCTCGGGGGGGCTGATCTGGAGTCCGTTCGGGGCTCCGGAGAGGGGGATTCGTCGCATTCGTCATCATCAACCATCCTCCATCACCAATTTCATGATGCTCACCGCCGTGCGTGAGTAATTGCATCGTAGGCTTGCTGGACGGTGATGGGTTGGATGAGATTTATCATGTAATCGAGTTAGTTTTGTTAGGGTTTGATCCCTAGTATCCACTATGTTCTGAGATTGATGTTGCTATGACTTTGCTATGTTTAATACTTGTCACTAGGGCCCGAGTGCCATGATTTCAGATCTGAACCTATTATGTTTTCATGATTATACGTGAGTTCTAGATCCTATCTTGCAAA
Organism: Triticum urartu; assembly: GCF_056163025.1. Taxonomy (NCBI): domain Eukaryota; kingdom Viridiplantae; phylum Streptophyta; class Magnoliopsida; order Poales; family Poaceae; genus Triticum; species Triticum urartu. Next base: position 599,743,284 of record NC_141878.1, read on the forward strand.
TCTATAGTCACCTACTATGTGTTATGATCCGGCAACCCCGAAGTGACAATAATCGGGACCACTCCCGGTGATGACCATAGTTTGAGGAGTTCATGTATTCACTATGTGTTAATGCTTTGTTCCGGTTCTCTATTAAAAGGAGGCCTTAATATCCTTTAGTTTCCAATAGGACCCCGCTGCCACGGGAGGGTAGGACAAAAGATGTCATGCAAGTTCTTTTCCATAAGCACGTATGACTATTTATGGAATACATGCCTACATTATATTGATGAACTGGAGCTAGTTCTGTGTCACCGTATGTTATGACTGTTACATGATGAACCACATCCGGCATAATTATCCATCATTGATCCGGTGCCTACGAGTTTTTCATATACTGGTTTACGCTTATTTACTTTTCTGTTGCTACTGTTACAATCACTACAAAAATACCAAAAACATTACTTTTGCTGTCTTTACTTTGTTACCGTTATCACCACTATCATATTACTTTGCTACTAAACACTTTGCTGCAGATACTTAGTTTCCAGGTGTGGTTGAATTGACAACTCAGCTGCTAATACTTGAGAATATTCTTTGGCTCCCCTTGTGTCGAATCAACAAATTTGGGTTGAATACTCTACCCTCGAAAACTGTTGCGATCCCCTATACTTGTGGGTTATCACTTCCTCTTCGCCACCCACGGCCTCGCCCGCGGTCTTGACGCCGCCGTCTGCCGTCTCCGTTGAGGCCTCGATGGCCGCCTCACCAGCGGCTTCTCTCGAGGCCACGCCATCTGTCGGCGTTCTGGGAACGGGGGTCCCCAGACTTTCCTGCATGCAGCCTGCGGCGTGGCTCAAAGGGGGGCCCAGCACGGCCCATCTTCATCAACACAAACTCAAGACCCTCGCGAGGGGCCAAGCCTCGCGGGCGGACAACACGGAGCTTCCTCAGGCACGGTCTCATCAGGCTGGCTCACGAGGAGGCGGAGAGATCAAGGCGGGGTACCTCACGAGGTGCCCGTGACGCAATCCATGACGACCAAGGGCGCCAGGCGGGCGCCAGCCCGCGCAGTGTCCTCCTTTCCTCTTTGGTGCAAAGGGGGCAAGCGCAGGCGAGAGCATCGAGCAAAGGCACCCGTTTCGGTGCAACGAGACCAAGACCAGTCCAACGGCAGGGAAGAAGTCATTGTGGAGCCCAAGCCAGCGTCACCACCAGATCCTTTGGTAGGCGAGGATCAACTTTAGTCAGCATAAGTGTACCAGATGTTCCCCTTCAAAATGGCCAATTGTTGGCGCCCTTCCCGCTCAATATTTGGGAAGAGGCCCAGGGCCTTTGCCTATAAATAGGACTAGCCACCCCAGGGTAGAGGCACCCAGAGAGAGAGAGAGAGATCTGCATAGACGCATAGAGGCATCCAATCAGGACGATCATCAATAGACGCGTAGAGGATCGAGTAGCATCACGCAGAGAGAGAGGGGTGACTGAACTCCTCCTAGCAGTTCAACGCCCCAGCCAAGAACAGACCCTCGCGAGGCTGTTCTTCCTTGTATTACTCATCATCATCAGCCCAAGAGGCAATCCACCACACCACACACTGGAGTAGGGTATTACACCACAACGGTGGCACAAACCAGTATAAACCTTGTGTCTCTTGTGCTGTTCTTTCCATAGCTTAGATCTTAGCGTGGCGGTGGGGAGCAGGTAGGTAGAAGGAGTGATCTCCGCGCGCACCCCAGTGTTCAAACCTCAATGGTATGCCGGAACTCAAAATCCAACATTTGGCGCGCCAGGTAGGGGTGCGCCGGAATTCGTCTTCCACCGCCCCGTTCTCCTCTGACCATCGCGTCCATGTCTGATGCTCGTCGGGCCCGCGCCGAGCCGCTCTTGCTTCCCGCGTCACCTAGACGGCTCCCGTCGGCAGGCGTCCTCGCCGTTCCCCGTCACCTGCCGTCAACGCCGCCACCAGCCTGGTAAGGAATGAAGAGCAATCGTCGTCTCAGCATCCGTCCGTGCGGCAAGACGGCCGCACCGCCACTCCCTCGCTCACCCCGGCTGGTTCTTCGTCCCGCGCGCTCCGCGCACCCATGGAGGCCCGAGCTGCGCTCATCGCGGCAAACGAGCTTCTGTGCTATCGTCCCGTCGACGACGTCTACGAAGAATGGCTCGACCGCGTCGCCGAGCTCGTCCGCGCCGCAGGGGGCTCTCCTGCGCCCTCCGTTCCGCTACACCGCACCCCGCCCCGCGCGGGCGACGAAGTTCCGGGGGCACCCCAGCCGCCTCCTCCTCAAGAAGATGCCCTGGCTCCAAGGCGCGTGGCCCCTGGGCGGAACCCGCTCCGTCAGGCGCCAGCACGGCAAGTGCAGAGCTGCCAAGAAGTCCCTCGCCCGCAAGAAGCTGCCCGGGCGCTCCCTGCTCCGGCACGTCACGACCATGCTCCTGCTCCCGCATGTCAAGACCCCGCGCTGCTCCTAGCTGCAGCGCATGGGGACCTGCAAGACCAAGCTCTCCGTCATCCAAGGCCCCCCGTGGCCACAGCAGGCTGCCGTGCCTTCACCGCCGAGCTACGCAGCATCGCGTGGCCCGGCAAGTTCAAGCCAGACCTGCCTCCTCGTTACGACGGCACGGCTGACCCTGCGGAGTTCCTCCAGCTCTATGAGCTGGGCATCGAAGCTGCCAACGGAGATGAGAAGGTCATGGCGAACTGGTTTCCCATGGCGCTCAAGGACGGGGCCCGCACCTGGCTCCTGAACCTGGCTCCAGGCACGATCTCCTCCTGGGCGAGATGCGCACCCGCTTCATCACCAACTTCCAAGGTACTCGCGACCGGCCACCCGCCGTGAGCGACATGCGCCGCATCAAGCAACAACCCGGAGAGACCCTGCAAAAGTACATCCAGTGCTTCAACAACGCACGCCTCAAGATTCCCAAGGTGAGCGAGGAGGCCATCATCTCAGCCTTCTCCGACGGCGTGCGTGACGTCAAGATGAGGGAGGAGCTGGCGATGCATGAAGACCTGTGCACGTCCTTGGAGCTGTTCAACTTGGCGACCAAGTGCGCCAGGGCTGAGGAAGGGCGTCTCTCCCTCCTCGAGCTGCCTGCCGCAGACCCAGAAGAGAAGAAGCTCAAGGCCAAGGATGTGAAGCGCAAGGGGGCTGCCGTGCTCGCGATAGAACCAGACACCAAGCGGGGCAGAGATCAGCCCGAATCTTCCAAGGGCAGCCGGTACTGTGCGTACCACGACCTCCACACCCACAACACCAACAAATGTCAAGAGCTCCGAGCCGTGCGAGAAGGAAGGATCGGCCGTCGTCCCGACCGCGTCGACCGGGGCTACGGTCGAGGAGGAGGAAGGAACGCAGGACGCTGGGAAGACCGCGGCCCACGCTGCCGCTGGCGCGATCAACCTCGTGAGGATCGCTGGCGAGACCCGCCTCGCGAAGGAGACTGGAGGGATCAGCCTCACGAGGATCGCCCGCAAGGCAATGCAGGCCTCCCACCGCTGCCGCCGCAACCAAGGAGAAACGAGGACCGTCATCAAGACGAGGGGGCTGGGGGCTTCAAGGAACCACGCGCGATCGCCTGCATCCTGGGCGGGGCTCAGGCCCCAGCCTCTCAGCGCATCTTCAAGCAGTTCGCCCGCGAAGTGAATGCGGTCCTCCCCAAGCTCGAAGCCACGCGCCCTCTCAGGTGGTCGGCGTGCGCCATCACGTTCAGCTCAACGGACCAGCTCAAGTGTGCGGCCACAGTCGGAGTCCTCCCGATGCATTGTTCCCCAATCATCAGTAACGTGGTGGTCACCAGGACCCTCATCGACGGTGGGGCAGGGCTCAACCTCCTATCCGTGGAAACATTCAACAATCTCCAAGTGCCCTACAACCAGCTTCAGCCAACCAAGCCCTTCTCCGGAGTCACCGACGGCTCCACGGTCCCGATTGGGCAGGTCCGCCTCCTTGTCACCTTCGGGGCACATGACAACTACCGCACCAAGCTCATCGACTTCGACGTCGCTCACATTCGCCTGCCGTACAACGCCATCCTTGGGTACCCAGCGCTGGCCAAGTTCATGGCCGTAACTCACCACGGCTACAATGTCCTCAAGATGCCAGGAAGTGGCGGAGTCATCACGGTTCCCTGTGAAGTGAAGGATGCGGTGTGTTCCCTGGAACGAGCCTTTCAGGCCGCGTCACTGGAAGACCCGGATCGCGGAAGCAGGAGGCTTCCCAAGACCACCCCCAAGAAGAAGAAGACATCATCCGGACCGGCCCCTCAGGAGGCAGGCCCCTCAGGGCCCGCGCCTGCCCAAGGGGAACCTCCTTCCATCGCATAGGAAAGCGCGCCCGGCGCCCTCCTCAGGCAGGGCTCGGGGGCTCTCCCCTGGAGGGCCACCGACCTGGCTAAGGTCACGAGGGAGGCGCTTGGGCACCACATGGAGGCATGTTTTGAAGCACGTTTCCCTCAAGAAGGAGTAAGGCAAGGAGGGCCAGACCCTCAGGAGTTCGTCAGCAAGGCCATTCAGGAGATACAGGAGTCAAGAGTCATGAAAGGCGGCCGCCGCCTACCAGCTGTGGCTCCCCATCCAGGCGAGGATGGTGGGCTGCGCGTCTGCATCGACATACCAGGGCTCAATCGAGTCGCTTCTCTGGAGCGCCTCTGGCCCTCGCGAGTGGGGCACTGCGGAGGTCCACCTCACAGCTACGTTCGCATGCCTTACGGCCTGCCGAACGCGGTTGCCACGTACCAACACCTCATGAGGGGCATCATGCAGGCTCAAGAGGCCAGGCGTTCCGCAGCCCTGGCGGAGATGGAGTTGGTCCGCGAGGAGCCACCAGTGCCTCCGGAGCCTCCCGAGGCCCCTGGGCCTGGGGGCTCGTGAGGATCGGCTCCCGCAGCCCACCGAGTCTGCTACATCAACACTCCTTCATCCTCAACATCATCAGATGACATCTTTCAAGTTTCATTTCCAGTTGGGATCGCCCCCAGGGCTGCATTATTCCCAAGCCGCGTGGGCCCGTCCCTGCGGCATGTATCCCTTTTATTTCATGTTAATTAGCTTGCTTTGTTGGGGGCGCCCCTCGGGCTGCATCATCCCCAAGTCGCTCGGGCCAGACCCGGCGGCATGTATCCCTTTTGCGCTTATTTCCGGCTATGCATTCGATTCACCATGCTTGATTATTTGATGCTGGTCCATGGCACCTCTTCTTCTCCATGTCGACCACTTGCACGTTAAAGGGGGGGTACCTGAGCATCGCGACTCAGGGCTCTTACTGGCTCTCCCGCCCTCACCCTCTGGCCTTGTCCACGGCATCGCGACCTGGCATACCAGCGATGGCTGAGACCAGCTCGAGGGCCGGGACCCGAGGACATAGAGTGCCGGCATCTAACCCAATTTGCAGGAACACATCACAAGATAAGGTCTAGTGCCAGGCGCAACCCGCCTAGAGGTAGGGCCCCGTGAGTCCCGCGCTGGCTCACGGGTGCCCAGATACACCTCGCCAGGCCCTACCGTGCCAGCCACGTGTCAGGGCGGGGCTGTACACGCCCCGGGGGCTCCTCCGGGAGGGGAGCCCCCTCCCACGTACCAGTGGAAGCACCATGCTCCGCGGTGGCTGACGACACTGCCGAGGAGTGGCTATGCCTGTACACATACGGAAGCGCTATGCTCCGCGCTGGTGATAAACAACTGAGGGTGGCCTCCGGGCCGCATCAACCTCTGGGAGCCCAGAGCTCAGTGTCTAGCCTCATCGCAACGCCTCCCCTCGGGAGTGCCATGTGAGGGGGCTGGGCACGGGGGCTGCGCCTGGGTCACGCCCAGACGCACGCCTCCCAGCTAGGCCCCCCGGGCCTGGTTCGTCGCGCGTCTCTCCCCGAGCGGAGCCAAGGTACGAAGGCCATTTGAGCATCAAGGGGGACTCCTGAGCATCGCGACTCAGGAGCCTAACTGCTCACGTAGCCCCTCACTCCTTAGTTCCGAAAGGCTAACGCTGGGTGAGGTACGCGCGGGGCCCTATAGACGTAGAATGGTAGATCCACCCACATCTCACCTCCCAACTTGGTGTTCGTGCGCCAAGGGGGACTCCTGAGCATCGCGACTCAGGAGCCTAACTTGTCACGTAGCCCCTCACTCCTTGGTCCCGTCCTGGTTTCCGGTCGGGGCTAACGCTGGGTGAGGTATGCGCGGGGCCGGGCTCTGCCGGCGTAGAACATAAGCAAGTAGGAAGGAAAAGCGCCCACATCTCACCTCCCTACTTGCCATTCGTGCGCCAAGGGGGACTCCTGAGCATCGCAACTCAGGAGCCTAACTTGTCATGTAGCCCCTCACTCCTTGGTCCCGTCCTGGTTTCCGGTCGGGGCTAACGCTGGGTGAGGTATGCGTGGGGCCGGGCTCTGCCGGCGTAGAACATAAGCAAGCAGGAAGGAAACACGTAAATTTCAAGGAATTCAAAAGCAAATATTACAGTCCACACTGTTATCTCAATGCCAAACGCAAGTTTAAACGCCTCCCCGAGGCATGATACATGTGCAGGAATTAAAGGCAGGACAGGAACCACAACGAAGTCACTTGTCGGCGGTGGAGCAGCGCGGAGCGGGTTCGCCTCATGGAGCAGCGGGGTCGGCAGTGCCTCGCTTCGGCCTGGTGGTGAAGGCCCAGAACTTCCCCAACAGAGCCTTCCGCGCGACCCTTCACGGCCTCGGTAGCGGCAGCGGCACGCTCGCCGCTTACTGGCTCTAGCAGGCTGTCGAGGTCGACGTTGGGATTGCGAAGGTAGATGTGGGTGAAGACCTGCGTCAGCGCTGCAGAAGACAGGACACGCGCCTCGGCCTCGGCCGTGGGGCCAAGGCCAAGGGCGACATCTTCAAGAGCACGAACCAGGAAGGGAAGCAGCTTGGCGGGGCCGTCCTCGGCGCCAGCTAGCGGGCTCTCCAGGCCGCTCTCGTAAAGCGTCTTCAGCGAGGAGCGAGCCTTCTCCTCCATCTCCGCGAAGGCCACGCGATCCCCGGCAAGAACCCGGGCCTTGTCATCCAGCTCGACCTTCCTCGCCCCCAACTCCTGCTCCAGCGCGCCTAGGCGGTCACGGCGCTTCCCGAGCTTGGCCTCCCGTTCCTTGACGGCCACCTCGTGAGCCTTCACGCCTTCTTCCTGCTGTTGGCGAAGGCGGGCCTCCTCCAGCGCCTTGCAGCGGCCACGGACGTCGACCACCTCCCCCAGGGTTGCGTCACGAGCAGCCTTCGCCTCAAGGACGGCTTGCCACTCCTCATCGCAAGCCGTCGAGGCCTGGACCAGCGCCGCCCGCATCGAAGCGTCGGAGCGAATCCATCCTGAAGCCAGCTCCAAGCACCCGGCCACCAAGCGAGGGTCGGCGCCAAGAAGATCCTGCCGTAGCCGGTCCAGCTCAGCAGCAGCACGATCCAGAACGGCAGGAGGAGTTGGAGAGACAGCAGTCGGTGGAGTAGGAGGAGAAGGCGACGGCACGACCACAGCATCCTGAGGCAGAGCCTGCTGCGCCCCAATGGCTGTGGTAGCGGCAGCAGGCAAGGGCACCTCGGGAGTCGCTTGGGCCATGGGGGCTGAGCTCGCCCCAGCCAGCTTAGCCAGGCCTCGCGAGGACGACCGGGCAGGAGAGGCCCGTGCGTCGCGATCACCTTCCTTCATGGGCAGAGGCGCTGCCCTGGATGGAACCTCAGGAGCTCCCTTCGGCTTCTTTGCCGCGGGCGCCAGCCTATCCAAGAGATGCGGACGTCAAGCCTCAACAAGCAGAACAAGAAATAAAGACAAGAATCAGGCGCTTACAGATCGTCGCCGGTGAGCTCGAGCAGCCTCCGGCCATATTTGAAGCCCGAAAGCCGGCTGGAAGGGTCACCCTCGGGAAGCTCGGAAGCGGAAGGCGCGTCTGCGGTCCGCCTCGGGGCCGGGGCAGACTCACGGGAGATCAGCCTGTTTCTGTCATTCTTCGGAATCGGGAGCAAGCTCCCGCCGCCCCTGCTCGTCGTCATCCTCATCATCATCGCTCGGAGAGAGGCGGAGGCCGCGGGGCCTGCGCCGGGGGAGGGGAGCCCTCGACTCTCCGTCAGTCGCCTCGGAGTCAGGCCCTCCTTCCTCCTCTTCGCTGGAGTGGTCGGAGGACACGTCCACCGGTTCCACGGGGGCTTCCGTGGGCACGGGCCCGTCCCCAATGAAGAAGGGCATGGACTCCACTACCTGCTCCCAGTCGTCGCGGAGGAACAAGGGCGTAGGAGCGCCCTCCAACCTCGCCACATCATCCCCGACCAGAGATTGGAGGACCGCAGCCAGATCTTCGTCGGCCAAGGCCGCGGGGTTCGGATGGGGCCTCCACATCGGAAGTGAGTACTGCCGAAGCGGAGCCAGCTGGTGCTCCAGGAACTCCCTCAGCAGTGACGCGCTGGTCAGCTTCGCCGCCGCCATGTTGGCCGGCCTCAGATCCGCGTCCATCTTCTCCAACACCGGCTTCGCATGGGGGTCCACGAGCTCCGCTCGGCCCCAATCGCTCGAGCTCGTAGGTTGCTCCGTGGGCAAGATCAGCCGAGGATGGATGCGCCCGGCATCTACCAAGACCCACTTGCTCCTGAAGCCCTCAATCCTTTTCCCGGGGTTCGAAATGGCAATGGCGCCACCATACGCGACGAAGCTCGCGCACGCGGAAGCAGAACCGTGAGAGGTCCGGAGGTAGAAGTAGTGGCGCAGCAAGGCCACTGAGGGCTACACCCCTACATGAGCCTCGCAGTAATAGGCGAAGATTGCCAGAAGAAGGACGGAGTTGGGGTGAAGATGCAGAGCCTGCAGCTTATAATGGCGGAGGACAGAGAGGAAGAACTCGGAGAATGGAGGCACCAGGCTAGCAGCAATGGCGCTTACAAAGAGTGGATAGAAGGTGCTCCCTTTGCCCTCAGGGGTGGCGGAGCCGGCCTTGAACACCTTCGCCCCGTCAATGCCCTGCGCCACCGCCATCCGGCGCAACCGGGCGAGGCTCGCCTCCGACACATTTGGCGAGTCCAGGGCAGATGAGTACCAAGCTCCGACCGGGACTGACGAGGCGCCATGGCTTCCTAGGTCACGCGGTCGAAGTAGATCTGGAGATTTTGGAGGAAGGAAGGAGAGGCGCAAGAAAGGGGATCTGAGTAGCAACCGGAGAAAGCAAAAAGCAAAGCCTAGGCAGATGCCGCTCCCTTATCGACCCGCGCGGTTGCTGAGGCGCCCACGTCCAATCAACTGCCACGCGGCGCCCAAGGCCGCAGGCTGTTAGGGCCTGCTGTGCTTCGCCCTTGCCCTTTCGCTTCCTTGCACGGCCAAGTACGGGCGCGCGTTGGGCCCGGGGGCTACTGTCGGCGTTCTGGGAACGGGGGTCCCCAGACTTGCCTGCCTGCGGCCTGCGGCGTGGCTCAAAGGGGGGCCCAGCACAGCCCATCTTCATCAACACAAACTCAAGACCCTCGCGAGGGGGCAAGCCTCGCGGGGCGGACAACACGGAGCTTCCTCAGGCACGGCCTCATCAGGCTGGCTCACGAGGAGGCAGAGAGATCAACGCGGGGTACCTGACGAGGTGCCCATGATGCAAGCCATGAAGACCAAGGGCGCCAAGCGGGCGCCAGCCCGCGCAGTGTCCTCCTTTCCTCTTTGGTGCAAAGGGGGCAAGCACAGGCGAGAGCATCGAGCAAAGGCACCCGTTTCGGTGCAACGAGACCAAGACCAGTCCAACGGCAGGGAAGAAGTCATTGTGGAGCCCAAGCCAGCGTCACCACCAGAGCCTTTGGTAGGCGAGGATCAACTTTAGTCAGCATAAGTGTACCATATGTTCCCCTTCAAAATGGCCAATTGTTGGCACCCTTCCCGCTCAATATTTGGGAAGAGGCCCAGGGCTTTGCCTATAAATAGGACTAGCCACCCCCAGGGTAGAGGCACCCAGAGAGAGAGATCTGCATAGACGCATAGAGGCATCCAATCAGGACGATCATCAATAGACGCGTAGAGGATCGAGTAGCATCACGCAGAGAGACAGAGAGAGGGGTGACTGAACTCCTCCTAGCAGTTCATCGCCCCAGCCAAGAACAGACCCTCGCGAGGCTGTTCTTCCTTGTATTACTTATCATCATCAGCCCAAGAGGCAATCCACCACACCACACACTGGAGTAGGGTATTACACCACAATGGTGGCCTGAACCAGTATAAACGTTGTGTCTCTTGTGTAGTTCTTTCCATAGCTTAGATCTTAGCGTGGCGGTGGGGAGCAGGTAGGTAGAAGGCGTGATCTCCGCGCGCACCCCAGTGTTCGAACCTCAAGGGTCTGCCGGAACACGAAATCCGACACCATCGTCCTCTTCCGTGGTTGTGCTGCCGCCTCGACGCCGGGCTCGGCCCCCGCCTCCACCGCCTCATCATCCCATGGTGATGCATGCTAAAGCCGGGATTCATCAATCAAACCCTCGCTACCACAATCTCAGCTTCACGGTCATCTCTCCAGTACCGCGCTCGGTTCGCTCTACATTGAGTGATCCGCATTGGCTAGCGGCTATGCGTGCTGAGTATGATGCTCTCGTTGCCAACTGGACCTGGACGTTGGTTCCTCGCCCCCTGGTGCTAACATTATCACCGACAAGTGGGTTTTTCAGCATAAGCTTCTTCCTGATGGCTCTCTGGACAGGTACAAGGCCCGCTGGGTTGTTCGCGGTTTTGCACAACGTGTCGGTGTTGACTTCTCGGAGACCTTCTCCCCGGTTGTCAAACCCGCCACGATTTGTGTTGTTCTTCAACTTGCCGCCTCCCGTCACTGGCCTGTTCATCAGCTCGACATCAACAACGCTTTCCTCTATGGTCATCTTCAGGAGCGTGTTCTCTGTCAGCAGCCAACTGGTTTTGTCAATCCCTCTCGGCCTGATGATGTTTGCTTGCTCTCACGGTCTCTCTATGGTCTGAAGCAGGCGCCCCGTGTGTGGTATCAACGCATTGCAGCATTCCTCACTGCTCTCAGTTTTCGCAGCACCACCTCCGACACATCGCTGTTTGTGCTTCATCGAGCTGATCATGTCGCCATGCTTCTTCTATATGTTGACGATATCGTCATCACCGCCTCTCAGGCGGACTTACTTCACGACATCATCGGTCGTCTTGGTTCTGAGTTTCGGCTTAAGGACTTGGGCGCTCTACACTTCTTCCTCGGCATCAATGTGCGACGTGACACTTTCGGATTCTTTTTTCATCAAGGACAATATGCTCTTGATCTCCTGGATCGTGCTGGTATGACTGATTGCAAACCTGCTGCTACTCCTGTTGAGGCCAAGCCAAAGCTCTCTGCCACTCCTGGCCAACCTGCCACGGCTGCCGCCCTCTACCGCAGTATTGTTGGTGCTCTTCAGTACCTCACGCTCACCCGACCAGACATTTAGTTCGCTGTGCAGCAGGTTTGCCTCCACATGCACTTGCCTCGTGATGTTCACTGGTCTTTGGTCAAGCGTATTCTCCGGTACATTCGTGGCACACCGACATTCGGTCTTCGTCTTCGTGCCTCCGCCTCCACTGAGCTCTTTGCTTACACTGATGTGGATTGGGCCGGATGCCCTGACACTCGCCGATCTACGTCCGGCTATTGTGTCTTCTTCGGTGACTCTCTCATCTCATGGTCCTCTAAGCGGCAGCCCACCGTCTCCCGCTCGAGTGCTGAGGCCGAGTACCGCGCCGTTGCCAACGTTGTTGCAGAGACATGTTGGCTATGGAAACTACTTGGCGAACTTCGGGTCTCCATCCGGAAAGCTACGGTGGTTTTTTGTGATAATGTTTTGGCCACCTATCTCGCGGCGAATCCGGTGCAGCATAAGCACACCAAGCACATTGAGCTTGATGTTCACTTCGTTCGAGAGAAGGTTCAGTTGGGTCAGCTTCGTGTTCTTCATGTACCGACCACCCAACAGTTTGCCGACATTATAACCAAGGGGCTTCCAACCGCTGCATTCCAGGAGTTCCGTTCCAGTCATTGCATCGCCAACGCCGACGCTTCGACTGCGGGGGGGTGTTGAACATGACATATCTGTATTGCTTATCCTATCTTCTCTAGCCTTGTATAGTTGACTCCTAGAGATATGGTAGGATTAGTTTCCTTGTCACGCAAGACATCCTGTGTATATATTGTGACCGACTACATGGAATACAATTGAGTTGCACCAAATATTCTCTCTACAAACACGAACCGGGGTGAAAACGTGGTGACGTCCGGAGACGGGATGGGTGGATTTGGTTGGAGCACAAGAACCTAGACGAATGTTGAGGCGAATCAGAGAAGGCTAGATGTCCACAGACAGTGACTAGTCATGCTTTAAATTAGTCACTCTGCATCCACATCTCTCATATTTTAACTCCTAGATTCATGCAAAGCATGCAAAATCCTACGTACCACATACTATATGCTACCCTAGCTACTCATTTTGTCGGAGATGTCCATGACGACGGTGCCGGTCGCCGGCTGGACGGGCGGGTAGGAGGACTCCAGCTTATCCTCCTTCTGCTCGACCTCATCCATGTAGGCGAGCATCTCCGCCTCCTCGGCGGCCTCATGCGCCTCCATCTCCTACCGGTGACGGCGTCTGGCCTCCGCAGCCGATGCCGACCGGAGGGAATCAGGGATGGCCTGCAGATCCGCGTCGCCAGCATCCTCCCCATCCTCCTTCTCCTCCTCCTCCTCTTAATCATCCTCCCCCTCCTCCTCCTCCTCCACCACCTCCACTTTCTCCTCCTGCTCCGAATCCACTGCATCCGGAGCTAGCCACGCGGTGATCCGGGCTTCGCGCCTAGCCCAGATCTGTTCAAGGAGCTCGAGCCGGCGCTCCGGCGTCAGAAATGGCTCGCTCCTCAGCCAGCGGCGTGGGGGCATGGCTACTAGGTGGACGTGTGGAGTGAAAAGTGGCGGCGGTGGCGGACAGGCGGACGAAAATGTGGATGGATGGTAAGGTTTTGGTGCCTCCGGTCAACTTAAAATAGTCAGGCTAGGCACTATGTGGCCCGCAGGAGCTGTGCCACGCGGCGCCACCGGTCCGACGGAGGAGACGAGCTTCTGACCGCCGGGTTTTCAGGCATTTCTGGCTGGGACCCCGCCGTCAGTTCGACGTGGGGGGCGTGCCCGAGCTGTATATAAGGGGTGCCTGTCAGCCTGGGCGTTTGAGGCCCGCTTGAGGGGCCGTCTGGGTCAAAAATCGTGACCGTTCAGTGACCGGGCAGCCCGCCCAGACGTATGAAGCGGGTTTGGGGCGCCCGGCTGTAGATGCTCTTAGGCTATCTCTATTTCGTTTGATCGAATTGTTTGATAGAGGCGAACCATTGAGCATTTGCATTGGCATCGTCACTCACTAGGGAAGTATGAGGTTAATTTAGTTACCATAGTTGCTAGATTGTACATTCACAATTTTCTATTCGGGAATAATTCTCAATATATGTCGTGAATACACAAGTCCGTGTTGTATCAAGTGAGTTTCAGTGGTACCGATTTAGTTTCGAGTGGGTTAGTGAGGTATCAAGTAGCTAGTACTATCTCATCGTTGGGCCCATAGTTTCGGCATGGATACAACCTCTTAGTTGTGTGCATCGCTTGATTCAGAGGAGGAGGTCTATCCTTCTTTTTACAAAAAAAAGACTTATGCATGTATGTGTATGGGGAGAAGACGATGAAGAAGATGACCAGCGATGTCTCTCACAAAACAAAAGACCAAGCATGTGACTATGAGTGTGATCAGTATGGGCATAGATCCTATGACTCAAGTCATGTGACTTTCAGTTACTTGACATGTGGCCTAGGTTGTTAGAGGACCCAGATGTCATTGACTGCTATGTCACCTCACTTAATTTAGAGAATCTGGACATGATCGGTATAGTATTTGTGGGCAACATGACGATTCCTTAAACACTTACTTTTTGTGTGTGTAAATTTGCTCGTGCAGCCTGGGCCATAGTTCAAGTAGCTTCACATCTATATCTCCCACATAGTGCGCATAACATGTTTGGTAATTGGTTGTGGAGTATTGATAAACAATTTTCTACATATCTAGTTGTGGGGGAGGCTGCCTTATGTTGGGTTGGGCACTGTGACTTACTAGAAATGATGTTGTTTTTAACAATAAATGTATTTCATCTCCTGTGCAGGTTATTTATGCGTGGACGCGATGGCTCCGTACTTGGTCTATCTTGCAGAGGCCGGAGGACAGAGAACTTTTTATGCTGGCGTCTACACGGCTGGAGCATACGGCCAGCAGGATTTTCTCTCAACATGGATGACGGTGTAATCTCCGGTTAGGATTTGCCCTACCCTAGGCTGGACTAATTTATTTTTTGCTGTAAGACGATATTTATTTTTAGGATTATTGGACTTGTTGATTGTGTGTATCGTGCTATGTAGAGGTCGGATATTCTTTCAATGCGGTTGTATCACCTCAATATATCAACCGAATGAAATGTTCTTTATCAAAAAATAATGTGGGCAAAGGCAGTGGCTTTGGTGGCCACGAAATAAGCTTAGAGCATCCCCAACAGCCAAATGAAACTTTTGTTATCTGAATCCATTTTTAGGCGAGGAGAGAAAATATTTAGGTAGCCAAAAAGATTGTGCTTTCACAACAGACCTACGAACTAGATACCTAAATTTCAACTTTTACTTTTACCACACATATTTGTGCGTACGCATTGCTCTAAATAATATCAAACTCATGTCAAATAACTCCCACACATATGTGCAGAAGTGGAGATTAAAGAGATTTCTGTGTGTAACTATGTATGTATGGATCCAAGACTCAAGTTGAGCACTCCACACATACGGCCTGCCCCTCTTGAATGAGTGGATGATGTGGTATGATCCAAGAAAAAAAGAAGCGGAATGCGTTTGGATAAGCAGCGGATGCATGATGGCAATCTGATGATTGATAAGCTTGTTAAAAGTTAGAGGTGGGGACAACTAAACGGGAGAAATCCCATCCTCCTACCTTGCTCCCGGGTTAGTCTAGGCAACATTGTAGCGATGTTGTACATCCATGGTTTATGTCCGAAGTAATTCCCGAAATAGCTCGTGAATAACTACACAAGTCGTTTTGGACTGAGTTTGTTTTGGGATCATCGAATGAGTTTAGACTTTGTTAAAAAATGAATTGCTCTCGACCAGGCTTGAGAGATATCAATTATGTTACTAGTGTCATGTCTCTAAGTTGGGTCCATAGTGTAAGCATGATATATTAGTTTCTTATGTCTTACCACCTGGTGATTTACGAATTTGCCACTGTATTGGTACCAAGGTTATCATGTGGTAACTTGTTACAAAATGGTTTGCAACTAACACATTGCCATCGGGCAACAAAATAGCGTGAGAAAAGCTTTTCAAAATATGCCCTTGTGGGTCTAGTTAGAAGGACACACTGATATGAAGCCCGCAATAAAAATGGATTGTGAATGTCATAAATGTTTAGGCTCTGAAAAGTTTATACTCGTGAATCAACTTTAAATCCAATGTTCTCATCATGCTTCTGATTTACCTTGTGCACTTTGCGATCTCACTAATCTCTTGTTGTGTGCATGTAGAAATGCAAACTAGAATGTTCTTGCACGAACTAGATTTCTCATGGTGTGGAGACCAATACACTTACATCAGATCGTTAAGTTTTTCGAAAAACTATTGAAAACAACAACATTAAAAACATTGAACTCGACATGCTATAAACAATATGATTTCGTACCAAGTACAAAGCTCATATATTTCGATGCCTAACTACTTATTCCTAAGATAAATACATGCATATTTGACAAAGAAACAAGCACCCATCAAGGGTGAAAGCGAAGGGAGGGGGTATTCAATGATAAACTATTTATTGGCATCACCATACACTCTAGAATCGTGTATTTAGTTATGCCTAAGCCTGATATATATGCAATCAATGGTAGCCGACAAGTTAAGATAACTATGAATATTGTGGAAATGACACATACAAACACAACATAGTAAATTAAGGTGTATACATTAACTTCTGGCGTTATGTGATATTTTTGTTATTCTTAATTAAATGTAAAAACCTCTATAATAGTTCTCATAAACAACCCAAATTAAACCACAAATTAATTAAAATGCAAAATGGATTGCTTGGCTTAGCACATAATGAACATATTCAAATTTATTTAACTTAATGTGTATGAGTGGGATGTCCTTATCAATTTCGCTAGTATACATACGAAAAATACAATTATAACAAAATATATCACTAAATATAGCAATAAGAGTCATATATATTTATGTGTCACATATAGTTATGATGAAGTAAAAAAGTTTTGTATAAATTTTGGGCAACGGTTCATTTTATTTAGCTCACAACCTACTCAATTTAGTTAACAAAGGAAGGAGAGCAGGGTTGACAGTTACAGAGAATGACATTCCTATTAGGGACTACTACTATCTACTCAATTAAGTTCGTGTCCAGGCACTGCAAAGGGTATTGAACACTACAAGAAAGATAAGGAGAGCAGGGATGAGAAGGAGATCGCCAAGGCTGTGAAGAAGTCGGCGAATGAGGCTCTCACTGAGAAGAAGTCCAAGGAGGAGGAGGTTGCGGCCTTGAGGAAGGCAAGTTGTAGCATGCCAATGTCGAGAGGAAGTCCAAGTCGGACCAGGCTGATGTTGTGCGGAAGGTGAAGATGAAGGAGGCTCACGCAACAAGGTTGGCCGACTAGAAGCAGGCGAATGCTGCGAGAAAGGAGCCCACTGCAGATCAAGGCCAGGATAGATTAGGCCGCCGCATAGAAGAAGGTCAAGGAAGATCAGGCCACCGCGGCAAGGAAGGCCAAGCCAAGTGAGCAGGTTACCACCGCGGCAAGGATAGATTAGTACTCTGTCTCTGTATCTGTCGCAGCGGTACCAATCCTCACAGGTACCATGGCACAAGTCTTAGTCATCCATACGAATGCCCATCTTATAGCGCTGGAGAACGTCTTCGCTCTGAGTATGGTCGAGCTGGAGACGCTGGATGATTTGCGGTCGGCTCCCGAAATGTATCAGCGCCTCCACACCCTACTGCGATTAAGAAACTGGACATGTGTGGAACTGCACATTTTGGAAGGACTTAACATGCTCGCTCGTTCTATCGAAAGCATCCGTCTCCTTCTTCAAACACTACTGCCCGCCGCGATGCCAAATCCCGTGTTACATGGCAATGGAAGCATTCTCCCCACAATTTCTCAGATCAAGTATCAAGGGGGTGAGATTAAGCGTGCCAAGACCTTAGATCGGACAGAGGGAGGGGAAGCTCATCCACATCATTGAATTCAGCAATCCATTTATGATTTATCCATGCAGCGGTAGGTAGCAAGCTAGGAGATCGGAAAAAGGTGCGCCCGTTGATTTGCAGCGAAGAAGAAGAAGAAAGACGACCATGTGAATCACTGGTGGGCGATGGAGGTGGCGCCCAGGCCAGCAACTCATGGCTGTGGGCGTATATTCGCGGGCAATGGAGGAGATCCAACACCCACTGTGCCGTCGCTGCTGTCCACACACGCACGCGCTCCGTAACATTTGCACTACTACTGGCTCAGCTTAACTGCTCCATGTGACGTAGTACTGCATAGCTAGCTAGCAGCCAGGCAAATTGGGCACACCACACCTTTGCTATGGATGATGTGTGCGCCATTAACTAAGCTGGTTCGAAGAGTACTCCCGATGTGAGATCCATGAAAGTAAGAAAGGGAAAGGGTTTTGGATAAGCCGTTGATCGACGAGCAACCGAAAAGTAGCCGGGTAGGGGGGTGGGCAGCGGATTGATGTTTTTTCGATGAATTTGACTTTGGACAAAGTCGTAATTTCGCGTGATCTGACATAAGTAATGTGATGCCTTTCGGTCACTAACGTGTGGCCAGCTTGTGAAAGGGCCCACATGTTAGTGACGGCTAAGTCAACTGACTTGAGTTACAGTATTTTAGCCACAGTCGGTGGTATGGTACTTGTCGTCAATGGTTGTGGCTTTGGTGGATGTGGAACAATCTTAGATCATCTCCAAGGGTAGACAAATATTTTGGCTATGGTAACCAAAAACAATCATGCTTTTACATCGTATATAAAAATTGGGTACCTAAATTCCAGGTTCTATTTTTACCATATGTATTTTTTGCATATGCAATGTTCTGAATAATTTGGAATTGATGTGAAATATATCCCACACAAATGGTACTAGTACTTTGTTACATATTTCTTCAATCCACAACCTGAAATTCAGCACAAAATTGTTCATAAACCCTAATGTGCATTAGTCTATTAGGGCTGTCTAGCCTCCTGCTACGAATCACCTCATGGACGACAACGGAACGGCTTGTTTCGGCTGCTTGTTCTTCTCCATGTCACTCAACAAGATCATGGCAATGTCCTCATCTTCATCGCAGTGATATTCCTCCTGGAAGTAGGGATCATCATAAGACACAGAATCATGCCATCTCATCTACACAATAGAACAACCTCCACTATGAATAGTCCTAGCTCGTACCAAATAGCAAAAATAACTAGGGGGGGATTCATCAAAAACTTAGCCAGCACCAAGCTCGATTTCGGTCTGCAGAGCTCGCCAGGGCTGAGGTGAGAGCCAATGCCTAGGTGATGGTGGGAAATGAGGGGGCGGGGAGCGGCCAAGAATTGCGGGGCTGCGACATCGGAGCTTGATTATTCTCACGATTTTAGCATGCTATGTTGATTTTCACCCAGATAAACAACAACATAAAAAATTCACTTTCAGCACATCAATGCATACAGTCGCATCTTAATATGCTAAAGGCAATTCTTGCACTTTAAAACTAAAGTAGATTGGTATATACAAGGGGATAATTATTTTTATGAGAAACTTCCATTACAACATTTACATTGTTTCCATGGGCATGAGCACAAATATTCATGGTCGTCCCCTACTTCTACGATGCTCGACCTTCCAATCACTTCTCTTTTAAGAATTTTTTAGGTTCCTCTATTTTTATTTTTTATTTTTGAAAATTTGTGTGGTGAAACACCAGAATAAAATGACTCTTTGAAACTTCTGGATCGACTCACAAGCGATGCTTTATTTAAAGACATATTACTAGGCTTTTCTAATGTAATCATTTCACCAAGATACCAAAGTATATCAAAGCCAAATTTATTTAACAAATATTTGGCTCTAATTAGAAAGCACATGGTAACATAGAGCATGTAATATCAAAGTGTACCCCTCTTCCGAGGCATTGCCATGTCATGAAAGAACAATTCATTAACACAAAGTAATTACCAATGCATGATATAAGAGGTTTCTTGCAATTTTAGTGTACCTGGGACATAGAGACGAAGGAAATAAGTGTCCTCTCTCATAATAATTACAAGCAGTAGCGACAAAGTTAAAACTATAATTTTTATTAGCATCATCATGAGCACAAACGAATCGCAAACCACCAATATAAGAAACAAGATAATACCATCAATTGTGGATGCAAGATTAGCTATTGTATTTTTGGCATATATAACAATAGTAAATTCATGTCCATATAATTTTTCTATATGGTCATAATGGCCTTCATTATATTAAGTATCGAAGTCATCAACAAGGGACTTTTTATATAATTAGTTGAAAGGATCATATATTTCATCCTCTAAGCATGCAGGGTTACCAACAATAAATTGAGGTGAAGAGTTAGTATTATTAGAAGATTGACATGGGTAGCTAATCCACTATCCCCATTTTGTTCATCACTCTCCTCGTCTTCTTTCTCATCTAATGAGCATTTCTGTTTAGCAGTTTCCTGTTCCATAACCTCACTTGTTGTTCCTACCAAACATAAGCCTCTTCTCCGGCACCGGCGACTCTCTCAGTTAGTTCAATAATTCATGAATAGTATCTAAAAAAATTAAACAATAACGAAGAATCTTATATTTCAAAGATTTAGTAGCACAAGCAACATCATTTGTTTCAACTTTATCAACCATAGAAGAAATTTCATATGTGGCCTTAAAGTGAAGAAAAATGTTCAAATTTCTCTATCTCATAATAATTATACTCATACTTAACATAAGAAGCTAGTTTATCATTGACATAATACTCACATTGGGATAGAAAGTGTTTACAACCTTTCATAGAGCAACAAGCTATTTGATATATAGATTTCACACAAATCACCAACCAAGCCATTCAATTCTTTTAGCATGCCCTTCAAGTGTTTCCCTTTCTGAGACGAATGGTGTTTCGGAAACAAAATCATGCTCCCCCTATGTATTTTCCCATACTAAGCCAGGTTGGATATTAGCACACGCACAAATGGATGGAAGATAATCCAAGTATTAGCTTCTTCAGTGGTGAGGATTTTAGGAGGTTCCTCAACTCTTTTCTTAGTAAGTAGAACAACTTTATTTACATTTCCTACATATAGTGAAAGATAGAAAACATATGAAAAACCGTAAATCTATTTATTTCTAAAGCAAATAAATGCACCCGAGAATGTTCACCCTAGCGGCATATTCCCCAACAATGTTGCCATCAAAAAACCTGATAATCCCCAAATGCAAGGAATTGTTGTACCATTTTTCAATACGGAGGAGGAAGTATGAAGTGTCGATATCACAGGGGAGCGAAAGGTGGGAATTTATTTCTCTCATGCTCTATTTGCCCACCAATACACCCCTATGTACACTAATGTTTTATTTACATAGACTCTCAGACTAAACATAGTTTGCAGGTATAAAGTGGTGACGAGCAAGATTATTGAGTATTACTAGATAAAAGTTAGTTGTAATATAAAGTTGCAATAAAGTAAAAGGAAGCAGCTAGAAGTAGTGGTTGTAGGTGCTACGGAATTGTCCCTAACTAATTGGCTACAATACAAGACCGATAGTCATGCATTGTAGTTTTATATGTGGGAGATGTTTGTGCTAACATGCAGCAAAATGCATTAGCTAACATGTTCTTTTGATTGAAAACATTACCAAGCATCCGCAAATACTTTGGATTTAAGTTAAAATACAACCATGGCATTAATAACCATGGGTTCTCTTTACCCCATATGCTTTGACTTCTACACTCAGGCACCGTAATATCTGTCACTCCCGTCACCCTACGCATATTCACCACAAGATATTACTAAAACTAAAGTGTGATCTAACATACAACACCATATCATAACATACAAATCAAATCAATCATAATAGATCACCAAAGCCACAAGACAAAAGAAATGTACCCATACATAATGGAAGTGCAATAAATCTTTGGATACAAATTCATCACATCAAACACCATGTTTAACTAGTGGATTACATAGGTTTGTAGATAAGGATACCACTGTTGAGAGGGAGGTGACGATGATGGAGATGGTGGTTGTCGATGTAGACACTGGTGGTGATAACGGTTCCCGACGTCTTTCCTGTGCCGCCGATAGAGATTAGAATAGATCTCTCTTCTTCTTCCTTAGCTTTCTACCTAGGTGGGATAAGCTTGCCCCTCTAGTTTTGGTGTCCATCATGCCCCCAGAGGGTGAGAGTCCCCTTGGAGAAAGGATCTATCCTTGGGCAGTAGTGTTCCAGACGCTAAAATATGAGTATCGTCACCGTTTTTTATTTCGGAGATCCATAAATCCGAAAAATTCGAAACAGATCAATTCAGAAACTCCGGTGACAAGTTTGCGGCAAAAGGATGTCAGCAGGGGAGCTCCCTACCTCCAGTGCGGTAGGGGCTCATCGACAAGTCCTGGGCTGTGGGAGGACGCTGTGTGGAGGCTTGGGGAGTCCCTTCCAGGTGGCCTTCTGGCCCATGGGGCCCTCTGGTACAAAAAAACATCCTCTTCTGTTTTTTCTATCCCTAGAAATACCATTTTTCTGTTGTATAAAAAACACTAGAAAACAACAACTGACACTTGACACTGAATTAATATGTTAGTCCACTAAACATAATATAAAAGGGTACCCAAAGTATGTTTATATGGTATTTGTATAGCATGAACATAACAAAAGTTATAGATATGTTTGAAACATATCATCGGGAGCATAAGAAAAGCTTGTCAAATCATGCCCATGTGGGATCTAGTTTGAAAACCAAGCAGACATGAAATTGACAATAAAAACCAATTGCAAATCTTTTAAATATTTAGTATAACATTTTTATTTGTAAATCAACTTTTAGTCCAATGTGGTCAGCATGCTTGTATTTTCTTTGTGCACTTTGTGTTCTCTCTTATCTCTTGTTGTGTGCACCTAGCAACTTACTTTGTTTGCAATCACTAGCCATCTCCTAGACTTTGCATTCAAATAAGAATGTTCTTGCACAAAATAGATTGTGTGGTGGTGCGAAGACTAATACGCTAGCATCAACTTGTTATGTTTTTCATACAATTATTGAAGAAAAACATTATAACCATTGGACATAATTATGCATGGTATGGATAATATGATTTCCATAAATATTAAAAAAAATGATTTCCATACCGAGTACAAAGCACATATATTTCGATGGTTAACTACTGATTCCCAATATCAATACATGTATATTGACCAAGAAATAAGCACACACATTGGACGAGAGGAGAGGGAGGAGGTATTAAAGGATAAACTACTTATTGGCATCTATTACACTCTAGAATCGTGCATTTAGTTACGCCTAATCCTGATATGTACAATCAATAGCAATCGAACAAGTTCCATAGATAACTACGAATATTATGGAAAGGATGCATACAAAACACAACATAATAAATTAATGTGTATAAAGTATTTTGTGGACTTATGTGGTATTATTGGTAGTCTCGATTTTAAGGTGAAAACCATTGTATTTTTTTGATAGACAAACCAAGTTAGAAAAAAAAATAAGTAAATTGCAAAATATATTGTTTCCATTTAGCACAAAAAGTTTATATATTTCTAACAGGAGTATTACATATATATATGTATATATATAATTTGTGTAACTTAATGTATGAGTGGCGTCATTGTTAATTCTGCTAGTAATACATAGCTAAAATTAAAATTATAAAAAATATTTTGCTAAATGTATCAATAAGGACCAGCATATATTTATATGTCACGAATAGTTATGAAGTAAAAAAGTTTTGTATAAATTAATGTTGATGGCGATTGATTTTAGCTAGCTCAAGACCTGAAAAATAGTTAGACCATCCATATTGATGAATATGGTTTGTATATTGGAAGTCTAATGAGTTGAAATGGTAGATCAGAAAGCAGACAATAGTCCCCCTTAGGTTGGTATCATCAGGAATCTGATAGATACACTACCTGATAATTGATCATAGATAAGTTGATTTTCATTAAATTAAAGTTTGTCATATCTCAGCAAGCTCTAACAAATGATGTCTCGACTCACTAGCAAATAAGTACAGAACATTGGAGTGATGTACATAATCCCACTAAATGACGAGAGCTCCGCACATCAGATTGACATGAGGTTGAGGTAATCCTAAGCCAGCTCCGCCACCTCCTCAACACAAGATGGCCTGCAAGTGCGTGCACAAAGCTTAGTTGTAGCCTTTTCGAAGTAAGAGTACCGATCCCATAGGGAGCACAGGAATCAACCTTTTTCCTCTTGTAGTGAATTATGTATTTTTGTGCCTACAGATAATTGTAGACCTAAAACAAAGTGAGAGCGGATATAAATAATGATTGAGTGACAAAGTGAACTTGGAAATAAATAATATAAAAACTAAATAAGGAACTATGGCTAGAGTGACTGATGGAACTACAGAGGATTAAGGCGTTCTCATGGAGTCTGGAATCCCCATTGGTATGTGATGCCCGCAAGCCAAACAGAGTAGTATAGCACATTCACAGAAGTATACCAATGAGTAATCGTCCCAATGAAGAGTGGAGGAGAGTATTTATAGTAGCGTTCCTGTCAGACACATGGTGTTACAGTTCTTATGTGAAGTAACAATTTGAGCTTCTGCCAATATCATTACTGCTCTAGTAAACAGATAAACCAGGGTAACAAGAGTAATGGTTTTTAAGTAGTAGCTATAAGAACTATTAAAAGTAAATAACATAAATGATAATGGAAGTTGTGTTTCCAGCAATGAAGAGATTAGGCGTGGAGAGAATTTAGTTCATGGTAAGAATTTATCAAGTGTGCCAGTGCGACGGTAATACCGATTACCTTGTATTGTATTCATAGTATTTGATATTTATGTGTTGTAGGCGGATCACCCTAAGGTTATGAAACTCGTCCTCATGGGATTATTTTCATTCTATGGTCCTGCTTCACCGTTGCCACTAAGTGGTCGTTTCCACAATTAAGGTCCTTGGACCAGAACCAAGCATTATGTTTGATGGATCACCGTTATCTCGTATTGTCTTTGGTCCTTATAGATATGTCCACTAGTCGATAGAGGTCACCGACCTCCTAAATAATATGTTTTACCTGTGTAGGTATTGAGATCATGTTGCCTGGGCCCTTAAATTGGACAACACACATAGAGTTCACCATAGTATAACAACTTACTAGACAAATCATACTACTACGTATGCAAATGATGACATATAGAATAGGCACAAATGAATCTTACCACTCACCTACATCTCCCACGCCTATGGTGAATTACTCAGTCATCATTATCGGGGAATCAATCACAACAGAGATAAAACCCATGAACACCATATCGATAATACCGGGAAGACAGGGTCGAAACCCACATTCCCCCCCCTCAACCCTATCGAACAGGTCGGATGTTGATGATCTCGACATTGTCCGCAGCTATTGGAATCAGACGTGAC
Organism: Triticum urartu; assembly: GCF_056163025.1. Classification (NCBI taxonomy): domain Eukaryota; kingdom Viridiplantae; phylum Streptophyta; class Magnoliopsida; order Poales; family Poaceae; genus Triticum; species Triticum urartu. The sequence continues at coordinate 599,768,006 of NC_141878.1, forward strand.
CCAGAGCCTTTGTCAGGAATTCCGCCTTCTACTCACCAGTCCTGACGAACTCGATGACCACCGTGCCCTTATCGATGCAGTCACCTATGAAGTGATAGTGGAGATCAATGTGCTTGTTGTGACCGTGAAGAAAATTATTCTTGAAGAGGGAAATCATCGATTTTTTGTCACCGAAGATGAGCGCATGGGCGGTGTCTTCCTTCAGCATCTCGCTGAGGGGGCGAGCCAGTCATGTTGCCTGACATGCCACCACTACTAGGGAAAACCTTATACACAGAATCTTAGTAGGAGCGAGGCACAGAAAGAGGCGCTACTGTTAACTAGCAGTAGCGATGTTAAGGAAAGCACGCTACTGATGAAACTTTAGTAGTAGCGTGTGGTGGCTAAACCGTGCTGCTACAAAAATGCACCGACAGAACCCAACAACCTAAGTTTACCAGCAGCGCGGTGTCATGATGCGCGCTACTGCTAAAGAAATAGTAGCAGCACGCTTTTTGGTCACATCACTGCTGCTAATTTTGAAATTGTCCACACTGTTGGCCCGTTTAGCAGTAGCGCGTCTTAGAAAAGCACGTTGCTGCTATTCATTTAGCAATAGCGCGCCTTTCCTCCCGCGCTACTGCTAAGGCGCAGCACCCACCACCTTTCCCACCCGTCCTTCCCTCCCCCATCTTCTCTCCTCCCTTTCCCCTACCTCCCACATCCCCCCTCTCTCACTCTTCTTCTTCCTCAATACTTCTCCCCCTATTACTCTCCCTCTTCTACCTATCTTTCTCTCTCTTCATTACTCCTAACAAACTACACCACCTCCATTAATGCATCTCCTTTTTCTTTTTCCTTCCCCCACCACTAGTTGAAGTTCTCTCCTTCCAAATTAGCTAGCTAGGTAGATGTAGCATTTAGTCAAGTGACCTATTTGCCCCCTAACTAGATCTATCTTTGTCAAGAAGAGCTTTGTGCACTTTTGATCTCCCTAGATCATCAGATCTCCACCGTGTGCTCGATCTCGAGATAGAGGTGATTAAAATTTCATGCTTTTGCAAAATGGAAATATGTCTATGTGTGTGTGATATGATAATAGGGCAATATGATGGAAATTGTTTGTGTGGCATCAGTTGACGCCAAATTGTGCTTTTGAGTTGCCTATGTTTTGCCGAAATGTCGATTTATTTCCGTTTCGGCGAATTCCGGGCAAACTCTAGATCTATATATATCCTATTTTTAGGGAAGGTCATGCCGAATTTTTTATGACTTTGATGCATGCACGCATTTTTATAATCAATTTGTTTATTATTATCGTGCAGACATTCATGATGGTCAGTGGAACGATGGTGGACAGATGGTTGCGGTCGGCGGTGCAGGACATGAAAGAAAATAACCGGACAGAGGTTTTATGTCTGTGTCGAAAATGCAAAGGAATAGTTTGGCTCGACCCCTATGATGATGGTCGTGTCGAAGCGCACCTGCTCATGACTCGTTTCATGGATGGCTATACTCGGTGGATAATTGAAGATGGGGATGATGATGTTGAGGACGCCGACGGGGCAGGCAATGACGACACGGGGCAAGACGAAGAGATGATCGATAATGGAGGTGGGGAAGAGGCCGAACATGGCAGCGGAGAAGGGGCCGAACACGGCGGAGGAGAAGGGGCCGGACATGGCGGCGAAGAGAACGACGTGGACTCCACGCAGCAGAGTTTGACGGTACTAAGTTCAATCGTGCGGGAACCTCATGTTCAAGCACTGGTTCGCAAGGAGACGAGTACTGAGAGAGCTGCTTCGAGAGAGGAGGCTAAGCTGGAGCAACTAGTGGTAGACTCAAACACTCCATTGTATGATGGTTGCAATCCTGAGGTGACCCGCTTGAGTTTCACGCTCCAACTCCTGAAGACGAAGGCTAAAAACAAATGGACCGGCACTAGCCTCGATGAGCATCTCAAGTACCTAAAGGATGTTCTTCCCATGGGGAATCTATGTCCTACTAGTATTGATGAGGCCAAGAAGATCGTGTGCCCTCTTGATCTGCCGCACGTTAGATACCATGCATGCATCAACGATTGTATAATTTATCAGAAGGAGCACGCGGAAAAAACAAGCTGTCCGGTGTGCAATGCTTCTCGATACAAGAAGGCTGGGAAGAAATATCCCCAGAAAGTTGTATGGTACTTACTAATCACTCCCTGTCTACACCGGTATTTTGTAGATCCCAAGGAAGCAAAGCTAATGCGCTGGCACGCGGAGAGGAAGAAGCCCGACGATGGAGATGATCTGCAGCTGAGACACGTCAAGGATGGAAGCCAGTGGAGAGTGTTGAACAGCTTTATCGGTATTTCGAATGTGACTCAAGTAACATCGTGCTCGGCGCGTGTACCAATGGCATGAATCCGTTTGGCAACCAGAACACCAACCATAGCACATGGCTCGTGTTTGTATGGATGTACAACCTCCCCCCTGGTTGTGCATGAAGTCGAAGTACATTCACATGAGCATGCTTATTCAAGGGCCGAAACAACCATGAAATAATATTAATTTGTATCTGGGGCTACTTCAAGAGGAGTTAGACACGTTATGGAAAACACCGGCCAAGACATGGGACGCCAGCAAAGGCAAGTATTTCTACATGAGAGCCGCGCTGATCACGACGGTGCACGACTATCTCGGTTACGGATATGTCGCAGGCCAGGTGTGCCATGGATATTGCGGATGCACACGGTGCATGGATGATACGACATCTCAGCAGCTAACGTCAAGTAAAGATGGCGGGTCTGGGAAAATCGTGTACATCGGGCATCGAAGATGGCTCGAACAGGACGACCCGTGGAGAAAACGTGGAGATCTATTCAATGGTCACGCTGAGCATCGAGGACCTCCATGTAAGCGGAGCGGTGCCGAAATCGATGAGTTGTTGAAAAACTGGAAGGAGTGCCCCGCGCCGGGAAAGACGATGAAAAAGGCGCCGGAACCGCTGCTGAAGGTATGGACGACGAGGTCTATGTTCTGGGACTTGCAGTATTGGCACAAACTCGATACACCTCATTGCCTTGATCAAATGCATATATGTAAGAATGTCCTTGAGAGCTTGCTCGTGACACTGATGAACATGCCGGATAAGACCAAGGATGGGCCGAAGGCAAGAAAAGACTTGCAAGATTTGAAAATCTGGGAAGATCTGCACATGCCGCCCCGTAAAATGTCAGACAAGACAGAGACGGAGACAGAGCCGCGGGAGAAGAAGGGCAAGAAAATAAAGAAAGAGGATTATTGCCCCTTCTTGCTTCACCTTAAGTCAGGCTGAGATCGGTCAATTATTTAAGTGCCTTACCAGAGTCAAAGTTAGTTCCGGTTACTGGGGCAAGATAAGCAGATATCTAGACACGGACAAGAAAAGGTTCAGCGGGATGAAGTCCCATGACTGTCATGTGATGATGATGCAGATACTACCTATTGCCCTTAGAGGGATAATGGACAAGCACGTCCGTGACACGCTTATTGGTCTCTACAACTTTTCTCTCTCAAAAGTCGATCAGTCTGAAGCAGCTCCGAAGGCTACAGGAAGAGATCATTGTGATACTGAATGAGCTTGAGATGTACTTCCCACCCGCATTCTTTGACGTGATGGTGTGATCACCCACAAGTATAGGGGATCTATCATAGTCCTTTCGATAAGTAAGAGTGTCGAACCCAACGAGGAGCAGAAGGAAATGATAAGCGGTTTTCAGCAAGGTATTCTCTGCAAGTACTGAAGGAAGTGGTAACAGATAGTTTTGTGATAAAATAATTTGTAATGAGCAACAAGTGACAAAAGTAAATAAAGTGCAGCAAGGTGGCCCAATCATTTTGTAGCAAAGGACAAGCCTGGGCAAACTCTTATATAAGGAAAAGCGCTCCCGAGGACACATGGGAATATCGTCAAGCTAGTTTTCATCAAGTTCATATGATTCGCGTTCGGTACTTTGATAATTTGATATGTGGGTGGACCGGTTCTTTGGTGCTGTTCTTACTTGAACAAGCATCCCACTTATGATTAACCTCTATTGCAAGCATCCGCAACTACAACAAAAGTAGTAAGGTAAACCTAACCGCAGCATGGAACATATGGATCCAAATCAGCCCCTTACGAAGCAACGCATAAACTAGGGTTTAAGCTTCTGTCACTCTAGCAACCCATCATCTACTTATTACTTCCCAATGCCTTCCTCTAGGCCCAAATAATGGTGAAGTGTTATGTAGTCGACGTTCAAATAACACCACTAGAGGCTAGACAACATACATCTCATCAAAATATCGAACGAATACCAAATTCACATGACTACTAATAGCAAGACTTCTCCCATGTCCTCAGGAACAAACGTAACTACTCACAAAGCATATTCATATTCATAATCAGAGGGGTATTAATATGCATAATGGATCTGAACATATGATCTTCCACCAAATAAACCAACTAGCATCAACTACAAGGAGTAATCAACACTACTAGCAACCTACTAGTACCAATCCCGGACTTGGAGACAAGAATTGGATACAAGAGATGAACTAGGGTTTTTAGAGGAGATTGTGCTGGTGAAGATGTTGATGAAGATTGCCCTCTCCCGATGAGAGGAGCGTTGGTGATGACGATGGCGATGTTTTCCCCCTCCCGGAGGGAAGTTTCCCTGGTAGAACAGCTCTGTCGGAGCCCTAGATTGGTTCCGCCAAGGTTCCGCCTCGTGGCGGCGGAGTTTCGTCCCGAAAGGTTGCTTATTATTTTTTTCCTCATCGAAAGACCTCATATAGCAGAAGATGGGCATCGGAGAGCCAACAGGGGGCCCACGGGGTAGGGGGGCGCGCCCTGGGGGGTAGGGCGCGCCCCCCACCCTTGTGGACAGGAGGGCCCCTCTGGTGAACTTCTTCCGCTGGATATTTTTTATTATTTCCAAAAACGAGTTTCATGGAGTTTCAGGACTTTTGGAGTTGTGCAGAATAGGTCTTTAATATTTTCTCATTTTCCAGCCCAGAATTCCAGCTGCCGGCATTCTCCCTCCTTATGTAAACCTTGTAAAATAAGAGAGAATAGCCATAAGTATTGTAACATAATATGTAATAACAGCCCATAATGCAATAAATATCGAAATAAAAGCATGATGCAAAATGGACGTATCAACTCCCCCAAACTTAGACCTTGCTTGTCCTCAAGTGAAAGCCGATAACGATAAATATGTCCCCATGTTTAGAGGTAGAGGTGTCGATAAAAATAAAATACGGACATGAAGGCATCATGATTCTTCTCATAACAGCAACATATATAGATATTGTCATATGATTTCTTATGCTCAAGTAATAATCTATTCACAAGGCAGAGTATAAATCATAAACTTTATTGGGAACCAACAAACCATAATCTAAGTCAATGAAGCAATTGCAATTTATCATAACATCAGAAAGAGTCTATGTCAGAGCTTAATAGCAAGTCCACTGTGACGCCCGGGTAATCAAGCTACAGTAACCCTCTGGTAATGATGCCACGTCACCTCGATTATTGTTTATAAGCTCGCGTAGTTCAAAATGATTCAAATTCAAATTTAAAATATAGGCAAACAACAAAAGTTTTCCAATATTAAAACTAAAATGTTCAATATATAGTAGATAAATCAGAGGCTAGGATAATATTGTAAACAACATTATTGAAATTTGATAAGTCATTTAAACAACCTCAAACAGTGGCTGAATACATTATTTAGTAACCTTTTAATTAATCTAAATCTAATGCGAAATGGTATTTCACCCAGACTAGTTTTTGGTGCTAGGATCTAATGCACTGCAATTTATGAGCTAGCTCCCATATTTTATAATAATCAATTAGGTGCTAAACATTTAAAAAACAGAAAAGGGATAAATAAAAGGAAAAGAAATATAACAAAGCAAAGAGAACCCCCCCCCCCAAGTTGTTTTCCCTGGGCCTTAACCCACCGCACTGGCCCAGCCCACCTCCCCAGCTCCTTCCTCTGTTCACGGAAGCCTCGTGGGCAGAGGTGGCGCGTCCATGGCCAGGGATCGCCACGCGCCGGCCATCTGAGCTCCCCGGCGAGTATAAGACCGTCCCCGACGCCCTAGGGTTCAGCCTCGTCCACTCTCCCTCGCGGTTCTCCCCCTCTCGCCCAGATCCGCCACTCCGCTCGCCACCATCGCCATGGCCAAGCTAGTTCTCGCGGCCACCGTTGTCCCCGTAGGCTGAGTCAACGTCAGGGACTCCTCCGGCCACCTCTACTTCGACTACACGGAACAGATCAACCCAGGAAGCCCCTGCTATGCCGTATCGAGGCCATCTTCCTCCTGCTGCCACCGGCGAACTTCGTCGAATCCGGCCACCATCTGCGCTACTAAGCTATCACCGAGCCTCCTTGTGCTCCCTCGGTGAGCTCCGCTTCTTCCCCCCCTCTTTCTCCGTGGATCCGCACCCGTAGCCGTCGTCGCCGCCGTGCCATGCCTCGCCGCTCGCTCCTAGCTGTGCCCTGGGACGCGCCTCCGCGTGCGAGGCCATGCCCGGCCGAACCACCCGCACCACCGGCCGCGCCCCTGCTCACCGTACCCCGCTTCGCTCCGGCCTCCGCCTGCTCCGCTCGCGCGCCGCCGCTGCCTCTCTGCTGCCGCCGTTGCACACCGCCCACGCTCACAGCCGCTGCGCCCGCCCGTTGCGCGCGAGTGCCCACGCAGCCCCGTGCCCGCGGGTGGCCTCGCCGTTGCTGCTTGCTGCTCATAACCACTACTGCTGCTCTTTGCTACTCCGTTGCTACTGCCGCTGCTTACTGAACTGCTAGTTACTGTAGCGCGCTAGCTAGCTTTTCTAATTCTATGATGAGTAACCCTCTCGACGGCTCCTAAACTCCGGCAAAACAATTGTTAACAGGACTAAAAAAAATATGGGAAGGTAGTATACTTGACAAACTCCATTTTATCCCATTGGACCAAATCTCTTCGATGCCTAGATTAAATCATATAAAAATTGCAAAATGCTATGTTCAGATAACAGAATTAACTCCTAGCTATGTGTTGTGTGTGCGTGAGTGTGTGTGATGTGCGTGTGTGTCCGTGTGTTGTGTGTGCCTTGTGCAGCGTGGTGTGTGCGCGCCGTGCATGTGGCCGGCTGGGCTATGCCCAGTAATGGCCGGCCCTACTTAGATTAGTACTACTAGTAGGTCTTAATTAGTGCTAAATTAGTCTAGTAGTAGATGACATGTAGGCCCTCATTAAATAAATTAGATTTATTTAATTGTTTAGATAAATAGTCAATGACATGTGGGCCACACATGCCCTTTTGACCAGTCAAATTGACTTGGTCGATTTGGATTAAACTAAATATAATAAATTCAGAAATTTCAAAAAAATACTTAAAACTTTGGAAAATCATAGAAAATTAACCGTAATTCCAATGAAAAAAACTTTGTACCGGAAAGTTGCTCAGAACGATGAGACGAATTCGGATACGCAGCCCGTTCGTCTACCACGCACCCCTAACATATCAAAGTCGCAACTTTCCCCCTCTGGCTCCTCTGCCCAAAAACGCGAAACACCGGGGATACTTTCCCGGTTGATTCCTCCCTTCACCGGTATCACCTCATACCGCGTTAGGGCACCCCTAGCACCGATACTTGTCATGTCATGCATCGCTATGCATCTGTTTGCTTAAATATTTATTGTTTCTCCCCCCTCTTCTCTTGCTAGACACCGAGACCGACGCCGCTGCTACCCAGTACGACTACGGAGTTGACGACCCCTCTCTCTTGCCAGAGCAACCAGGCAAGCCCCCCCCTTGATCACCAGATATCGCCTACTCTCCTCTATACTGCTTGCATTAGAGTAGTGTAGCATGTTACTGCTTTCCGTTATTCCTATCCTGATGCATAGCCTGTCCTTGCTACTACTGTTGTTACCATTACCTGCTATCCTACTGCTTAGTATAGGATGCTAGTGTTCCATCAGTGGCCCTACACTCTTGTCCGTCTTCCATGCTATACTACTGGGCCGTGATCACTTCGGGAGGTGATCACGGGCATATACAATATACTTTACAGTGTTACCTTACCTGTGATACTGTTCGGAGATGGGGGCTGAAGGGGCAGGTGGCTCCATCCAGGTAGTGGTGGGCCTGGGTTCCCGACGGCCCCCGGCTGTTACTTTGTGGCAGAGCGACAGGGCAGGTTGAGACCATGTAGGAGAGAGGTGGGCCTGGCCCTAGTCGGCGTTCGCGAATACTTAACACGTTTAACGAGATCTTGGTATTTGATCTGAGTCTGGCTACTGGCCTATACGCACTAACCATCTACGCGGGGACAGTTATGGGCACTCGACGTCGTGGTATCAGCCGAAGCCTTCGTGACGTCAGCGACTGAGTGGCGCGCGCCGGATTGGACCGTAAGCCTGCTCTTGTATTAAGGGGGCTAGTTCTGCTTCCGGCCGCGTTCGCAACGTGCAGGTGTGCAAAGGGCGATGGGCCCAGACCCTTGCGCCATAGGATTTAGACCGGCGTGCTGACCTCTCTGTTGTGCCTAGGTAGGGCTGCGACGTGTTGATCTTCCGAGGCCGGGCATGACCGGGGAAAGTGTGTCCGGCCAAATGGGATCGAGCATGTTGGGTTATGTGGTGCACCCCTGCAGGGAAGTTAATCTATTCGAATAGCCGTGATCTTCGGTAACAGGACGACTTGGAGTTGTACCTTGACCTTATGACAACTAGAACCAGACACTTCATAAAACACACCCTTCCAAGTGCCAGACACAACCGGTGATCGCTCTCTCACAGGGCGACGAGGGGAGGATCATCGGTTAGGGTTATGCTATGCGATGCTACTTGGAGGACTTCCGTCTACTCTCTTCTACATGCTGCAAGATGGAGGTTACCAGAAGCGTAGTCTTCGAAAGGACTAGCTATCCCCCTCTTATTCCGGCTTTTTGCAGTTCAGTCCACATATAATAGCCTTATTCCAGTTGATACCAATGCATACATATGTAGTGTAGCTCCTTGCTTGCGAGTACTTTGGATGAGTACTCACGGTTTCTTTCTCCCTCTTTTCCCCCTATCCCTTCTACATGGTTGTCGCAACCAGATGTTGGAGCCCAGGAGCCAGACGCCACCTTCGATGACGACTCTTACTACACCGGAGGTGCCTACTACTACGTGCTGCCCGCTGATGACGACCAGGAGTAGTTTAGGAGGATCCCAGGTAGGAGGCCTGCGCCTCTTTCGATCTGTATCCCAGTTTGTGCTAGCCTTCTTAAGGCAAACTTGTTTAACTTATGTCTGTACTCAGATATTGTTGCTTCCGCTGACTCGTCTATGATCGAGCTCTTGTATTCGAGCCTTCGAGGCCCCTGGCTTGTAATATGATGCTTGTATGACTTATTTTATTTGTAGAGTTGCGTTGTGATATCTTCTCGTGAGTCCCTGATCTTGATCGTACACGTTTGCGTGTATGATTAGTGTATGATTGAATCGGGGGCGTCACAAGTTGGTATCAGAGCCGACTGCCTGTAGGAATCCCCCTTCCACACTCCTTGGCCGAAGTCGAGTCTAGACTTTACAAAACTTTTACTAACATGGCTGTGCGGCCCATGGGCCCACGTCGCCATTGGGTGGTATTAGAATCTTTTACTCCTCGATCCTTACTCTGAGATTCTGACTCTCTCCTACTCGGGTTAAATGATTTTACTAAACCTGACTCTAGGTTCTCGTAATTACTTTCTCCCGGAGAGCCCCTTATCACAGATGATCGCATGCTGCACCAGAAGATTCCGAAGATACTCTCCAATGTTCTCTTGAGACTTTGTGCCCGCCGCCTTTGCAATTCCCTACCACCGAATTATCCCTATGGATAAATAGATACACCAGTCGTCCTTACTTTTATTCCTAGCTGATCTTGTTATTGCAAGATACCCCGAAATTCTCTCTATTGTTCCGAGAATACTTTGTGCCTACCGCCTTGCAGTTCTTTGCCGCCTGAATGTCCCTATGGATAAATTCTCGCACCTACCGAGTATCCGCTCATCCCCAGTTGCTTATGCGTTTCACTAAGGTCTTCGAAATAATATTCGATCTTCCGAAATTCCTTAGCAGCTTATTGCCCTTGAAATTCTTGCTTGCTTGCATTATGGTTAATCCCACAAGTCTCGTAATCATTATTGGCATCCCTTGTCATTGTCATTTTGGGTCTTTGATTCAAAATGTTGTGGATGCTCGCCATCCTCAATCAAATCCAATGATTCATCCTTCCGGCTCACACATCATTTTAAACATGAGCTGGTTATCCACCAATCAAATTGTCGTCGATTGTACCCCTAAGTCTATTCGACTGATCCATTCTTAATGAGAGCGTTGGCTTTTGATCCCTTGATTTGGAAATGCTAATCTGATGCCCTATCATTCCATCTTCCTCAGATAGAGTACCGATACTCGCATCAGCTCCATTGTAGACCATAGGACCCCTTGTTGGATTATTATCCGGCAGTGTCCTTCCTATTCAATAACCTTGTGAGCCTCTCCATGGGTATGTGATACCTTTGATAAATTGTATCCTCTGTTTTTCTAACCATGCTCTACTTTCGAGCTTGTGATATTTACTCTTGAAATTTGTGGTATATGTTCCTAAGATGCCCTGATGGGTTGAACCTACGCCTTCCCTAATCCGTGTGAACCCAAAAGGTTTCACGGGTCATACTTATCTGGTACCGCACCAGGTAAAACTTTCAACAACTAATGCCATTTCGAAAAGAAATGAGAAGTGAATGATAGGTCATGCATTGAAGAAGTGGGAGTCGACCTTGAACTTTTTGTTCATGCCCATGGACCTGATGTGGAACTTATCATGGAAGCTTCTTGAAAAACTTTTAATTAATTGGATAATTCTTCCGGTGTCTTTGAATTGGATCCCTTGCAACTATGGTTTCGGCCATATTGATATTCCTTGATTCCTTTTTATTGGACAAGTTAAAATACTTGTCTTTTGCAGATCAATGCACTTGTCAAACCTCTATTTTGCTCTACCTCCGAGTATTGCCCTTTGGTATCTTGATAATACCATCGAACCATGTTGCTTATTATGAGCCTTCATCGAGTATTATTCCTCAATGATTCCAATGTTTCCTGGTTCCGGGTTGTTAGTCACTCGAGGACACCAATAACTAAATCGGGTCCACACCACAATTAAACAACTCTTAGTAATCTCCTTTACTCATGAATTTGTACTCGAGCATGTCAATCCTAGCCTGATCGGCTATCAGATTGGGCTAATTTTTAACTATGCTACCTGGTCCTGCTTCACGGAGCACAAATTTCGACAGTGAGCTAATCTCACGTCGATCTTCCTTGTCATATCATTTCTCCTTGAATAGCAAACTTGATTTCGGGTATGTTTCATACCCATGGTTCTGATAACTTTCTCTTGACCCATCCTTTTCCTTGACGTCATCGATGATCGATTATATCCTCATGAAACCCCTCGACAAGTATGTCGTGATCATCATCAACATTTTGACCCCTTCCAGGATATCAATTGAATTCATGATGAGGAGTACCATCCTTGCCCTCGATGATTTGTGTTACCATCGACCACTTTATTGCCTTCTGTTCAACACAAACTTGTTCGTGTTTCTAGCAACCCTATTGCTTTCAAGTTAATGGTCGATATTTCATTCTTAGACCATTGGTTGTTGAATCACCTTTCTCACATTGATCATGCTACCTAAGGCCATATTTTGGGTGCACTTTTCAACCAATGCTTAATTGTGTATGTTTTCCTCGAGCATACATCCTTATATCATTTGATCTGACAAATGTTATCTCCTTGTTCACATAAGTGTGGAAATCCATCTTTTGAAAATCTCACTAAATTGTCGCTGAGTTCATCAGCCACCTCTTCATCCTCTCCTTGGTTTTAATGATGAACTCTTGTTTCGGAACTCGCTTCCATAGTACATCTCCCAAAAATCTTACAATGTCGTCTCGTCAATTGTGTTGCACCTTTCTTCTCAAGCATTCCGAGTCTGAGTTATCCTGACACCAATCAGATCTGAATCTCGGTCAGATATGATGATTGGAACATATTCCCAAGAGTTATAACAATGGTCTTTATGTGCCCGGTAAGGTGAAGTCATGCCTAGCACACCTGGCCGGAGGACCTATTGTTATAGTTTAGTTTTAGCATGGTTATCTAGTCTTCCATGAGGAAATGGTAAGACTTATTCTATAAGTTGTTACTGATGAATCCTTTGTGTATCCAAAGTATGACCTTTGCTTGAAGACCATGTCAATGCTATCTCGAAGCATGTCTAATGGTACTCCGATTTTCAACAAGAAAATTTGAAGCACAATGCTAAATTTTCTTATCATTTATCCTAACACCGTTGCATGGGTAATGTCATGAAATTTCTCTCCCATTTCCTAAAGAGTTTTCTACATTATATCCTACCAAGGATATCATACTCTGCTTGTCCTTGGGAAGGATATACCCCTGATATATGTGTTTGGACACATTTTCCTTTCCATTATTTGGTTTAACCTTTCTTGTGGTCTATATGATCTAAGCAGTAATATTCTCCTGCTTATGTATATACCTCGGTGTACAATTCTGTCAGCAAGACCCTGTTAGTATTGTTGATGACATTTCGATAGCCACCGATGGACGAGAACCTTGCCTATTGGCCCGCCTCGTTCAACGAGCAGGAAAATGGTTCTCTTCGTCCCTCGCCCTTGGTATCGATGTTGTTGCCGACATAACTAGCAGGCTACCCTCTGGCATGCCTTGCTATTGTGACCGTGCAAGATGTCAGCCCCCCTTCCTACCTTTAACCCACATGGTGGGCCCATAACCCACAGTTCCACAGGATCGAAACTTGACTCTCCTGCACCCCCTGTTCCCAAGGTTCTTCCTCACGTGTGGCCTCGTATGTAATTCACAAGCCACCTTCCGAGAGATCATCAAATCTGTTACCGGATGCAATACTTAGTCCCGATTGCTTTGAGCCCCTTTCAAGCCCTGTTCAGGCATCGAACGGTTGCCTGCTCGCTCGAAACTTCCCATGAAACCTCATTACTTGCTCTCAATATTTACTTAAGTTTTAATTCGAGAGTTACCTTCCGCCACCTTCCTCGATGTTATCGACCAGATAGTCAACCTTGTAGGGGTTCGTTCTCCCGGAATAGCCCCTTATTCTTTCGTAAGTACGATGGAACCCCCAAAGAAAGGATGACGACTTGATCATGATGACCTGGAGCAGACAAATAAATACTTCAACGTAATGGATCGACCTCTTCGAGAAGAGCAACCAAGATCGAGAAGACCCGTTAGAATTTCATAACCAGCAATTTCCCCTTGTCCCCCTCTTAAATCTCGGGACGAGATTTCTTATAGTGGAGGAGAATTGTGACGCCCGGGTAATCAAGCTATAGTAACCCTCTGGTAATGATGCCACGTCACCTCGATTATTGTTTATAAGCTCGCGTAGTTCAAAACGATTCAAATTCAAATTTAAAATATAGGCAAACAACAAAAGTTTTCCAATATTAAAACTAAAATGTTCAATATATAGTAGATAAATCAGAGGTTAGGATAATATTGTAAACAACATTATTGAAATTTGATAAGTCATTTAAACAACCTCAAACAGTGGCTGAATACATTATTTAGTAACCTTTTAATTAATCTAAATCTAATGCGATATGGTATTTCACCCAGACTAGTTTTTGGTGCTAGGATCTAATGCACTGCAATTTACGAGCTAGCTCCCATATTTTATAATAATCAATTAGGTGCTAAACATTTAAAAAAACAGAAAAGGGATAAATAAAAGGAACAGAAATATAACAAAGCAAAGAGAACCCCCCCCCCCACTTGTTTTCCCTGGGCCTTAACCCACCGCACTGGCCCAGCCCACCTCCCCAGCTCCTTCCTCTGTTCACGGAAGCCTCGTGGGCAGAGGGGGCGCGTCCATGGCCAGGGATCGCCACGCACCGGCCATCCGAGCTGCCCGGCGAGTATAAGACCGTCCCCGACGGCCTAGGGTTCAGCCTCGTCCACTCTCCCTCGCGGTTGTCCCCCTCTCGCCCCAGATCCCCACTCCGCTCGCCACCATCGCCATGGCCAAGCTAGTTCTCGCGGCCACCGTTGTCCCCGCAGGCTGAGTCAACGTCAGGGACTCCTCCGGCCACCTCTACTTCGACTACACGGAACAGATCAACCCAGGAAGCCCCTGCTATGCCGTATCGAGGCCATCTTCCTCCTGCTGCCACCGGCGAACTTCGTCGAATCCGGCCACCATCTGCGCTACTAAGCTATCACCGAGCCTCCTTGTGCTCCCTCGGTGAGCTCCGCTTCTTCCCCCCCTCTTTCTCCGTGGATCCGCACCCGTAGCCGTCGTCGCTGCCGTGCCATGCCTCGCCGCTCGCTCCTAGCTGCGCCCTGGGACGCGCCTCCGCGTGCGAGGCCATGCCCGGCCGAACCACCCGCACCACCGGCCGCGCCCCTGCTCACCGTACCTCGCTTCGCTCCGGCCTCCGCCTGCTCCGCTCGCGCGCCGCCGCTGCCTCTCTGCTGCCGCCGTTGCACACCGCCCACGCTCACAGCCGCTGCGCCCGCCCGTTGCACGCGAGTGCCCACGCAGCCCCGTGCCCGCGGGTGGCCTCGCCGTTGCTGCTTGCTGCTCATAACCACTACTGCTGCTCTTTGCTACTCCGTTGCTACTGCCGCTGCTTACTGAACTGCTAGTTACTGTAGCGCGCTAGCTAGCTTTTCTAATTCTATGATGAGTAACACTCTCGACGGCTCCTAAACTCCGGCAAAACAATTGTTAACAGGACTAAAAAAATATGGGAAGGTAGTATACTTGACAAACTCCATTTTATCCCATTGGACCAAATCTCTTCGATGCCTAGATTAAATCATATAAAAATCGCAAAATGCCATGTTCAGATAACAGAATTAACTCCTAGCTATGTGTTGTGTGTGCGTGAGTGTGTGTGATGTGCGTGTGTGTCCGTGTGTTGTGTGTGCCTTGTGTAGGGTGGTGTGTGCGCGCCGTGCATGTGGCCGGCTGGGCTATGCCCAGTAATGGCCGGCCCTACTTAGATTAGTACTACTAGTAGGTCTTAATTAGTGCTAAATTAGTCTAGTAGTAGATGACATGTAGGCCCTCATTAAATAAATTAGATTTATTTAATTGTTTAGATAAATAGTCAATGACATGTGGGCCACACATGCCCTTTTGACCAGTCAAATTGACTTGGTCGATTTGGATTAAACTAAATATAATAAATTCAGAAATTTCAAAAAAATACTTAAAACTTTGGAAAATCATAGAAAATTAACCGTAATTCCAATGAAAAAAACTTTGTACCTGAAAGTTGCTCAGAACGATGAGTGAATTCGGATACGCAGCCCGTTCGTCTACCACGCACCCCTAACATATCAAAGTCGCAACTTTCCCCCTCTGGCTCCTCTGCCCGAAAACGTGAAACACCGGGGATACTTTCCCGGTTGATTCCTCCCTTCACCGGTATCACCTCATACCGCGTTAGGGCACCCCTAGCACCGATACTTGTCATGTCATGCATCGCTATGCATCTGTTTGCTTAAATATTTATTGTTTCTCCCCCCTCTTCTCTTGCTAGACACCGAGACCGACGCCGCTGCTACCCAGTACGACTACGGAGTTGACGACCCCTCTCTCTTGCCAGAGCAACCAGGCAAGCCCCCCCCCCCTTGATCACCAGATATCGCCTACTCTCCTCTATACTGCTTGCATTAGAGTAGTGTAGCATGTTACTGCTTTCCGTTATTCCTATCCTGATGCATAGCCTGTCCTTGCTACTACTGTTGTTAGTATTACCTGCTATCCTACTGCTTAGTATAGGATGCTAGTGTTCCATCAGTGGCCCTACACTCTTGTCCGTCTGCCATGCTATACTACTGGGCCGTGATCACTTCGGGAGGTGATCACGGGCATATACAATATACTTTACACAGTTACCTTACCTGTGATACTGTTCAGAGATGGGGGCTGAAGGGGCAGGTGGCTCCATCCAGATAGTGGTGGGCCTGGGTTCCCGACGGCCCCCGGCTGTTACTTTGTGGCGGAGCGACAGGGCAGGTTGAGACCACCTAGGAGAGAGGTGGGCCTGGCCCTAGTCGGCGTTCGCGAATACTTAACACGTTTAACAAGATCTTAGTATTTGATCTGAGTCTGGCTACTGGCCTATACGCACTAACTATCTACGCGGGGACAGTTATGGGCACTCGACGTCGTGGTATCAGCCGAAGCCTTCGTGACGTCAGCGACTGAGTGGCGCGCGCCGGATTGGACCGTAAGCCTGCTCTTGTATTAAGGGGGCTAGTTCTGCTTCCGGCCGCGTTCGCAAAGTGCAGGTTTGCAAAGGGCGATGGGCCCAGACCCCTGCGCCATAGGATTTAGACCGGCGTGCTGACCTCTCTGTTGTGCCTAGGTAGGGCTGCGACGTGTTGATCTTCCGAGGCCGTGCATGACCCAGGAAAGTGTGTCCGGCCAAATGGGATCGAGTGTGTTGGGTTATGTGGTGCACCCCTGCAGGGAAGTGAATCTATTCGAATAGCCGTGATCTTCGGTAACAGGATGACTTGGAGTTGTACCTTGACCTTATGACAACTAGAACCAGATACTTAATAAAACACACCCTTCCAAGTGCCAGATACAACCGGTGATCGCTCTCTCACAGGGCGACAAGGGGAGGATCATCGGTTAGGGTTATGCTATGCGATGCTACTTGGAGGACTTCCGTCTACTCTCTTCTACATGCTGCAAGATGGAGGTTACCCAAAGCGTATTCTTCGAAAGGACTAGCTATCCCCCTCTTATTCCGGCTTTCTGCAGTTCAGTCCACATATAATATCCTTATTCCAGTTGATACCAATGCATACATATGTAGTGTAGCTCCTTGCTTGCGAGTACTTTGGATGAGTACTCACGGTTGCTTTCTCCCTCTTTTCTCCCTATCCCTTCTACATGGTTGTCGCAACCAGATGTTGGAGCCCAGGAGCCAGACGCCACCTTCGACGACGACTCTTACTACACCGGAGGTGCCTACTACTACGTGCTGCCCGCTGACGACGACCAGGAGTAGTTTAGGACGATCCCAGGTAGGAGGCCTGCGCCTCTTTCGATCTGTATCCCAGTTTGTGCTAGCCTTCTTAAGGCAAACTTGTTTAACTTATGTCTGTACTAAGATATTGTTGCTTCCGCTGACTCGTCTATGATCGAGCTCTTGTATTCGAGCCTTCGAGGCCCCTGGCTTGTAATATGATGCTTGTATGACTTATTTTATTTGTAGAGTTGCGTTGTGATATCTTCTCGTGAGTCCCTGATCTTGATCGTACACGTTTGCGTGTATGATTAGTGTACGATTGAATCGGGGGCGTCACATCCACATACTCAACTATCATTTGGTCTTTCATAATTGCTAACACTCACACGATACTTGTGGTTACAGAGTTTTAATCAGACACATAGAAAGATAGGGGCTTATAGTTTCGCCTCCCAACCTTTTACCTCAAGGGTAATGTCAACAATAATAACTCATGCTCCCCTACATCCAATTAGGTATATCCATCAGGATCTTTCCAACATATTGTGCTTGTCAAAGGATAAAATGAAAAAGGAAAGGTGAAGATCACCATGACTCTTGCATAAGGTAAAAGATGATAATAAAAGATAGGCCCTTCGCAGAGGGAAGCAGAGGTTGCCATGCGCTTTTATGGTTGGATGCACAAAATCTTAATGCGAAAGAACGTCACTTTATATTGCCCCTTGTGATATGAACCTTATTATGCAGTCCGTCGCTTTTATTACTTCCACATCACAAGATCGTATAAAGCTTATTTCTCCCACACCAATCAATCATAAATATTTAGAGCAAATTTTATTGCTTTGCACCGATGACAACTTACTTGAAGGATCTTACTCAATCCATAGGTAGGTATGGTGGACTCTCATGGCAAAACTGGTTTAAGGGTATTTGGAAGCACAAGTAGTATCTCTACTTGGTGCTGAGAATTTGGCTAGCATGAGGGGGAAAGGCAAGCTCAACATGTTGGAGGACCATGACAACATAATTTATCTCAGATATAAGAAAACACGACTCATTACGTTGTGTTCCTTGTCCAACATCAACTCTTTAGCATGTCATATTTTAATGAGTGCTCCCAATCATAAAAGATGTCAATAATAGTATATTTATATGTGAAACCTCTCTTTCCTTATTACTTCCTATTAATTGCAACGATGACCAAAGCTATGTTTGCCAACTCGCAACAACTTTTAATCATCATACTCTTTCATGTGAAGCCATTACTCTCAATAAGATCAATATGGACTCTTATTATTTTTATTCTTTTTCTCTTTTCTTTTATTCACTCAAGATCATGGCAAAACAATCAAGCCCTTGACTCAACACTAATCTTTATTATATAGCTCACGGACTCGATTACATAGAAAGATCATAAAGCAAAACTCAAAACTAGATCATGCCATAAACTTTATTCTACTATATCAAGATACTACTTAATAGGATCGAACTAAGAAAAACGGTAAAGATAGGAGTGTGATGGTGGTACGATACCGGGGCACCGCCCCAAGCTTGGCAGTTGCCAAGGGGAGTGCCCATACCCATGTGATCATGTCTCCTTTGTCGGTGAAGAAGGTGGTGGTGTTGTTGATGATGCGGGCTTGTCGTCCATCTTCCAAGGCATAGGCTCACCATCATAGAAGGGTGATCGAGTCTCCGGGATCCTCAAATCTGCAGCCAAACTCATCCTTTTGAATCTATATTCATACTCACAATTTTGGTTTTGCAGGTCATAGATTTGGGCTTGAAGGTGCTCGATCTACTCATGAAGCTTGAAGATGGCCTCCCCGATGTTGTCAGCATCCAGCTTGTGGTTTCTAGTGAACTCCGCGATCATCATGTGGTTGGAGTTGAGTCCACGTTCCACCATCCCTTGGCACTTGAAAACTTGTTGCTCCAATGCTTCGAGCCTTGTCTCCACGCTTTCGGTCCCCTTCGGTCCCTCTTCATCGAGGGTGTATGAGGGTGTCGCAGCACCTCCGCGAGGTAAGGGTTGATGACCTTCTCGAAGAACTTGTCCTTGGAGGCACTTGGGGATGTCATCATAGTCTAGATCTGTCAGAAAAATAGCTCGAAACAAGAACAGAGGATAATTGCATGATATGAGAGTCAAAACCTTCGGGAGAATATATAATGAATTTTTACCGACCAAAATACGTATGTGCAAGAAAACGGAGTCCGGGAGGCACACGAGGTGCCCACGAGGTACGGGGGCGCGCCCAGGGGGGTAGGGCGCGCCCTCCACCCTCGTGGGGCCCTCGTGTCCTTCCCGGACTGCTACTTATTTTTCTATTTTTCTAAATATTCCAAAACAGAGAAATATTGCTTTAAAAACTGTTTTGGAGTCGGTTTACTTACCGTACCACATACTTATTCCTTTTCGGAGTCTGAAATGTTCTGGAAAGTGTCTCTTATGTATTCCTCCGGGGTTATGGTTTCAATGACATTGGTTTCAACATTTATAGGATTACCTAATCCTTTGACTATTTACCACCTTCGGATTTGTGCCTTCAAAGTTGTTGATTTTTATGGCACCAGAACGATAGACCTCCTCGATAACATAGGGGCCTTCCCATTTAGAGAGAAGTTTTCCTGCAAAAAATCTTAAATGAGAGTTGTATAGCAATACATAATCACCTACATTAAACTCACGCTTTTGTATCCTTTTTTCATGCCATCTTTTAACTTTTTCTTTGAACAACTTGGCATTTTCATAATCTTGGGTTCTCCATTCATCAAGTGAGCTAATATCAAATAACCTCTTTTCACTGGCAAGTTTGAAATCATAGTTGAGTTCTTTAATAGCCCAATATGCCTTATGTTCTAGTTCGAGAGGTAAGTGACATGCTTTTCCATAAACCATCTGATACGGAGACATACCCATAGGATTCTTCTATGCAGTTCTATAAGCCCATAATGCATCATCAAGTTTCTTGGACCAATTCTTTCTAGACCTATTGACAGTCTTTTGCAAAATTAATTTGAGCTCTCTATTACTCAATTCTACTTGACTACTAGACTGTGGGTGATAAGGAGATGCAATTCTATGATTAACATCATATTTAGCAAGCATTTTACGGAAAGCACCATGAATAAAATGTGAAACACCATCAGTCATTAAATACCTAGGGACTCCAAACCTCGTAAAAATAACTTCCTTAAGCATTTTAATAGAAGTGTTATGATCAACACTACTAGTTGAAATAGCTTCGACCCACTTAGTAATGTAATCAACAGCAACTACAATATGTGTATATCCATTAGAGGCAGGAAAAGGTCCCATATAATCAAAGCCCCAAACATCAAATGGTTCAATAACGAGTGAATAATTCATAGGCATTTCTTGACGTCTCCTAATATTACCAATTCTTTGACATTCATCACACGACAAGACAAACTTACAGGAATCCTTGAAGAGAGTGGGCCAATAAAAATCGGATTGCAATGCCTTATGTGCAGTTCTATCAACAGCGTGGTGTCCTCCATAAGCTTCTGAGTGACACTTGCGTAGGATCTGTTCCTGTTCATGCTCAGGTACACAATGTCTAATAACACCATCTACTCCTTCTTTATAAAGATGTGGGTCATCCCAAAAGTAATGTCTCAAATCATAGAAAAACTTTTTCTTTTGCTGGTATGTGAAACTAGGTGGTATGAATTTAGCAACAATGTAATTAGCATAATCAGCATACCATGGAGTACTACGAGAAGTATTTATGACATTTAATTGTTCATCAGGAAAGCTATCATCAATAGGTAGTGGGTCATCAAGAACACTTTCTAACCTAGACAAGTTGTCTGCAACGGGGTTCTCAGCTCCCTTTCTGTCAACAATATGCAAATCAAATTCTTGTAGCAAGAGAACCCATCTAATAAGTCTAGGTTTAGCATCTTTCTTTTCCATAAGATATTTAATAGCATCATGATCTGTGTGAATGGTTACTTTAGAATCAACAATATAAGGTCTGAATTTATCACACACAAATACAACTGCTAAGAGTTCCTTTTTAGTAGTGGCATAATTTCTTTGAGCATTGTCTAGAGTCTTACTAGCATAATGGATAACATTTAATTTCTTATCAACCCTTTGCCCTAGGAAAGCACCTACAACATAATCACTTGCATCACACATAATTTCAAAGGGTAGATTCCAATTAGGTGGCTGAACAATAGGTGCAGAGATCAATGCCTTCTTAAGTATTTCAAATGCTTCTACACAATCATCATCAAAGACAAATGGTATATATTTTTGTAATAAATTAGTCAGAGGCTGAGAAATTTTTGAGAAGTCCTTAATGAACCTCCTATAAAATCCGGCATGACCAAGGAAACTTCTTATACCTTTGATGTCCTTGGGACATGACATCTTTTCAATAGCATCAACCTTAGCTTTGTCAACTTCAATACCTCTTTCAGAAACTTTATGCCCCAAGACAATACCTTCATTAACCATAAAGTGGCACTTTTCCCAATTCAAGACAAGATTAGTTTCTTCCGATCTCTGCAAAACTCGATCAAGATTGCTCAAGCAATCATCAAAATAGGATACATAGACGGAAAAGTCGTCCATGAAAACCTCACAAATCTTTTCACAAAAGTCAGAGAATATAGCCATCATGCATCTTTGAAAGGTAGCAGGTGTATTACATAAACCAAAAGGCATATGTCTATAAGCAAAAGTACCAAAAGGGCATGTGAAAGTAGTCTTTGATTGATCTTTAGCTGACACAGGTGTTTGAGAGAAACCACAATAACCATCTAGCAAGCAATAATGTGTATGTTTGCATAATCTTTCTAGCATTTGATCGATAAAAGGTAAGGGGTAATGATCTTTCTTGGTAGCCTTATTTAATTTGCGGAAATCAATTACCATCCTATAACCTGTAATAATTCTTTGTGGAATCAATTCATCTTTATCATTAGGAACGACAGTAATACCACCTTTCTTAGGGACACAACGGACAGGACTTACCCACTGACTATCAGCAACGGGATAAATTATACCTGCCTCCAGAAGCTTTAGTATTTCTTTTCTTACCACTTCTTTCATTTTAGGATTAAGCCTTCTTTGATGATCACGAACTGGTTTAACATCTTCTTCCATATTTATTTTATGTTGACATAGAGTGGGACTAATGCCCTTAAGATCATCAAGAGTATATCCAATAGCAGCACGGTGCTTCTTCAGAGTTTTCAATAATCTCTCTTCTTCATGCTCTGAAAGGTTAGCACTAATAATAACAGGATATATTTTCTTTTCATCAAGATAAGCATATTTAAGATTATCAGGCAACGGTTTAAGCTCAAACACGGGATCACCCTTGGATGGAGGAGGATCCCCTAAGATTTCAACAGGCAAATTGTGTTTTAGTATAGGTTCCTGATTAAAGAATACTTCATCTATTTCTCTTCTTTCATTCATAAACATATCATTTCATGGTCTAGCAAATATTGTTCTAAAGGATCACTAGGAGGCATAACAATAGAAGCAAGACTAATAATTTCATCCTTACTAGGCAATTCTTCTTCACGGTGTTGTTTACTGAATTTAGAGAAATTAAACTCATGGGACATATCATCCAAGCCAATAGTAACAACATTCTTTTCGTAGTCTATCTTAGCATTAACAGTATTCAAGAATGGTCTACCAAAGATAATAGGACAAAAGTTGTCTTGTGGGGAGCTAAGAACAAGAAAATCAGCAGGATATTTAGTTTTCCCACACAAGACTTCAACATCTCTAACAATTCCCGTTGCAGATATAGTATCTCTATTGGCAAGTTCAATTGTAACATCAATATCTTCTAACTCAGTAGGTGCAATTTCATGCTTAATTTCCTTATATAAGGTATAAG
This sequence comes from Triticum urartu, assembly GCF_056163025.1. Classification (NCBI taxonomy): domain Eukaryota; kingdom Viridiplantae; phylum Streptophyta; class Magnoliopsida; order Poales; family Poaceae; genus Triticum; species Triticum urartu. The sequence goes on from NC_141878.1 coordinate 599,790,984, forward strand.
GTATAACACTAGCACTAGCACCCATATCGCATAAGCCATGATAACAATGATCTCCTATTTTAACAGAAATAACAGGCACGCCTAACATAGGTCTATGTTTATGTTTAGCACAACGTTTAGCAATTCTAGCAGTTTCACCGCAGAATTGAATAACATGCCCATCAATATTATCAGACAAGAGATCTTTAACAATAGCAGTATTAGGTGATGGGGAACGTTGCAGAAAACAAAAATTTTCCTACGGTTTCACCAAGATCCATCTAGGAGTTCATCTAGCAACGAGTGATTAGATGCATCTACGTACCTTGTAGATCGCGAGCGGAAGCGTTCAAAGAACGTGGATGAGGGAGTCGTACTCGACGTGATTCGAATCACCGAAGATCTTAGCATCGAACGGACGGCACCTCCGCGTTCAACACACGTACGGAACAGCCATGTCTCCTCCTTCTTGATCCAGCAAGGGTAGAGGAGAGGTTGAGGGAGATGGCACCAGCAGCAACACGACGGCGTGGTGTTGATGGAGCTGCAGTACTCCGGCAGGGCTTCGCCAAGTGCTATGGATGAGGAGGAGGTGTTGGAGAGGGAGAAGGAGGCAACCAAAGGCGTGGGATGAAAGCTCTCCTTCCCCCACTATATATAGGAGGGCCAAGGGGGGGGGCGCCGGCCCTAGGAGATCCAATCTCCTAGGGGGGTGCGGCCAAGGGGGAGGAATCCCTCCTCCCCAAGGCACCTAGGAGGTGCCTTCCCCTCCTAGGACTCTTCCTCCCTTGAAACCCTAGGCGCATGGGCCTCTTGGGGCTGGTTCCCTTGGCCCATGTAGGCCAAGGCGCACCCCCTACAGCCCATGTGGCCCCCCGGGACAGGTGGCCCCACCCGCTGGACCCCCGGGACCCTTCCGGTGGTCCCAGTACAATACCGATAACCCCGAAACTTGTCCCGATGCCCGAAACAGGACTTCCCATATATAAATCTTTACCTCCGGACCATTCCGGAACTCCTCGTGACGTCCGGGATCTCATCCGGGAGTCCGAACAACATTCGGGTTACTGCATATACATATCCCTACAACCCTAGCGTCACCGAACCTTAAGTGTGTAGACCCTACGGGTTCGGGAGACATGTAGACATGACCGAGATCGCTCTCCGGTCAATAACCAACAGCGGGATCTGGATACCCATGTTGGCTCCCACATGTTCCACGATGATCTCATCGGATGAACCACGATGTCGAGGATTCAAGCAACCCCGTATACAATTCCCTTTGTCAATCGGTATGTTACTTGCCCGAGATTCGATCGTCAGTATCCCAATACCTCGTTCAATCTCGTTACCGGCAAGTCACTTTACTCGTAACGTAATGCATGATCCCGTGACCAGACACTTGGTCACTTTGAGCTCATTATGATGATGCATTACCGAGTGGGCCCAGTGATACCTCTCCGTCATACAAAGTGACAAATCCCAGTCTCGATCCGTGTCAACCCAACAGACACTTTTGGAGATACCTATAGTGCACCTTTATAGTCACCCAGTTACGTTGTGACGTTTGGTACACCCAAAGCACTCCTACGGTATCCGGGAGTTACACGATCTCATGGTCAAATGAAAAGATACTTGACATTGGAAAAGCTCTAGCAAACGAACTACACGATCTTGCGCTATGCTTAGGATTGGGTCTTGTCCATCACATCATCCTCCTAATGATGTGATCCCGTTATCAATGACATCCAATGTCCATAGCCAGGAAACCATGACTATCTGTTGATCAACGAGCTAGTCAACTAGAGGCTTACCAGAGACATGTTGGTGTCTGTTATTCACACATGTATTACGATTTCCGGATAATACAATTATAGCATGAATAAAGACAATTATCATGAACAAAGAAATATAATAATAATAATGCTTTTATTATTGCCTCTAGGGCATATTTCCAACAGTCTCCCACTTGCACTAGAGTCAATAATCTGGTTACATTGTGATGAATCGAACACCCATGGAATTCTGGTGTTGATCATGTTTTGCCCTAGGGAGAGGTTTAGTCAACGGATCTGCTACATTGAGGTCCGTATGTACTTTACAAATCTCTATGTCTCCATCTTGAACATTTTCACGAATGGAGTTGAAGCGACGCTTGATGTGCCTTGTCTTCTTTTGAAACCTGGGCTCCTTGGCAAGTGCAATAGCTCCAGTGTTGTCACAAAAGAGTTTGATTGACCCCGACGCATTGGGTATGACTCCTAGGTCGGTGATGAACTCCTTCACCCATATTGCTTCATGTGCTGCCTCCGAGGCTGCCATGTACTCCGCTTCACATGTAGATCCCGCCACGACGCTCTGCTTGCAGCTGCACCAGCTCACTGCTCCACCATTCAACATATACACGTATCCGGTTTGTGACTTAGAGTCATCCAGATCTGTGTCGAAGCTAGCGTCGACGTAACCCTCCATAAACGAGAAACATGTCCTTTGTCCTTTTCAGGTACTTCAGGATATTCTTGACCGCTGTCTAGTGTTCCTTGCCGGGATTACTTTGGTACCTTCCTACCAAACTTACGGCAAGGTTTACATCAGGTCTGGTACACAGCATGGCATACATAATAGAACCTATGGCTGAGGCATAGGGGATGACACTCATCTCTTCTATATCTTCTGCCGTGGTCGGACATTGAGCTGAGCTCAATTTCACACCTTGCAAAACAGGCAGGAACCCTTTCTTGGACTGATCCATTTTGAACTTCTTCAAAATCTTATCAAGGTATGTGCTTTGTGAAAGACCTATGAGGCGTCTCGATCTATCCCTATAGATCTTGATGCCTAATATATAAGCAGCTTCTCCAAGGTCCTTCATTGAAAAACTCTTATTAAAGTAGGCCTTAATGCTTCCAAGAGTTCTATATCATTTCCCATCAAAAGTATGTCATCTACATATAGTATGAGAAATGCTACAGAGCTCCCACTCACTTTCTTGTAAACGCAGGCTTCTCCATAAGTCTGCGTAAACCCAAACGCTTTGATCATCTCATCAAAGTGAATGTTCCAACTCCGAGATGCTTGCACCAGCCCATAAATTGAGTGTTGGAGCTTGCACACCTTGTTAGCATTCTTAGGATCGACAAAACCTTCCGGTTGCATCATATACAACTCTTCCTTAAGGAAACCATTAAGGAATGCCGTTTTGACGTCCATTTGCCATATCTCATAATCGTAGAATGCGGCAATTGCTAACATGATTCGGACGGACTTTAGCTTCGCTACCGGTGAGAAAGTCTCATCATAGTCAACTCCTTGAACTTGTCGATAACCCTTAGCGACAAGCCGAGATTTGTAGATGGTCACATTACCATCCGCGTCTGTCTTCTTCTTAAAGATCCATTTATTTTCTATGGCTCGCCGCTCAACGGGCAAGTCAGTCAAAGTCCATACTTCGTTTTCATACATGGATCCTATCTCGGATTTCATGGCTTCTAGCCATTTGTCGGAATCCGGGCCCGCCATCGCTTCTTCATAGTTCAAAGGTTCACTGTTGTCTAACAACATGATTTCCAAGACAGGGTTGCCGTACCACTCTGGTGCGGAACGTGTCCTTGTGGACCTTCGAATTTCAGCAGGAGCTTGATCAGAAGTATCTTGATCATTATCATTAACTTCCTCTCTAGTCGGTGCAGGCACCTCAGGAACATTTTCTTGAGTTGCGCCATTTTCCGGTTCAAGAGGTAATACTTCATCAAGTTCTACTTTCCTCCCACTTACTTCTTTCAAGAGAAACTCTTCCTCTAGAAAGGACCCATTCTTGGCAACAAAGATCTTGCCTTCGGATCTGAGGTAGAAGATATACCCAATAGTTTCTTTAGGGTATCCTATGAAGACGCATTTTTCCGATTTAGGTTCGAGCTTTTCAGGTTGAAGTTTCCTGACATAAGCATCACATCCCCAAACTTTTAGAAACGACAGTTTAGGTTTCTTCCCAAACCATAATTCAAACGGTGTCGTCTCAACGGATTTCGACGGTGCCCTATTTAAAGTGAATGCGGCAGTCTCTAAAGCATAGCCCCAAAAAGAAAGTGGTAAATCGGCAAGAGACATCATAGATCGCACCATATCTAATAGAGTGCGATTACGACGTTCGGACACACCATTACGCTGAGGTGTTCCAGGCGGCGTGAGTTGTGAAACTATTCCACATTTTCTTAAGTGTGTGCCAAATTCGTGACTCAAGTATTCTCCTCCACGATTTGATCGTAGAAACTTTATTTTCCTGTCACGTTGATTCTCAACTTCACTCTGAAATTCCTTGAACTTTTCAAAGGTTTCAGACTTGTGTTTCATTAAGTAGACATACCCATATCTACTTAAGTCATCAGTGAGGGTGAGAACATAACGATAGCCACCGCGAGCCTCAACACTCATTGGACCGCACACATCAGTATGTATGATTTCCAATAAGTTGGTTGCTCGCTCCATTGTTCCTGAGAACGGAGTCTTGGTCATTTTACCCATGAGGCATGGTTCGCACGTGTCAAATGATTCATAATCAAGAGACTCTAAAAGTCCATCTGCATGTAGCTTCTTCATGCGTTTGACACCTATGTGACCAAGGCGGCAGTGCCACAAGTATGTGGGACTATCGTTATCAACTTTACATCTTTTGGTATTCACACTATGAATATGTGTAATATTACGTTCGAGATTCATTAAGAATAAACCATTGACCATCGGAGCATGACCATAAAACATATCTCTCATATAAATAGAACAACCATTATTCTCGGATTTAAATGAGTAGCCATCTCGTATCAAACGAGATCCTGATACAATGTTCATGCTCAAACTTGGCACTAAATAACAATTATTGAGGTTTATAACTAATCCCGTAGGTAAATGTAGAGGTAGCGTGCCGACGGCGATCACATTGACCTTGGAACCATTCCCGACGCACATTGTCACCTCATCCTTCGCCAGTCTCCGTTTATTCCGCAGCTCCTGCTGTGAGTTACAAATATGAGCAACGGCACCGGTATCAAATACCCAGGAGTCACTATGAGTACTGGTAAGGTACACATCAATTACATGTATATCAAATATACCTTTGGTGTTGCCGGCCTTCTTGTCTGCTAAGTATTTGGGGCAATTCCGCTTCCAGTGACCACTTCCCTTGCAATAAAAGCACTCAGTCTCGGGCTTGGGTCCATTCTTTGACTTCTTCCCGGCAGCTTGCTTGCTGGGCGCGGCAACTCCCTTGCCGTCCTTCTTGGAGTTCTTTTTACCCTTGCCCTTCTTGAACTTAGTGGTTTTATTGACCATCAACACTTGATGTTCCTTCTTGACTTCTACCTCTGCTGATTTCAGCATAGCAAATACTTCAGGAATGGTCTTCTCCATCCCCTGCATATTGAAGTTCATCACAAAGCTCTTGTAGCTCGGTGGAAGCGACTGGAGGATTCTGTCAATGACCGCATCATCCGGGAGATTAACTCCCAGCTGAGTCAAGCGGTTATGTAACCCAGACATAGTGAGTATGTGCTCACTGACAGAACTATTTTCCTCCATCTTACAGCTGAAGAATTTGTCGGAGACTTCATATCTCTCGACCCGGGCATGAGCTTGGAAAACCATTTTCAGCTCTTCGACCATCTCATATGCTCCATGTCTCTCAAAACGCTTTTGGAGCCCCGGCTCTAGGCTGTAAAGCATGCCGCACTGAACGAGGGAGTAGTCATCGGTACGTGCCTGCTAAGCGTTCATAACGTCTTGTTCTGCAGGGAGAACAGGTGCATCACCTAGCGGTGCTTGTAGGACATAATCTTTCTTGGCAGCTATGAGGATGATCCTCAGGTTCCGGACCCAGTCCGTGTAGTTGCTGCCATCGTCTTTCAGCTTGGTTTTCTCTAGGAACGCGTTGAAGTTGAGGACTACATTGGCCATTTGATCTACAAGACATTTTGTAAAGATTTTAGACTAAGTTCATGATAATTAAGTTCATCTAATCAGATTATAATGAACTCCCACTTAGATAGACATCCCTCTTCTAGTCATCTAAGTATCACATGATCCGAGTTGGCTAGGCCGTGTCCGATCATAACGTGAGACGGACTAGTCAACGTCGGTGAACATCTTCATGTTGATCGTATCTTCTATATGACTCATGCTCGATCTTTCGGTCTTCTGTGTTCCGAGGCCATGTCTATGCACATGCTAGGCTCGTCAAGTTAACCCTAAGTGTTTTGCATGTGTAAAACTGTCTTACACCCGTTGTATGTGAACGTAAGGATCTATCACACCCGATCATCACGTGGTGCTTCGAAACGACGAACTTTAGCAACGGTGCACAGTTAGGGGAGAACACTTCTTGAAATTGTTGTGAGGGATCATCTTATTTACTACCGTCGTTCTAAGTAAACAAGATGCAAAACATGATAAACATCAAATGCAATCAAATAATAATAGTGACATGATATGGCCAATATCACATAGCTCCTTTGATCTCCATCTTGGGGCTCCATGATCATCTTGTCACCGGCATGACACCATGATCTCCATCATCATGATCTCTATCATTGTGTCTCCATGAAGTTGCTCGCCAACTATTACTTCCACTACTATGGCTAACGCGTTTAGCAGTAAAGTAATTTACATGGCGTTTCTCAATGACACGCAGGTCATACAAAATAAAGACAACTCCTATGGCTCCTGCCGGTTGTCATACTCATCGACATGCAAGTCGTGATTCCTATTACAATGGTATGAACATCTCACACATCACATATAGATCATTCATCATTCATCAGAACTTTCGCCATATCATATCACAAAGCACTTGCTGCAAAAACAAGTTAGACGTCCTCTAATTGTTGTTTGCAAGTTTTACGTGGCTGAAGTAGGGTTCTAGCAAGAACGTTTTGTTACCTACGTGAAAGCCACAACGTGATTTGTCAACTTCTATTTACCCTTCATAAGGACCCTTTTCATTGAATCCGCTCCAACTAAAGTAGGAGAGACAGACACCCGCCAGCCACCTTATGCAACTTGTGCATGTTAGTCGGTGGAACCGGTCTCACGTAAGTATACGTGTAAGGTTGGTCCGGGCCGCTTCATCCCACAATACCGTTGAAGCAAGATAAGACTAGTAGCGGCAAGAAAGTTGACAACATCAACGCCCACAACAAATTGTGTTCTACTCATGCAAGAGAACTACGCATAGACCTAGCTCTGATACCACTGATGGGGAACGTTGCAGAAAACAAAAATTTTCCTACGGTTTCACCAAGATCCATCTAGGAGTTCATCTAGCAACGAGTGATTAGATGCATCTACGTACCTTGTAGATCGCGAGCGGAAGCGTTCAAAGAACGTGGATGAGGGAGTCGTACTCGACGTGATTCGAATCACCAAAGATCTTAGCACCGAACGGACGGCACCTCCGCGTTCAACACACGTACGGAACAGCCACGTCTCCTCCTTCTTGATCCAGCAAGGGCAGAGGAGAGGTTGAGGGAGATGGCACCAGCAGCAACACGACGGCGTGGTGTTGATGGAGCTGCAGTACTCCGGCAGGGCTTCGCCAAGCGCTATGGATGAGGAGGAGGTGTTGGAGAGGGAGAAGGAGGCAACCAAAGGCGTGGGATGAAAGCTCTCCTTCCCCCACTATATATAGGAGGGCCAAGGGGGGGGGCGCCGGCCCTAGGAGATCCAATCTCCTAGGGGGGTGCGGCCAAGGGGGAGGAATCCCTCCTCCCCAAGGCACCTAGGAGGTGCCTTCCCCTCCAAGGACTCTTCCTCCCTTGAAACCCTAGGCGCATGGGCCTCTTGGGGCTGGTGCCCTTGGCCCATGTAGGCCAAGGCGCACCCCCTACAGCCCATGTGGCCCCCGGGACAGGTGGCCCCACCCGGTGGACCCCCGGGACCCTTCCGGTGGTCCCGGTACAATACCGATAACCCCGAAACTTGTCCCGATGCCCGAAACAGGACTTCCCATATATAAATCTTTACCTCCGGACCATTCCAGAACTCCTCGTGACGTCCGGGATCTCATCCGGGACTCCGAACAACATTCGGGTTACTGCATATACATATCCCTACAACCCTAGCATCACCGAACCTTAAGTGTGTAGACCCTATGGGTTCGGGAGACATGTAGACATGACCGAGATCGCTCTCCGGTCAATAATCAACAGCGGGATCTGGATACCCATGTTGGCTCCCACATGTTCCACGATGATCTCATCGGATGAACCACGATGTCGAGGATTCAAGCAACCCCGTATACAATTCCCTTTGTCAATCGATATGTTACTTGCCCGAGATTCGATCGTCTGTATCCCAATACCTCGTTCAATCTCATTACCGGCAAGTCACTTTACTCGTACCGTAATGCATGATCCCGTGACCAGACACTTGGTCACTTTGAGCTCATTATGATGATGCATTACCGAGTGGGCCCAGTGATACCTCTCCGTCATACAGAGTGACAAATCCCAGTCTCGATCCGTGTCAACCCAACAGACACTTTCGGAGATACCTGTAGTGCACCTTTATAGTCACCCAGTTATGGTGTGACGTTTGGTAAACCCAAAGCACTCCTACGGTATCCGGGAGTTACACGATCTCATGGTCAAAGGAAAAGATACTTGACATTGGAAAAGCTCTAGCAAACGAACTACACGATCTTGCGCTATGCTTAGGATTGGGTCTTGTCCATCACATCATTCTCCTAATGATGTGATCCCGTTATCAATGACATCCAATGTCCATAGCTAGGAAACCATGACTATCTGTTGATCAACGAGCTAGTCAACTAGAGGCTTACCAGGGACATGTTGGTGTCTATTATTCACACATGTATTACGATTTCCGGATAATACAATTATAGCATGAATAAAGATAATTATCATGAACAAAGAAATATAATAATAATGCTTTTATTATTGCCTCTAGGGCATATTTCCAACATTAGGTTCAACTTTAACTTGCTCAGGAGGTGTATAAGTTCTAATATTACTTTTACGAACCACAGTTGAAGCTTTAGGATGATCCTTTATCCTAACAGGGAAAGGTGGTTTCTCAACATAAGAAGTAGGAACAATAAGATCATTATAAGTGACAATCTTTTCTTCAACTTTAGTAGGTGCAGCTACTTTTACTTCTATGGGAGGATGATATTTAAACCACTTATCCTTGGGGAGATCAACATAAGTAGCAAAAGATCACAGAAAGAAGCTACTATCTCAGAGTCAAGTCCATATTTAGTGCTAAATTTACGGAAAACATCGGTATCAATAAAAGACTTAACACAATCAAACTTAGGTGTCATACCTGACTCCTTACCTTCGTCGAGATCCCAATCTTCAGAGTTGCATTTAATTCTGTCCAATAAATTCCATTTAAATTCAATAGTCTTCATCATAGAAGAGCCAGCACAAGAAGTATCGAGCATGGTGCGATTGTTTTCAGAAAGCCGAGCATAAAAACTTTGAAGAATTATTTCTCTTGGGAGCTCATGATTGGGGCATGAATATAACATTGATTTAAGCCTCCCCCAAGCTTGAGAGATGCTTTCTCCTTCGCGAGGCCAAAAATTATATATATAATTACGATCACGATGAACAAGATGCATAGGATAATACTTTTGATGAAATTCCAACTTCATTCGTTTATAGTTCCATGATCCCGTATCATCACATAGCCTATACCATGTCAATGCATCTCCGTTCAAAGATAAAGGGAAGACCTTCTTCTTAACAACATCATCGGGTACACCTGCAAGCTTAAATAATCCACAAACTTCATCCACATATATTAGGTGTTCATCAGGATGTTTTGTTCCATCTCCTGTAAAATTATTAGCTAGCAGTTTTTCCATCATACCCGAAGGAATTTCAAAGTACACATTTTCATTTTCAGTAGGTTCGGTAGGTTGAGGAGCAACTCTTTGCTCTACTGGTTGGGGTGAAGATACCCCGAAAAAGCCCCTCAGAGGATTACTTTCCATAGTACAAGTGACAGTAAATTTCAGCACACTATATAAATTTTTCCTTACCAAATTCCACCTACCAAAGGCGCTTCACTCCCCGGGAACGGCGCCAGAAAAGAGTCTTGATGACCCACAAGTATAGGGGATCTATCGTAGTCCTTTCGATAAGTAAGATTGTCGAACCCAACGAGGAGCAGAAGGAAATGATAAGCGGTTTTCAGCAAGGTATTCTCTGCAAGTACTGAAGTAAGTGGTAACAGATAGTTTGTGATAAGATAATTTGTAACGAGAAACAAGTGACAAAAGTAAATAAAGTGCAGCAAGGTGGCCCAATCCTTTTGTAGCAAAGGACAAGCCTGGACAAACTCTTATATAAGGAAAAGCGCTCCCGAGGACACATGGGAATATCGTCAAGCTAGTTTTCATCACGTTCATATGATTCGCGTTCGGTACTTTGATAATTTGATATGTGGGTGGACCGGTGCTTGGGTTCTGTTCTTACTTGAACAAGCATCCCACTTATGATTAACCTTTATTGCAAGCATCTGCAACTACAACAAAAGTATTAAGGTAAACCTAACCACAGCATGAAACATATGGATCCAAATCAGCCCCTTACGAAGCAACGCATAAACTAGGGTTTAAGCTTTTGTCACTCTAGCAACCCATCATCTACTTATTACTTCCCAATGCCTTCCTCTAGGCCCAAATAATGGTGAAGTGTTATGTAGTCGATGTTCACATAACACCACTAGAGGCTAGACGACATACATCTCATCAAAATATCGAACGAACACCAAATTCACATGACTACTAATAGCAAGACTTCTCCCATGTCCTCAGGAACAAACGTAACTACTCACAAAGCATATTCATGTTCATAATCAGAGGGGTATTAATATGCATAATGGATCTAGCATCAACTACAAGGAGTAATCAACACTACTATCAACCTACTAGTACCAATCCCGGACTTGGAGACAAGAATTGGATACAAGAGATGAACTAGGGTTTTGAGAGGAGATGGTGCTGGTGAAGATGTTGATGAAGATTGCCCTCTCCTGATGAGAGGAGCGTTGGTGATGACGATGGCGATGTTTTGCCCCTCCCAGAGGGAAGTTTCCCCGGCAGAACAGCTCTGCCGGAGCCCTAGATTGGTTCCGCCAAGGTTCCGCCTCGTGGCGGCGGAGTTTCGTCCCGAAAGGTTGCTTATTATTTTTTCCTCATCGAAAGACCTCATATAGCAGAAGATGGGCATCGGAGAGCCAACAGGGGGCCCATGAGGTAGGGGGGCGCGCCCTGGGAGGTAGGGTGCGCCCCCCACCCTCGTGGACAGGTGGGCCCCCCTCTGGTGAACTTCTTCCACTGGATATTTTTTATTATTTCCAAAAATGAGTTTGGTGGAGTTTCAGGACTTTTGGAGTTGTGCAGAATAAGTCTTTAATATTTTCTCCTTTTCTAGCCCAGAATTCCAGCTGCCGGCATTCTCCCTCCTTATGTAAACCTTGTAAAATAAGAGAGAATAGCCATAAGGATTGTGACATAACATGTAATAACAGCCCATAATGCAATAAATATCGATATAAAAGCATGATGCAAAATGAAGTATCATGGCTCATCTGTGTGTCCATATTGTGGACGACATAATAGACCTGGGTCCGTCATTTCTGCACAACATGATGTCGTTTGAGAGGATGAATGATATCATCAAAGGTTTCGTTCGTAACATGTCCTGTCCGGATGGAAGCATCGGCCAGGGCTATCTCACACAAGAGTGCATCTCTTTCTGCGAGAATTTTCTATATGGCACAGACCTGCAACCGCCTAGTGTTAGTGTTGGTTTACCCGTTAACAAGCACGATGGGAGGCTCGAAGGAGAAGGTCACTCCAACAGTCGCAGGGAACTGCATGTGGCGTACTCAGATCGACGTAGCGACTTTGACAGAGCAAACTTGGTAGTGCTACAACACCTAGACGAGGTAGATCCTTTCGTTGCACTACACAAAGAAATTATCGCAAAGAAGTATCGTCACCGGGGGGGTATGTGATACGTCTCCAACGTATCTATAATTTTTGATTGCTCCATGCTATATTATCTACTGTTTTAGGCATTATTGGGCTTTATTATCCAGTTTTATATTACTTTTGGGACTAACCTATTAACCGGAGGCCCAGCCCAGATTTGCTATTTTTTTCCTATTTCAGTGTTTCGAAGAAAAGGAATATCAAACGAAGTCGAAATGGAACGAAATCAACTGGAGAAGTTATTTTTGGAAGGAAAGCTATCGGAAAAGATAGGACCCCACGTCAGGAGAGAAGGGAGGTGCTCACGAGGGTGGGGGGCACGCCCACCCCCTAGGGCGCGCCCCCCTGCCTCGTGGGGCCCCCGAAGCTCCACTGACGTACTTCCTGCACCCATATATACCTACGTAACCTAAAACTTCCAGAACGGAGATTAGATCGGGAGTTCTGCCGCCGCAAGCCTCCAGAGCCACCAAAAGTCAATCGGGACCCTGTTCCGGCACCATGCCAGAGGGGGGAACCCTCACCGGTGGCCTTCTTCATCATCCCGGCGCTCTCCATGACGAGGAGGGAGTAGTTCACCCTCGGGGCTGAGGGTATGTACCAGTAGCTATGTGTTTGATCTCTCTCTCTCTCGTGTTCTTGGTTTGGCACAATCTTGATGTATCGCGAGCTTTGCTATTATAGTTGGATCTTATGTTTCTTCTCCCCCTCTTCTCTCTTGTAATGGATTGAGTTTTCCCTTTGAAGTAATCTTATCGGATTGAGTCTTTAAAGGTTTGAGAACACTTGATGTATGTCTTGTCGTGCGTATCTGTGGTGACAATGGGATATCACGTGATTCACTTGATGTATGTTTTGGTGATCAACTTGTGGGTTCCGCCCATGAACCTATGCATAGGGGTTGGCACACGTTTTCGTCTTCATTCTCCGGTAGAAACTTTGGGGCACTCTTTGAGGTCCTATGTGTTGGTTGAATAGATGAATCTGAGATTGTGTGATGCATATCGTATAATCATGCCCACGGATACTTGAGGTGACATTGGAGTATCTAGGTGACATTAGGTGTTATTCTAGTACGAACTCTAGGGCTGTTTGTGACACTTATAGGAATAGCCCAACGGATTGATTGGAAAGAATAACTTTGAGGTGCTTTCGTACCCTACCATAATCTCTTCGTTCGTTCTCCGCTATTAGTGACTTTGGAGTGACTCTTTGTTGCATGTTGAGGGATAGTTATGTGATCCAACTATGTTATTATTGTTGAGAGAACTTGCACTAGTTAAAGTATGAACCCTAGGCCTTGTTTCATATCATTGCAATACCATTTACGCTCACTTTTATCATTAGTTACCTTGCTGTTTTTATATTTTCATATTACAAAAACCCATATCTACCATCCATATTGCACTTGTATCACCATCTCTTCGCCGAACTAGTGCACCTATACAATTTACTATTGTATTGGGTGTGTTGGGGACACAAGAGACTCTTTGTTATTTGGTTGCAGGGTTGTTTGAGAGAGACCATCTTCATCCTATGCCTCCCACGGATTGATAAACCTTAGGTCATCCACTTGAGGGAAATTAGCTACTGTCCTACAAACCTGTGCACTTGCAGGCCCAACAACGTCTACAAGAAGAAGGTTGTGTAGTAGACATCAATATGCAGGACGGACGCCGAAGTTACTAGAGAGCACAACTCCACTTTCCTGCATTGGTTCAAAGAGCATATTATTGCTAATCCCCTAAGGAGGGCTCTAAGGACGGATTGCTCATATACGCCTTAGCACATGGCCCCTTGCCCAACCTCGTAACCTATCAGGCATACGATATCAACGGATACACGTTCTACACGAAGGCTAAAGATATGGACAGTGATGATCAGAACTCAAGGGTGACGATGGAATGCATGACCGACAGCGACAACGGCACAACTGAAAGATTTTACGGAAGGGTCGAGGAGATCTGGGAGCTTGACTACGCTGGACTGCACAACACGACGATGTTCCATGTTAGATGGGCTAAGAATGTCGAAGGAGAAAACCGGAATTTCACTACCATGACCATACCCGACGCCAATAGCGCTAACGTGAACGCTATCGCAGAAAACGAGCCATGGGTACACGCTAAGCACGTGGCACAATGCTTCTTCATAACCGACGCGTGCAATCCCAGCCGTGTTGTCGTGAGGAGAGGCAAAAGGAACATCATTGGAATGGATGGAGTCACCAACGAGGAAGACTACGATCAGTACGACAACCCAATGAGGGAAGATGACGATGATGATGAAGTATACGTCAAAAGAAGAATCAATACTACATTACCTAAGAAAAATCGTACTCCATGGAAAAGGCTAAGTCACAATGAGGGGCTCAATTATTCTTCAACGAACAAGAAGGGAAAAAAGCTGACTCAAAAATGAAAACGTCAACGCTGAGGAACCGTATGTTATCGGTCAAATGATGTCCCCGACCCCGACCCCTGCGCTCGCCCCAGACCCCGACGCGCCTCTCCTCCCTCCTCTGCTTCCTCCCATCCCAACCTCGGCCGTCGTCGGGCCTGCCTCCTCGCCCCTGCACCCTCTATAACCCCCCCAGCGCTCCTCCTCTCTCTGTTAGCTAGGGTTCTTCGGTTAATTAGGTTTTAGTTAGGGCAGTAGGTTAATTAGGTTATCTATTTAGTTATGAATTGAGCTAGGTTTTTATGAGCCATACATTTTAAAATAGGACAGAAGTTTAGGGTTAAACAATTGTAGTTAAAAGAAAAGGCAGCATTTAAGCAAATTGTCCAAATCAACATCCCTTGTTAAAGCAAATTTAGGTAGGCCGAATTTATATGCAAATTTGAATTGGACATGTGATATGTGAACATGTGATGTTTTGGACATGTGCATGGTAAACGATCCGAGTGGCCTATGTTACGCCGGAATGTTGATTCATTTCCGTTCCGGTGAATTTCAGGCGCTCAATATGTCCATGTTTTAGCAAAGGTCATGCCGAAATTTTCCGTGAATTTTGGCATGATTTGTGCTAGATAGTAGGCATATCGAGTGTTGGGAGTTGCTGGGAAACGACATTCTGACAAACATAGATTTCGTTTTTACGTCATTTCTCATTTTTCTCATACTTTTAGAATTAAATGAGGAGACTTAATCATAGGAAACATGTCGAACAATGAAGAAACTGGGCCTTCTGACCAAGATGCAGACGAGATGGATTATGAGGGTGAACAAGAGTACCTCGACTATTTGACTGCTAAGCAAGGTTTGCAGGTCAGCCTCGATGATGGTACTGACGCCGACATCGACACCGACGGCGCCGGCACTGATGGCGGCGCCGAAACCGGCGGGGAAGGTACCGGCGCCGATGCCGCTACCAAAAAGAAGAAGCAGAAGAAGCAGAGGATACAAAAACCTAACAAACTAGGGATTGGACGACTAGTGATCACAAAGATGGCACCTGGCAAGTTTGAGCCATTAGAGCCGGAAGAACCTCGCAAGTGCTATGGGAACCAAGTAGGATGCATCCTACAGGAATGCACGAGCATCAACGACGATGACTTAAGGAGTAAAGAACATTTGACTCAGTTGCTCCTGACGAAGTTGCACAAGAGATTCAAGTTCCCCGAACAGGATGATAACATAGAACAACCATGGGATGATCCAAAGATGAAAAAGATTAACAATCACGCCATGGGCATGTTCAGGAATGATTTGGCCTCCTGGAAAGGGAGGGTGAAACGAGCTATTGAGGCTGAGGAACCCATGTCCAAGATTCTAGAGGAAAATCCGACACTTATGGAAGAGGAGTTCGAAAAGTTCAAGGACACTTGCGCTACCGAGGCAGCCAAGGCTAAGGCTGCGGAATTCAAGAGCCTTCAACAAAGGAACACGGGGAAGCATCGCCTCGGAAGCCATGGCTACCTTGGTAAAAGGCCCATATGAGATAAGGAGGACGCGGAACGTGAAGCCGCGGGTCTCCCAGACCCCTTCGCGAAGTTCACCAACCCCTTGGAGCGTGACTTCATCAGGGCCCGCTACAAGTGGGACAAGGAAAAGAAGGTTTTTTACACAGACAAGATCATGAGGAAACTGATTAGACTACTGGTAATTATTCTCTTACCACCTTACATTTAGCTCCAGACCTAGTCGACTACACATTCCTAAACGGTTCACACTCCTTCTGCAGGAGAAGCAACACAAGCTTGCAGCCTAAAGCCCTTCTTCTCTGATGAGGCCCAAGTGGGAAACCCCTCTCAACCGGGCCTTGAACGAACTTAAGGGACTCCCTTTGGGCCAGCGGCCGCAATATGGTCGTGTGCACGGCGCTGGAGACGGCGCCACGTGGAAGGTGTTTTACAACGAGGGCCCGGAGGCCAAGAAGTAGAATAAGAAGTTTAGTCAGGAGGACATCAACAAGAAGGTGAACACCTTGCGGTTGAGAAAAAAACAGCCGAGGACGCGAAAAAAGCAGCCGAGGAGAAAAATGAGTTGCTATAGTAGGCAGCCAATGCAGCTGTAACTACCTGCAGAAATGATTTTGCTACTAATTTGGTTCCAGCTATCATCAACTAGACGAAGGAAAATCCAGACCAGACGATACATGATTTCTCGTTGCCCAGTTTCGTCGGGAGCAACTCTGTGAACAACAACACCACCGCATCATCACTTGCTCACACAACCGGGCCTCCTCTCGTAGTCGCTCCCGCTCATAGCAGCCCGTCCTCAGTCTCTGGCGTGCTAGGTGGGCCTTCGTCTTTGGCTGAGCTTGACGCCATCACGGTAATTACATGTCGCACCAACACACACACACACACATATATATTTGTTGCCTTTCGGATGTTTAATGCCACAAACATATGTGCTTGCAGGCCGAAGAAACCCCGTGTACCATACTCTACTGGATCACAGGCCAGAAGGTGGACGTGGGAAAGGGGATGGTAATGAATCCCTTGCAACCCACGTTCCACAACCAGCCGATCCCCGCTAGGCACTTCAGGGTTAACTTGTCTAGTGTGAAATCGGGGCACGAGGATTTGCCTCCTCCAGTACACCCTGTGGGAGAGGACGACGAGACCCCGCCGCGGATTGGAAGCTGCAAGGGTTGGGTGCTGCTATGGCCGAAGAATCTTATTCGTCTGGAGCCGGCCGAGAGCACACCAATAACCACACATCAACAACCTTGTGTGGAGATCACAACCCCGCCTACGCAATTACCAGCTCCTGGAGTGCCGGGTGAGAGCGTTGGACGACGTGATGAAGGGGGTGCAATAGTACTGGCTGATGTAATTGGTCCTGTAGAATAGAGAATGGATGATGAGACGGAGGTCGACCCTATGGGTTTCCTCAATAGAAACGCGTATGACTGTGACATAGATATGATGACTCCACCATATGACGAATAGGGCTATCAGCATGCTCATGAGGATATGGATGATCTGCTCGGGCAGGAAGGTCGTAGCAGGGATTGCAAAAAGTCTCTCTTCATGAAATCCTCACAGGACACGCCTGAAGATGCCGCCTCAACACATGCTCAACTAGCCAGGGGTCGTATAGTGCTTAGCCTGGGAACACTAGGGCAGGGGTTAAGGAAGGGTCTGGAAGGTGTGCCCACGAAAAAGGAGAGGAAGAGATCGGGGAACATAGCTGCCTCCAAACAAGCCAGAGCACATAGTAGCCAGACGATGGATTCTGAAGAGCGTGTACAAGTGAAAGGTCCGGCCATGTTTCATCTCACGGGCGAGCCGATGCTACTGCCGAAACCGCTGGAGGCACTATCAGGGGATCTCAGGAGACTGCACGACCATGTGCTGTCGACTGAGAAAAGACTACTAGCCTCGAAGGATCCAAGATATCCGACATATGCGGCTCGTGTGCCTGAGGGGAAGTGCTACGTCGACACACGGCCCGCGTAGGTGTTCTTCCTGCGGTTTGACCATATATTTGAGATGTTTCTGACAAGGCAGCTCGATTTTACAATCGTCCGCCTTTTTGCGCTACATATGAGCTCCGTCATGAAGAGAGAAAGTCTCGCAAATCTGTGTGGCGGATCTGTACTACATGCATGAGTCATTCTTGAGTCTCGGCGACTTTGAGCGTGAAACTGCTAGGGACTACCTCCAAAACTTCATGGTATAGAATAAGGACCAGGAAATTGTCCTCCTGCCTTATCATCCAAAATAAGTCAGTTCCGGACAACCATTTCGCACATTTCAATCATTCCTTCTCGCTCATATGGAGAATAATTTGAGGTGTCTTTTCCCAGCAGCAATGGGTGCACCGTCCTTATCGTTCTTTACCCGCGAGTCTCCCACGTCGTGTATTTCGACCCTTCCAGAGACTACGAGAAAAAGGACTACACCCACATAATGAAATATTCTAGATGATGCTCTCCAAGGCTTCAGCATTAGAGGTGGCCATGTGCAGATCAAGAAACAAAGGAACAAGAAGATGGGTTTTGCGCATAAAACTAACTTCTCCTGCATCCATGTCCTAAAACCAAGCAAGAAGGATGGATTCTACATCGTCCATCTCATGATTGAGTTCAGCATGGATCACAAAAAGGTTCGCATGACAAGCAGAAATGATGATCATATCCACAAGTGGCTAGATCAATCTCATGGAGAGGCGGATTATAAACTTAGAGATGACTTCTTTCACATCCAAAGGGACATTGCGACGATCATCATGAAAGAAGTCATCGATGAAAAGGGGATGTTCCACCACGGCCCTATATCACGATCTGACGTCCGAACTCGCATAGGCATGCAACGTCTAGACCTCACGCCGTTCAAGAAGCTAGGGTCCATCCTCAATGATATGGAAGGATGGAACTTCTTGTGATTTACGATGCCGATGATGATAATATGTGTCGGTTGAAGTTGTATACTTTCTGTAGCGATAAAACTTTGTGATGTAACGCTACTTTCTTAGCTTGCGTACGATGACCTGCATACCTCTAGTTAATTAGTTTGCGTACTATATGTTGCATCTAGTTGCTAACCCTTTCTTTTTCGTGTTGATCTAGTATATTTTGTTGCATATGAGATTGTACATCCTGTTGATGAAGATGCATCTCTAAGAGGTACCTAGTTTCTTGATGCCGAAGTGCTATGTCGTGTACGAAGGGAAGGTTCCGGGAGTGTATGAGGAGTGGCATAAGTGTCAGGCGCAAGTGCAGGGGGTCTCGGGCACCAGCCATAAAGGCTTCAAAAGCAGACAAGAAGCACAAGCTAGTTACTTGAGGTTCAGGCGAGCGTGAGAGAGGACTCATGACCGCCGCCTCATGTACTGCATAGTTCCGCTATCACTCATAGTGATAGCACTTCTCGCGTATATCATTGTTTAGATGGATGACGTTGTAGTTGCAAGTATTCGAGACTTGCATGTATCGCTATTTTTGAGATGATGACGACATACCACTTTGTGTTGGGTGATGATTATGATGAGACTATTTGTATGTATATGCTATGATTACATTTGTGGTCTCGCAGACATTTGTATGTGTATGATGATGACACTTGTATGTGCTAAAGATTCTTGTATAAAGCCTGTTCAAATACAAAACAAATATGCAGAAAAAAATTTCAAAAACTACTAAAATTAGCTGTAGCGAGTGGAGGAAAGTTAGCGGAGCGAGTGGAGGAAAGTTAGCGGCAGTGTGACTATAGCAGTAGCGCGTACGGCCAAAGCGCGCTAGAGCTATTAGCAGTAGCGAGCTTCCATGCAGCACGCTGCTGCTACACTTGTATAGCAGTAGCACGGGAGCACACGCGCTGCTGCTACAGGTTAGCTGTAGCGCCTTATTAGTAGCGCCGGTCCCCCGTGCTACTGATATACCTAGAAACCGCGCTACTGCTAGGCTTTTCCCTAATAGTGCACTATAACTGTCACAATGTACTCCACCTCACACGAAGAAGTGAGATAACCTTTTGGCTCACTGATTCGCTGTTGATGGGCCTGCTCCTGAGGAAGAACAACAAGCTATAGGTGCTCGTCCTGGCACTACTAGGAAAAAGCCTACTAATGGCGCATTACCAGTGCGCCATTAGTAGCACGCCACTAGTATATCTTAATAATGGCGCACCAAAGGTGCGCCATTAGTATCTGGTATACTAATGGCGCACCCACTAGTGCGCCATTAGTATGTAACAGCATGTGCTATTAGTGTGCCTCCCGGGGGCCATACGTAAGCATGGCTTTGTCATACTAATGGCGCATTCTCCTCTGATGTGCCATTAGTATCCTTTAGCATACTAATGGCGCACTTGGTGGTGATTCGCCATTAGTATGAATATTTGGTTTATTTTTTTTCCTTTTCTGATTTTTGCGCAGGTTACAAAATATATTATTAGACAGAATATAAAATATATTATTAGACAGAATATAGACAGCAGCACATAGCAACATCAGATTCATTGAATACAATAGAAGATTAGTCTCCGAATACAATTCATCATATTAGTCTTCGAATTCAAAATACCGAACAAAGATAAAACATTACAAGTCTCAAGACCGCGAGTATCGAGTTTGTCTTCACATTACAAGTCGATATCGATCATCTAAACTACCATCACATAGAAGAGAGCTGTGGTCATCACGATGAGCATCATCGCGATCAAACTGGTCTTCATCCGGTTCCTCCAATGCTCCCTCCTCTCTTCCGCTAGATAGCGGGCGTATCTAGATTCGGCCTCCGCCCTAGTGGTGTACCCTTTGTAACTGTTACCGCAGAAACGGTGAACCTGTCTCCGACACTCCTCCCAGTCATCGTAGACTCCGGGAACCTTACCCTTGTACACGACATACGACGGCATCTCTATGCACAAGCCAAACAACAGACAATACATAAGCAATATGTAAGTATGCAACAAAAGGATCGGAAGAGAAAAGCAAGACATTAATAGCACGATTCATGGTCCTACTAATAAATAGCATCGATTACATCTAAGTTGAACAACTATCCAAACCAAAGAGACATACGAATTCATTAAAGTTTAATTACAACATGAGCCAATCAATGTTTCAGAACTACACATCACTACTTTCGACTCGACTCATCGGACAGGAGCGTGGGTGAAGCCGCCGTCTGTCGTGATGGTCATGAAATCACGGGCGTTGTCACCCTACATTTGTAGCGTTTCATCTATCTCACTGTTGGACGGTTGATATCTGAGGAAGAACTGCCCCGCGGTATGAAGGACATCTTGATGGATGATGTCCGCAAACTCCGTCTGGATGCGAAAGAATTCTTGTCTGAGGTCCGCGTCCTGGACTGCCGACAAGCTCGCGGCCCAATCTTTGAGATTATCTGGTGGCAGAAGGTGATGATGGTCCGCATGTGATGGAGGGCGTAGTAGGCATCCCTCTGATCGCCAGGCGGCTGCTTGACTGTCACGACCGGTTTTCCGGGTATAAATTTCCAGAAAATGGCCGTTGTGCTCACCAGCCCCAGGATTACTGTTAGCTGATGAGGCACCAACTTGTTACAGAAATTCCAAGCAAAAGTACAAAATATGTAGTACAAGACCATTCGGGTCTGTGAGTACAACAATTGGTTTCTAGTGGTTGATGGCGGAAGCGGTTTGTGGTTCACCATGGTCTATGGGACTCCATTTCCCACAGGAACAGCTGACCAGGTTAACTCCTATCTTCGCGAGGCTGCTAATACCATTGCCTAGCTTCCGGGGCTGTCATCGCAGCGCTCCTCTCCAAGCAGATATCTGGCCAAGACAATAGCCAGGGACAAGCCAGTGAGTACTTTGAATGTACTCGCAAACATTATGAACACTGGAATAATATATTTGTTAAACATGCACTAAAATATGCTATAATCACATCGTCAGTCATAAATAAAACACCTCTTATGCATGCAAGCAAGTTATTTATATGCCACATGAATAAGTAATGAAGGAGCGGGAATAAAGTGCCGCAGTCGGGCGTTTGTGCGACACCACAAAAACGGTTTATAAAGTAAAATAACAAGCAATGCCACAGTCGGGCGTCTCCGCGACACCTCATAAAGGGCTTATAAAAATAAATAAATAACAGGCAATGCCACAGTCGGCCGTCTCTGCGACACCTCATAAAGGGCTTATAAGTAAATGGAATAACATGCATGCCACAGTCGGGCGTCTGAGCGACACCACCGAAAGGGCTTATAAGTGAACGAAATAACAAGCATGCCTTAGTCGGGCGTCTGAGCGACGCCACATAAAGGGCTTATAAGTAAACGAAGTAATAAACAGGCCACAGTCAGGCGTCTGAGCGACGCCACCTAAAGGGCTGATAAAATAATCACAGTGAATATCCAGGAGGTAGAACCGTCCCAGGGATACTCAATGGATTAGTCCAAAATAATAATAACTATAATCTTCACAAGTCACAAGTCACAATCCAATTTCTGGTTTAACAAACTCTCCTCCGAAGACCGACACTAAGACCGACACTTGGCCCATCCCAGACTGTAGTCCTTAACCATGGACAGGACTATTCGAATAGGTTTAATCTCTGCAGAGGGTGTACTCTTTACCAAGGAGCAACGGATTCCGTTAGTCCATCAGGACTAATTCCCTCTGCGGTCTTTTGGTTGAAACCACACCAATCCGCACACACCAGCCTAACTTACCGGTGTCTGGAAATCACCCACGACACCTGTTAAGCAAAACTCTAAGTGGGGAGGCTACAACCTCGACATAGCATGGGATCACAAAATTTATACTGCGCGCAAACTAGGGAAGCTACCCCTTCGGCTACAACCGAAACACCCATGCCCCCGGGTCAGGTGGCATGCCTATCGGATGCCTCCGGTATCTTCCACCATGGCCTCTCTGTACGGTGTGTGCTAGGAAAGGGGTTGACAACTTACTGAACCATACCCTATCTATGGCAGGGACAAGTGGTAGTACGAAACAAGTATGGGGGTTACCGGAACAAGACTCGATCTATGGTCGACTCAGGAGGTTTTGGGTATTCCCTGCATGATTAGCATAACGAATATATTTCATCAAATGGACAGACTCACCACTCATCGTACCCTTCAAGCCATGCCGGACACACTTGTCTCGACGAGGAACCAGGGACAAGCTCGGGTCTACCGAAGACAGTGACTTTCCCGTTTTCCTTCCAATAGGCATGAACAGCATACGAGGATGATCATTATCACAAACATGCCCTTTTCCAACAGCAAGGAAATTCCAAATAAGCATTCATGCAAATGATCATATCACCACATAAAATAACGAGTTCCACGAATTGAGGTGGTGTCATCAACGTGTCAAGCAATGCATGCAAAATATTATGCCAGGGCTCAGAATGCTTGCCTTCATGTTGTGGAAAGGCAGGGTGCACTCCAAGACTCTTGAAAGTTTCCTTCTCTTCAAAAATCCTATTTTCAAAAATATGCAAATAACACACATTTCAAAAACAGCACAAAAAAGTTGTTTGGAAAATTTTCAAATAAATCTTAAAATAAACTAGACAGAATTTGAGGAAGGTAGGAAAAAGAATCAACTCATTTGGAGTTATACTTAAAAAGATATAACCAGTCAAAGTTCTGGTCAAAATCTGTTTTTAAAAATAAAATAGAAAAAGAAAAACGATTCGAATCGATACGTACACGTCGAAAGCGTAATCTGGAAATACGCCTCCACTTATCCAGCATGGACCACGTGCGAGTCACTGACAGTGGGCCCGCCTGGCCCACTGGTCAGGTTTGACTAGTCTATCTCTCCCTCCTCTTCCTCTGCCCGAACGGATGCGAGGCAACGGCGATCGTCGCCGGTGAACGGCGGCTCCCCGGGGTATCCGAGTGCCGGGATGGATCCGCCACCCCTAGACGGTCCTCCCGGTGGTTGTTGGGTCGGCGGGGATGGAGTGAGCTGCCGGCGGCGAGCTTCGCGGCGGAGGAGGTTTCGGGAGCAGAGTGGTTTTGGTGCTATGGTGGTTCCCGATCAATATCGAGTAGGGGGTTGGGTTCACGGGAGGAAGAGGAAGTTCCTGGTGAAGCGAACGGAGAGGGGGAGGCCCTGGTGGTGCCAGAATGGCCGGGGCAGTGGCGGCGGCTGCAGTCGTCGGAGGGGAAGAAGACGACCTCTTCGGGTCGATTGGCTGCCACGGGGGAAACTGGAGGAGTGTACTGAGGCAGCCTGAGTGCGGGGACGAGCTCGAGCTTCCTTTTATAGGCGAGGCAAGGCGGTTCCGCGGCGGCCGTGGATAAGTTCGCCAGCGAACCGCCCTACTGTGCGCAGGGCGACGTGGCGGTGGTTGGCCAGCTCCAGGGGCTAACGACGACCACTACACTGTCGAAGAAGGCGAGCTGGCGCGCTGTGGTGGTTTGGGCGGTGCTGCCCAAGGCGGTGGCGGATGCGGCCGCCGGCGTGCCGCCAAGAGGGCTCTGGTGGCGGTGCTGTAGGGCACCAGGGCGGGCTGGCGTGTTGTGGCGAGAAGGGGAGCGCGTGGCGTGGTTCTGCAGTGTGGGCCAAGCCAGGGGCGTGACGCGGCGGCTCGTGTGCGCGGCTGCAGTTGGCGCGCTCTGGGCGCGCCCAGTGCACGCCCACCAGCTGCTCGGCGAAATGCCATGGCACTCCAGAGTGCTCGGGGGGGGGGGGGGGGGTTGGCAAGCAACAGGACTAGGCTATTGATAGAGGGGAGATCAAGGGACAAGGTGGTTAGGTCAGGAGACCAAGTTCACAAAGCAAACAAAAACTCATGCCAGTTCTGTCCATGCATTCCAAGTGTTTGACTAAATGCCACAGGCACCTAGGCTATTCTTGGAGGGGCCAAAATCTCCAGATGGTGGTCTGATTAGGTGAAAAAGAGGCTGGTGAGGTTAGTTTGTGAAAAGCACAAACTTGTTAGTGCAAGTTTTGCAAAACCTCAATTCTGGACAGGAGATGAATGGCATTATTCCATGAACCAAAAGTGATCCAATGGGTGCATGCTCTTGGACTTAGGGGTTTAGTAGGGAGGACTACAAGTAGGAAAAGGAATCAAGAGCCAAAGAGCAAGTAAAAATATGGTTGCTGTACAAATCATCAAGTTGGACCAGAATGAAAATGAGGTTGATACACTCATATTTTTCAAATAACATCACTGGGTTTTTGGATAAAGTTGAATCATAAGCTACTACCAACATCCCATAATTTTGGTGGAGGCTAGAAAGAAGTATTTAAATAGGTTGTAGTGCAAAATTACCTACTGGACCAGAGAAGAAAATTTGGTGTAGTGCTCAAAATATTTTATGAATAAAAGATACTTTTGTATAGAAGTGATTTAAAAACATCACATGACATCTCCAAATTTTGGTTGGAATTTTAAGTGAATTTATCAAATGGTTGTAGTTCAAATATGGCCATATAATCTTGGAAAAACCATTTTTTAAGGAATTAAAGATCAAGAAAATTAATTGTGTAATTTGTTCTAAAAAGAAAAGTTTTTCTTGAGAGGTTAAACAATTCCAATAACATATTTGAAAAGTTTTCTTGTTTGGGGAAAAAACTCCATAATAACAAGGGAGAGAATGGTTCAAAAATCAAAAGGAAGCTCAGAAAATAAAAGTTTTAATTTCCTGGCAAAATTTTAATTAATAAAACAAGGTCAAAAATTTTGGGTGTCACAACACTACCCCCCTTAAGAAAGAATCTTGTCCTCGAGATTTGCTAAGGGTTGTTTTGAAAAACAAATACTCCACGGTTACGCGTTTTTTTGCAAGCGGTTGTGAGTCTGCTGCCGTGGTGCTGAGTGAAATTAATCAATTCACATCGTGAGAAGGTGTACGATGCAGCAGCTCCGGGAAAAGAAATCTTACTCCGGGATTATTTGCGAGGGAAATCAGTCAATTTTAAAGGAGCATAAACCACAACAAAAACTACACACATTAGTAGAAGCCAATTAATTGACTCGTCACACAAGCTTAGTGTATCACGCATAAGTTACAACACATAGCTAAATGTTGCAATAATGAACACAACAGCGACGTCTAAAATGGAAACGGTAACTGGACGGGGTCCCGAGAAAACGTCTCTGGTACTGGATACACTCCTCTTCTATCGGGGAAAGAGGATTGACCAGTCGATGAATGCGTTTCTCCTGGTCGGGCCTTAGTGATCTGCCAATGGCGATTTGAGGATTTAAATCCGCGAGGCTCTGGAGATAACCCATCACACGTTGGGTTAAACGTTCTTGAGCGATGACGTACTGGACAAGGTTGGCCAGGACGGGGTCTCTCTCAATTCGTCCACCGGGAAAAGATGTTACTCCTCCGGGTGCTGCACGGCTCGGAAAGTAATAATACCCTCGTTCGCTGGCATAGGGTACCGCGAATCGAAGGCGAGCAAGCGCTTCATATGCAGCAGCTTCTATGGCCATATGTGGGGTTGGCATAGATTTCCCCACTAAGGAGACCTCCGTTGGTTCTTGGTTTAAGTTTACGGGAGGGATGTGCACTGCTGCCCAATATCTCGAGGTGGAAGAGGTGATTCTTGATTTGAACAACTCGTACTGGGGTGGCTGGGTAGCGCCCATGGTACTACAGGTAAAATCCCACAATATCTTGACAAAACTACCCGGGGTTGCATCTGGGGTTCTCATGAATGCTGGGGCTTGGCATGGCAAGAAATGGTTGTGAGGATGGTGCACAAGGTGAGGGGTGCTTGGCAAGGTCATGCGGTGATCTTTTATAGCACTGGAGTTGGGTCACTTTTACCGTGGTGAATGGTAAAGAAACTTCCAGCTCTGCTCCACAGGTTGGGGTCAAGCCACAGATTCACACATTTCACTAAAGTGATGTGTTTCTGTGGGGGTTGTCGGGGAGGTTTTTGGCAACTGTGTCTGGGGTAGAAATTTATAATGCAAGCTGGCATTTCCAGGCAAGGCTACTATTAAAACAGAGGCACGACCACAAGCAGCGTTTATTTACAAGGCCAAACGATTACAAAGCGAGGGTACACTGGGACTCGATACGACTCGGGTGACTTAGTCTACCTCATTCACATCCAAGCGGGCGTGCCTTGTGGATGTTGAGGCTTCTCCGCGGGTCTCGCCGTCGGAATTAGCTGGAGTGGGCTGAGGGGCTGCAGGCTCGGGGTAGCGATGATGACCATCTCGGGGATTGTTGGCCACAACACCGTTGGAGTGTGCTCCCAATATGCGACGAAGCACCTCTGGGGTTATCGCAGCACCTTGGCCGATGGCTGGGGCAGTCCTCAGGGACTCGATCGGGTGTCCAAACAGCACGACTGGGTTGTCGGCGTTGGGCTCGTTCTCTTCTCTCCCCGGGGCTCGACGAACCAGCTCTCCACGAGCTGTGATTAGATGAATGGTGATTTGATCGCATAGTTCCTCTAGAGCATTTACATAGCGCACTAGGTGCAACAATGCAGGATCTGTCTCGTCATCTCCGTTGGCAACTTGGGGTGGTCTGCCATACCCTTCACGTCTGGGGTAGTAGTGGAATGAGCGATAGTTAACTCTGGGCGACAAGTGCCGGAGATGAACTATAGCTTCTCGGGCAGCTATTTGGATGGCTTGTGGCTCAAAGGAAGTTGTCCTTCCGGTGAACCTGTAGGGGCGCTCGGGCGCTAGAACCGTATCGTAAATGTGTATAGTGGCCCAGAATTGGCGGCTCTCACCGCTCATGGACCCTTGGTACACCACATATTCTGGGGGCTCTTCTAACGCATAGGCACGACGGGTGAGGTTTGCGAGTATGGTCACAAAGCCTCCATGGTTGGTTGCTGTGGTCTCATTGTGCACGACGGGACCAGGCATTGTGGCTCGGTTTGGGGTAGCGGCTGTGCTGTGCGGGGTTGAGGATAGCGTGCCCTTTTTATAGGAAAAAGGGGACGGAGTCTTCCTTCGCACGCTTGCGAAAAAGGACTATTCAGGGGCCGGTCACTGGCGCGTGATCGACGGCTAGGTTGGTAGGTTGGGCACCGACTGCCTAAAGGTGTCGGGTCACTGTGCGGCTATCTTGCATGAGAAGCTTGGCCGGGGGTTTGGTTACGGTCTGGAGGTTTGGGTTTGCCTAAGTTTATTGACCTGGCTAAGATAGGATTAGCCAATGGTCAGCCTGGCTCTGATACCAAGTTTGTCACGATCGGTTTTCCGGGTATAAATTTCTAGAAAATGGCCGTTGTGCTCACCAGCCCTAGGATTACTGTTAGCTGGTGAGGCACCAACTTGTTACAGAAATTCCAAGCAAAAGTACAAAATATGTAGTACAAGACCATTCGGGTCTGTGAGTACAAAAATTGGTTTCTAGTGGTGGATGGCGGAAGCGGTTTGTGGTTCACCACGGTCTATGGGATTCCATTTTCCACAGGAACAGCTGACCAGGTTAACTCCTATCTTCGCGAGGCTGCTAACACCGTTGCCTAGCTTCCGGGGCTGTCATCGCAACGCTCCTCTCCAAGCAGATATCTGGCCAAGACAATAGCCAGGGACAAGCCAGTGAGTACTTTGAATGTACTCGCAAACATTATGAACACTGGAATAATATATTTGTTAAACATGCACTAAAATATGCTATGATCACATCGTCAGTCATAAATAAAACACCTCTTATGCATGCAAGCAAGTTATTTATATGCCACATGAATAAGTAATGAAGGAGCGGGAATAAAGTGCCGCAGTCGGGCGTCTGTGCGACACTACAAAAAGGGTTTATAAAGTAAAATAACAAGCAATGACATAGTCGGGCGTCTCCGCGACACCTCATAAAGGGCTTATAAAAATAAATAAATAACAGGCAATTCCACAGTCGGGCGTCTCAGCGACACCTCATAAAGGGCTTATAAGTAAATGGAATAACATGCATGCCACAGTCGGGCGTCTGAGCGACACCACAGAAAGGGCTTATAAGTGAACGAAATAACAAGCATGCCACAGTCGGGCGTCTGAGCAACGCCACATAAAGGGCTTATAAGTAAACGAAGTAATAAACAGGCCACGGTCGGGCGTCTGAGCGACGCCACCTAAAGGGCTGATAAAATAATCACAGTGAATTTCCAGGAGGTAGAACCGTCCCAGGGATACTCAATGGGTTAGTCCAAAATAATAATAACTATAATGTTCACAAGTCACAAGTCACAATCCAATTTCTGGTTTAACAACTTCTCCTCCGAAGACCGACTCTAAGACCGACACTTGGCCCATCCCAGACCGTAGTCCTTAACCATGGACACGGCTATTCGAATAGGTTTAATCTCTGCAGAGGGTGTACTCTTTACCCACGAGCAACGGATTCCGTTAGTCCATCAGGACTAATTCCGTCTGCGGTCTTTTGGTTGAAAACACACCAATCCGCACACACCAGCCTAACTTACCGGTGTCTGGAAATCACCCACGACACCTGTTAAGCAAAACTCTAAGTGGGGAGGCTACAACCTCGACGTAGCATGGGATCACAAAATTTATACCGCACTCAAACTAGGTGGCATGCCTACCGGATGCCTCCGGTATCTTCCACCATGGCCTCTCTGTACGGTGTGTGCTAGGAAAGGGGTTGACAACTTACTGAACCGTACCCTACCTATGGCAGGGACAAGTGGTAGTACGAAACAAGTATGGGGGTTACCGGAACAAGACTCGATCTATGGTCGACTCAGGAGGTTTTGGGTATTCCCTGCATGATTAGCATAACGAATATATTTCATCAAATGGACAGACTCACCACTCATCGTACCCTTCATGCCATGCCGGACACACTCGTCTCGACGAGGAACCAGGGACATGCTCGGGTCTACCAAAGACAGTGACTTTCCCGTTTTCCTTCCGGTAGGCATGAACAGCATACGAGGATGATCAATATCACAAACATGCCCTTTTCCAACAACAAGGAAATTCCAAATAAGCATTCATGCAAATGATCATATCACCACATAAAATAACGAGTTCCACGAATTGAGGTGGTGTCATCAACGTGTCAAACAATGCATGCAAAATATTATGGTAGGGCTCAGAATGCTTGCCTTCATGGTGTGGAAAGGCAGGGTGCACTCCAAGACTCTTGAAAGTTTCCTTCTCTTCAAAAATCCTATTTTCAAAAATATGCAAATAACACACATTTCAAAAATAGTACAAAAAAGTTGTTTGGAAAATTTTCAAATACATCTTAAAATAAACTAGACAGAATTTGAGGAAGGTAGGAAAAAGAAACAACTCATTTGGAGTTATACTTAAAAAGATATAACCAGTCAAAGTTCTGGTCAAAATCTGTTTTTAAAAATAAAACAGAAAAAAACGATTCGAATCGATACGTACACGTCGAAAGCGTAATCTGGAAATATGCCTCCACTTATCCAGCATGGACCGCGTGCGAGTCACTGACAGTGGGCCCGCCTGGCCCACTGGTCAGGTTTGACTGGTCTATCTCTCCCTCCTCTTCCTCTGCCCGAACGGATGCGGGGCAACGGCGATCGTCGCCGGCGAACGGTGGCTCCCCGCGGGTATCCGAGTGCCGGGATGGATCCGCCACCCCTAGATGGTCCTCCCGGTTGTTGTTGGGTCGGCGGGGATGGAGTGAGCTGCCGGCGGCGAGCTTCGCGGCGGAGGAGGTTTCGGGAGCAGAGTGGTTTTGGGGCTACGGTCGGTCCCAATCAAAATCGAGTAGGGGGATGGGTTCACGGGAGGAAGAGGAAGTTCCTGGTGAAGCGAACGGAGAGGGGGAGGCCCTGGTGGAGCCGGAATGGCCGGGGCAGTGGCGGCGGCTGCAGTCGTCGGAGGGGAAGAAGACGACCTCTTCGGGTCGATTGGCTTCCACGGGGGAAACTGGAGGAGTGTACTGAGGCCGCCTGAGTGCGGGGACGAGCTCGGGCTTCCTTTTATAGGCGAGGCAAGGCGGTTCCGCGGCGGCCGTGGATAAGTTCGCCGGCGAACCGCCCTACTATGCGGCAGGGCGACGTGGCGGTGGTTGGCCAGCTCCAGGGGCTAACGACGACCACTACACTGTCGAAGGAGGCGAGCTGGCGCGCTGTGGTGGTTTGGGCGGTGCTGCCCAAGGCGGTGGCGGATGCGGCCGCCGGCGTGCCGCCAAGAGGGCTCTGGTGGCGGCGTTGTAGGGCGCCAGGGCAGGCTGGCGTGTTGTGGTGAGAAGGGGAGCGCGTGGCGTGGTTCTGCAGTGTGGGCCAAGCCAGGGGCGTGACGCGGCGGCTCATGTGCGCGGCTGCAGTTGGTGCGCTCTGGGCGCGCCCAGTGCACGCCCACCAGCTGCTCGGCGAAATGCCATGGCACTCCAGAGCGCTCGGGCGGGGTTGGCAAGCAACAGGACTAGGCTATTGATAGAGGGGAGATCAAGGGACAAGTTGGTTAGGTCAGGAGACCAAGTTCACAAAGCAAACAAAAACTCATGCCAGTTCTGTCCATGCATTCCAGGTGTTTGACTAAATGCCACAGGCACCTAGGCTATTCTTGGAGGGGCAAAAATCTCCAGATGGTGGTCTCATTAGGTGAAAAAGAGGGTGGTGAGGTTAGTTTTTGAAAAGCACAAACTTGTTAGTGCAAGTTTTGCAAAACCTCAATTCTGGACAGGAGATGAATGGCCTTATTCCATGAACCAAAAGTGATCCAATGGGTGCATGCTCTTGGACTTAGGGGTTTAGTAGGGAGGACTACAAGTAGGAAAAGGAATCAAGAGCCAAAGAGCAAGTAAAAATATGGTTGCTGTACAAACCATCAAGTTGGACCAGAATGAAAATGAGGTTGATACACTCATATTTTTCAAATAACATCACTTGGTTTTTGCATAAAGTTGAATCATAAGCTACTACCAACATCCCATAATTTTGGTGGAGGCTAGAAAGAAGTATTTAAATAGGTTGTAGTGCAAAATTACCTACTGGACCAGAGAAGAAAATTTGGTGTAGTGCTCAAAATATTTTATGAATAAAAGATATTTTTGTATATAAGTGATTTAAAAACATCCCATGACATCTCCAAATTTTGGTTGGAATTTTAAGTGAATTTATAAAATGGTTGTAGTTCAAATATGGCCATATAATCTTGGAAAAACCATTTTTTTTAGGAATTAAAGATCAAGCAAATTAATTGTGTAATTTGTTCTAAAAAGAAAAGTTTTTCTTGAGAGGTTAAACAATTCCAATAACATATTTGAAAAGTTTTCTTGTTTGGGGAAAAAACTCCATAATAACAAGGGAGAGAATGGTTCAAAAATCAAAAGGAAGCTCAAAAAATAAAAGTTTTAATTTCCTGGCAAAATTTTAATTAATAAAATAAGGTCAAAAATTTTGGGTGTCACATTGACGCAGCAGAACTTCGTATTGTGTGAGAACATGTGCTTGCCGTACTTACGAACTGGCCTGGTGAAGGTGCCTCCAGATTTGGCGTTGCCGGGGAGAACATCATCAAGAACTTTCTTGACATTTGTGTAGTCTATCTTGGAGTTACGGTTCGGGTCAAAATACGTGGCCATGGAATATTTCGGGCTTAAGAGGATGAGTGTGCAATGTGTGTCACTGCACAGAACACGGAATGTTAGAAAAAAAGAACGATCAAAATCTAAGAAATCATATGTTACAGGGCGGTTAAGGGATGACTTACTCGGGAAAGTAAGCCACAAGGAAGTTATCCTTATCTGCGTTTGCCAGAATGACGCCTTCGAGGTGTGAACTCGCAACTTGGCGGTCCCCAGCGCTGCTCAAGTGCTTGGCACGCATGTAGAAGGGGTCGACTATCACGATGTCCGGGGTCTTGTCTCTAATGATCCGCATCTGCATGCTCAGCGAAAACAGCCAAACGAAGGTGTAGTGCAGCAGATGAAGGTCAAACATAGCAAAGATGTCATCAAACCACAGGACGATCGTACCCCCGATGTCGCCATCCACAAAGCCCTTGCCCTCTGGCACCTTGGCCACGAAAACCGGGTATGCCACATCCTTCTCTCTGAGACGCCGCTTCTCCAAAGAAAGAACACTGTCGTGCAGACTCCGCATAGCACCGGTTGCTGCATTCAGCATATTTGGCGGTAGCATCGCCCTACCTGCCACATGCACCCTCCTCGAGATATCCTTAGGTGAAGGTGGCCCGTCCTGAGCACGGATCGAACTCAGTGCCGGCTGGCTCGCACCGGCGCTCTTGTTAGTCTTTCGTTTCCGTCCCTTCTTCTTGATCTCCTATAATGGGACCGAGTTCTGCTCACAGACCGCCTTCTTGCACGTGTTGGGGCTGATAATATTTCGCAGCTCAGCTATCTGAGGCTCGGTGAAGGCGGGAGCTAGAGGCGTGTCCTGAGAACTGAACGCCGGACGACGCCTGTTGCAATTGGATTTCTCTGCCGTACCAGCTAGATCGTGGTCTTCTTGGTTGGGTTCTTGAGAAAGAGGCCCGCAGAACTCGTCAACGTACCCATGTTCGGCAAAGTACTTATCAACTTTGGTAAATGTACCGTTGTCATTGTCGTCGCCGTCCGAATCCTGTGCCATAGGGCTGTCCGGATCCTATGCCATAGGGATGTCCGGCAGGTCCAGTAGCGTTGCGGCGTTCTTGCCATGGCTTGGCACCGGCACGACTGGCGGTCTTGTCTGTGGGGTGGTGTCCCCCGCCCCCAAACGAATCTGGCTCTTTGGCCAAAGCAGGGGCCAGTTTACACAGGTGCTGAGGGTCATCTCATCTTCTTCGTCGGCCCCAGCGGGTCGAATCAGAGGTAACAGCTCGTCGCAGCCTGGCAGCACCCGAACCACTTCAACCCTATACATTGTGGGTGGCATCGAATTACCGTGGAACATGGGGTTGCCCGGTTGAACGATTCTGCCCTTGGCGACATCGACCAACTCGGCGCCCACGAAGTGCAGAAGAGTGCAAGGAACGTCGGTGGTGCCCTGCGAAAACATGTACAAGTCGTCAGGGATGCCCAGTCAAAGGCAAGGAGATGAAGTCATCGGCCGAGAGGCTTAGTTACCGTGATGCCGTCGAGCTCGGCTAATGTCGAGGCACCGCCAACGGCGGGCGTGCAACTGACGGAGGGGGCGCTTGCTGGCGAGGTGCCGGCCGGTGTACACCCGGGTGCATTAAGCTCCAATGCCCGTGCCGGCGCCGGAGACACAAATACCGCCTCTGCCGGAGACACCAATGGCGCCGCCTGCGCGCTGTGCGAGTTGCTGGCCGTGAAGCTGGGAACCGGGGGAGGCTCCTGTTGGCCGCCCGCAATCCACGTCGTCAGCCCATGAATCAACGTAGGCACCATGGCGTTGAGCGTCGTTCCAAGTTGTTGTTGCACTTGCTCTTGGACAAGCTCCGGAATCTGCGCCACTTGTGCCTTGAGTTCTTCAACCTCGCGCGTCTGGCTTTCCGAGCTGGTCCTTTTTTCCTTCCGCACCCCAGCGGTATAGTATGACCCCCATTTTGTGGACAAGACTTTGCCGGCCACACGACCAGCTGACGTCGGCTTAGTGAGCTTATCCTTGTTTTTCATTACGTTCAACGCCCTATTTAAAGGGGTGTCGAAAGGGGAGCTCTGAGACGACCCCGCGCTACTGCTTTCATTGTCCTGCAAAAGGAACGTGAACCATTTAGAAATATTGGGGATTAATTAGAGTGCCACCATATGGAGCTATTTACGCGGGGGTGTATTCCTTACCAGAAGAAGCTCAAGCGCCCTGGTCTTCGGATCCGTGGTAAGCTCCTTTGTTATCGGGTCCTCCTTGTACCGGGCCCTGACATAGTTCCTGGTCTGCTTGTCACCGCTGTATTTCTCGAAGCGGGGCGGTAGGCCTTGCTCAGCACGCTTCGCGTCCTCCTTGTCCCATATAGGCTCCGCCACTCTGTAACCGCCGGGACCGAGTTTGTGTTCCCCTAAGTTCAACTCCCGCATTCCTTTCCCCCACTTACTTGATTCGGAGGTTGCGGGGCTCTCGCATTTGATCTTGAACTCCTTGTAGTCATCTTCGCTCATCAAAGGATATGTCGCCTTGATCTTGTCATAACTATCACCTTTATCAATCATTCTCTTCACCACGCTTCTCCAAGTAGACAGGGTCGTGCTCATCTTCGTGAGGGCGGCACTGTTCACTTTATTCCCTGAGAGGCGTGTGTTTTCAAATTCGGCGGGGAACTTGTATCGTTCGTGCAGCTTCATGAAGAGGAGGTTGCGCAAATTCCCTCGGTCCTTATGCCTAAGGTTCTCGGTGTTGATCGAGACGGTGCTCCGGAGAATGCACCCGAGCTGAAGCGAGTACCCCTTGACTATATGTTTGGGCTCCGTTGGATTCCCGTCGGAGTCCACTTGAGTGAATTCCTCCTTGAGGGTGCAGAGCGCATTCGGGCGCCGGTCCTTCCTTTGCTTCTTCGGTTGGCTGCCATCTGTGTGTGCGCCGCCATCATCAGTGGTGGCATCCTCGGTGGCACCATCAGTGGTGTCATCCCCGACGCCACTAGGGGTTGTGTAACCAGAATCGGTGTCTTCCGCAGCGTCCTCATAGCGGTGAGGTTGTTCCTCCATCTCCTGGGACAGCTCCTAGAATGGCTTGCCGCCCGAACCACCGGCCTCATCGTTGTGGGCCATGTTTCGCTCTAAATAGGAAAAAAGTTAGGTCAAAAAGTCGGTTATTGTCAAGGAACAAGATCATGGTCTCATCATTTAGGGTTTGTCGACACCGAGGCACCCTGAAAGCCTAAGCTTTCATCATTTAGGGTTTGTCGATGCCGAGGCACCCTAAAAGCCTAAGCGTACATCATTTAGGTTCTCATCGACACCGAGGCATCCGGGGCAGCCAAGTTAAGTTTTCATCATTTAGGGTTTATCGATGCCGAGGCACCCTAAATGCTAAGTTAAGTTTTCATCATTTAGGGTTTATCGATGCCGAGGCACCCTAGGTTGGGCCTAATCACTTGGCACTAATCACTTGGCTCTATTGCCACCTATGGTTTAATACAGCAAGAATAAAGGGGCAGTTGATCCTACTTAATTAAGTACTAAGATACCGCGGCCCATGCATTAGTAGCAAGTACCTCATATGTCCGATTTTTAGCAAAGTCATGCTAAAATTCACGGAAAATTTCAGCATGACCTTTGCTAAAAATAGGACATATGGAGTACCCAAATTTGCCGGAACGGAACTTAATCGACATTCCGGCAAACTCAAGGGCCTCTCGGGGTACCTGCAAAATCATCACGACACGACGGTCGGAGACAAAACCTAGCAAACTAGCACCACAATGTGCCTCTACTTTCATATGGATGAAAAGGCCACAGACCATATGGTCCTCTGCTTTCATATGGACAAAAATCAGCTGAACTTATGTGAGCTTCCATTCCAGATCTAATAGGTCACCCAACAAAAAATCATCAATAGTTTTAGCTGAAAAAATCATGGATTGTTGTTAACTGAAAATTAGTGAAAGAAACTGTTGCTGATCATGGATTACTGTTAATTAAAAATAGAGCATCTGGCTTGTCTTATCATGTTCACTAAGTCCACAAAAATGAATAGGTTCAGTAAAGTTGAAGTACTCAACACTGAACACGGTTCAGAGCTCACTACACTACACTACATCGTGCAATGGTTCAGACCTCACTACACTAGAACAAGCTCACTACACTACACTACACTACACATGCTTAAACTCTAAACCTAAACAAACACTAGCAATGCCAGACCAAGACTTTGCTGGAAAATTCGAAGAAGTATTTATGAGTTTTAGCTGACCTGAGGAACTCTGCAAGAATGGTTAGGTACCCCTGATAAAGGCAGTAAAACAGAAGGCAATGCAATATGTAAACTACCTCTGTTTCTAGGCAACAAGAGTTATCATCAGTTTAGTTTGGTTACACCTCAAAATTCAGTTTAAAATTTGTTCTTCTACTCAAATACAGAGCACTTTTCTGAATATGAATTTACTGTCGAAGCAAATAAACTTCTAGCTGTTGGTTATGGTTGATGTTTAAAATATAGAGTACTTATGACAATCAACAACATGTATATCCATGCTACCATCTCTAGATGTTGGTCTTATACTTGTTTTTTTAATGCAACTATGCAGGTACCTGTGGCAAGAACCTCTTCACTGAAAGAACATGAGAAAAACATGTGCTATTTAATTAGGAAAGTAGGACCAAACTACATTCACCTGTCAAATGATGTTCCCATTCATCTAGCAATACAAAAAACACAGAAATTGCAAGGTCTGGACTGAATGCTTTTGAGTTTATTAAGTACCTTCAGTTCTGAGCTTTAAATGTCAAAAGAGCTTCACAGAATCTTGAATCCTCCAAATCACTCTTAACAGTTCTGCATTGCACAAAGGCAGCAATGAGCCAATGATATCGGTAGCAATAATAGGTGCTGCAGTTATATAACTTATCAAACAGGCCCAACTTAGTTAGCATTCTATCTGCACAACTGGCCAAAGAAAACAGATGAACTATTCATAAACCCATGGAAGTTTATTGGACCACTGTTCATAAACAAATAATTGGACCATTGTTCATCTGTTTGTTTATCAGTATTTCTAGGTTTACAAACTCCAGCATTCAAGCAAAACAAACATTCAGTAAACACACATTCAATCAAAACAGGTGTTGACTTAACCTACAACATTCTGTGTAAACACACATTCAAGCAAAATACACATTCACTTTTTGAACTCCCGGAAAAGCTAGACTCCTGGTATGAACAACTAAACAAATCTTGTTCATTTGAATGGGGTTACACAGATCATGCACACTGGAAAAAAGCTTATCCATGCCTAAACACTATAACTTTACATGGAAACAAGCAGTGGCATGAACTATATACCCCCTAGTACGAAAAAAGCTTCACTCATTAGTGCAAAAAATGCACTATTATTGCTGGACAAGAATACACTGCACTAATACTGATAGTAGTTCACCATTCCAACAAGAAAAAACACAGAAATTGCAGTACACCGACGGGAATGGAGAGGAAGGGTGGAGAGGGAGGAAGGAGGAAGGAGGAGAGGTACTTGGGCGGGCGCGGCCGGTCGCCGGAGGGGTCGGGTCGGGGTTGGGGTCGGGGTCGGCGGCGGCGGCGGCGTCGAAGGGATGCCTCGGTTGGTCGTGGGGAGGCTGGCGGCCACGGCGAGGTCGCGGAGGCGTCGGCGATGGAGGAGCTGCAGTGGTGGGGGCGCGGGGGCGCCGGCAGCGGTGGCGGCGGCTAGGAACCCTAGCTGTCGCGCTCGGGAGGGAGGTTGACGCAGGCGGGGCCGCGGGGTGAGGGGGACGGCGAGGGCGCGGGCGCGGGCGGAGGAGGGACGGTGAGGGAGGTGGTCGGGT
The DNA here is from genome assembly GCF_056163025.1 of Triticum urartu. Classification (NCBI taxonomy): domain Eukaryota; kingdom Viridiplantae; phylum Streptophyta; class Magnoliopsida; order Poales; family Poaceae; genus Triticum; species Triticum urartu. The sequence continues at coordinate 599,829,221 of NC_141878.1, forward strand.
GCGGCGGGAGAAGCGAGCACGGCCGAGGACGGCGAGCACGGGGGAAGTGGGACGGCGGTGGTACGTGGTCAGGCGCGGGTGAGACGAGGCAGGGGAGGGATTAGAGAGAAATGGAGATTGGGGATTTTAGTGAGGGGGGAGGCTTAGCAATGGCGCACCACCCAGGGATGCGCCATAAGTACATCCATAGCAATGGCGCACCACCGAGGGGTGCGCCATAAGTAATTTAATCTAGCCCTACTTGTAAGGTTATATACAACCTAACCCTATCTACAACGGACCCCGCCCACTAGCCCGATTGGTCAATACGCAGCACACACAAACCAGGAGGTCCTGGGTTCGATTCCCAGGCTCCCCAATATTATTTTATGCATTTTAAATCATGTTTGATATTTATTTGTGTTTAAATATGTTCAAACTTGTTTAAATCATAACCGTAATATTTTTTTATAAAAACAGTAATAACCCCCCAGGGGTGTGGGGGGCCGGGTGCTCGTCGGCGGCGGTGGAGCGGGGGAGGGTTGCGGTGGAGCTAGCTAGCGGGGGAGGGTGCGGATGGGATCGAGATCGAGATGGAGGGGGAATCGAGATCGAGATGGAGGGGGATCGAGATCAAGTGTCCTCATGAATTCAAAAAGTGCCCATGAAATTTAAAAATATTCATGATATCAAAAAGTGCCCATGAAATACAATCGAGAAATGAAGACTACGATTTAAATACAATCGATCTTAGCTAGTTATCTGTTCACAATCTTCTTGCCCTTCTTTTTCGCAAATGGAGTTCTTCTGTGGAACGGACGTCCTTTACGTAGGGTGGTCCTGCTTCTTTTTGTGGTGTGTGCTGCTACTTCATCGTCGTCGTCATGTTCGATCTTCGGGTCGCCGTACTTGTCGAAGTCTTGCTCATTGGCTACTCCATCCATTCCGATGATCTTCCTTTTGCCTCTCCTCACGACAACACGACTGGGCTTTGATGGGTCGGTAATGAAGAAGCATTGGTCCACTTGGGAAGCCAGTACCCATGGCTCATTTTTCGCGGTGACGTTTGCGCCCGCGGTCTTGGATTTGGCTTCGGGTATAACCATGGTGGTGAAATACCAGTCTTCTTTTAGGACGCTCTTGGTCCATCTGGCACGGAACATCGGGACCTTCTCTCCAGCGTAGCTCAGCTCCCAGATCTCCTCGATCCTTCCGTAGTATCTGTCCTTGTCATTGCCGGTGTAGGATTCCACCGTTACCCCGGAGTTCTGATAACCATCACTCTTCATGTCCTTGTCCTCGGTGTAGAATGTGTAGCCATTGATATCGTACGCCTCATAGGTCATTAGGTTGTGCTCGGCGCCCCGTGACAAGGCGAATATGAGTTGTTCTTCCGCGGAAGAATCCTCATGTAAAGGGTACGACAGAAGCTTCTGCTTGAACCAACGCGTGAAACATGAGTTTTGCTCTTTGAGTATATCTCCGTCTGTCCTCTGTTGGCCTCGGTGATTGTATGTCTTCTCAATAAAGGTTTTGTGCTCTACCACCCAAGGATCGACCACGTCTATGTGTTGTAGCGCGACTAGGTTTGCTCTTTCAAAGTCGGCGCGTCGACCCTCGAAGTCGACATGCATTTCGCGGCGACCCTCACGGTGACCCCATCCAGCGAGCCTGCCGAGGTGCCTGTTGACGGGCAGACCAACGGGGTTCTCGATGCCTAGATAATTCGTGCAGTAGGATATGCACTCTTCGGTTAGAAAGCCCCTGGCTATACTTCCCTCTGGACGTGACATGTTGCGAACGTATCCTTTGATGACACCATTCATCCTTTCGAACGGCATCATGCTGTGCAGGAACGTCGGCCCGAGTTGGATGATATCCTCCACGATATGGACCAGCAGATGCACCATAACGTCGAAGAATGCGGGCGGGAAGTACATCTCAAGCTCGCATAGTATCACCACTATCTCTTCCTGTAGCCTTCTGAGTTGCCTCACGCCAATCGACTTCCGAGAGATGACATCGAAAAAGTTGCATAGGCCAAATAGCGTTTCACGGACGTGCGCGTCCATGATCCCACGGATTGCAACTGGAAGTATCTGCGTCATCAGCACGTGACAGTCGTGAGACTTCATCCCGCTGAACTTCTGCTTCGCTGGGTCTAGGTATCTGCTTATCTTCCACGCGTAACCGTAAGGAAGTTTTACTCCTAGGAGGCAGGTGAAAAACTGCTCGATCTCCTCCTGACTTAGAGTGAAGCACGCGGGAGGGTGGTCATTTCCGGTCTTCTTAGCCTTTTTGCCTTTGCGATGACTTTCTGTGTCCTGCTTTGCCTCATCATCATCATCATCATCATTAGCATGAAGCTCCTGCCTGATGCCCATTGATTTCAAGTCTGCCCTTGCTTTCGGCCCATCTTTGGTCCTCTCTGGCATGTTGAGTAGGGTACCAAGCAGACTCTCGCACACGTTCTTCGTGATATGCATGACATCAAGGCTGTGAGGCACACGGTGGATCTTCCAGTACGGCAAGTCCCAGAAAACAGACCTCGTTTTCCATACCTTCAGCAGCAGCTCTGGTGCCTTTCGCTTCTTTCCCGGCTCTGGCGCCTTTTGCTTCTTTTCCGGCAGTGGGCAGTCTTTCCAATTTTTCAACAGCTCGTCTATTTCCTCGCCGCTCCTCGTACTCGGGCGTTTTTGGGGTTCGGTTTCACCATCGAACAGATCCTTGCGTTTCCTCCATGGGTCATCATCGCGAAGCCACCTTCGATGTCCCATGAACACGGTTTTCGAAGACCCGGGATCTCTATCTAGCTGCCGATACGTTGGGTCATCCATGCACCTTACGCATCCAGAAAATCCGTGGACTACCTGCCCCGCGAGATATTCGTAACCGAGATAGTTGTGCACCGTCATGAGCAGTGCGGCTCTCATAGGGAAATATTCTTTCTCTGTGGCGTCCCACGTATTGGCTGGCGTGTTCCACAGTGTGTCTAGCTCCTCCTTCAGCAGCCCCAGATACAGATTGATGTCGTTCCCTGGTTGTTTCGGCCCTTCAATTAGCATACTCATGTGAATGTACTTCCTCTTCATGCACAACCAGGGGGAAGGTTGTACATCCACACAAACACATGCCAGGTACTATGTGTGCTTCTCTGGCTGCCAAACGGATTGACTCCATCGGTGCTCGCGCCCAGCACGATGTTCCTTGGATCCTTCCCAAATTCTGGGTATTCGAAGTTCAACGCTTGCCACTGGCTCGCATCCTTAGAGTGACTCAGCATCTTGTCTTTTTTATTTATCTCCGGATCATTTCCGTCATCTTCCCGCTTCTTCTCCTCCCTATCCGCGTGCCAACGCAGGAGCTTTGCTACCTTAGGGTCCGCGAAATACCGCTGCAGACGAGGAGTGATCGGAAAGTACCACACCGATTTTCAAGGAGCTTTCTTCCTCTTCTTGTATCGAGTGACGCCGCACACCGGACATATGGTAGACTCCGCGTGCTCATCCCGATAAATGATACAATTGTTCATGCACACATGGTATTTCACGTACGGTAAATCCAGAGGACACACGATTTTCTTCGCCTCCTCGAAACTGGTCGGGCACTTGTTCCCCTTGGGAAGACGTTCGTGCCAGAATGACATGTTCTCGTCGAAGCATGCGTCGGTCATTTTGTGTTTTACCTTCATCTCCAGAGCCATGAGCGTTACTTTCAGGCGGGTATCCTCAGGCCTGCATCCTTCATACAATGGAGTAACCGCGTCTATCTCCAGTTGATCCAGCTTGGCTTTCTCTCAGGCGGCAGCTCTTGCGTTATCCGTCTGCTTGAGAAGCAGCTCTTGAATATGAGGGTCCTGCACCCAGCCTCCATCGTCGTCTGCTCCGGCATCTTCATCTTCATGATCATGCCCTTCGTCTTGATCTTCCTCATCATCATGTACGACATCTTCTACATGATGACTGTGTACAGCATCACCGTCGTGATCATGTCCTGGAGATTCTTCGTCTTCTCGCCCGCCCTCGCCACGGTGGTACTTGTCTTGTTGCCCTTCCTCATTTCTTGCCCGGCCCCGGCCATGGACGACTTCATAGTCATCTTCATCACCTTGCCACCGATAGCCATCCATGAAACCACGCAAGAGCAGGTGGTCCCGCACCTGCCCGAAATCCGGGTCCGCAATAAGGCTCTTCAGCTTGCATCTTCGACACGGACATCTTATCTCCGTCTCGTTCTTTTGAAGCATCTCGGCCTTCGCGGAGCTCAAAAACCTATTCACGATGCCTTCAGTCATCGTGCGGACCATGGTCGCCTGCGGGGTAGAGCAAAACGATATTTTAGAACCAAGAAAAAATTTGGCATGACCTTCCCTAAAAATAGGACCAAAAAGAATGCATAGTGCCAAAATTCTAGCCGAAACGGAAATGAATCAAAATATTCCGGCAAAATATTGGCAACTATCGCATTTCAAGTACCGGTACCTTCAAACACAAACATATATGCAACACCACAAACATACATAGATCTAGCTAGGCCACAAAAAGTGCATGTGCACGTTGTTGGAGCGAGTTAGGGAGAAAAAAAGTAGATCTACATCATGAAGATAGCTTTCCCTTACTTACCTATCAAAAAAAGGTAATTTCACCACTTAATTTTGATGAATCTATGGTGGAAATGAGGTGAGGAGGAGGAGATGGCCGAAAGCTTGGAGAAGGAGGTGGAGGAAAAGTGGGGAAAGTGAGTGGGTAGGTGTGGGGCTGTCCAAAATATCTTATTGGGGTCCCAGGTTAATAATGGCGCACCACCGGCAAATGTGCCATTAGTAACCCTGGTTACTAATGGCGCACCAGCAGGTGGTGCGCCATTAGTAGTTTTGCAAAAAAATATAAATAAATAAATAAATATACTAATGGCGCACCTTGTACAAGTGCGCCATTACTAGTTTAAACTAGTAAAGGCGCACTGTGAGAAGATGCGCCATTAGTAGTTTTGCAAAAAAAATTTGCAGTAATGGCGCAATGTCTGCTCGGTGCGCCATTAGTACTTATAACTAGTAATGGCGCATTGTAGACCTGATGCGCCATTAGTATGTATGGAAAAATGGAAAAAAAATTAATACTAGTGACGCACCCTGTTTCTGGTGCGCCATTAGTGTCTTCCACACTAATGACGCATCACAAACAGGTGCGCCATTAGTATATAAGTAATGGCGCACTACTTTCCTGGTGCGCCATTAGCCCTTTTCCTAGTAGTGTGGAGTCCACAACGCCAACGTGGTTGGAGAAGTGTATCCGACTAGCTAGGTTCTCGCCATTGCGATGGCCATATACACATCCATGCGTGATTGAGTCCGCGAAGTACTGGAGCAGTTACTTGATATAGAGCACTATGTGTTTGCATGTACAACTATTGCAACCAAGTGCCTTACTGATGCAACGGAAATAGAGCACTCCATCTTACTGTCACCAAAGCCCTTATCTAGCCTCACCCGACATAACTAACCACCACCTACGCTAATTTCGAAGGTCCAATCAACCCCAACATAACAAATATCCTCAAAGCCGCATAGATAAATTGCCTCCCTAAACCCTGCCACATGGGACACATCTCGTTCATTCAGACCCATTTGTTCTTCTCTAAGTAACACCTCGTTAAAATCTCCTACACACATCCATGGTAGAGTGGACCCACTACGGAGTCTAATCATCGTATCCCACATTTGTTGCCTCAAGCTCCGATTGGCTTCACCATAGATGCAAGTTAATCTCCATTCATGTTTTCTTGGAACTGAGGTAACCGTGTTAATATGATTAGTCTTCCTAAGGCTCAGTCGACCAGGACTTTGTTAAGTCTCAGTTAATACTATGTCCATGAGATCTTACATTGAGACTCATGTAAAATTTTCTTTTTAGTTTTTTTATTTCTCTCTTGCATGTTATGTCACTTGACTGAGACTTGGTTAAATCTCAGCCAACTAAGACCTAGCCACATCCTAATATGATACGTGGAAAAGTTTTTAACTCGCAAATTTACATTGTCCCTCCTGAAAACTGCTAGTTCACAACTTCTTCCGCTACTAGCTACTGCAAATCCACCATCGAAACCTAACAATATTGTCAGGTCTTGATGTACTTGTGTTTCCACGATACAAAGCACCGACGGCACACATTTCCTGATGAGCTCCCGGAGCACACTCGTTGTGGGATCGCCAACCCTGCGACATTTGCCAAACAAAGTTCTCATTGATTTTGGCCGCCTCACTCGTACCATAATCAATGTCAGCATCTCCTTCTCCTTCCCCTTGTCTCCTTCTCTTCACAATGGGTGCCTTGCCCGCTGTAGGCTATCCATTGCCACCGGTGTAACCCCCTCGATTTGCAGCACCGTCCCTGCAACCGTACCTGGTTGGCGCGGTCACCGGCGTCCCGGACGGGCACAGCGAGGTCGTAGGAGCTGCTCTCGGCGTAGTACTCCACCGCGTCCTTGTTCTTGTCGTCTGGCTGTTGCCACACGCTGCTGGGCGCGCCCTGGAAGCGTTCCTGATGAGCAGAGCAGAGACCGAAACTGTTCATAACAGAGCAAAACAGAGCCGTTCATGCTGGTAAAAGCAGAGGACCTGCCATGATCGGAAGGGGGATGAGGAGGGGCACAGGGAACGATCACGTACCATGGTGGCGGAGCGCCATGGGAGCAAGGGCGTGGCCGCCTGGAGGAAAGCCTTGAGATTTCTGCTGGTCTTCGTCTTTAGCAATCAGATCGATTGCACGCATCAATGTTCACAAGAATCTGTGTGTGTTCTTCGCCCCGCCGATCAGCGTAGAATCGGATGGAATGGGTCAAGATTGCGGGAGACGCCGAGCTGAAATAGCAATTGATACTAGTTTCTAGTGGTGCTAGCAAGCTGACGTGAGGTAGGAGGAGACGGTGGATAGCTAGGTGATGAGAAAAATTGGGCGCCGGTTGATTTGCAGGGAAGAAGAAATACAACCATGTAAATCGCTTGGGGGCGATGGAGGTGGTGCCAATGCCAGCAACTCATGGCTGTGGGCTGTGGGGATTCGCGAGCAGTGGAGGAGATCCAACACCCACTGTGCTGTCGCTGCTGTCCACACACGCACGCGCTCCGTAACAAATGCACTACTGGCTTAGCTTAACTGCTCCATGTGACGTGGTACTGCCTAGCTAGCTCGCTAGCGGCCAGGCAGTGGAGATGGAGGAATTCCTGCGTGTGGATGGTGGCGAGCTGAGTACACCGCACCACATGCCCTGCCGTCTTGCTGGATGATGGCGGTCTATGGATGATGTGTATGCAATTAACCAGGACGGTTTGAAGAGATCGAGCGCACTCGCGATGTGAGACCCAAGAAAGTAAGAAAGGGAAAGGGTTTTGGATAAGGCGACCGGGATACGAGCGACCGAAAAGTGGGGGTAGGGGGGCGGTGACAGCGGGAATAGAGATTTTGTTCGGTGAATTTGACTCAGGACAAAGCTAGAATTCACAGTAATTTGAGACCGGAGACATTGGCGGAGCCAGCATGTTAGAGTTGGGTTCGGCTGGACTCAGCGTAGTTCTATGCTAATCTACTAATAAGTTGACAGAGCGAGTACTAAATCACTAGACGTAGAGCATCGACAGCCCGACGTTGCAAGTCTGGCTCCTCAAACATCCACGGACACCATCGGGCGTGTCCACATACAGTGACTAGTCATGCTTTAAATTAGTCACTCTGCATCCACATCTCTCATATTTTAACTCCTAAATTCATACAAAGCATGCAAAATCCTACATACTACATACTATATGCTACCCTAGCTACTCATTTTGTCGGAGATGTCCATGACGACGGTGCCGGTCGCCGGCTGGACGGGCGGGTAGGAGGACTCCAGCTTATCCTCCTTCTGCTCGACCTCATCCATGTAGGCGAGCATCTCCGCCTCCTCGGCGGCCTCATGCGCCTCCATCTCCTACCGGTGACGGCGTCTGGCCTCCGCAGCCGATGCCGATCGGAGGGAATCAGGGATGGCCTGCAGATCCGCGTCGCCAGCATCCTCCCCATCCTCCTTCTCCTCCTCCTCCTCTTAATCATCCTCCCCCTCCTCCTCCTCCTCCACCACCTCCACTTTCTCCTCCTGCTCCGAATCCACTGCATCCGGAGCTAGCCACGCGGTGATCCGGGCTTCGCGCCTAGCCCAGATCTGTTCAAGGAGCTCGAGCCGGCGCTCCGGCGTCAGAAATGGCTCGCTCCTCAGCCAGCGGCGTGGGGGCATGGCTACTAGGTGGACGTGTGGAGTGAAAAGTGGCGGCGGTGGCGGACAGGCGGACGAAAATGTGGATGGATGGTAAGGTTTTGGTGCCTCCGGTCAACTTAAAATAGTCAGGCTAGGCACTATGTGGCCCGCAGGAGCTGTGCCACGCGGCGCCACCGGTCCGACGGAGGAGACGAGCTTCTGACCGCCGGGTTTTCAGGCATTTCTGGCTGGGACCCCGCCGTCAGTTCGACGTGGGGGGCGTGCCCGAGCTGTATATAAGGGGTGCCTGTCAGCCTGGGCGTTTGAGGCCCGCTTGAGGGGCCGTCTGGGTCAAAAATCGTGACCGTTCAGTGACCGGGCAGCCCGCCCAGACGTATGAAGCGGGTTTGGGGCGCCCGGCTGTAGATGCTCTTAGGCTATCTCTATTTCTTTTGATCGAATTGTTTGATAGAGGCGAACCATTGAGCATTTGCATTAGCATCGTCACTCACTAGGGAAGTATGAGGTTAATTTAGTTACCATAGTTGCTAGATTGTACATTCACATTTTTCTATTCGGGAATAATTCTCAATATATGCCGTGAATACACAAGTCCGTGTTGTATCAAGTGAGTTTGAGTGGTACCGATTTAGTTTCGAGTGGGTTAGTGAGGTATCAAGTAGCTAGTACTATCTCATCGTTGGGCCCATAGTTTCGGCATGGATACAACCTCTTAGTTGTGTGCATCGCTTGATTCAGAGGAGGAGGTCTATCCTTCTTTTTACAAAAAAAAGACTTATGCATGTATGTGTATGGGGAGAAGACGATGAAGAAGATGACCAGCGATGTCCCTCGCAAAACAAAAGACCAAGCATGTGAGTATGATTGTGATCAATATGGGCGTAGATCCTATGACTCAAGTCATGTGACTTTCAGTTACTTGACATGTGGCCTAGGTTGTTAGAGGACCCAGATGTCAATGACTGCTATGTCACCTCACTTAATTTAGAGGATCTGGACATGATCGGTATAGTATTTGTGGGCAACATGACGATTCCTTAAGCACTTACTTTTTGTGTGTGTAAATTTGCTCGTGCAGCCTGGGCCATAGTGTTGACGCTCAAAATTGGCACAGTCATAAAATTATCATAAGTTATATCAAGAACAATTCAAACTTATGATTGGAAGTCACCTTGGAATGTCTCTCTTCGAGAAGATCAAGATGGATATCAAGATAATCTAAAACGGAGCTCGGACTCAAAAGTTATGACAAGTTCAGAGATGCTCATGTTGACACCAGAGTAAAGAAAGGCATAAAACTCAATCAAGATGGCCTCTGGTGGAATCTGTTTCAACATGAAAGTTGTGCGTCTCGTCGAAATGATTGATTTTGATATAAAAATCGTCTTAATCCGAGTTCGTATGCAACCTGTGGAGGCAAAACAAGGTCAGAAACAGAAGTTGCAGAGTCATTTCGGACCAACCGAGTTGATTGACTCGGTGAGACCGAGTTGATCCGAAAAATTACAGAAAGTTTGCAACGTTCACTCGGTGGGACCGAAAAAAACTAATCGGTGAGACCAAGATTGATCCGGAAATTGCCAAAGATTCCTGTCCGAGTTAGGTTAGGGTTTTTGATGTTTTGGACGGAATTTTTAGTCCTTTTCTTGTACGGGAAGTCCAGCCGCCTCTTATATATGTTGGGGGTGATGGCCGATTGAAACAACACACAATCGAACAAATCTATCTACATCTTTTACCTTTACTTTTCCTTCTCCCTTGTTCTTCTTCTTCCTCGTTCTTCGTTCGTTCTTCTTCATTGTAGGGCGGCGAACCTCGAGGCCCTAGGGGCGATCAGGTCGACCTAGGGCAGCCCATAGCCGCTACGCGCCCTGACGGGGTCCCTCCCGGGCGTGTGGGGTTTCGGGTCCTCAAAAGCGCCCGCTGGATTGTCTTGCGTACCGCGCTTCCGGCAGGTCTCCTTCGACGTGAGCTGCGGTGCATCACCCCCGGCGTCGAGGGTACACGGTGACGTGTTCGTGTGCGAACACACTTTTTGGCGACTCCGCTGGGGACGAAGCTTTGAACGGTCTCCGGCCCGTTCTTGCTACGAAGAGATCGTCATCTAGGGTTTGCAATCTACAAAGGTAATATGAATACCCAATTCACATATGTAGATGCAAATAATGCGTATGTTGTTGCTAGATCATCTAATGAGCATAATGTATCGCCTAGCCCTATATTTATCAATCATGCATCTAATTATGTGCAAGGGCCGATGCAACAAAATCTCCATGATTCTACTTCATATAATTTTAGCAACATGCAACATATGTATCCCAACCCTCATGCATCGGCAACCCCACAAATCCATATGCCGATGAACAACATGATGGGTTCGGTTAATCGATTTGAAACACCTAATGTTAAAATTTCCAATAGCATAGAAGAAAGATTTTCACCTTTTTATTCATCGGCAACTAATTTGCAGTATGTGAATCCAAACGTGACGGTGGATAGGGGAATTGGCCATGTTGCTACTAGTTATTTGGCCAATTACCCTCAAACATCATATGCTACACCTAATGCTACTAATTTTTTGGCACCATACGCAACTATTGATGTCCATAATTCGGCTCCGCACCTTCATGGTCATGGCCGAATAAGTGAAACTTCTGTAGGAGCACAAATGCCTTCACCTACTACCGTGGCATATCATGTACACCCTACACAATTACAGAATTTCGGCAACATCTCATTGCCGAAAGAGTCTAAAAGCATCGGGGGGCAACCATATCCAGACTGGGTGGTTGAGAACAAGCTTACATTCTCTTGGGATTTGTGCAACTCCATTCGACAGGAACTAATAGAAGGCGGGAAGCCTCATGATTTTGCTGCAGTAAAGGCCATAGTTGTGCAAATGATGCGGTCGCCCAGTGGTGTACCATCTAGTGTACCCCCTAAACAATTGCAAAGTTTCGGCACCTCATTGCCGAAAAAGTCTGAAAGTATTGGGGGGCAATCTCATGAGGAGTGGATGGAAATTGAGATGAAAAAGTTTAAAGCTCGCCAAGCTGAGATGTGGGCTAGAATTAGACAAGAGCGAGAAGCCTTGCAAATTAAAAAAGATAAAGTCATTGATTCAGGTAACAAAGGAAATTCGGTTATTGGAAAAGCCGAATCAAGTAGTATATATTCTGAGTCCATCAAATCTAAAGAGACAAGCATTATTGAGAAAGAGCATGGAGAGCATAGCAAAACAACCATGCTTGATTTTTCTGAAATTAATGGAACCTACTTCCTGCCCTATGAGTTTCGTGCCATAGAAATTGACGAGCTTCAAGGACAAGAACAAGTAGCCGAACAAAGTTCGGTTGAAAAAGATCTTCAAATTTATGATGCACGGAATCAAGAAGAAGATTGTGACGCGGTGTTGGGAAGCCATCCAAAAGCAAAGCACGATATTATTCATGACATGCAATCATCATGCTCTCCCAACATATTTGAAGAGGTATGTCTAGCAAGTAATTTACCTATTTTCAGATTTGGTCACAACTTTATTGTTGATGCATCTATAAGAAATATTCTCATAAGTAATTTTCAAAGACCAATGAAGAAGGGCAATTTACTTGTTAGCAATAAAATGGTTACTAAGCATATCGGTCAATATATTGTACCATTCAAAGAGACTGATAGTGACTTATTACTGCAGTCAAAGCTTTTCCCATTGCTTTATTTAAAGTTCATATTTAATTGGGTAGCTTTGCTTGCTTCATACTTGGCTTACGCATGGTCTCAATTGAGACGTGTATGTTCTAACTACTTTGATTTCAGAAATTTAAAGCCAAGGTTAAAATCTTTTGGGAAAACCGATGCTAGTATAGTTTCTTATTTAAGGACGTCGGAAAAAGTATGCGAAAGAGAATTCATAGCCGAATGGGAAGATGCCAAATCTGAACCATTCGTTTGCTTAACTCCAAAGTTGTTCTCACAACAAGATCGGCTAGAAAACAAAAGGTATACCTTCAATTCAAACATGTGTGATCAAATCTTTGCGTTGTTGTTGAAAAATAATTACATTAGAATTCTTGATCACCATGTCAAGCCATCTATCCAAGGACGAATGTATTGTAAGTTGCATGATTCGTCCAAGCATAATTTTGAGGACTGCAACATGTTTCGTCAAATAGTTAAATCGGCCATTGAAAAAGGACGATTGAAGTTTGTTGAAACACCAAGAGATGACCTGTCTATTCCGATTGGTCCCGATGGCAAAAAGTTTTTGCATCGGCTGCTTCAAGCCGATCCATTTAAAGAGAAGGTAAAAACTGCAGGTGATGGGATCAAGCTTTCAAGTAAAGAAGTTGTTGAAGAGCATAATGAACATAATCTTGAGGGCAAGAATTCCATCGAAGCTACAATGGAGACACCAAGGACTGGGGGGCAGCAAGCAAATCCAACGATCGATGAAAGCAAACCAAAAGAAAACAAAGGCCGAAATAAGCGCAAGTGTAAAAGATCAAAAATCACCTTCGTTGAACTATTGGAGAAATATTAAAAGAAGAGTGCAGAGAAGAATGCTTATCGGCCCAATCATGCAAAGAAACCAAGATCACCCCCAAGGCGCAAATATGAGGATCGGTATTGGCAAAGTGAGAGTTTCAATGCAACATATTCATATCCTTATTTTGGGCCGCCAATGCCAATGCTGTGGATGCCTCCCTATGCTCATGTAGATCCATATTCATCATGGGACAGGTATGATACAAGGGCACATTTTCCATCTTATTTTAGACCATCTCACCAATATTATGCGGCTCCGAGAAGATCAACATTTGAACAGTCACATGTTAAAGACTGTTTCAATTATAAGGAATCGGTCCGGACACCATGGATGAAAAAAGAGGTGGTCAAGAAAGTCTACCGCGTGAAAAGAGATGGTCGTAAGTGTGCTACTTCAGATTTGATCTCAAATAATAAAGAGCCAATTAACATGTTGACATTGGCTACTAAAGGCAATGAGACGAAGCAACCAATTATCAAGAGTCAAAGTGCCAAATCTGAAGAAAAGAAGTTGACAGTGCACAAGGTAAAACAAGAATTGCCATTGCTTCAAACAAAATCACAGCCGGGATGCCCACTCGGCTTATCGTATTGGCGAAAGAAGGAATTACAAAAACTTAGTGCACAAGAGCTGAAAAAGAAGAACATGGCATGGGTTCCCAAGAGGAGCAGTCAAAATAAAAATGATGTGCAACCTTCTATTGCAACAAGTGTTATAAAAGTGAAGAAAGAGAAGGATGGAAACCAGAAACAATTAAGCCGAAGGTTTGCATCACCCCATCAAAATCTTCGGTTAGCACATCATCCATGTTTTTCAACCATACCATTGATGCCTTTGCCATGGAATTCATCATCAGGTATGATAAATTACCCTCCCTGGATTTATTTTGATCCATGGAAGCGACATAATTTTCTGCATCATGAGAGGGTATTACCAAATCCCTATACAATTTATTAGCTACATTTTTTCTTGCTAATCCAAAGGGCCGAAATATTTGGTTGCTATTTCATTTTTTATTTCGGCTATACATGATTTGGTGAATGAATTCTACATGGACCTCATGGTAGTGGCTGATACTTATCTATCGCCCTAAGAATATATGTAAGAATGGCCGGTGCGGTGCTCTAACACCGTCCTTAGTTTGAGTGGAGATTGAGATAAGTGCTTGCAAAGGAATTTGTCAAATTGATGCCATTGAGGATATTATGCATAGACCAATTCACCAAAATTGCAAAGTGAACTTATGTTTTGATTGGGTGTGCTTTGGCTTGTTAGTTTTCAAAACTTATGTAAGGCCAAATCATGGTTGATTTTATTACTGAGCATCATATTGACGTCATACATAATATTGATTTTAGCTTGATCTCTCTAGTACCATGGAGATTATATATTGATGGTTAAATTTGTAGCAATGGCCAAGGTGTTGGTATTGTTTATATATCTCCTCATGGTGCTGTTTTTGAAGCCTGATGCCGCTTAGAATATTTTTGCACAAACAATCAAGCCGAATATGAAGCATTGTTATTCGGCCTAGAGATGTTACTTGCTATAGGTGTTACACATATTGAGGCTTATGGTGATTCGTTACTAGTGGTACAGCAAATATCCAAAGTCTTTCAGTGTTTGGACGAATCACTTAATGTTTATCTTGATAAATGTCTAGATATAATCTCCACTTTGGATTGTTTTAGCATTGCACATATATCTAGACATGACAACTGGAAAGCAAATGAGTTGGCACAACAAGCATCTGGATACCATGTTGATCATGGCATGTTTCATATTTGTCAAAATCCGATGTCTTGTCTTACCAGTATAGAAGAGGCCGAACCAGAACCCACTGATTCGGTCATTAACAAAAAATCTAGTGCAGGTGACATTTCCGACTGGAGGAAGCCCATTGTTGCTTACTTGCGTAATCCGAGTGAAAGGGTGGACAAGGCTGTTCGGCGTATGGCTTTTAAATATACTATGAGGGATGATGATCTTTATCGCCGAATAGTTGATGATGTTCTTTTAAAGTGCTTGGATGAGGACCAAGCAAGAGTTGCTATGGGAGAGGTACATGAAGGCATTTGTGGTACTCACCAGTCGCCTCCCAAGATGAAATGGTTATTACGACGTGCTGGGTTTTATTGGCCGACCATGATTAATGATTGCTTCAGATATTATAAAGGGTGCGAAGCTTGTCAAAAATTTGGTGATATTCAATTGGCTCCTGCTGCTATGTTGCATCCTATTATCAAGCCGTGGCCTTTCAGAGGATGGGGTTTAGACTTTATTGGGCAAATCCATCCGTCTTCTTCAAAGGGGCATCGGTTCGTATTGGTGGCAACTGATTATTTCACTAAGTGGTCTGAAGCGGTACCTCTCAAGAACATGATGCATACGGAGGTAATTAAATTCATAACCGAGCACATTATTCATAGATTCGGTATTCCTCGAACGTTAACTACAGATCAAGGTTCATCTTTTATTTCACACCAAGTCAGAGAGTTTGCCGAATCTTATAACATAAAGTTGCTCAATTCCTCCCCATATTATGCCCAAGCTAATGGACAAGCTGAGTCTAGCAATAAAATTTTAATCAAGCTCATCAAGAAGAAGATTGAGGATAATCCAAGGAGATGGCATGACTTGTTGTCTGAGGCATTATGGGCACATAGAATCTCAAGGCATGGTGCTATGAAAGTGACTCCATATGAGCTAGTATATGGTCAGGAGGCTGTTTTACCAGTGGAAGTAAATTTGAATGCTTTGAGAATAGCCAAACAAAATGATTTATCGGCAATAGACTTCTATAACTTGATGATGGACAACATTGATGAGGTTGCTGATAAACATTTGGCTGCTTTGAATGCCATAGAGAGAGATAAGTTGAGGGTGGCAAGGGCTTACAATAAGAAAGTCAAGTTGAAGAATTTTCAAGTTGGTGATCTCGTCTGGAAAGTGATTCTACCGATTGGTTCAAGAGATAGAAAATTCAGGAAGTGGTCTCCAAGTTGGGAAGGTCCTTTTAGGATTACAAGAGTTGTTCCCAGAAATTCATATTTGGTGGAATCAATACAGGGAGCATTGTTACCTCGAGCCCTCAATGGCAAATATTTGAAGAAGTACCACCCGAGTGTGTGGCAGGAAGCCTAAGTAGGCAACGACCGATCTACGATTATCGCCCTTAGCACAAACATGGCCGATAAATAATTATCGCCCTGAGAAAAATAAATGGCCAATGGAGTGTTGGCATCGTCCTTAGAATGAACACCATGCATATTATTTTTCGGCGTGCAAGCTTTGCCGAAAAACAGGGGGGCATGTGTTGACGCTCAAAATTGGCACAGTCGTAAAATTAGCATAAGTTATATCAAGAACAATTCAAACTTATAATTGGAAGTCACCTTGGAAATTCTCTCTTCGAGAAGATCAAGATGGATATCAAGATAGTCTAAAACGGAGCTCGGACTCAAAAGTTATGACAAGTTCAGAGATGCTCATGTTGACACCAGAGTAAAGAAAGGCATAAAACTCAATCAAGATGGCCTCTGGTGGAATCTGTTTCAACATGAAAGTTGTGCGTCTCGTCGAAACGATTGATTTTGATATAAAAATCGTCTTAATCTGAGTTCGTATGCAACCTGTGGAGGCAAAACAAGGTCAGAAACAGAAGTTGCAGAGTCATTTCGGACCAACCGAGTTGATTGACTCGGTGAGACCGAGTTGATCCGAAAAATTACAGAAAGTTTGCAACGTTCACTCGGTGGGACCGAAAAAAACTAATCGGTGAGACCGACATTGATCCGGAAATTGCCAAAGATTCCTGTCCGAGTTAGGTTAGGGTTTTTGATGTTTTGGACGGAATTTTTAGTCCTTTTCTTGTACGGGAAGTCCAGCCGCCTCTTATATATGTTGGGGGTGATGGCCGATTGAAACAACACACAATCGAACAAATCTATCTACATCTTTTACCTTTACTTTTCCTTCTCCCTTGTTCTTCTTCTTCCTCGTATTTCGTTCGTTCTTCTTCATTGTAGGGCGGCGAACCTCGAGGCCCTAGGGGCGATCAGGTCGACCTAGGGCAGCCCATAGCCGCTACGCGCCCTGACGGGGTCCCTCCCGGGCGTGTGGGGTTTCGGGTCCTCAAAAGCGCCCGCCGGATTGTCTTGCGTACCGCGCTTCCGGCAGGTCTCCTTCGACGTGAGCTGCGGTGCATCACCCCCGGCGTCGAGGGTACACGGTGACGTGTTCGTGTGCGAACACATAGTTCAAGTAGCTTCAAATCTATATCTCCCACATAGTGCGCATAACATGTTCGGTAATTGGTTGTGGAGTATTGATAAACAATTTTCTACACATCTAGTTGTGGGGGCGGCTGCCTTATGTTGGGTTGGGCATTGTGACTTACTAGAAATGATGTTGTTTTTAACAATAAATGTATTTCATCTCCTGTGCAGGTTATTTATGCGTGGACGTGATGGCTCCGTACTTGGTCTATCTTGCAGAGGCCGGAGGACAGAGAACTTTTTATGATGGCGTCTACACGGCTGGAGCATACGGCCAGCAGGATTTTCTCCCAACATGGATGACGGTGTAATCTCCGGTTACGATTTACCCTACCCTAGGATGGACTAATTTATTTTTTGCTGTAAGACGATATTTATTTTTAGGATTATTGGACTTGTTGACTGTGTGTATCGTGCTATGTAGAGGTCGGATATTCTTTCAATGCGGTTGTATCACCTCAATATATCAATTGAATGAAATGTTCTTTATCAAAAATAATGTGGGCAAAGGCAGTGGCTTTGGTGGCCACAAAATAAGCTTAGAGCATCCCCAACAGCAAAACTAAACGTTCGTTATCTGAATCCATTTTTAGGCGAGGAGAGAAAATATTTAGGTAGCCAAAAAGATTGTGCTTTCACAATAGACCTAAGAACTAGATACCTAAATTTCAACTTTTACTTTTACCACACATATTTGTGCATATGCATTGCTCTAAATAATATCAAACTCATGTCAAATAACTCCCACACATATGTGCAGAAGTGGAGATCGAAGAGATTTCTGTGTGTAACTATGTATGTATGGATCCAAGACTCAAGTTGAGCACACCACACATACGACCTACCCCTCTTGAATGAGTGGATGATGTGGTATGATCCAAGAAAAAAAAAGTGGAACGCGTTTGGATAAGCAGCAGATGCATGATGGCAATCTGATGATTTATAAGCAAGTTAAAAGTTAGAGGTGGGGACGATGAAACGGGAGAAATCCCGTCCTCCTACCTTGGTCCCGGGTTAGTCTAGGCAACATTGTAGCGATGTTGTACATCCATGGTTTATGTCCGAAGTAATTCCCAAAATAGCTCGTGAATAACTACACCAGTTGTTTTGGACTGAGTTGGTTTTGGGATCATCGAATGAGTTTAGACTTTGTTAAAAAAATGAATTGCTCTCGACCAGGCTTGAGAGATATCAATTATGTTACTAGTGTCATGTCTCTAAGTTGGGTCCATAGTGTAAGCATGATATATTAGTTTCTTATGTCTTACCACCTAGTGATTTACGAATTTGCCACTGTATTGGTACCAAGGTTATCACGTGGTAACTTGTTACAAAATGGTTTGCAACTAACACATTGCCATCGGGCAACAAAAGAGCGTGAGAAAAGCTTTTCAAAATATGCCCTTGTGGGTCTAGTTTGAAGGCCACACTAATATCAAGCCCACAATAAAAATGGATTGTGAATGTCATAAATGTTTAGGCTTTGAAAAGTTTGTACTCGTGAATCAACTTTAAATCCAATGTTCTCATCATGCTTCTGATTTTCCTTGTGCACTTTGCGATCTCACTGATCTCTTGATGTGTGCATGTAGAAATGCAAACTAGAATGTTCTTGCACGAACTAGATTGATCATGGTGTGGAGACCAATACACTTACATCAGATCGTTAAGTTTTTTGAAAAACTATTGAAAACAACAACATTAAAAACATTGAACTCGACATGCTATAAACAATATGATTTCATACCAAGTACAAAGCTCATATATTTCGATGCCTAACTACTTATTCCTAAGATAAATACATGCATATTTGACAAAGAAACAAGCACCCATCAAGGGTGAAAGCGAAGGGAGGAGGTATTTAATGATAAACTATTTATTGGCATCACCATACACTCTAGAATCTTGTATTTAGTTATGCCTAAGCCTGATATATATGCAATCAATGGTAGCCGACAAGTTAAGATAACTATGAATATTGTGGAAATGACACATACAAACACAACATAGTAAATTAAGGTGTATACATTAACTTCTGGAGTTATGTGATATTTTTGGTATTCTTAATTAATGGTAAAAACCTCTATAATAGTTCTCATAAACAACCAAAATTAAACCACAAATTAATTAAAATGCAAAATGGATTGCTTTCGCTTAGCACACAATGAACATATTCAAATTTATTTAACTTAATGTGTATGAGTGGGATGTCCTTGTCAATTTCGCTAGTATACATACAAAAAAATACAATTGTAACAAAATATATCACTAAATATAGCAATAAGGGTGATATATATTTATGTGTCACATATAGTTCTGATGAAGTAAAAAAGTTCTATATAAATGTTGGGCAGCGGTTCATTTTATTTAGCTCACAACTTACTCAATTTAGTTAACAAAGGAAGGAGAGCAGGGTTGACAGTTACAGAGAATGACATTCCTATTAGGGACTACTACTATCTACTCAATTCAGTTCGTTTCCAAGCACTGCAAAGGGTATTGAACACTACAAGAAAGATAATGAGAGCAGGGATGAGAAGGAGATCGCCAAGGCGGCGAAGGCCGCGGCTGTGAAGAAGGCGGCGAATGAGGCTCTCACCGAGAAGAAGTCCAAGGAGGCGGAGGTTGCGGCCTTGAGGAATGCAAGTTGTAGCATGCCAGTGTCGAGAGGAAGTCCAAGTCGGACCAGGCTAATGTTGTGCGGAAGGTGAAGATGAAAGAGGCTCACGCAACAAGGTTGGCCGACTTGAAGCAGGCGAATGCCGCGAGAAAGGAGCCCACTGCGGAGATCAAGGCCAGGATAGATTAGGCCGCCGCATAGAAGAAGGTCAAGGCAGATCAGGCCACCGCTGCAAGGAAGGCCAAGCCAAGTGAGCAGGTTACCAATCCACAGAGGTACCATGGCACAAATCTTAGTCATCCGTACGAACGCCCATCTCATAGCGCTGGAGAACATCTTTGCTCTGAGTATCGTCGAGCTGGAGACGCTGGATGATCTGCGGTAGGCTCCCAAAATGTATCAGCGCCTCCACACCCTAATGCGATTAAGAAACTGGACATGTGTGGAACTGCACATTTTGGAAGGACTTAGTGTGCTTGCTCGTTCTATCGAAAGCATCCGTCTCCTTCTTCAAACACTACTGCCCGCCGCGATGCCAAATCCCGTGTTACATAGCAATAATGGAAGCATTCTCCCCATAATTGCTCAGATCAAGTATCAAGGGGGTGAGATTAAGCGTGCCAAGACCTTAGATCGGATAGAGGGAGGGGAAGCTCATCCACAACATCGAATTCAGCAATCCATTTATGATTTATCCATGCAGCGGTAGGTAGTGAGCTAGGAGATCGGAAAAAGGGGCGCCCGTTGATTTGCAGCGAAGAAGAAGAAGAAGAAGAAGAAGAAAGACGACCATGTGAATCACTGGTGGGCGATGGAGGTGGCGCCCAGGCCAGCAACTCATGGTTGTGGGCGTATATTCGCGGGCAGTGGAGGAGATCCAACACCCACTGCGCCGTCGCTGCTGACCACACACGCACGTGCTCCGTAACATTTGCACTACTGCTAGCTCAGCTTAACTGCTCCATGTGACGTAGTACTGCATAGCTAGCTAGCAGCCAGGCAAATTGGGCACACCGCACCTCTGCTATGGATGATGTGTGCGCCATTAACTAAGCTAGTTCGAAGAGTTCTCCCGATGTGAGATCCCTGAAAGTAAGAAAGGGAAAGGGTTTTGGATAAGCTGTTGATCGACGAGCAACCGAAAAGTAGCCGCGTAGGGGGGGGGGTGGCAGCAGATCGAAGTTTTTTTGACGTATTTGACTTTGGACAAAGTTGTAATTTTGCGTGATCTGACATAAGTAATGTGATGCCTTTCGGTCACTAACGTGTGGCCAGCTTGTTAAAGGGCCCACATGTTAGTGACGGCTAAGTCAACTGACTTGAGTTATAGTATTTTAGCCACAGTCGGTGGTATGGTACTTGTCATCAATGGTTGTGGTTTTGGTGGATGTGGAACAAGCTTAGATCATCTCCAAGGGTAGACCAATATTTTGGCCATGGTAACCAAAAACAATCATGCTTTTACATCGTATATAAAAATCGGGTACATAAATTCCAGGTTCTATTTTTACCATATGTATTTTTTACATATGCAATGTTCTGAATAATATGGAATTGATATGAAATATATCCCACACAAATGGTACTAGTACTTTGTTACATATTTCTTCAATCAACAACCTGAAATTCAGCACAAAATTGATCATAAACCCTAATGTGCATTAGTCTATTAGGGCTGTCTAGCCTCCTCCTATGAATCACCTCATGGAAGACAATGGAACGGCTTGTTTCAGCTGCTTGGTCTTCTCCATGTCACTCAACATGATCATGGCAATGTCCTCATCTTCATCGCAGTGATATTCCTCCTGGAAGTAGGGATCATCATAAGACACTGAATCACGCCATCTCATCTACCCAATAGAACAACCTCCACTATGAATAGTCCTAGCTCGTACCAAATAGCAAAAACAACTAGGGGGGATTCATCAAAAACTTAGCCAGCACCAAGCTCGATTTCGGTCTGCAGAGCTCGCCAGGGCCAAGGTGAGAGCCAATGCCTAGGTGATGATGGGAACGGAGGGGGCGGGGAGCGGCCAAGAATTGCGGGGCTGCGACAGCGGAGCTTGATTATTCTCACGATTTTAGCATGCTATGTTGATTTTCACCCAGATAAACAACAACATCAAAAATTCACTTTCAGCACATCAATGCATACAGTCGCATCTTAATATGCTAAAGGCAATTCTTGCACTTCAAAACTAAAGTACATTGGTATATACAAGGGGAAAATTATTTTTATGAGAAACTTCCATTACAACATTTACATTGTTTCCATGGGCATGAGCACAAATATTCATGGTCGTCCCCTACTTCTACGATGCTCGACCTTGCAATCACTTCTCTTTTAAGAATTTTTTAGGTTCCTCTATTTTTATTTTTTATTTTTGAAAATTTGTGTGGTGAAACACCAGAATAAAATGACTCTTTGAAACTTCTAGATCGACTCACAAGCGATGCTTTATTTAAAGACATATTACTAGGCTTTTCTCATGTAATCATTTCACCAAGATACCAAAGTATATCAAAGCCAAATTTATTTAACAAATATTTGGCTCTAATTAGAAAGCACATGGTAACATAGAGCATGTAATATCAAAGTGTACCCCTCTTCCGAGGCATTGCCATGTCATGAAAGAACAATTCATTAACACAAAGTAATTACCAGTGCATGATATAAGCGGTTTCTTGCCATTTTAGTGTACTTGGGACATAGAGACTGAGGAAATAAGTGTACTCTCTCATAATAATTACAAGTAGTAGCGACAAAGTTAAAACTATAATTTTTATTAGCATCATCATGAGCACAAACGAATCGCAAACCACCAATATAAGAAACAAGATAATACCACCAATTGTGGATGCAAGATTAGCTATTGTATTTTTGGCATATATAACAATAGTAAATTCATGTCCATATAATTTTTCTATATGGTCATAATGGCCTTCATTATAGTAAGTATCGAAGTCATCAACAAGGGACTTTTTATCTAATTAGTTGAAAGGATCATATATTTCATCCTCTAAGCATGCAGGGTTACCAACAATAGATTGAGGTAAAGAGTTAGTCTTATTAGAAGATTGACATGGGTAGCTAATCCACTCTCCCCATTTTGTTCATCACTCTCCTCGTCTTCTTTCTCATCTAATGAGCATTTTTGTTTAGCAGTTTCATGTTCAATAACCTCACTTGTTGTTCCTACCAAACATAAGCCTCTTCTCCAGCACCGGCGACTCTCTCAGTTTGTTTAATAATTCATGAATAGTATCTAAAAAAATTAAACAATATCGAAGGATCTTATATTTCAAAGATTTAGTAGCACAAGCAAC
Source organism: Triticum urartu (assembly GCF_056163025.1). NCBI lineage: Eukaryota > Viridiplantae > Streptophyta > Magnoliopsida > Poales > Poaceae > Triticum > Triticum urartu. The sequence goes on from NC_141878.1 coordinate 599,852,217, forward strand.
ATCATTTGTTTCAACTTTATCAACCATAGAAGCAATTTCATATGTGGCCTTAAAGTGAAGAAAAATGTTCAACTTTCTCTATCTCATAATAATTATACTCATACTTAACATAAGAAGCTAGTCTATCATTGACATAATACTCACATTGGAATAGAAAGTGTTTACAACCTTTCATAGAGCAACAAGCTATTTGATAAATAGATTTCACACAAATCACCAACCAAGCCACTCAATTATTTTAGCATTCCCTTCAAGTGTTTCCCTTTCTGAGACGAACGGTGTTTCGGAAACAAAATCATGCTCCCCCTATCTATTTTCCCATACTAAGCTAGGTTGGATATTAGCACACGCACAAATGGATGGAAGATAATCGAAGTATTAGCTTCTTCAGTGGTGAGGATTGTAGGAGGTTCCTCAACTCTTTTCTTAGTAAGTAGAACAACTTTATTTACGTTTCCTACATATAGTGAAAGATAGAAAACATATGCAAAACCATAAATCTATTTATTGGTAAAGCAAATAAATGCACCTGAGAATGTTCACCCTAGCAGCATATTCCCCAACAATGTTGCCATCAAAAAACCTGATAATCCCCAAATGCAAGGAATTGTTGTACCATTTTTCAATACGGAGGAGGAAGTATGAAGTGTCGATATCACAAGGGAGCGAAAGGTGGGAATTTATTTCTCTCATGCTCTATCTGCCCACCAATACACCCCTATGTACACTAATGTTTTCTTTACATAGACTCTCAGACTAAAGATAGTTTGCATGTATAAAGTGGTGACCAGTAAGATTATTGAGTATTACTGGATAAAAGTTAGTTGTAATATAAAGTTGCAATAAAGTAAAAGGAAGTGCTATGTCTCGAGCTTGCCTTGGTTTTCCCCGAAGAGGAGGGGATGATGTAGCACAGTAGCGTAAGTATTTCCCTCAGTTTTTGAGAACCAAGGTATCAATCCAGCAGGAGGTCACGCGCAAGTCCCTCGTACCTGCACAAAATGATAGCTACTCGCAACCAACGCGATTAGGGGTTGTCAATCCCTTCACGGTCACTTACGAGTGTGAGATCTGATAGAGATAATATTTTTGGTATTTTTGGAATAAAGATACAAAGTAAAAAGTAAAAGCAAAGCAAGTAAATAAAGTGATAGTGCTTGATATGATGAGAATAGACCCGGGGGCCATAGGTTTCACTAGTGGCTTCTCTCAAGAGCATAAGTATTCTACGGTGGGTGAACAAATTACTGTTGAGCAATTGATATAATTGAGCATAGTTATGAGGTTATCTAGGTATGATCATGTATATAGGCATCACGTCCGAGACAAGTAGACCGAAACGATTCTGCATCTACTACTATTACTCCACTCATCGACCGCTATCCAGCATGCATCTAGAGTATTAAGTTAAAAAACAGAGTAACGCCTTAAGCAAGATGACATGATGTAGAGGAATAAATTCATGCAATATGATAAATACCCCATCTTGTTATCCTCGATGGCAACAATACAATACGTGCCTTGCAACCCTTTCTGTCACTGGGTGAGGACACCGCAAGATTGAACCCAAAGCCATGCACTTCTCCCATTGCAAGAACTACCAATCTAGTTGGCCAAACCAAACGGATAATTCGAAGGGACTTGCAAAGATAACTCAATCATACAGAAAAGAATTCAGAGAAGAATCAAATATTATTCATAGATAAGTTGGATCATAAGCCCACAATTCATCGGTCTCAACAAACACACCGCAAAAAGAAGATTACATCGAATAGATCTCCACAAGAGAGGGGGAGAACATTGTATTGAGATCCAAAAAGAGAGAAGAAGCCATCTAGCTACTAGCTATGGACCCGAAGGTCTGAAGTAAACTACTCACACTTCACCGGAGGGGCTATGGTGTTGATGTAGAAGCCCTCCATGGTAGATGCCCCCTCCGGCGGAGCTCCGGAACAGGCCCCAAGATGGGATGTGGAATTATGTTTTTGGCTCCACTTCTGGTCTATTGGGGATACGTAGGTATATATAGGAGGAAGGAGTACGTCGGTGGAGCGTCGAGGGGCCCACGAGGCAGGGGGGCGCGCCCAGGGGGGGCGCCCTCCACCCTCGTGACCGCCTCTCTGATGCCTTGGCGTAGGTTACAAGTCTCCTGGATCACGTTCGGTGAGAAGATCATGTTCCCGAAGGTTTCATTCCGTTTGGGCTCCGTTCGATATTCTGTTTCTTCGAAATACTGAAATAGGCAAAAAACAGCAATTCTGGGCTGGGCCTCCGGTTAATAGGTTAGTCCCAAAAATAATATAAAAGTGGAAAATAAAGCCCATTATAGTCCAAAACAATAGATAAAGTAGCATGGAGCAATCAAAAATTATAGATACGTTGGAGACGTGTCAGGCATTCCCAAGCTTAATTCCTACTCGTCCTCGAGTAGGTAAATGATAAAAAAAGAATTTTTGATGCGGAGTGATACTTTGGCATAATTTCAATGTAAATCTTCTTAATCATGGTATTTAGATCTGAAAGATTCAAGACAAAAGTTCATATTGACATAAAAATAATAATACTTCAAGCATACCAATTAAAGTAATCATGTCTTCTCAAAATAGCATGGCAAAAGAAAGTTCATCCCTACAAAATCATATAGTTAGGCTATGCTTCATTTTTGTCACACAAAGATGTTCCCAACTTCTATACCCCCGATGACAAACCAAGCAATTGTTTCATACTTAAATAATCTCAAACCTTTTCAACCTTCACGCAGTACATGAGCACGAGCCATGGATATAGCACTATGGGTGGAATAGAATATGATGATGGGGATTGTGTGGAGAAGACAAAAAAAAGAAAGTCTCACATTGACGAGGATAATCAACGGGCTATGGAGATGCCCATCAATTGATGTCAACATGAGGAATAGGGATTGCCATGCAACGGATGCACTAGAGATATGAATGCTCAACAAAAGAAAACTAGTGGGTGTGCATCCAACTTGCTTGATCACGAAGACCTAGGGCACTTGAGGAGGCCCATCGTTGGAATATACAAGCCAAGTTCTATAATGAAAAATTCCCACTAGTATAAAAAGACAACTTATGAGACTCACTATATGAAAAACATGGTGCTACTTTGAAGCACAATATATGAGACTCACTACATGAAGAACAAGGTGCTACTTTGAAGCACAAGTGTGGAAAAATAGATAGTAGCATTGCCCTTTTTATTTTTTATATATTTTTTGGGCCTTTCCTTTTTTAATTTTTGTCCTTTCTCTTTTTTTTGGGGCAATGCTCTAATAATGATGATCATCACACTTCTATTGATTACAACATAAGGATTACAACTCGATACTAGAACAAGATATGACTCTATATGAATGCCTCCGGCGGTGTACCGGGATGGTGCAATGAATCAAGAGTGACATGTATGAAAAATAATGCATGGTGGCTTTGCCACAAATACGATGTCAACTACATGATCATGCAATGGCAATATGACAAAAGTAAAGTATGTCATGATGATGATGAACGGAATGGTGGAAAGTTGCATGGCAATATATCTCGGAATGGCTATGGAAACGCCATAATAGGTAGGTATGGTGGCTATTTTGAGGAAGATATAAGGAGGTTTATGTGTGATAGAGCGTATCATATCACGGGGTTTGGATGCACCGGCGAAGTTTGCACGAACTCTCAATGTGAGAAAGGGCAATGCATAGTACCGAAGAGGCTAGCAATGGCGGAAAGGTAAAAGTGCGTATAATCCATGGACTCAACATTAGTCAAAAGAACTCATATACTTATTGCAAAAATTTAGAAGTCATCAAAAACCAAGTACTACGCGCATGCTCCTTGGGGGATAGGTTGGTAGGAAAAGACCATCACTCGTCCCCGACCGCCATTCATAAGGATGCACAAGCCAGGTACACTTCATGCTTCAAATTTGTTACACAACTTTAACCATACGTGCATGCTACGGGACTTGCAAACTTCAACACAAGTATTTCTCAAATTCACAACTACTCAACTAGCACGACTTTGATATTATTACCTCCATATCTCAAAACAATTATCAAGCATCAAACTTATCTTAGTATTCAACGCACTTCGAAAGAGGGTTTCACATATCTTGAATACCAAGTATATTAACATTAAGCAAATTACCATGCTATTAACGACTCTCAAAATAATCTAAGTGAAGCATGAGAGATCAAGTTTCTTCAAAACAAATCCACCACCGTGCTTTAAAAGATCTAAGTGAAGCACTAGAGAAAAAATTATCACGCTCAAAGGATATAAGTGAAGCACTATGAGCAAAACTTATCAAGCTCAAAAAATATAAGTGAAGCACTATGAGCAAAACTATCAATCTCAAAAGATATAAGTGAAGCACAAAGAGTATTCTATCAAATTCCAATTCATATATGGCTCTCTCAAAAGGTGTGTACAGCAAGGATGATTGTGGTAAAATAACAAGCAAAGATGCAAATAATACAAGACGCTCCAAGCAAAACACATATCATGTTGGTGAATAAAAATATAGCTCCAAGTAAATTACCGATGGAAGTGGACGAAAGAGGGGATGCCTTCCGGGGCATCCCCAAGCTTTGACTTTTTGGTGTCCTTGGATTATCTTGGGGGTGCCATGGGCATCCCCAAGCTTAGGCTCTTGCCACTCCTTGTTCCATAATCCATCAAAAGAATTCACCCAAAACTTGAAAACTTCACAACACAAAACTCAATAGAAATCTCGTGAGCCCCATTAGAGAAAGAAAACAAAAGACTACTTTAAGGTACTGTAATGAACTCATTCTTTATTTATTTTGGTGTTAAACCTACTGTATTCCAACTTCTCTATGGATCATAAACTATTTTACTAGCCATGGATTCATCAAAATAAGCAAACAACACACGCAAAACAGAATCTGTCAAAAACAGAACAGTCTGTAGTAATCTGTAACTAACGCAAACTTCTGGAACCCAAAACATTCTACAAAAATCAGAGGACCTGGGAGATTTGTTTATTGATCAGAAGCAATTGGAATCAGTATTTTATCATGTTCTGGTGATTTTCAACAATTCGGGCACTGAGCGCAAAGATTCTGGAAATTACAGCAAGATCAAATAACTATCTCCCAAGAAGATCCAATAGGTCTAGCTTGGCACAAACACTAATTAAAAGATAAAACCACATCTAAACAGAGGCTAGATGGATTATTTATTCCTAAACAGAACCAAAAACAAAAAACACAAAATAAAATTGGGTTGCCTCCCAACAAGCGCTACCGTTTAACGCCCCTAGCTACGCATAAAAGCAAGGATAGATCTAGGTATTGCCATAGTAATAAGATAGATCGGTGAAACTCATTTCATATTCTCTACGTTAGGCAGAAAGTTTTCTTTGAGGCAAGCAAAAGTAATCAAAAGGGCTAAATTTAATAGGACAAAAGTCCCCAAGATCAATTTTAGGAGGTATAGGTTCCTCTTTCGGCCCTTCGTATTGCACAACCAATTCATCATTATAACCATTCTTTTGATAGAACTTGGTGAGCTTATACTCAAGAGAGCATCCTAGCTCATTATTTCGAATAGCCAAATCATCATTAAGCTCAGAGATTCTATCAATTAAAATATTGGCAGGCACTTTTTTCTAAGATTTTCATTGAAAGCAACATAGTCAATAGATTGAAAACGCATTATTTCTTCTTGATCAAAAATGATAGATTCTATGGGAGGACGGCCAGCGTCCACCCTATAATGTGAAAAGATTTCTTTGGCTTCTTTAATTATAAATCTGAATTCATGAGCCAAAAAGATAGTAACGGCACGCTTAACAGAGGAGTGTTCAATATTAGAAAACTCTAGGAAAATTCTTTGTATAGAAGGGTGCATATGCATAAATTGCCTTTCACGTTCAACTATAAGCATGGCAATAGCGTCCGCAAGACTACTAGTTCTATGGAGAATAGAACCACCCATAGAGGGTAAAGCACCAGCACAAGTAAAGAAATCTTGAATAACTCCTTTTCCAATAATATTACCACTACCGATTCGAAATCTTTTTGTGTGATAGGTAGGGGATTCTTCAGCAGGAGCTTCAGAATTTTTCATATTACTATCGCCCATATCGGCGATAATTTCCCCAATTTCAGACGTAGCGACAAGCAAGCAAACTAATACACGAGCAAACAAAAGGCAAAGGGAAAAACAGGAAGAGATTGGGAAAGAGAGGGCGAATAAAACGGCAAGGGTGAAGTGGAGGAGAGGAAAACAAGAGGCAAATGGCAAATAATGTAATGCGAGAGATAGGGATTGTGATGGGTACTTGGTATGTTGACTTTTGCGTAGGCCACCCCGGCAACGGCGCCAGAAATCCTTCTTGCTACGTCTCGAGCTTGCGTTGGTTTTCCCCGAAGAGGAGGGGATGATGCAGCACAGTAGCGTAAGTATTTCCCTCAGTTTTTGAGAACCAAGGTATCAATCCAGCAGGAGGTCACGCGCAAGTCCTTCGTACCTGCACAAAACGATAGCTACTCGCAACCAACGCGATTAGGGGTTGTCAATCCCTTCACGGTCACTTACGAGAGTGAGATCTGATAGAGATAGTATTTTTGGTATTTTTGGTATAAAGATACAAAGTAAAAAGTAAAAGCAAAGCAAGTAAATAAAGTGATAGTGATTGATATGATGAGAATAGACCCGATGGCCATAGGTTTCACTAGTGGCTTCTCTCAAGAGCATAAGTATTCTACGGTGGGTGAACAAATTACTGTTGAGCAATTGATAGAATTGAGCATAGTTATGAGGTTATCTAGGTATGATCATGTACATAGCTAGGCATCACGTCCGAGACAAGTAGACCGAAACGATTCTGCACCTACTACTATTACTCCACTCATCGACCGCTATCCAGCATGCATCTAGAGTATTAAGTTAAAAACAGAGTAACGCCTTAAGCAAGATGACATGATGTAGAGGAATAAATTCATGCAATATGAAAAATACCCCATCTTGTTATCCTCGATGGCAACAATACAATACGTGCCTTGCAACCCTATCTGTCACTGGGTAAGGACACCGCAAGATTGAACCCAAAGCCATGCACTTCTCCCATTGCAACAACTACCAATCTAGTTGGCCAAACCAAACGGATAATTCGAAGAGACTTGCCAAGATAACTCAATCATACATAAAAGAATTCAGAGAAGAATCAAATATTATTCATAGATAAGTTGGATCATAAAACCACAATTCATCGGTCTCAATAAGAACACCGCAAAAAGAAGATTACATCGAATAGGTCTCCACAAGAGAGGGGGAGAACATTGTATTGAGATCCAAAAAGAGAGAAGAAGCCATCTAGCTACTAGCTATGGACCCAAAGGTCTGAAGTAAACTACTCACACTTCATCGGAGGGGCTATGGTGTTCATGTAGAAGCCCTCCGTGGTAGATGCCCCCTCCGGCGGAGCTCCGGAACAGGCCCCAAGATGGGATCTCGTGGATACAGGAAGGTACGGCGGTGGAATTAGGTTTTTGGCTCCTCTTCTAGTCTATTGGCGATACGTAGGTATATATAGGAGGAAGGAGTACGTCGGTGGAGCATCGAGGGGCCCACGAGGCAGGGGGCGCGCCCAGGGGGGGCGCCCTCCACCCTCGTGACCGCCTCTCTGATGCCTGGGCGTAGGGTCCAAGTCTCCTGGATCACGTTCGGTGAGAAGATCACGTTCCCGAAGGTTTCATTCCGTTTGGACTCCGTTTGATATTCTGTTTCTTCGAAACAAGGTTGTCAGAATCGCGATTCTGTTATACGATTCTAAGACTCTACGATCCAAACTAACCCCTATGATTCTACGATTTTAGTTCTTAGAATCTACGTTTCTACGATCCTGATAGTGAAGATTCTACGATTTGCGATCCTACCATCGAGGCTCCGATCCGATTCAAAATCGCGATTCTGACAACCTTGCTTCGAAATACTGAAATAGGCAAAAAACAGCAATTCTAGGCTGGGCCTCCGGTTAATAGGTTAGTCCCAAAAATAATATAAAAGTGGAAAATAAAGCCCATTATAGTCCAAAACAATAGATAAAGTAGCATGGAGCAATCAAAAATTATAGATACGTTGGAGACGTATTAGGAAGCAGCTATGAAGTAGTGGTTGTAGGTGCTGCGGAATTGTCCCTAACTAATTGGCTACAATACAAGACCGATAGTCATGCATTGTAGTTTTATATGTGAGAGATGTTTGTGCTAACATGCAGCAAAATGCATTAGCTAACATGTTCTTTTGATTGAAAACATTACCAAGCATCCGCAAATACTTTGGATTTAAGGTAAAATACAACCATGGCATTAATAACCATGGGTTCTCTTTACCCCATATGCTTTGACTTCTACACTCAGGCACCATAATATCTGTCACTCCGGTCACCCTATGCATATTCACCACAAGATATTACTAAAACTAAAGTGTGATCTAACATACAACACCATATCATAACATACAAATAAAATCAATCATAATAGATCACCAAAGCCACAAGACAAAAGAAATGTACCCATACATAATGGAAGTGCAATAAATCTTTGGATACAAATTCATCACATCAAACACCATGTTTAACTAGTGGATTGCATAGGTTTGTAGATAAGGATACCACTGTTGAGAGGGAGGTGACGATGATGGAGATGGTGGTTGTCGATGTAGACACTAGTGGTGATAACGGTTCCCGACGTCTTTCCTGTGCCGCCGATAGAGATTAGAATAGATCTCTCTTCTTCTTCCTTAGCTTTCTACCTAGGTGGGATAAGCTTGCCCCTCTAGTTTTGGTGTCCATCCCCCTGGAGGGCGAGAGTCCCCTTGGAGAAAGGATCTATCCTTGGGCAGTAGTGTTCCAGACGCTAAAATATGAGTATCATCACCGTTTTTTATTTCGGAGATCCATAAATCCGAAAAATTCAAAACAGATCAATTTAGAAACTCCGGTGACAAGTTTGCGGCAAAAGGATGTCAGCAGGGGAGCTTCCTACCTCCAATGCGGTAGGGGCTCATCGACAAGTCCTGGGCTGTGGGAGGACGCTGTGTGGAGGCTTGGGGAGTCCCTTCCAGGTGGCCTTCTGGCCCATGGGGCCCTCTGGTACAAAAAACATCCTCATCTGTTTTTTCTATCCCTAGAAATACCATTTTTCTGTTGTATAAAAAACACTAGAAAACAACAACTGACACTTGGCACTGAATTAATATGTTAGTCCACTAAACATATTATAAAAGGGTACCCAAAGTATGTTTATATGGTATTTGTATAGCATGAACATAACAAAAGTTATAGATATATTTGAAACAATCGGGAGCATAAGAAAAGCTGGTCAAATCATGCCCATGTGGGATCTAGTTTGAAAACCAAGCAGACATGAAATTGAAAATAAAAACCAATTGCAAATCTTTTAAATATTTAGTATAAAATTTTTATTTGTAAATCAACTTTTAGTCCAATGTGGTCAGCATGCTTATATTTTCTTTGTGCACTTTGTGTTCTCTCTTATCTCTTGTTGTGTGCACCTAGCAACTTACTTTGTTTGCAATCACTAGCCATCTCCTAGAATTTGCATGCAAATAAGAATGTTCTTGCACAAAATAGATTGTGTGGTGGTGCGAAGACTAATACGCTAGCATCAACTTGTTATGTTTTTCATACAATTATTGAAGAAAAACATTATAACCATTGGACATAATTATGCATGCTATGGATAATATGATTTCCATACCGAGTACAAAGCACATATATTTCGATGGTTAATTAGTGATTCCCAATATCAATACATGTATATTGACCAAGAAATAAGCACACACATTGGACGAGAGGAGAGGGAGGAGGTATTAAAGGATAAACTACTTATTGGCATGTAGTACACTCTAGAATCGTGCATTTTGTTACGCCTAATCCTGATATGTACAATCAATAGCAACCGAACAAGTTCCGTAGATAACTACGAATATTATGGAAAGGATGCATACAAAACACAACATAATATATTAATGTGTATAAAATATTTTGTGGACTTATGTGGTATTATTGGTAGTCTCGATTTTAAGGTGAAAACCATTGTATTTTTTTGATAGACAAACCAAGTTAGACAAAAAAGTTAAGTAAATTGCAAAATATATTGTTTCCATTTAGCACAAAAAGTCTATATATTTCTAACACGAGTATTACATATATATATAATTTGTGTAACTTAATGTATGAGTGGCGTCACTGTTAATTCTGCTAGTAATACATAGCTAAAATTAAAATTATAAAAAATATTTTGCTAAATGTATCAATAAGGACCAGCATATATTTATATGTCACGAATAGTTATGAAGTAAAAAAGTTTTGTATAAATTAATGTTGATGGCGATTGATTTTAGCTAGCTCAAGACCTGAAAAATAGTTAGACCATCCATATTGATGAATATGGTTTGTATATTGGAAGTCTAATCAGTTGAAATGGTAGATCAGAAAGCAGACAATAGTCCCCCTTAGGTTGGCATCATCAGGAATCTGAATGATACGCTACCTGATAATTGATCATAGATAAGTTGATTTTCATTAAATTAAAGTTTGTCATATCTCAGCAAGCTCTAACAAATGATGTCTCGACTCACTAGCAAATAAGTACAGAACAGTGGAGCGATGTACATAATCCCAGTTGGTTAGTTGATAAGTACGATGTGAGGGACATCCCACTAAATGACGAGAGCTCCGCACATCAGAACGACATGAGGTTGAGGTCATCCTAAGCCAGCTCTGCCACCTCCTCAACACAAGATGGCCTGCAAGTGCACAAAGCTTAGTTGTAGCCTTTTCGAAGTAAGAGTATCGATCCCATAGGGAGCACAGGAATCAGCCTTTTTCCTCTTGTAGTGAATTATGTATTTTTGTGCCTGCAGATAATTGTAGACCTAAAACAAAGTGAGAGCGGATATAAATAATGATTGAGTGACAAGGTGAACTTGGAAATAAATAATATAAAAACTAAATAAGGAACTATGGCTAGAGTGACTGATGGAACTATAGAGGATTAAGGCGTTCTCATGGAGTCTGGAATCCCCATTGGTATGTGATGCCCGCAAGCCAAACAAAGTAGTGTAGCACTTCCGCAGATGTATACCAATGAGTAATCGTCCCAACGAAGAGTGGAGGAGAGTATTTATAGTAGCGTTACTGTCAGACACATGGTGTTACAATTCTTATGTGAAGTAACTATTTGAGCTTCTGCCGATATCGCTACTGCTCTAGTAAACAGATAAACCAGGGTAACAAGAGTAATGGTTTTTTAAGTAGTAGCTATAAGAACTATTAAAAGTAAATAACATAAATGAGAATGGAAGTTGTGTTCCTGCAATGAAGAGATTAGGCGTGGAGAGAATTTAGTTCATGGTAAGAATTTATCAAGTGTGCCAGTGCGACGGTAATACCAATTACCTTGTATTGTATTCATAGTATTTGATATTTATGTTTTTAGCCGGATCACCCTAAGGTTATGAAACTCGTCCTCATGGGATTATTTTCATTCTATGGTCCTGCTTCACTGTTGCCACTAAGTGGTCGTTTCCACAATTAAGGTCCTTGGACCAGAACCAAGCATTATGTTTGATGGATCACCGTTATCTCGTATTGTCTTTGGTCCTTATAGATATGTCCACCTGTCATGATAGAGGTCACAGACCTCCTAAATAATATGTGTTACCTGTGTAGGTATTGAGATCATGTTGCCTGGGCCCTTAAATTGGACAACACACATAGAATTCACCATAGTATAACAACTTACTAGACAAATCATACTACTACATATGCAAATGATGACATATAGAATAGGCACAAATGAATCTTACCACTCACCTACATCTCCCACGCCTATGGGGAATTACTCACTCATCATTATCAGGGAATCAATCACAACAGAGATAAAACCCATGAACACCATATCGATAATACCGGGAAGACAGGGTTGGAACCCACATTCTCCCCCCTCAAGCCTATCGAACAAGTCGGATGTTGATGATCTCGACATTGTCCGCAGCTATTGGAATCAGACGTGACCCAGAGCCTTTGTCAGGAATTCCGCCTTATACTCACCAGTCCTGATGAACTCGATGACCACCGTGCCCTTATCGATGCAGTCACCTATGAAGTGATAGTGAAGATCAATGTGCTTGTTGCGACCGTGAAGAAAGTTATTCTTGAAGAGGGAAATCGTCGATTTTTTTCACCGAAGATGAGCACATGGGCGGTGTCTTGCTTCAGCATCTCGCTGAGGAGGCGAGCCAGTCATGTTGCCTGACATGCCACCACTACTAGGGAAAACCTTATACGCAGAATCTTAGTAGGAGTGAGGCACAGAAAGAGGCGCTACTGTTAACTAGCAGTAGCGATGTTAAGGAAAGCGCGCTACTGATGAAACTTTAGCAGTAGCACGTGGTGGCTAAACCGCACTGCTACAAAAATGCACCGACAGAACCCAACAACCTAAGTTTACCAGCAGCACGGTGTCATGATGCGCGCTACTGCTAAAGCAATAGTAGCAGCATGCTTTTTGGTCACGTCACTGCTGCTAATTCTGAAATTGTCCACACGGTTGGCCCGTTTAGCAGTAGCGCGTCTTAGAAAAGCGCGTTGATGCTATTCTTTTAGCAATAGCGCCTTTCCTCCCGCGCGACTGCTAAGGCGCAGCACCCACCACCTTCTCCCACCCGTCCTTCCCTCCCCCATCTTCTCTCCGCCCTTTCCCCTACCTCCCACATCCCCCCTCTCTCACTCTTCTTCTTCCTCAATACTTCTCCCCCCATTACTCTCCCTCTTCTACCTATCTTTCTCTCTCTTCATTACTCCTAACAAACTACACCACCACCATTAATGCATCTCCTTTTTCTTTTTCCTTCCCCCACCACTAGTTGAAGTTGCTCCTCCCAAATTAGCTAGCTAGGTAGATGTAGCATTTAGTCAAGTGACTTATTTGCCCCCTAACTAGATCTATCTTTGTCAAGAAGAGCTTTGTACACTTTTGATCTCCCTAGATCATCAGATCTCCACCGTGTGCTCGATCTCGAGATAGAGGTGATTAAAATTTCATGCTTTTGCAAAATGGAAATATGTGTATGTGTGTGCGATATGATAATAGGGCAATATGATGGAAATTGTTTGTGTGGCATGAGTTGACGCCAAATTGTGCTTTTGAGTTGCCTATGTTTTGCCAAAATGTCGATTTATTTCCGTTTCGGCGAATTCCGGGCAAACTCTAGATCTATATATGTCCTATTTTCAGGGAAGGTCATGCCGAATTTTTGTATGACTTTAATGCATGCACGCATTTTTATAATCAATTTGTTTATTATTACCGTGCAGACATTCATGATGGTCAGTGGAACGATGGTGGACAGATGGTTGCGGTCGGCAGTGCAGGACATGAAAGAAAATAACCGAACGGAGGTTTTATGTCCGTGTCGAAAATGCAAAGGAATAGTTTGGCTCGACCCCTATGATGATGGTCGTGTCGAAGCGCACCTGCTCATGACTCGTTTGGTTGCGGTCGGCTATACTCGATGGATAATTGAAGATGAGGATGACGATGTTGAGGATGCCGACGGGGCAGGCAATGACGACACGGGGCAAGACGAAGAGATGATCGATAATGGCGGTGGGGAAGAGGCCGAACATGGCGGCGGAGAAGGGGCCGGACATGGCGGAGGAGAAGGGGCCGGACATGGCGGCGAAGAGAACGACGTGGACTCCACGCAGCAGAGTTTGTCGGTACTAAGTTCAATCGTGCGGGACCCTCATGTTCAAGCACTGCTTCGCAAGGAGACGAGTACTGAGAGAGCTGCTTCGAGAGAGGAGGCTAAGCTGGAGCAACTAGTGGTAGACTCGAACACTCCATTGTATGATGGTTGCAATCCTGAGGTGACCCACTTGAGTTTCACGCTCCAACTCCTGCTCCTACTGGATTGATACCATGGTTCTCAAAACCGAGGGAAATACTTATGCTACTTTGCTGCATCACCCTTTCCTCTTCAAGGGAAAACCAATGCATGCTCAAGAGGTAGCAGATATGGTGCGATCTATGATGTCTCTTACCGATTTAGCACTATCGTTTTGGGGTTATAAATTAGAGATAGCTGCATTCACGTTAAAAAGGGCACCATCTAAATCTGTTGAGACGACACCGTATGAACTATGGTTTAGCAAGAAACCTAAGCTGTTGTTTCTTAAAGTTTGGGGCTGCGATGCTTATGTGAAAAAGTTTCAACTTGATAAGCTCAAAACTAAATCGGAGAAATGCGTCTTCATAGGATACCCAAAGGAGACTGTTGGGTACACCTTCTATCACAGATCCGAAGGCAAGATCTTTGTTGCTAAGAATGGATCCTTTCTAGAGAAGGAGTTTCTCTCGAAAGAAGTGAGTGGGAGGAAAGTAGAACTTGATGAGGTAATTTTACCTTCTCCCGAATTGGAAAGTAGTTAATCACATAAATCAGTTCCAGTGATGCCTACACCAATTAGTGAGGAAGCTAATGACGATGATCATGAAACTTCAGATCAAGTTACTACCAAACCACGTAGGTCAACCAGAGTACGGTCCGCACCAGAGTGGTATGGTAATCATGTTCTGGAAGTCATGTTACTAGACCATGACAAACCTACGAACTATGAGGAAGCGATGATGAGCCCAGATTCCGCGAAATGGCTTGAAGCAATGAAATCTGAGATAGGATCCATGTATGAGAACAAAGTATGGACTTTGATTGACTTGTCCAATGATCGGTGAGCCATTGAGAATAAATGGATCTTCAAGTGGAAGACGGACACTGATAGTAGTGTTACTATCTACAAAGCTCGACTTGTCGCAAAAGGTTTTTCGACAAGCTCAACGTGTTGACCACGATGAGATTTTCTCACTCGTAGCGATGCTTAAGTCTGTCTGAATCATGTTAGCAATTGCCACATTTTATGACATCTGGCAAATGGATGTCAAAACTACATTCCTTAATATATTTCTTAAAGAAGAGTTGTATATGATGCAACCAGAAGGTTTTGTCGATCCAAAAGGTGATAACAAAGTGTGCAAACACAAAGCGATCCATCTATGGACTGGTGCAAGCATCTCGGAGTTGGAATATATACTTTGATGAGGTGATGAAAGCATAAAATTTTATACAGACTTGTGGTGAAGCCTGTATTTACAAGAAAGTGAGTGAGAGCACTATAGCATTTCTGATAAGTATATGTGAATGACATATTGTTGATCGGAAATGATGTAGAATTTTTTTGAAAGCATAAAGGAGTGTTTGAAAGGAGTATTTTCAAAGAAAAGACCTCGATGAAGCTGCTTACATATTGAGCATCAAGATCTATAGAGATAGATCAAGACGCTTGATAAATTTTTCCAATAAGTATATACCTTGACAAGATTTTGAAGTAGCTCAAAATGGGACAGTCAAGGAAAGGAATTCACTACAGGAAACAGCTAATTTGCCGTCAGTGGACATCTTTGCCGTCAGCTTTTCATCGGGATGGACGACAAAGAGCACTTTTGCCGTCAGCCGCTGACGGCAAAGAAAAACTAACGGAAAAAACATATTTTGCTGTCTGCTTTTTTTATTACAAACGGTCTGCGTTTTTCATTACAGACGGCAAAGAGCATACTTTGCCATCTATAATAAAAAACATAGACGACAAAGAGTTTGTTGTCTGCTTTTTTTGTTACAGACGGCAAAGTATGCTCTTTGCCGTCTGCCATAAAAGACGCAGACGGCAAATAATAAACACATCACGTGGATCAACCAATGGCTCAAGCGTCAGTTTGGTTCAATTCTTCACAACATGACTTCCACACATAATGTAGTGAAGAAAAACCATTACTACCTTCATGAAACCCTCAACCGCACCTGGGCTATTCTGTCTCAAGTTTACAGTGCTGAAGATCTGGAGATAATGGGTCTCAAAGAAGCTTTTGACTGGTCTGCACCTCCTCTGAAGAAATACAAGAAGGTTAAGGTTCCTTCTTTGGTGGCCAGCTCATATTCTTCATCACGTGAGAATGATGAAAATGAATACTTGGACGACACTTCAGCAGGCCCTACTTCAACGACCGACCCCAACAACGCTGGCGCTCCTTCATCAACTTGATTATCTTCAGGGGCGTTAGTCCTCAGTTTCAATCCTTTTGGTCATTTGATGACAAAGTGGGAGAAATCTGAGTTAGTCTTCAAGGGGGTCTACTATATGGGCATTTTTTTCTGCTAAGTTACAACTCTCGTTCTTCCGAAACTTTTATTGGATCGAGTTGTAATCTTAAACCCGATGGTGCGCTGATACTTTTGATGCACTATGCTCTGATATGTTTAATACGCTATTCTGCATGCTTATTCCTCAGTAATATTATTGCACGCATGCTGAATTACATCAGGCACCATATTTCATCATGCATTTCAAATTCTTCATATTATATATCAAATGCGTGTATGAATTACAAGATATAGGGGGAGATCTCCATGATTCAACTCTTCAAGTGTGCATTGCTTCAAAAGCAAATTCCTCACTATGCACATATTCAGGGGGAGTTCCTTCTATATCTTGCAATCAAATTCCTCAATATCAGTATTTACACTTCATATATTTATCCCCGTTGAAAACTTAACCTATGTTGTCATCAATCACCAAAAAGGGGGAGATTTTAAGTGCATCTAGTGCCCCTTAGTGATTTTGGTGTATTGAAGACTTATAGGTTAAGTATCTAATGTGTTTAAGAGTGTACACAGGCCTATAAGTCTATAAGGAGTTTGATATTTACAGAGAAAGTCGACCCCTAAAAATGAAGTTCTTCGACTGAAGACTTTGATATTTTGAAGACTTTCTGAAGACTTTGAAAGTGAAGAAATTGGTGTAACCCTGAAGACTTGGTATTCATTCAAGGAACATGAAGCGTGAAGACTTTTGTTTTCGTAGTTTCATTTTCTCTTTCTTGAGTCATAGGAAACACCGTAATGTTAAAGGGGGTCGAGGAAATACTAAGGAGAAAATTTCCATGTGATGCTCAACTCAAATCCTACACCTACCAATCCCTTCGAGTGAAGCCATTGGAAATCTCATACAGTTCAGTCAATTTCTTCAGTGACAGAGACGCAGTTCTTCTGGTCACTGAGGACTTTGCTCTGACTGAGGAGTTAGGAATTCGCAAGTGCGAATTGCCTACACAGTGAGGAACATGATAGCCCTGAGGAATTTGTACCTCAAATTTCCGACCGTTACTGTGCTACGCGCCAGCTGTCCCAAAATATCTTATCCATCCAACGGTCATATCATTGAAGGGCATTTATGTCTTATCATGTCGGGCTGCTCCTTAGGCTATAAATAGCCGCCCCTACAACCACTAGCTGGTTGGCTGCTCCGCGAGAACTTGACACTTGTCATTTGAGAGCAACCCATCCTCCGAGGACTTTGAGCGAAAATCATCAAGTGAGGAAAATCCAAACCCAAAACCAAAACACCTACAACCCAAAGTGATTGAGCATCACTGAAGAGATTGATCCTACGTGGATCCGATGCTTGTTACCTTTGAAGACTGTGCTTCTTCCAGACGGTTAGGCGTCATGGTCTAGAGCATCCAAGAGGAATTGTGGATCGCCGAGTGACCTAGTCTGTGAAGGTTTGGAAGTCACCTGAAGACTTACCACGAGTGATTGGGCGAGGACTGTGTGTCCTTAGCTCAAGGAGAATACGGTGAGGACTGTGTGTTCGGGACTAGGTGTCCTCGAGTTTAAATACTCAGCCGCTCCAACCAGATGTACAACTGAGACAGCAGTTGGAACTGGTCTACCAAATCATTGTCTTCACCAAGCTTACTGGTTCTATTTCCTCAACACTTTCATTTCCTCATTACTGTGTTGTGTGTTTGTTCATATCTGTGTTTGAAGACTTTGACTGAAGACTTTCTCAATTTCCTCAGTTCAATTTCTTCAGTCTGTTTGTCTTCATTTTGTGCTATCATGTGTTTACGCTTTCTGTACTCTGTGTTTGTCTTCATTTCATAATGATGACCATGCATGTAATCTGCTGTGTTTACTTCTGAGTACTTATTCCGCTGCTAGTAGTTCTTCACTAAGGAATTTCCTCACGAGCAAATTCCTCACTGAAGAATTTCATAAAAATCGCCTATTCACCCCCCTCTAGTCGATATAACGCACTTTCAATTGGTATTAGAGCAAGGTACTCCCTTGTTCTGTGTGATTTTGGTTTAACCGCCTGAAGTTTTAGTTATGTCGACCGCAGGTATGATCAAGTTCTCTGCTGGGTGTCCTGCCTTTGATGGGACGGACTACCCCTACTGGAAGAACAAGATGCGCATGCATCTTGAGGCAATTGATAACGATCTCTGGTACATTGTGGAAAATGGTGTTCCCTTCGTCTCACCCTCACTGAACGCTACCGATGTGAAGAGATTCAAGCAACTCGATTCCCAAGCGAAGAATATCATATGTGGCCACCTGAGTAAAGGACAGTATGGTAGAGTGAGTGCTTTGGAAACTGCTAAGATTATCTGGGATAGGCTGTCCAAGGTCAATGAAGGAGTTTCAACTCAGCGTGACTCTCGAGTTGATGTTCTTCGCAATCTCTTCAACTGCTTCAAAAGACTCGACAATGAAAATGTTCAGCAAACCTTCGATCGCCTCACTAACATCTAAAATGAGCTTCAAGCACTTGGTGCCACTGACATCACCGACCATGAGGTGGTGAAGAAATTGCTGAGATCGCTTGATTCCTCAGTTGGTACTCTGGCACTGATGATACAAGAGCGTGCTGATTACAAGTCACTTGACCCCGCTGATATCCTCGAGAGGCTCAACACTCATGAGTTCCAGCTTGCTGAAAAGAGAGATCTCTATGGTTCGAGCTATGGCAGATCACGTGCACTGAAGGCCAAGGCAGTATCAGAATCCGAAGATGAAGATTCTGGTAGCAGCCTTGGTGATCCTGAAGAACTGAGTCATGATCTAGCACTGCTTGTGAAGAAATTCTAGAAGTTCTCAAGACGTGGTCGTTTTGGAAAACCCTCGAGGAGCAATGATTCCTCATCCAGTGACTACAAGAAGAGGCTTTGTCACAAGTGCAAGAAACCAGGACATTACATTCAAGATTGTCCTCAATGGGTAAAGGAATCAAAGAAGAAGAAATACAAGGATTACAGTTCTAATGATGGGAAGAAAAAGAAGAAGTCTTCAAAATCTTCATTGTCAAAATCCTCAAAGTCTTCATCTCACAAGAAGAGCAGCTCCAAGAAGGCTCGGGCATTCATTGGCAAGGAAATGGACTCTGAAGCTGAATCTGAGGAACAAGAGGAAGAGGAGGCTTTTGAGGACTCTGAATCTGGTGTGGCAAGCCTAGCCCTCGCTGCTGCATTCGTCAGAAAGTCTATCTTCAACTCTGAAGAAAATGACCTCCCCAACAAGGCTGATGAAGGCAACGATGACTACGCTCCCACCTATTGCTTCATGGCAAAGGGTGCCAAGGTACCTAGATATACCTCCTCTGAGTCTAGTGAAGATGAATCTGATGACAATCTTAAGCCTAGCTACTCTAAACTTGCTAAGATTGCTGTGAAACAACAAAAGGCTTTTGAAAAGGTTCAAAACATGCTAGACAAAAGTGATGATATGTTGGGTGAAGAAATGGATCGCACTAACGCCTTAACTGAAAATCTTCAGAGACTTCAGACCAGGTTTGACAACCTTCAAGATCATCATAACACTCTCTTATCTGATCATGAGAAGCTTTCTTATGAATATATTCAAAAGAAGCAAGATCTTGAGAAGCTAAGAGTGAGTTATGAAGATCTTCAGAAGGAGCGCGATTCATTACTTGCTCAATAAATCAGCGCTGCTCAGGAAGAATTCATTCCTCCATGTTTAAAATGCATTGAACGAGAATCTGCTAATTCTTCACCTGAATGTTCTAATGCTTCAAATGCTACAAATTCTTCACCTGTCTCTGCTGTCACTAATTCCTCATCTGAGGACATTGCTAGTATCACTGACGATGCAGGGCTGAAGGAATTGTACATGACAGACATGTACAAAAGCCTCAAAGGGCATCAAACTCTTTGTGATGTGCTTAAAAAGCAGATCCTCAACAGGAACCCTAGGAAAGAGGGTATTGCCTTTGAGAGGAAACTCAATGCGGATGGTACATATTGGAAGCCTGAGCAGTACCCCAAAACCTCATGGGTTGCTGCAAAGGGACCTCCAGTTGATCCATCTAATTTATCTGGCTATACATGTGAATCTTCTCATTCTTCTGATGAGTCATTTGACTCCAACTATAAACTGTTCAAAAATCAGAATGGTGAAGTATTTGCTAGATATGTTGGCACTAACTGCAGGAACGGTTCCCCTATGAAGAAAATCTGGGTTCCCATAAGGTGCCTTGAAAGTCTTCAGGTGAATGTCCTCATGAAACCACCTGTGAAGAAAAGGAACTCCAGATCAAATTCTTCATATGGACCAAATTCTTCATATGGATCCAAGTCATCATACGGACCAAACTCCTCAAGGGGATCAAATTCCTCACATGGATCAAAGTCCTCATATGAACATCATCGTGCTAACAACTCTGTTTCGCAGGGAAGAGCCAAGGGCTACGAATATGAGCATTATTCCTCTAATCATTATGTTCATAAGTCCTCGAAGAATTTCTCTGCCTATGCATATGCTTACCCTAACCCCTCTTATGTGAAACGAAATGGTTTGGCCGCTTTGCCACCATTCTCATATGGAGCTCGCAGAGTGATGAATTCTTTGCCACCCCTTCAAATGTGGGTGGTGAAGAAAAAGAACTAATCTCTTCTGCAGGGTTAGGTCTCCAGACGTGCTGTAACGTCTGAAGAATTTGCCGGGGACCTGACAAAATGCATGAAAGGACGCAGGCTAACCATGATGAAATGAACTTTCATTTCACACGTCCTCCCTCTGTTTTATCTGTTCTACTGCTTGATGAAATTGATCTGATGAATTGTGATATCATATTCTTCACTGCTGAAGTATATGAGGTCGTAAGTTGCACTAATTCATCTGCAGGATGATCAACCCAAAGCCACTGAATGGGTACTTGATAGTGGATGTACAAATCACATGACCGGTGACAGGAATCTGTTGATGGATGCTCCTTTATCATCGTCACATATGAAGCATATCATCTTCGCTGATAAAAGCAAAAGTCAGGTATTGGGTCTAGGTAAGGTTGCTATCACAAAGTCATGCTTGTTGAGTCCTTAGGATACAATCTTATGTCTGTCTCAATGCTTTGTGATCTTGATATGGTTGTTGTCTTTGGCAAGTATCGTTGTGTTGTGATTATGGAAGCTGACAAATCCAAAGTCTTCGAAGGCTTTAGGAGAGGAGACTTGTATATTGTTGATTTCTCTGCAGATTCACAACCAGCCGTGTGCCTACTTGCAAAAGCTTTAGAAGGATGGCTATGGCATCAACGACTTGGTCATGCAGGCATGAGAAATTTGCACACGCTTGCGAAGAAGAAGCATGTCATTGGGATTGAGAATGTCAAATTCCTCAAGGATCACTTATGCAGTGCTTGTGAAGCTGGAAAGATGACCAAGGCCAAGCATCCAGCGAAGACTATCATGAACACTACTCGTCCATTCGAATTGCTTCACATGGATCTCTTCGGTCCTAATCATTATTCCTCTGTCTCAAATGAAGCATCTCAATATGGCTTTGTTATTGTTGATGATTACTATCGATACACATGGGTACACCTTGTCTCTTACAAAACTGAAGTGCAGGAAGTCTTCAAACGATTTTCTTCGAGGGCTTCAACCATCTTTGGTGTGAAAATCAAGCACATCAGAACTGACAATGGCACTGAGTTGAAGAATTCGGGTCTCGATGACTATCTTGATGAACTTGGTATTACTCATGAGTTATCTGCTCCTTATACTCCTCAACAGAATGGCGTCGTGGAGCGCAAGAACAGGACTCTTGCTGAGATGGCTCGCACTATGCTCGATGAGTACAAAACCCCTCATCATTTCTGGGTTGATGCAATTGATACTGCGTGCCATATCATCAACAGAGTATATCTTCACAAATTCTTCAAGAAGACTGCCTATGAACTACTCACTGACAAGAAACCCAATGTGAGTTATTTCAAAGTCTTCGGTGCTAAATGCTGGATTAGAGATCCTCATCACAACTCTAAATTTGCACCGAAAGCACATGAAGGTTTTATGCTTGGTTACGGAAAGGACTCGCACACCTACAGAGTCTTCAACAATGTTCTTCACAAGATTGTTGAAACTGTAGATGTGCGGTTCGATGAAACTAATGGCTCGCAAAGAGAGCACCTACCTTCTGTGTTAGATGAACCAGCACCTGAGGATTCGATCAAGCACAAGGCTACTGAAGATGTCATTCCTACTGAAGAATCTGCTGAAGAACTTATTCCAGAACGTGAAGAACGTCGAGCTAATGAACCTGAAGAAAATGTTGAGGAAATTGATGCTGAAGAAAATGCTAATCAAATTCCTCAACGACAACCAGCTCACCCTCGCGTTGCAAAAGAAGTGCAAGTGGAGAAGATCATCGATGACATTAGAGCACCAAGTCCTCTCACACGCTCAAAAGCTTCACATCTATCTAACTTTTGTGGGCACTTTGCTTTTGTCTCTATCACAGAGCCCACTAAGGTAGATGAAGCATTTCTGGAGCCTGAGTGGATTCAGGCCATGCAAGAAGAATTACATCAGTTCAAGCTCAACAACGTATGGGAACTAGTCAATCGTCCCGATCCTCGCAAGCATAACATCATTGGCACAAAGTGGATCTACCGCAACAAGCAAGATGAAAATGGTGTTGTGATGAGGAATAAGGCACGACTAGTAGCTCAAGGCTACACAAAAGTTGAAGGAATTGATTTCGATGAAACTTTTGCACCTGTTGCTAGACTTGAGGCCATTCGCATATTACTTGCTTATGCTAACCATCATGATATCATCTTATACCAAATGGATGTGAAAAGTGCATTCCTCAATGGTAAGCTTGAGGAAGAAGTATATGTCGCTCAACCCCCAGGTTTTGAAGATACAAAACATCCTGACAAAGTCTTCAGACTTAACAAGGCCCTCTATGGCCTCAAGCAGGCCCCACGGGCGTGAATATCAAATGTCTATGATGGGAGAATTGAAATTCTTCTTAGGTCTTCAAATTCGTCAACAGCGCAATGGCATATTCATATCTCAGGAGAAATACCTCAAGGATGTCCTGAAGAAATTCAGCATGCAAGATTGCAAAGGCATCAAAATTCCTATGCCCACAAATGGTCATCTATGTACTGATGAAAATGGTATTGACTTCGATCATAAGGTATACCGCTCCATGATTGGCTCTTTATTGTACTTATGTGCATCTAGGCCATATATAATGCTTAGTGTTTGCATGTGTGCCCGATTTCAAGCTGCACCGAAGGAATCACACCATAAGGCTGTGAAGCATATTCTTCGATATCTAGCTCACACACCAACACTAGGATTATGGTATCCCAAGGGCTCCGATTTTGATCTCATTGGATATTCTGACTCTGACTATGTTGGTGATCGTGTGGACTGCAAGTGAACATCTGGTACTTGTCATTTCCTCGGACGATCCTTGGTCTGTTGGTCCTCGAAGAAACAGAACTGCGTATCACTGTCTACTGCCTAAGCTGAGTACATTGCTACTGGTTCTTGCTGTGCTCAACTGCTATGGATGAAGCAAACACTCAAGGACTATGGCGTCAACGTGAAGAATGTGCCTCTCCTCTGTGACAATGAGATTGCCATCAAGATTGCTCACAACCCAGTTCAGCACTCGAAGACAAAGCACATTCAGATTCGTCATCATTTTCTTCGTGATCATATGTTGAAGGGCGACATTTCAATTGAGCATGTGAAGACTGAAGAACAGCGAGTGATTGGGCGAGGACTGTGTGTCCTTAGCTCAAGGATAATACGGTGAGGACTGTGTGTCCGGGACTAGGTGTCCTCGAGTTTAAATACTCAGCCGCTCCAAACAGATGTACAACTGAGACAGCAGTTGGAACTGGTCTACCAAATCATTGTCTTCACCAAGCTTACTGGTTCTATTTCCTCAACACTTTCATTTCCTCATTACTGTGTTGTGTGTTTGTTCATATCTGTGTTCGAAGACTTTGACTGAAGACTTTCTCAATTTCCTCAGTTCAATTTCTTCAGTATGTTTGTCTTCATTTTGTGCTATCCTGTGTTTACGCTTTCTGTACTCTGTGTTTGTCTTCATTTCATAATGATGACCATGCATGTAATTTTCTATGTTTAGTTCTGAGTACTTATTCCGCTGCTAGTAGTTCTTCGCTAAGGAATTTCCTCACGAGCAAATTCCTCAGTGAAGAATTTCATAAATATCGCCTATTCACCCCCCTCTAGTCGATATAACGCACTTTCAGTAATGGCGCACTTTGTGAAGGTGTGCCATTACTAAATGCACCCCCTTCGTGGACCGCCTTTTTAGTTTTAGAAAAATAAAAGAAAATGATGGAAATGTCAAAAAAAATAAAAGAAAATAAGTTTCCCATGTGATATGTGGTCTAGTTGTTGGGAAAATTTACAAATATAAATTTCGACTCTATTTGCAAAATCTCTCTGGAATTTAGTAAAATGGGCATAACTTTTGCATATGAACTCGGATTAAAAAGTTTATCTAGACCGAACCTCCTCATGTTTAGACGTGGTCTACCACAAATTCTATGTTGATCGGCTCTAGCTTTAACATTATGCTTCGTCTTATCAGGAATGTTGAGGATTGTGCGGAAAAGGGACTCTGTGACATTCTTTTCGGTGTGCATCACATCGATGTTGTAAGGAAGTTTGAGGTCCTTGATATAGGGAAGCTTCAAGAAGGGGGTAATGTGAGTCCAATTGTGTGTCTCACCATATCCCTCAAAGCCTTTGGCTTTGGCTTTGCCTTTGACTTTAGGATTGAGAGCTTTTAGATGAGCAAGAACATCTACCCCCGAAAATGTTGGAATCTCGGTAACTTCATGAACAACCCGGCCTTTCATGAAGTTCTTCTTGTCTTCCCTGTCTGGATGGTCTCGATGGAGGAACTGTCGATGGAGGTCAAAGGCTACATACTTTCCACCCTTACTCAGCCAAATCATTCACAGAGCCTGCATGCACACTCGGCATGGCATCTTCCTACTTGTACACCATCCGCAGAATAGAGCATAGCCGGCGAAGTCATGCATGCAATAGTGCAACCAAACTTTCATCAAGAAATTTCTCTGCAGATCCCGTTCGTATGTCAACCTCGGAAAGTACCAAGAATGGTGCAAATCATCCACCAGTGGCTGCATAAACACACCCAATTGCTTCCCTGGGTATTCAGGCCCCGGAATGATGAGCGACAAGAACATGGTCTTGCGTTGCATCAGGGTACCAGGAGGGAGATTGAGTGGAATTACAAACATGGGCCAGCAGCTGTATGGATTGGACGACATACCATATGGATTGAACCCATCACCTGATATGGCTATTCTGACATTCCCAGCCTCACCTGCTTCCTCGGGGTATTCTTCATCGAACGACTTACATGCTTCACCTTTCGATGGATGTACGATTTTATTTGGATTGTACCTTATACCTTCCTTGTGCCACTTCATCATTTTGCCAGACTCCTCTGTAATGAAAAGGCGCCGCAGTCTTTCTATCAAATGGAGATGCTGAAGAACCTTAGTGGGGATGGCTAGCTGCTTTTCTCACCATCCTCACCGACCACCTCAAGGTTGAAGGAAATATGCCCTAGATGCAATAATAAAGTTGTTATTTATATTTCCTTATATCATGATAAATGTTTATTATTCATGCTAGAATTGTATTAGCTGCAAATTAGTACATGTGTGAATACATAGACAAACAGTGTGTCCCTAGTATGCCTCTACTTGACTAGCTCGTTAATCAAAGATGGTTAAGTTTCCTAACCATAGACATGTGTTGTCATTTGATGAACGGGATCACATCATTAGAGAATGATGTGATGGACAAGACCCATTCGTTAGCTTAGCACTATGATCATTTAGTTTGTTGCTATTGCTTTCTTCATAACTTATACATGTCCTATGACTATGAGATTATGCAACTCGCGAATACCGGAGGAACACTTAATGTGCTATTAAACGTCACAATGTAACTGGGTGATTATAAAGATGCTCTACAGGTGTCTCCAATGGTGTTTGTTGGGTTGGCATAGATCAAGATTAGGATTTGTCACTCCGTGTTTCGGAGAGGTATCTCTGGGCCCTATCGGTAATGCTCATCACTATAAGCCTTGCCAGCAATGTGACTAATGAGTTAGTTACGGGATGAAGTATTACGGAATGAGTAAAGAGACTTGCCGGTAACAAGACTGAAGTAGGTATTGAGATACCGATGATTGAATCTCAGGCAAGTAACATACCGATGACAAAGGGAACAACGTATGTTGTTATGCGGTTTGACCGATAAAGATCTTCGTAGAATATGTAGGAACCAGTATGAGCATCCAGGTTCCGCTATTGGTTATTTACCGGAGATGAGTCTTGGTCATGTCTACATAGTTCTCGAACCCGTAGGGTCCGCGCGCATAACGTTCGGTGACGATCGGTATTATGAGTTTATGTGTTTTGATATACCACAGGTAGTTCGGAGTCACGGATAAGATCACAGACATGACGAGGAGTTTCGAAATGGTCGAGACATAAAGATTGATATATTGGAAGACTATGTTTGGTCATCGGAATGGTTCCAGGTGAGTTCGGCATTTACCGGAGTACCGGGGGGGTTACCGGAACCCCCCGAGGAGTTTATGGGCCTTATTTGGCCTTAGTGGCAGAGAGGAGGAGGTAGCCAGGTGGAGAGCCCCCCCCCCCAAGCCCAATCTGAATTGGGTGGGGGCCGGCCCCCCTTTCCTTCCCTCTCTCTCCCCCTTCCTTCCTCTCCTACTCCAACTAGGGAAGGGGGAATCCTACTCCCACCGGGAGTAGGACTCCCCCCTTGGGCGCGCCATGAGAGGGCCGGCCCTCCCCCTCCTCCAGTCCTTTATATATGGGGGAGGAGGGCACCCCATAGACACACAAGTTGTTTGTTTAGCCGTGTGCGGTGCCCCCCTCCACAGATTTCGACCTTGGTCATATTGTTTTAGTGCTTAGGCGAAGCCCTACGTCGGTAACTTCATCGACACCGTCATCACGCCGTTGTGCTGATGAAACTCTCCCTCAACCTCAGCTGGATCTAGAGTTCACGGGACGTCACCGAGCTGAACGTGTGCAGATCACTGAGCTGCCATACATTCTGTACTAGGATCGGTCGGATCGTGAAGACATACGACTACATCAACCGCGTTGTCATAACGCTTCCGCTTTCGGTCTACGAGGGTACATAGACAACACTCTCCCCTCTCGTTGCAATGCATCTCCTAGATGGATCTTGCGTGATCGTAGGAATTTTTTTGAAATTATCGCGTTCCCCAACAGTGGCATCCGAGCCAGGTCTATGCGTAGATGTTATATGCACGAGTAGAACACAAAGAGTTGTGGGCAATAATAGTCATACTGCTTACCAACCTGTCATACTTTGATTTGGCGGTATTGTTGGATGAACGGCCCAAACTGACATTACGCGTACGCTTACGCGAGACTGGTTCTACCGATGTGCTTCGCACACAGGTGGCTAGTGGATGTCTGTTTCTCCAGCTCTAGTTGAATCGAGTGTGGCTACACCTGGTCCTTGTTGAATGTTAAAAAAACACACTTGATGAAAAATCGTTGTGGTTTTTGATGCGTAGGTAAGAACGGTTCTTTCTAAGCCCGTAGCAGCCACATAAAACTTGCAACAACAAAGTAGAGGACGTCTAACTTGTTTTTGCAGGGTATGCTTGTGATGTGATATGGTCTAGACGTGATGATATATAAATTGTTGTATGAGATGGTCATGTTTTGTAACAGTTATCGGCAACTGGTAGGAGCCTTATGGTTGTTGCTTTATAGTATGAAATGCAATCGCAATGTAATTGCTTTACTTTATCACTAAGCGGTAGCGATAGTCGTAGAAGCAATAGTTGGCGAGACGACAACGATGCTACGATGGAGATCAAGGTGTAGCGTCGGTGACGATGGTGATCATGACGGTGCTTTGGAGATGGAGATCAAAGGCACAAGATGATGATGGCCATATCACATCACTTATATTGATTGCATGTGATGTTTATCCTTTATGCATCTTATTTTTCTTAGTACGGCGGTAGCATTATAAGATGATCCCTTACTAAAATTTCAAGGTATAAGTGTTCACCCTGAGTATATATGCACCATTGCGACAGTACTTCGTGCTGAGACACCACATGATGATCGGGTGTGATAAGCTCTACGTTCACATACAACAGGTGCAAGCTAGTTTTGCACACGCAGAATACTCGGGTTAAACTTGACGAGCCTAGCATATGCAGATATGGCCTCGGAACATTGAGACTAAAAGGTCGAGCATGAATCATATAGTAGATATGATCAACATAGTGATGTTCACCATTGAAAACTACTCCATCTCACGTGATGATCAGACATGGTTTAGTTGATATGGATCACGTGATCACTTAGATGATTAGAGGGATGTCTATCTAAGTGGGAGTTCTTAAGTAATATGATTAATTGAACTTTAATTTATCATGAACTTAGTACCTGATAGTATTTTGCATGTCTATGTTGTAGATCAATAGCTTGTGATGTAGCTCCCCGTTTATTTTTATATATGTTCCTAGAGAAAAATATGTTGAAAGATGATAGTAGCAATGTTGCGAACTTGGTCCGTGATCTGAGGTTTATCCTCATTGCTGCACAGAGGAATTATGTCCTTGATGCAACGCTAGGTGACAGACCTGTTGCAGGAGTAGATGCAGACGTTATGAACATTTTGCTAGCTCAATATGATGACTACTTGATAGTTTAGTGCACCATGCTTTACGGCTTAGAACCGAGATTTCAAAGATGTTTTGAACGTCATGGATCATATGATATGCTCCAAGAGTTGAAGTTAATATTTCAGACTCATGCCCGTATCGAGAGGTATGAGACCTCTGACAGGTACTTTGCCTACAAGATGGAGGAGAATCACTCAGCTAGTGAGGATGTATTCAGAATGTCTGAGTACTACAATCGCTTGAATAGAGTGGGAGTTAATCTTCAGATAAGATAGTGATTGACAGAGTTCTCTAGACACCATCACCAAGTTACTGGAACTTCGTGATGAACTATAATATGCAAGGGATGACGTAAGCGAATCCCGAGCTCTTCGTGATGCTGAAATCGACGAAGGTATAAATCAAGAAAAATCATCAATTGGTGATGATTAAATAAAAGACCACTAGTTCCAAGAAAAGGGCAAAGGGAAGGAAAGGGAACTTTAAGAAGAATGGCAAGCAAGTTGCCACACCCGTGAAGAAGCCCAAAGCTATACCCAAGCCTGAAACTGAGTGTTTCTACTGCAAAGGAAATGGTCACCAGAAGTGAAAATACCCCAAATACTTGGTGGATAAGAAGGATGGCACAATGAACAAATGTTTATTTGATATACATGTTATTGATGTGTACTTTACTAGTGTTTATAGCAACCCCTCGGTATTTGATACTAGGTTCAGTTAGTAAGGAGTAGTAACTCAAAAATAGGAGTTGCGAGATGAACAGAGACTAGTTAAGGACAAGGTGACGATGTGTATGGGAAATGATTCCAAGGTTGATAAGATCACCATCGCACACTGCTTTTACCTTCGGGATTAGTGTTGAACGTAAATAAATGTTATTTGGTGTTTGCGTTGATCATGAATATGATTGGATCATGTTTATTGCAATACGATTATTCATTTAAGTCAGAGAATAATTGTTGTTCTATTTACATGAATAAAACCTTCTATGGTCATACACCCAATGGTTTATTGAATCTCGTAGTAATACACATATTCATAATATTGATGCCAAAAGATGCAAGGTTAATAATGATAGTGCAACTTATCCGTGGCACTGTCGTTTATGTCATATTGGTGTAAATCGCATGAAGAAACTCTATGCTGATGGGTTTTTTGAATCACTTGATGCTTGCGAACCATGCCTCATGGGCAAGATGACTAAGACTCTGTTCTTCGGAACAATGGAGCGAGCAACTGACTTATTGGCAATAATACATACCGATGTATATGGTTTGACGAGTGTTGAGGCTTGCGGCGGGTATCGTTTTTTTTCTGACCTTCATGGATGATTTGAGCAGATATGGGCATATCTACTTAATGAAACATAAGTCTGAAACATTTGAAAAGTTCAAAGAATTTCATAGTGAAGTGAAATATCATCGTAACAAGAAAATAAAGTTTCTACGATCTGATCGTGGAAGTGAATATTTTAGTTATGAGTTTGGTCTTCATATGAAACAACGTGGAATAGTTTCACAACTCATGGCACTTGGAACACCATGGCGTAATGGTGTGTCCGAATGTCGTAACCGTACTATATTGGATATTGATACGTCTCCAACGTATCTATAATTTTTGATTGTTCCATGTTATTATATTATCTATTTTGGATGTTTAATGGGCTTTATTATACACTTTTATATTATTTTTGGGACTAACCTATTAACCCAAGGCCCAATGCAAATTGCTGTTTTTTTTCCTATTTCAGTGTTTCGCAGAAAAGGAATATCAAACACAGTCCAAACGTAATGAAACCTTCGGGAGAGTTATTTTTGGAGAAAACGCAATCCAGGAGACTTGGAGTGGACGTCAAGAAACAAACGATGAGGCCACAAGGCAGGGAGGCGCCCCAGGGGATAGGCGCACCCCCATCCTCGTGGGCCCCTCGTGGCCCCGGGGAGGCTTACACACAAGTCAAGACATACCAAGTACCCATCACAAACTCTTATCCCTCGCATTACATTATTTGCCATTTGCCTCTCGTTTTCCTCTCCCCCACTTCACCCTTGCCATTTTATTCACCCTATTTTTCTGTTTTTCTCTTTCCGCTTGCTTCGTGTGTGCCTGTTTGCCCTGATGGCCTTGCCCAAAAATATTGATCCTCACCTTAGAAGGT
Organism: Triticum urartu; assembly: GCF_056163025.1. Classification (NCBI taxonomy): domain Eukaryota; kingdom Viridiplantae; phylum Streptophyta; class Magnoliopsida; order Poales; family Poaceae; genus Triticum; species Triticum urartu. The sequence goes on from NC_141878.1 coordinate 599,883,387, forward strand.
CGGAAGAAATTGAAAATAACGTCAGAAGCTTTATGACTTTGCAATTTGCGCATAATAATTTCTTTATAAACGAGCTTAAAGAACAAAAAAGCTTTATGGAGTATATGAATAAAGAGCTTGATGGTATGTCCAAGGAATTTTATGGTTTGAAATCTCAGTTTTCTCATCTTGAAAACTTAATAGCCCAAATTTCGGATAAGTAGGCCACCTTAGTTAATAAGATGGCCGCCAAACCGGAAGAGCTAGTGGGTAATAAGGATGGAGATCTAAAAGTGATTGATGTGTCTCCTATTAAATCTTTTTTTTGCAATATGAATCTTGATAATGATGTGACCAGAGATGAGTCAACTTTAGTTAAAAAGCATCCTAATGATTAGGAGTTTTTAGATCTTGATGGAAAAATTGGTAAAAGTGGGATTGAAGAGGTCAAAACTTTATATAGCAATGAACCCACTATTTTGGATTTCAAGGAATTTAATTATGATAATTGCTCTTTAATAGATTGTATTTCCTTGTTCCAATCCGTGTTAAATTCTCCTCATGCTTATAGTCAAAATAAAGCTTTTACCAAACATATTGTTGATGCTTTAATGCAATCTTATGAAGAAAAGCTTGAATTAGAAGTCCCTATCCATAGAAAACTTTATGATGAGTGGGAACCTACTATTAAATTAATATTAAATATCACGAATGCTATGCTTTGTGTGATTTGGGTGCTAGTGTTTCCACGATTCAAAAAACTTTGTGTGATGTGTTAGGATTCCGTGATTTTGATGATTGTTCTTTAAACTTGCATGTTGCGGATTCCACCATTAAGAAACCTATGGGAAGGATTAATGATGTTATTATTGTTGCAAATAGGAATTATGTGCCCGTAGATTTTATTGTTCTTGATATAGATTGCAATTCTACATGCCCTATTATTCTTGGTAGACCTTTCCGTACAACGATTGGTGCAATTATTGATATGAAAGATGGAAATATTAGATTCCAATTTCCGTAAGGAAAGGCATGGAACACTTTCCTAGAAAGAAAATTAAATTACCTTATGAATCTATTATGAGAGCCATTTATAGTTTGCCTACAAATATGGCAATACCTAGATCTATTCTCGCTTTTATGCCTAGCTAGGGGCCTTAAACGATAGCACTTGTTGGGAGGCAACCCAATTTTACTTTTGTTTCTTGTTTTTTGTTCTGTTTAGTAATAAATAATTCATCTAGCCTCTGGTTAGATGTGGTTTTATGTTTTAATTAGTGTTTGTGCCAAGTAAAACCTATAGGATCTTCTTGGGTGATAATTATTTGATCCTGCTGAAAAAAACAGAAACTTTCTGTTCACAAAAATAATTGTTAACAATCACCAGAACGTGATAAAATACTGATTCCAATTGTAGTATATCAATAAACAAATTATCTAGGATTTCCTATTTTGGTAGAAGTTTTGGAGTTAAACAAGCATACGTTTGATACAGATTACTACAGACTGTTCTGTTTTTGACAGATTCTGTTTCTCGTGTGTTGTTTGCTTATTTTGACGATTCTATGGCTAGTATCGGGGGATATGAACCATAGAGAAGTTGGAATAAAGTAGGTTTAACACCAATATAAATAAAGAATTAGTTCATTACAGTACCTTAAAGTGGTGATTTGTTTTCTTATACTAATGGAGCTCATGAGATTTTCTGTTGAGTTTTGTGTTGTGAAGTTTTCAAGTTTTGGGTAAAGATTTCATGGATTATGGAATAAAGAGTGGTAAGAGACTAAGCTTGGGGATGCCCAAGGCACCCCAAGGTAAATTCAAGGACAACAAAAAGCCTAAGCTTGGGGATGCCCCGGAAGGCATCCCCTCTTTTGTCTTCGTCTATCGGTAACTTTACTTGAGGCTATATTTTTATTCACCACATGATATGTGTTTTGCTTGGAGCATCTTGTATGATTTGAGTCTTTGATTTTTAGTTTACCACAATCATCCTTGTTGTACACAACTTTTGGAGAGACACACATGAATCGGAATTTATTAGAATACTCTTTGTGCTTCACTTATATCTTTTGAGCTAGATAATTTTGCTCTAGTGCTTCAATTATATCTTTTTAGAGCACGGTGGTGGTTTTATTTTATAGAAATTATTGATTTCTAATGCTTAACTTATATTATTTCGAGAGTCCCTTAGAACAGCATGGTAATTTGCTTTGGTTATAAAATTAGTCCTAATATGATAGGCATCCAAGATGGATATAATAAAAACTTTCATAAAAAGTGCATTGAATACTATGAGAAGTTTGATACTTGATGATTCTTTTGAGATATGAAGATGGTGATATTAGGGTCATGCTAGTTGCGTAGTTGTGAATTTGAGAAATACTTGTTCTAAAGCTTGTGATTCCCGAAGCATGCACGTATGGTGAACCATTATGTGATGAAGTCGGAGCATGATTTATTTATTGATTGTCTTCCTTATGAGTGGCGGTCGGGGACGAGCGATGGTCTTTTCCTACCAATCTATCCCCCTAGGAGCATGCGCGTAGTCGTTCGTTTCGATAACTAATAGATTTTTGCAATAAGTATGTGATTTCTTTACGACTAATGTTGAGTCCATGGATTATACGCACTCTCACCCTTCCACCATTGCTAGCCTCTCTAATACCGCGCACCTTTCGCCGGTATCATTCACCCACCATATACCTTCCTCAGAACAGACACCATACCTACCTATTATGGCATTTCCATATCCATTCTGAGATATATTGCCAAGCAACTTGCCACCGTTCCGTTTGTTATGACACGTTTCGTCATTGTCATATTGCTTTGCATGATCATGTAGTTGATATCATACATGGCACTCTTGATTCATTGCATATCCCGGTACACGGCGGAAGCATTCACATGAGTCATATTTGTTCTAAGTATTGAGTTGTAGTTTTTGAGTTGTAAGTAAATGAAAGTGTGATGATCATCATTATTAGAGCATTGTCCCACGTGAGGAAAGGATGATGGAGACTATGATTGCCCCACAAGTCGGGATGAGACTCCGGATGAAAAGAAAAGAAAAAAAGGAAAACAAAAGAGGCCATAAAAAGGAGAAAAAGGCCCAAATAAAATAATATGAGATAAAAAAGAGAGAAGGGACAATGTTACTATCCTTTTACCACACTTGTGCTTCAAAGTATCACCATGATCTTCATGATAGAGAGTCTCCAATGTTGTCACTTTCATATACTAGTGGGAATTTTACATTGTAGAACTTGGCTTGTATATTCCAATGATGGGTTTCCTCAAAATGCCCTATGTCTTCCTGAGCAAGCGAGTTGGATGCACACCCACTTAGTTTATTTTGTTGAGCTTTCATTCACTTATAGCTCTAGTGCATCCGTTGCATGGCAATCCCTACTCACTCACATCGATATCTATTAATGGGCATCTCCATAGCCTATTGATACACCTAGTTGATGTGATGCTATCTTCTTCCTTTTTAGTCTTCCCCACAACCACCCTTCTATTCCACATATAGTGCTATGTCCATGGCTCACGCTCATGTATTGCGTGAAGATTGAAACAGTTTGAGAACATCAAAAGTATGAAACAATTGCTTGGCTTGTCATCGGGGTTGTGCATGATTTAAATATTTTGTGTGATGAAGATAGAGCATAGCCAGACTATATGATTTTGTAGGGATAACTTTCTTTGGCCATGTTACTTTGAGAAGAAAAGATTGCTTTGTTAGTATGCTTGAAGTATTATTATTTTTATGTCAATATTAAACTTTTATCGTGAATGTTTCGGACCTGAACATCCATGCCACAACAAAGGAAATTACATTGAGAATTATGTTAGGTAGCATTCCACATCAAAAATTTTGTTTTCATCATTTACCTACTCGAGGACGAGCAGGAATTAAGCTTGGGGACGCTTGATACGTCTCCAACGTATCTATAATTTTTGATTGTTCCATGCTATTATATTATCTATTTTGGATGTTTAATAGGCTTTATTATACACTTTTATATTATTTTTGGGACTAACCTATTAACCCAAGGCCCAGTGCAAATTGCTGTTTTTTTCCTATTTCAGTGTTTCGCAGAAAAGGAATATCAAACGGAGTCCAAACGGAATGAAACCTTCAGGAGAGTTATTTTTGGAACAAACACAATCCAGGAGACTTGGAGTGGACGTCAGGAAACAAACGAGAGGGCCATGAGGCAGGGAGGCGCGCCTAGGGGGGTAGGCGCGCCCCCACCCTCATGGGCCCCTCGTGGCTCCTCTGACTTACTTCTTTTGCCTATATATTCTCATATACTCCGAAAACATCCGAGAGCACCACGAAACCATATTTCCACCGCCGCAACCTTCTGTACCCGTGAGATCCCATCTTGGAGCCTTTTCGGGCGCTCCCCCGGAGGGGGAATCGATCACGGAGGGCTTCTACATCAACACCATAGCCTCTCAGATGATATGTGAGTAGTTTACCACAAACCTTCGGGTCCATAGTTATTAGCTAGATGGCTTCTTCTCTCTTTTCGGATCTCAATACAAAGTTCTCCTCAATTCTCTTGGAGATCTATTCGATGTAATTCTTTTTGCGGTGTGTTTGTCGAGATCCGATGAATTGTGGGTTTATGATCAAGATTATTTATGAATAATATTTGGTTCTTCTCTGAATTCTTATATGTATGATTTTTTATCCTTGCAAGTCTCTCCGAATTATGGATTTAGTTTGGCCTACTAGATTGATCTTTCTTGCAATGGGAGAAGTGCTTAGCTTTGGGTTCAATCTTGCGGTGTCCTTTCCCACTGATAGCAGGGGCAGCAAGGCACATATTGTATTGTTGCCATCAAGGATAAAAAGATGGGTTTATATCATATTGCTTGAGTTTATCCCTCTACATCATGTCATCTTGCCCAATGTGTTACTCTGTTCTTATGAACTTAATACTCTAGATGCATGAAGGATAGCGCTCGATGTGTGGAGTAACAGTAGTAGATGCAGAATCGTTTCGGTCAAATTGTCACGGACGTGATGCCTATATACATGATCATGCCTAGATATTCTCATAATTATTCGCTTTTCTATCAATTGCTCAACAGTAATTCGTTCACCCATCGTAAATTATGCTATCTTAAGAGAAGCCATTAGTGAAACCTATGGCCCCGGGTCTATCTTCCATCATATTGCCTTCCTATCAATTTACTATATTTGCTTCCATTTATTTTGCAATCTTTACTTTCCAATCTATATCAAAAAAACAAAAATAAAAATTATATTATTATCTCTATCAAATCTCACTTTTGCAAGTGGCCATGAAGGGATTGACAACCCCTTTATCGCGTTGGTTGCAAGGTTCTTATTTGTTTGTGTAGGTACGAGGCGATTTGCGTGTGACCTCCTACTGGATTGATACCTTGGTTCTCAAAACTGAGGGAAATACTTATGCTACTTTGCTGCATCACCCTTTCCTCTTCAAGGGAAAACCAATGCATGCTCAAGAGGTAGCAGATATGGTGCGATCTATGATGTCTCTTACCGATTTACCACTATCGTTTTGGGGTTATACATTAGAGACAGCTGCATTCACATTAAAAAGGGCACCATCTAAATCCGTTGAGACGACACCGTATGAACTATGGTTTAGCAAGAAACCTAAGCTGTTGTTTCTTATAGTTTGGGCTGCGATGCTTATGTGAAAAAGTTTCAACTTGATAAGCTCAAAACCAAATCGGAGAAATGCGTCTTCATAGGATACCCAAAGGAGAATGCTGGGTACACCTTCTATCACAGATCCGAAGGCAAGATCTTTGTTGCTAAGAATGGATCCTTTCTAGAGAAGGAGTTTCCCTCGAAAGAAGTGAGTGGGAGGAAAGTAGAACTTGATGAGGTAATTTTACCTTCTCCTGAATTGGAAAGTAGTTAATCACAGAAATCAGTTCCAGTGATGCCTACACCAACTAGTGAGGAAGCTAATGATGATGATCATGAAACTTCAGATCAAGTCACTATCGAACCTCGTAGGTCAACCAGAGTACAGTCCGCACCAGAGTGGTATGGTAATCCTGTTCTGGAAGTCATGTTACTAGACCATGACAAAACTACGAACTATGAGGAAGCGATGATGAGCCCAGATTCCGCGAAATGGCTTGAAGCCATGAAATCTGAGATAGGATCCATGTATGAGAACAAAGTATGGACTTTGATTGACTTGCCCAATGATCGGTGAGCCATTGAGAATAAATGGATCTTCAAGTGGAAGACGGACACTGATAGTAGTGTTACTATCTACAAAGCTTGACTTGTCGCAAAAGGCTTTTCGACAAGTTCAAGGTGTTGACCATGATGAGATTTTATCACTCGTAGCGATGCTTAAGTCTGTCTGAATCATGTTAGCAATTGCCACATTTTATGAAATCTGGCAAATGGATTTAAAAACTACATTCCTTAATGTATTTCTTAAAGAAGAGTTGTATATGGTGCAACCAGAAGATTTTGTCGATCCAAAAGGTGCTAACAAAGTGTGCAAAGCTCCAGCGATCCATCTATGGACTGGTGCAAACATCTCGGAGTTGGAATATATACTTTGATGAGTTGATAAAAGCATTAAATTTTATACAGACTTGTGGTGAAGCCTGTATTTACAAGAAAGTGAGTGGGAGCACTATAGCATTTCTGATAAGTATATGTGAATGACATATTGTTGATCGGAAATGATGTAGAATTTTTCGGCAAGCATACAGGAGTGTTTGAAAGGTGTTTTTTCAAAGAAAAGACCTTGGTGAAACTGCTTACATATTGAGCATCAAGATCTATAGAGATAGATCAAGACGCTTGATAAGATTTTTTCAATAAGTACATACCTTAACAAGATTTTGAAGTAGTTCAAAATGGAACAGTCAAAGAAAGGAGTTCACTATAGGAAACAGCTAATTTGCCGTCAGTGGACATCTTTGCCGTCAGCTTTTCATCGGGATAGACGGCAAAGAGCACTTTTGCCGTCAGCCGCTGACGGCAAAGAGAAACTAACGGCAAAAATATATTTTTCCATCTGCTTTTTTTTATTACAAACGACAAAGAGTCTTTGCCATCTCCATTTTTCATTACATACGGCAAAGAGCATACTTTGCCGTGTGTAATAAAAAACCCAGACGACAAAGAGTTTGATGTCTGCTTTTTTTGTTACAAACGCCAAAGTATGCTCTTTGCCGTCTGCAATAAAAGACGCAGACGGCAAAGAAGAAACACATCACGCGAATCAACCACACAAATCGATGAGCTGGCAGCCCCTCCCACCCATGCAGCCCACTCACCCGGGACCCCACCCAGCCACCTACCACTACTAGAAAAATGGCTATAGCTAATATGGACATTAATGGCGCACCATGTATGTGGTGCACCACTACTATATAGCAGTCGCGCACCAGATATAGGTATGCCATTATTGACCATATTACTAATGGCGCCCCAGGTGAAAAGTGCGCCATTACTAAGTTTGACCAAGGTTTGACCCGGTCATAGACATAGTAATGGCGCACTTTGTACATGTGCTTCATTACTAAGTTGACATAGTAATGGCGCACCTTTACAAAGTGCGCCATAACTATGTGTATGACCGGGTCAAACCTTGGTCAAACTTAGTAATGGCGTACTTTGCATAGGTGCGCCATTACTATGTCAAACTTAGTAATGGCGCACCTATACAAAGTGCGCCATTACTAACTTTGACCAGGGTTTGACAAAGTCATACACATAGTAATGTCACATTTTGTGAAGGTGCGCCATTACTAAATGCACCCCCTCCCTAGTGGACCGCCTTTTAGTTTTAAAAAAATAAAAAAATAATGGAAATGTCAAAAAAAAGAAGAAAATAAGTTTCCCATGTGATATGTGGTCTAGCTGTTGGAAAAATTAACAAATATGAATTTCGACTTTGTTTGCAAAATATCTCTGGAATTTAGTAAAATGGACATAACTTTTGCATACGAACTAGGATTTAAAATGGACAAAATCTCTCTGAAAAGTTACATCCGAATTTAACAGGGGGAACCCCGTTGAAGATTTTCATTTTCTTTGGACGAAAAAATCATTTTCCATTTTTGAAGTGCCCAAAATGAGGTTTTTTTGTGAAGAACCTACCAAATAATTGTTACAAAATTGGACCAAATCAATTTATTAAAATACTAGGCCATATTTAATGCACAATTGACCAAATGGTTTTCTTTCATCAAAAGGTATTGCGAACTTGTATAGTCCACATGTTGGGTGTCAAAAGCTTTTATCCATCTCTCATGAAAAAGAAAAATTTTGGGCAATTCAGTTGGAAGCAGGTCAAATTTGAACTGCAGCTGCCTCATAGTTTGCTCTTTATTTTTCTCAAAAATCATTTTTAGGTAGAAAAGTATCTATTTAATCAGAGAAACACCAAAATTTTTCCAAGATTCAACTACTAGCTAGGAACGGTCATGCCCGCCGTTTTGACCGCATTTTGAAAGGGCATGAAAATTTCAAAAAAAATCAAAAAATTGGAAAACCTTTGCATTGTGTCATTATATGTGGCCAAGTTATCAGGAAAAATAATAAACTTTTAATACGATAATTATTTTAAAAAAAGTATTCTTAGAAACGAGCTATCATGTGTGGAGATCAATGCCTTTCAAGCCAAATGATCAATCTTATAGCCACATTCATGGCATAGTTTGTTCAAGCAAATAAAGAACTACCGGAATGAGCATGTGACAAGCAAAAGAATCAAATTATTATAAAGTGGCACTTACTCTTTCCCCGTGGGCTCAATGAGTCACTTCTGCTCCTCGGTAGCAGGAATCTGCTTTGGTAGCTTTGTGTTACCACGCAGCCACCCCTTGTTGCCAACCCCCTCCCCGCCACCACCCTCCTCCTCACCCGTCTCCTCGTCCTCGCCTGCCACCTCCTCCTCCTCCTTGCCCCCCTCCCCACCCTCCTCCTCTACCTCTTCCTCAGCCCCATCCCGAACCTCCTCCTTCTCCTCCTCGTCAAAATGTACCTCACTAGAGGAGGGCCTCAAAGACAATACCCCTAAGTCGGTGAGGGTGCGCTCTTTCTGTCCGCGACGCCCTGTGGTGGCTCTCCCCACACCCCCTCGCCCTCTAGGGGCTCTCCCCCGCCCCCTCTTCCTCTAGGGGCACCTCTCCCTCGACCTCCCTGTGAGGAGTCATCGTCATGTAGTCGGGGAGGGGGGGCGAAGGATTACGTTCTCGACCACTCCGACTAGGCATGCCGACGACCTTGCATAGGAAACCCACGCAGTCGGCCTTCCCCTTGCCCATGTTCCACGAACCTGCTTTGAAAAGAGAATAAACAATTAGTACATTAATAAAATGAAGGAAAAGGCATAATAATAAGGAATAATAAACACATTTCTGTCAGAGATGCTTGTTCTGTATCTCAGGGCCGTACTGCCAACGATTCTGCACAGGGCCTCCAACAATACCTCGTTTGCGAGGTGCAGAATGAGATGTGCCATCGGAGTAAAGAAGCCTATCGGAAAGATCTTCTCTAGCTTGACTATCAACTCCGGTGCCTTCTTATGCAATTGTTCAATCACGTCTTTACTTACTTCATTAGCACAGAGCGTGCGAAAGGAATGTCTTAGCTCGGCAAGCACTCGCCAGACATGCTCGGGGGCATAGCCTCAAACCATCACCAGCATTATCTGCTCAATCCATACATGGTAGTCATGACTCTTCAGGCTGGTCACTTTGCCTGTTGAAAGATTGACTCCCTTATATTTGATGCATAACCATCGGTGAATTTCAAAATGTGTTTCAGCCAGATAAGTACTTACTTCTTTTCGGGCAGTTTAAGGACAAAGTTAGCATCTGGCTTGAACCAGTTTTTTTGACCGCCTATGGGAGGCTTCATGTTTAGACGTGGTCTATCACAAATTCTATGTTGATCGGCTCTAGCTTTAACATTATCCTTCGTCTTCTCAGGAATGTTGAGGATCGTGTGGAAAAGGGACTCTGCGACATTCTTTTTGGTGTGCATCACATCGATGTTGTAAGGAAGTTTGAGGTCCTTGAAATAGGGAAGCTTCGAGAAGGGGGTAATGTGAGTCCATTTGTGCGTCTCACCATTTCCCTCGAAGCCTTTGGCTTTGGCTTTGCCTTTGACTTTAGGATTGAGAGCTTTTAGATGAGCAAGAACATCTTCCCCCGAAACTGTTGGAATCTCGGTTACTTCATGAACAACCCGGCCTTTCATGAAGTTCTTCTTGTCTTCCCTGTCTGGATGGTCTGGAGGGAGGAACCGTCGATGCAGGTCAAAGGCTACATACTTGCCACCCTTACACAGCCAAATCATTCGCGGAGCCTGCATGCACACTAGGCATGGCATCTTCCTACTTGTACACCATCCACAGAATAGAGCATCGCCGGGACAGTCATGCATGCAATAGTGCAACCAAACTTTCATCAAGAAATTTCTCTGCAGATCCCGGTCGTATGTCAACCTCGGAAAGTACCAAGAATGGTGCAAATCATCCACCAGTGGCTTCATAAACACACCCAATTGCTTCCCTGGGTATTCAGGCCCCGGAATGATGAGCGACAAGAACATGGTCTTGCGTTGCATCAGGGTACCAGGAGGGAGATTGAGTGGAATTACAAACATGGGCCAGCAGATGTATGGATTGGACGACATACCATATGGATTGAACCCATCACCTGATATGGCTATTCTGACATTCCCAGCCTCGCCTGCTTCCTCGGGGTATTCTTCATCGAACGACTTACATGCTTCACCTTTCGATGGATGTACGATTTTATTTGGATTGTACCTTATACCTTCCTTGTGCCACTTCCTCATTTTGCCAGACTCCTCTGTAATGAAAAGGCGCCGCAGTCTTTCTATCAAATGGAGATGCCGAAGAACCTTAGTGGGGATGGCTAGCTGCTTTTCTCACCATCCTCACCGACCACCTCAAGGTTGAAGGAAATATGCCCTAGATGCAATAATAAAGTTGTTATTTATATTTCCTTATATCATGATAAATGTTTATTATTCATGCTAGAATTGTATTAGCTGCAAATTTAGTACATGTGTGAATACATAGACAAACAGTGTGTCCCTAGTATGCCTCTACTTGACTAGCTCGTTAATGAAAGATGGTTAAGTTTCCTAACCATAGACATGTGTTGTCATTTGATGAACGGGATCACATCATTAGAGAATGATGTGATGGACAAGACCCATTCGTTAGCTTAGCACTATGATCATTTAGTTTGTTGCTATTGCTTTCTTCATAACTTATACATGTTCCTATGACTATGAGATTATGCAACTCCCGAATACCGGAGGAACACTTAATGTGCTATTAAACGTCACAATGTAACTGGGTGATTATAAAGATGCTCTACAGGTGTCTCCAATAGTGTTTGTTGGGTTGGCATAGATCAAGATTAGGATTTGTCACTCCGTGTTTCGGAGAGGTATCTCTGGGCCCTCTCGGTAATGCTCATCACTATAAGCCTTGCCAACAATGTGACTAATGAGTTACTTACAGGATGAAGTATTATGGAACGAGTAAAGAGACTTGCCGGTAACAAGACTGAACTAGGTATAGAGATACCGATGATTGAATCTCGGGCAAGTAACATTCCGATGACAAAGGGAACAACGTATGTTGTTATGCGGTTTGACCGATAAAGATCTTCGTAGAATATGTAGGAACCAGTATGAGCATCCAGGTTCCGCTATTGGTTATTTACCGGAGATGTGTCTCGGTCATGTCTACATAGTTCTCGAACCCGTAGGGTCCGCGCGCATAACGTTCGGTGACGATCGATATTATGAGTTTATGTGTTTTGATATACCACAGGTAGTTCGGAGTCCCGGATAAGATCACATTCATGACGAGGAGTTTCGAAATGGTCGAGACATAAAGATTGATATATTGGAAGACTATGTTTGGTCATCGGAATGGTTCCAGGTGAGTTCGGCATTTACCGGAGTACCGGGGGGGTTACCGGAACCCCCCGGGGAGTGTACGGGCCTTATTTGGCCTTAGTGGCAGAGAGGAGGAGGTACCAGGTGGAGAGCCCCCCCCCCCCAAGCCCAATCTGAATTGGGTGGGGGGCGGCCCCCCTTTCCTTCCCTCTCTCTCCCCCTTCCTTCCTCTCCTGCTCCAACTAGGGAAGGGGGAATCCTACTCCCACCGGGAGTAGGACTCCCCCCTTGGGCGCGCCATGAGAGGGCCGGCCCTCCCCCTCCTCCACTCCTTTATATATGGGGGAGGAGGGCACCCCATAGACACACAAGTTGTTTGTTTAGCCGTGTGCAGTGCCCCCCTCCACAGATTTCGACCTCGGTCATATCGTTTTAGTGCTTAGGCGAAGCCCTACGTCGGTAACTTCATCGACACCGTCATCACGCTGTTGTGCTGATGAAACTCTCCCTCAACCTCAGCTGGATCTAGAGTTGACGGGACGTCACCGAGCTGAACGTGTGCAGATCGCTGAGCTGCCGTACGTTCTGTACTAGGATCGGTCGGATCGTGAAGACATACGACTACATCAACCGCGTTGTCATAACGCTTCCGCTTTTGGTCTACGAGGGTACATAGACAACACTCTCCCCTCTCGTTGCTATGCATCTCCTAGATGGATCTTGCGTGATCGTAGGAATTTTTTTGAAATTACCGCGTTCCCCGACAGTGGCATCCGAGCCAGGTCTATGCGTAGATGTTATATGCACGAGTAGAACACAAAGAGTTGTGGGCGATAATAGTCATACTGCTTACCAACCTGTCATACTTTGATTCGGCGGTATTGTTGGATGAACGGCCCAGACTGACATTACGCGTACGCTTACGCGAGACTGGTTCTACCGATGTGCTTCGCACACAGGTGGCTAGTGGATGTCTTTTTCTCCAGCTCTAGTTGAATCGAGTGTGGCTACACCTGGTCCTTGTTGAATGTTAAAAAAACACACTTGACGAAAAATCGTTGTGGTTTTTGATGCGTAGGTAAGAATGGTTCTTTCTAAACCGGAGCAGCCACATAAAACTTGCAACAACAAAGTAGAGGACGTCTAACTTGTTTTTGCAGGGTATGCTTGTGATGTGATATGGTCTAGACGTGATGATATATAAATTGTTGTATGAGATGGTCATGTTTTGTAACAGTTATCGGCAACTGGTAGGAGCCTTATGGTTGTCGCTTTATAGTATGAAATGCAATCGCAATGTAATTGCTTTACTTTATCACTAAGCGGTAGCGATAGTCGTAGAAGCAATAGTTGGCGAGACGACAACGATGCTACGATGGAGATCAAGGTGTAGCGTCGGTGACGATGGTGATCATGACGGTGCTTTGCAGATGGAGATCAAAGGCACAAGATGATGATGGCCATATCATATCACTTATATTGATTGCATGTGATGTTTATCCTTTATGCATCTTATTTTTCTTAGTACGGCGGTAGCATTATAAGATGATCCCTTACTAAAATTTCAAGGTATAAGTGTTCACCCTGAGTATATATGCACCATTGCGACAGTACTTCGTGCTGAGACACCACATGATGATCGGGTGTGATAAGCTCTACGTTCACATACAACAGGTGCAAGCTAGTTTTGCACACGCAGAATACTCGGGTTAAACTTGACGAGCCTAGCATATGCAGATATGGCCTCGAAACATTGAGACTAAAAGGTCGAGCATGAATCATATAGTAGATATGATCAACATAGTGATGTTCACCATTGAAAACTACTCCATCTCACGTGATGATCAGACATGGTTTAGTTGATATGGATCACGTGATCACTTAGATGATTAGAGGGATGTCTATCTAAGTGGGAGTTCTTAAGTAATATGATTAATTGAACTTTAATTTATCATGAACTTAGTACCTGATAGTATTTTGCATGTCTATGTTGTAGATCAATAGCTCGTGATGTAGCTCCCCGTTTATTTTTATATATGTTCCTAGAGAAAAATATGTTGAAAGATGATAGTAGCAATGATGCGAACTTGGTCCATGATCTGAGGTTTATCCTCATTGCTGCACAGAAGAATTATGTCCTTGATGCACCGCTAGGTCACAGACCTATTGCAGGAGCAGATGCAGACGTTATGAACATTTTGCTAGCTCAATATGATGACTACTTGATAGTTTAGTGCACCATGCTTTACGGCTTAGAACCGAGATTTCAAAGACGTTTTGAACGTCATGGATCATATGAGATGCTCCAAGAGTTGAAGTTAATATTTCGGACTCATGCCCGTATCGAGAGGTATGAGACCTCTGACAGGTACTTTTCCTACAAGATGGAGGAGAATCGCTCAGCTAGTGAGGATGTATTCAGAATGTCTGAGTACTACAATCGCTTGAATAGGGTGGGAGTTAATCTTCAGATAAGATAGTGATTGACAGAGTTCTCTAGACACCATCACCAAGTTACTGGAACTTCGTGGTGAACTATAATATGCAAGGGATGACGTAAGCGAATCCCGAGCTCTTCGTGCTGCTGAAATCGATGAAGGTAGAAATCAAGAAAAATCATCAATTGGTGATGATTAAATAAAAGACCACTAGTTCCAAGAAAAGGGCAAAGGGAAGGAAAGGGAACTTTAAGAAGAATGGCAAGCAAGTTGCCACTCCCGTGAAGAAGCCCAAAGCTATACCCAAGCCTGAAACTGAGTGTTTCTACTGCAAAGGAAATGGTCACTAGAAGTGAAAATACCCCAAATACTTGGCGGATAAGAAGGATAGCACAATGAACAAATGTTTATTTGATATACATGTTATTGATGTGTACTTTACTAGTGTTTATAGCAACCCCTCGGTATTTGATACTAGGTTCAGTTAGTAAGGAGTAGTAACTCAAAAAACTGGAGTTGCGAGATGAACAGAGACTAGTTAAGGACAAGGTGACGATGTGTATGGGAAATGATTCCAAGGTTGATAAGATCACCATCGCACACTGCTTTTACCTTCGGGATTAGTGTTGAACGTAAATAAATGTTATTTGGTGTTTGCTTTGAGCATGAATATGATTGGATCATGTTTATTGCAATACGATTATTCATTTAAGTCAGAGAATAATTGTTGTTCTATTTACATGAATAAAACCTTCTATGGTCATACACCCAATGGTTTATTGAATCTCGTAGTAATACACATATTCATAATATTGATGCCAAAAGATGCAAAGTTAATAATGATAGTGCAACTTATCTGTGGCACTGCCGTTTATGTCATATTGGTGTAAAGCGCATGAAGAAACTCTATGCTGATGGGTTTTTTGAATCACTAGATGCTTGCGAACCATGCCTCATGGGCAAGATGACTAAGACTCTGTTCTTCGGAACAATGGAGCGAGCAACTGACTTATTGGCAATAATACATACCAATGTATACGGTTTGACGAGTGTTGAGGCTCGCGGCGGGTATCATTTTTTTTCTGACCACCTTAGTTAATAAGATGGCCGCCAAACCGGAAGAGCTAGAGGGTAATAAGGATTGAGATCTAAAAGTGATTGATGTGTCTCCTATTAAATCTTTTTTTTGCAATATGAATCTTGATAATGATGTGACCAGAGATGAGTCAACTTTAGTTAAAAAGCATCCCAATGATTAGGAGTTTTTAGATCTTGATGGAAATTGGTAAAAGTGGGATTGAAGAGGTCAAAACTTTACATAGCAATGAACCCACTATTTTGGATTTCAAGGAATTTAATTATGATAATTTCTCTTTAATAGATTGTATTTCCTTGTTCCAATCCGTGTTAAATTCTCCTCATGCCTATAGTCAAAATAAAGCTTTTACTAAACATATTGTTGATGCTTTAATGCAATCTTATGAAGAAAAGCTTGAATTAGAAGTCCCTATCCATAGAAAACTTTATGATGAGTGGGAACCTACTATTAAATTAAGATTAAATATCATGAATGCTATGCTTTGTGTGATTTGGGTGCTAGTGTTTCCACGATTCAAAAAACTTTGTGTGATGTGTTAGGATTCCGTGATTTTGATGATTGTTCTTTAAACTTGCATGTTGCGGATTCCACCATTAAGAAACCTATGGGAAGGATTAATGATGTTATTATTGTTCCAAATAGGAATTATGTGCCCGTAGATTTTATTGTTCTTGATATAGATTGCAATTCTACATGCCCTATTATTCTTGGTAGACCTTTCCGTACAACGATTGGTCCAATTATTGATATGAAAGAAGGAAATATTAGATTCCAATTTCCGTAAGGAAAGGCATGGAACACTTTCCTAGAAAGAAAATTAAATTACCTTATGAATCTATTATGAGAGCCATTTATAGTTTGCCTACAAATATGGCAATACCTA
Organism: Triticum urartu; assembly: GCF_056163025.1. Lineage (NCBI taxonomy): Eukaryota > Viridiplantae > Streptophyta > Magnoliopsida > Poales > Poaceae > Triticum > Triticum urartu. The sequence goes on from NC_141878.1 coordinate 599,899,718, forward strand.
GATCTATTCTCGCTTTTATGCCTAGCTAGGGGCGTTAAACGATAGCACTTGTTGGGAGGCAACCCAATTTTACTTTTGTTTCTTGTTTTCTGTTCTGTTTAGTAATAAATAATTCATCTAGCCTCTGGGTAGATGTGGTTTTATGTTTTAATTAGTGTTTGTGCCAAGTATAACCTATAGGATCTTCTTGGGTGATAATTATTTGATCTTGCTGAAAAAAACAGAAACTTTCTGTTCACAAAAATAATTGTTAACAATCACCAGAAAGTGATAAAATACTGATTCCAATTGTAGTATATCAATAAACAAATTATCTAGGATTTCCTATTTTGGTAGAAGTTTTGGAGTTAAACAAGCATACGTTTGATACATATTACTACAGACTGTTCTGTTTTTGACAGATTCTGTTTCTCGTGTGTTGTTTGCTTATTTTGACGAATCTATGGATAGTATCGGCGGATATGAACCATAGAGAAGTTGTAATAAAGTAGGTTTAACACCAATATAAATAAAGAATTAGTTCATTACAGTACCTTAAAGTGGTGATTTGTTTTCTTATACTAATGGAGCTCGTGAGATTTTCTGTTGAGTTTTGTGTTGTGAAGTTTTCATGTTTTGGGTAAAGATTTGATGGATTATGGAATAAAGAGTGGTAAGAGCCTAAGCTTGGGGATGCCCAAGGCACCCCAAGGTAAATTCAAGGACAACTAAAAGCCTAAGCTTGGGGATGCCCCGGAAGGCATCCCCTCTTTCGTCTTCGTCTATCGGTAACTTTACTTGAGGCTATATTTTTATTCACCACATGATATGTGTTTTGCTTGGAGCATCTTGTATGATTTGAGTCTTTGCTTTTTAGTTTACCACAATCATCCTTGTTGTACACAATTTTTGGAGAGACACACATGAATCGGAATTTATTAGAATACTCTTTGTGCTTCACTTATATCTTTTGAGCTAGATAATTTTGCTCTAGTGCTTCACTTATATCTTTTTAGAGCACGGTGGTGGTTTTATTTTATAGAAATTATTGATCTCTAATGCTTAACTTATATTATTTCGAGAGTCCCTTAGAACAGCATGGTAATTTTCGTTGGTTATAAGATTAGTCCTAATATGATAGGCATCCAAGATGGATATAATAAAAACTTTCATAAAAAGTGCATTGAATACTATGAGAAGTTTGATACTTGATGATTCTTTTGAGATATGAAGATGGTGATATTAGGGTCATGCTAGTTGCGTAGTTGTGAATTTGAGAAATACTTGTTCTAAAGTTTGTGATTCCCGAAGCATGCACGTATGGTGAACCATTATGTGATGAAGTCGGAGCATGATTTATTTATTGATTGTCTTCCTTATGAGTGGCGGTCGGGGACGAGCGATGGTCTTTTCCTACCAATCTATCCCCCTAGGAGCATGCGCATAGTCGTTCGTTTCGATAACTAATAGATTTTTGCAATAAGTATGTGATTTATTTACGACTAATGTTGAGTCCATGGATTATACGCACTCTCACCCTTCCACCATTGCTAGCCTCTCTAATACCGCGCACCTTTCGCCGGTATCATTCACCCACCATATACCTTCCTCAGAACAGACACCATACCTACCTATTATGGCATTTCCATATCCATTCTGAGATATATTGCCAAGCAACTTGCCACCGTTCCATTTGTTATGACACGTTTCGTCATTGTCATATTTCTTTGCATGATCATGTAGTTGACATTATGCATGGCACTCTTGATTCATTGCATATCCCGGTACACCGCCAGAAGCATTCACATCGAGTCATATTTGTTCTAAGTATTGAGTTGTAGTTTTTGAGTTGTAAGTAAATGAAAGTGTGATGATCATCATTATTAGAGCATTGTCCCAAGTGAGGAAAGGATGATGGAGACTATGATTGCCCCACAAGTCGGGACGAGACTCCGGATGAAAAGAAAAGAAAAAAACGAAAACAAAAGAGGCCATAAAAAGGAGAAAAAGGCCCAAATAAAAAAAATATGAGATAAAAAAGAGAGAAGGGACAATGTTACTATCCTTTTACCACACTTGTGCTTCAAAGTATCACCATGATCTTCATGATAGAGAGTCTCCAATGTTGTCACTTTCATATACTAGTGGGAATTTTACATTGTAGAACTTGGCTTGTATATTCCAATGATGGGTTTCCTCATAATGCCCTATGTCTTCCTGAGCAAGCGAGTTGGATGCACACCCACTTAGTTTATTTTGTTGAGCTTTCATTCACTTATAGCTCTAGTGCATCCGTTGCATGGCAATCCCTACTCACTCACATCGATATCTATTAATGGGCATCTCCATAGCCTATTGATACACCTAGTTGATGTGAGGCTATCTTCTTCCTTTTTAGTCTTCCCCACAACCACCCTTCTGTTCCACATATAGTGCTATGTCCATGGCTCACGCTCATGTATTGCATGAAGATTGAAACAGTTTGAGAACATCAAAAGTATGAAACAATTGCTTGGCTTGTCATCGGGGTTGTGCATGATTTAAATATTTTGTGTGATGAAGATAGAGCATAGCCAGACTATATGATTTTGTAGGGATAACTTTCTTTGGCCATGTTACTTTGAGAAGAAAAGATTGCTTTGTTAGTATGCTTGAAGTATTATTATTTTTATGTCAATATTAAACTTTTATCGTGAATCTTTCGGACCTGAACATTCATGCCACAACAAAGGAAATTACATTGATAATTATGTTAGGTAGCATTCCACATCAAAAATTCTGTTTTCATCATTTACCTACTCGAGGACGAGCAGGAATTAAGCTTGGGGACGCTTGATACGTCTCCAACGTATCTATAATTTTTGATTGTTCCATGCTATTATATTATCTGTTTTGGATGTTTAATAGGCTTTATTATACACTTTTATATCATTTTTGGGACTAACCTATTAACCCAAGGCCCAGTGCAAATTGCTGTTTTTTTTTCCTATTTCAGTGTTTCGCAGAAAAGGAATATCAAACGGAGTCCAAACGGAATGAAACCTTCAGGAGAGTTATTTTTGGAACAAACACAATCCAGGAGACTTGGAGTGGACGTCAGGAAACAAACGAGGAGGCCATGAGGCAGGGAGGCGCGCCCAGGGGGGTAGGCGTGCCCCCACCCTCATGGCTCCTCTGACTTACATCTTTTGCCTATATATTCTCATATACTCCGAAAACATCCGAGAGCACCAAGAAACCATATTTCCACCGCCGCAACCTTCTGTACCCGTGAGATCCCATCTTGGAGCCTTTTCGGGCGCTCCGCCGGAGGGGGAATCGATCACGGAGGGCTTCTACATCAACACCATAGCCTCTCCGATGATATGTGAGTAGTTTACCACAGACCTTCGGGTCCATAGTTATTAGCTAGATGGCTTCTTCTCTCTTTTTGGATCTCAATACAAAGTTCTCCTCGATTCTCTTGGAGATCTATTCGATGTAATTCTTTTTGCGGTGTGTTTGTCGAGATCCGATGAATTGTGGGTTTATGATCAAGATTATTTATGAATAATATTTGGTTCTTCTCTGAATTCTTATATGTATGATTTTTTATCCTTGCAAGTCTCTCCAAATTATGGATTTAGTTTGGCCTACTAGATTGATCTTTCTTGCAATGGGAGAAGTGCTTAGCTTTGGGTTCAATCTTGCGGTGTCCTTTCCCACTGATAGCAGGGGCAGCAAGGCACATATTGTATTGTTGCCATCAAGGATAAAAAGATGGGTTTATATCATATTACTTGAGTTTATCCCTCTACATCATGTCATCTTGCCCAATGCGTTACTCTGTTCTTATGAACTTAATACTCTAGATGCATGAAGGATAGCGCTCGATGTGTGGAGTAACAATAGTAGATGCAGAATCGTTTCGGTCAACTTGTCGCGGACGTGATGCCTATATACATGATCATGCCTAGATATTCTCATAATTATTCGCTTTTCTATCAATTGCTCGACAGTAATTCGTTCACCCATCGTAAATTATGCTATCTTAAGAGAAGCCATTAGTGAAACCTATGGCCCCGGGTCTATCTTCCATCATATTGCCTTCCTATCAATTTACTATATTTGCTTCCGTTTATTTTGCAATCTTTACTTTCCAATCTATATCAAAAAAATAAAAATAAAAATTATCTTATTATCTCTATCAAATCTCACTTTTGCAAGTGGCCATGAAGGGATTGACAACCCCTTTATCGCGTTGGTTGCAAGGTTCTTATTTGTTTGTGTAGGTACGAGGCGATTTGCGTGTGACCTCCTACTGGATTGATACCTTGGTTCTCAAAACTGAGGGAAATACTTATGCTACTTTGCTGCATCACCCTTTCCTCTTCAAGGGAAAACCAATGCATGCTCAAGAGGTAGCAGATATGGTGCGATCTATGATGTCTCTTACCGATTTACCACTATCGTTTTGGGGTTATACATTAGAGACAGCTGCATTCACGTTAAAAAGGGCACCATCTAAATCCGTTGAGACGACACCGTATGAACTATGGTTTAGCAAGAAACCTAAGCTGTTGTTTCTTATAGTTTGGGCTGCGATGCTTATGTGAAAAAGTTTCAACTTGATAAGCTCAAAACCAAATCGGAGAAATGCGTCTTCATAGGATACCCAAAGGAGAATGCTGGGTACACCTTCTATCACAGATCCGAAGGAAAGATCTTTGTTGCTAAGAATGGATCCTTTCTAGAGAAGGAGTTTCCCTCGAAAGAAGTGAGTGGGAGGAAAGTAGAACTTGATGAGGTAATTTTACCTTCTCCCGAATTGGAAAGTAGTTAATCACAGAAATCAGTTCCAGTGATGCCTACACCAACTAGTGAGGAAGATAATGATGATGATCATGAAACTTCAGATCAAGTCACTACCGAACCACGTAGGTCAACCAGAGTACAGTCCGCACCATAGTGGTACGGTAATCCTGTTCTGGAAGTCATGTTACTAGACCATGACAAAACTACGAACTATGAGGAAGCGATGATGAGCCCAGATTCCGCGAAATGGCTTGAAGCCATGAAATCTGAGATAGGATCCATGTATGAGAACAAAGTATGGACTTTGATTGACTTGCCCAATGATCGGTGAGCCATTGAGAATAAATGGATATTCAAGTGGAAGACGGACACTGATAGTAGTGTTACTATCTACAAAGCTTGACTTGTCGCAAAAGGTTTTTCGAAAAGTTCAAGGTGTTGACCATGATGAGATTTTATCACTCGTAGCGATGCTTAAGTCTGTCTGAATCATGTTAGCAATTGCCACATTTTATGAAATCTGGCAAATGGATGTAAAAACTACATTCCTTAATGTATTTCTTAAAGAAGAGTTGTATATGGTGCAACCAGAAGGTTTTGTCGATCCAAAAGGTGCTAACAAAGTGTGCAAAGCTCCAGCGATCCATCTATGGACTGGTGCAAACATCTCGGAGCTGGAATATATACTTTGATGAGTTGATAAAAGCATTAAATTTTATACAGACTTGTGGTGAAGCCTGTATTTACAAGAAAGTGAGTGGGAGCACTATAGCATTTCTGATAAGTATATGTGAATGACATATTGTTGATCGGAAATGATGTAGAATTTTTCGGCAAGCATACATGAGTGTTTGAAAGGTGTTTTTTCAAAGAAAAGACCTTGGTGAAACTGCTTACATATTGAGCATCAAGATCTATAGAGATAGATCAAGACGCTTGATAAGATTTTTTCAATAAGTACATACCTTAACGAGATTTTGAAGTAGTTCAAAATGGAACAGTCAAAGAAAGGAGTTCACTATAGGAAACAGCTAATTTGCCGTCAGTGGACATCTTTGCCGTCAGCTTTTCATCGGGATAGACGGCAAAGAGCACTTTTGCCGTCAGCCGTTGACGGCAAAGAGAAACTAACGGCAAAAATATATTTTTCCGTCTGCTTTTTTTTATTACAAACGGCAAAGAGTCTTTGCCATCTCCATTTTTCATTACATATGGCAAAGAGCATACTTTGCCGTGTGTAATAAAAAACGCAGACGGCAAAGAGTTTGATGTCTGCTTTTTTTGTTACAGACGCCAAAGTATGCTCTTTGCCGTCTGCAATAAAAGACGCAGACGGCAAAGAAGAAACACATCACGCGAATCAACCACACAAATCGATGAGCTGGCAGCCCCTCCCACCCACGCAGCCCACTCACCCGGGACCCCACCCACCCACCTACCACTACTAGAAAAATGGCTATAGCTAATATGGACATTAATGGCGCACCATGTATGTGGTGCACCACTGCTATATAGCAATCGCGCACCAGATATAGGTAAGCCATTATTGACCATATTACTAATGGCGCCCTAGGTGAAAAGTGCGCCATTACTAAGTTTGACCAAGGTTTGACCCGGTCATAGACATAGTAATGGCGCACTTTGTACATGTGCTTCATTACTAAGTTGACATAGTAATGGCGCACCTTTACAAAGTGCGCCATAACTATGTGTATGACCGGGTCAAACCTTGGTCAAACTTAGTAATGGCGCACTTTGCATAGGTGCGCCATTACTATGTCAAACTTAGTAATGGCGCACCTATACAAAGTGCGCCATTACTAACTTTGACCAAGGTTTGACAAAGTCATACACATAGTAATGTCACATTTTGTGAAGGTGCGCCATTACTAAATGCACCCCCTCCCTAGTGGACCGCCTTTTCAGTTTTAAAAAAAATAAAAAAATAATGGAAATGTCAAAAAAAGAAGAAAATAAGTTTCCCATGTGATATGTGGTCTAGTTGTTGGAAAAATTAACAAATATGAATTTCGACTTTGTTTGCAAAATCTCTGTGGAATTTAGTAAAATGGACATAACTTTTGCATACGAACTAGGATTTAAAAGTTTTTAATATGAAAAATCATCTTCTCTAAAAGTTACATCCGAATTCAACAGGGGGAACCCCGTTGAAGATTTTCATTTTCTTTGGAAGAAAAAATCATTTTCCATTTTTGAAGTGCCCAAAATGAGGTTATTTTGTGAAGAACCTACCAAATAATTGTTACAAAATTGGACCAAATCAATTTACTAAAATACTAGGCCATATATAATGCACAATTGACCAAATGGTTTTCTTTCATCAAAAGGTATTGCGAACTTGTATAGTCCACATGTTGAGTGTCAAAAGCTTTTATCCATCTCTCATGCAAAAGAAAAATTTCGGTCGATTCAGTTGGAAGCAGGTCAAATTTGAACTGCAGCTGCCTCATAGTTTGCTCTTTATTTTTCTCAAAAATCATTTTTAGGTACAAAAGTATCTATTTAATCAGATAAACACCAAAAAATTTCCAAGATTCAACTACTAGCTAGGAACGGTCATGCCCGCCGTTTTGACCGCATTTTGAAAGGGCATGAAAATTTCAAAAAAATCAAAAAATTGGAAAACCTTTGCATTGTGTCATTATATGTGGCCAAGTTATCAGGAAAAATAATAAACTATTAATATGATAATTATTTTAAAAAAAGTATTCTCAGAAACGAGCTATCATGTGTGGAGATCAATGCCTTTCAAGCCAAATGATCAATCTTATAGCCACATTCATGGCATAGTTTGTTCAAGCAAATAAAGAACTACCGGAATGAGCATGTGACAAGCAAAAGAATGAAATTATTATAAAGTGGCACTTAATCTTTCCCCGTGGGCTCAATGAGTCACTTCTGCTCCTCGGTAGCAGGAATCTACTTTGGTAGCTTTGTGTTACCACGCAGCCAACCCTTGTTGCAAACCACCTCCCCGCCACCACCCTCCTCCTCACCCGTCTCCTCCTCCTCGCCTGCCACCTCCTCCTCCTCCTTGCCCCCCTCCCCACCCTCCTCCTCTACCTCTTCCTCGGCCCCATCCCGAACCTCCTCCTTCTCCTCCTCGTCAAAATGTACCTCACCAGAGGAGGGCCTCGAAGACAATACCCCTAAGTCGGTGAGGATGCCCTCTTTCTGTCCGCGACGCCCTGTAGTGGCTCTCCCCACACCCCCTCGCCCTCTAGGGGCTCTCCCCCGCCCCCTCTTCCTCTGGGGGCACCTCTCCCTCAACCTCCCTGTGAGGAGTCATCGTCAAGTATTCGAGGAGGGGGGGCGAAGGATTACGTTCTCGACCACTCCGACTAGGCATGCCGACGACCTTGCGTAGGAAACCCACTCAGTCGGCCTTCCCCTTGCCCATGTTCCATGAACCTGCTTTGAAAAGAGAATAAACAATTAGTACATTAATAAAATGAAGGAAAAGGCATAATAATAAGGAATAATAAACACATTTCTGTTGGAGATGCTTGTTCTGTATCTCAGGGCCGTACTGCCAACGATTCTGCACAGGGCCCCCAACAATACCTCGTTTGTGAGGTGCAGAATGAGATGTGCCATCGGAGTAAAGAAGCCTGTCGGAAAGATCTTCTCTAGCTTGACTATCAACTCCGGTGCCTTCTTATGCAATTGTTCAATCATGTCTTTACTTACTTCATTAGCACAGAGCGTGCGAAAGGAATGTCTTAGCTCGGCAAGCACTCGCCAGACATGCTCGGGGGCATAGCCTCAAACCATCACCAGCATTATCTGCTCAATCCATACATGGTAGTCATGACTCTTCAGGCTGGTCAATTTTCCTGTTGAAAGATTGACTCCCTTACTTATATTTGATGCATAACCATCGGTGAATTTCAAAATGTGTTTCAGCCAGATAAGTACTTACTTCTTTTCGGGCAGTTTAAGGACAAAGTTAGCATCTGGCTTGAACCAGTTTTTTCGACTGCCTATGGGAGGCTTCATGTTTATACGTGGTCTATCACAAATTCTATGTTGATCGGCTCTAGCTTTAACATTATCCTTCGTCTTATCAGGAACGTTGAGGATCGTGTGGAAAAGGGACTCTGCGACATTCTTTTCGGTGTGCATCACATTGATGTTGTAAGGAAGTTTGAGGTCCTTGAAATAGGGAAGCTTCGAGAAGGGGGTAATGTGAGTCCATTTGTGCGTCTCACCATTTCCCTCGAAGCCTTTGGCTTTGGCTTTTCCTTTGACTTTAGGATTGAGAGCTTTTAGATGAGCAAGAACATCTTCCCCCGAAACTATTAGAATCTCGGTTACTTCATGAACAACCCGGCCTTTCATGAAGTTCTTCTTGTCTTCCCTGTCTGGATGGTCTGGAGGGAGGAACCGTTGATGCAGGTCAAAGGCTACATACTTGCCACCCTTACTCAGCCAATCATTCGCAGAGCCTGCATGCACACTGGGCATGGCATCTTCCTACTTGTACACCATCCGCAGAATAGAGCATCGCCGGGACAGTCATGCATGCAATAGTGCAACCAAACTTTCATCAAGAAATTTCTTTGCAGATCCCGGTCGTATGTCAACCTCGGAAAGTACCAAGAATGGTGCAAATCATCCACCAGTGGCTGGATAAACACACCCAATTGCTTCCCTGGGTATTCAGGCCCCGGAATGATGAGCGACAAGAACATGGTCTTGCGTTGCATCAGGGTACCAGGAGGGAGATTGAGTGGAATTACAAACATGGGCCAGCAGCTGTATGGATTGGACGACATACCATATGGATTGAACCCATCACCTGATATGGCTATTCTGACATTCCCAGCCTCGCCTGCTTCCTTGGGGTATTCTTCATCGAACGACTTACATGCTTCACCTTTCGATGGATGTACGATTTTATTTGTATTGTACCTTATACCTTCCTTGTGCCACTTCATCATTTTGCCAGACTCCTCTGTAATGAAAAGGTGCCGCAGTCTTTCTATCAAATGGAGATGCCGAAGAACGTTAGTGGGGATGGCTAGCTGCTTTTCTCACCATCCTCACCGACCACCTCAAGGTTGAAGGAAATATGCCCTAGATGCAATAATAAAGTTGTTATTTATATTTCCTTATATCATGATAAATGTTTATTATTCATGCTAGAATTGTATTAGCTGCAAATTTAGTACATGTGTGAATACATAGACAAACAGTGTGTCCCTAGTATGCCTCTACTTGACTAGCTCGTTAATCAAAGATGGTTAAGTTTCCAAACCATAGACATGTGTTGTCATTTGATGAACGGGATCACATCATTAGAGAATGATGTGATGGACAAGACCCATTCGTTAGCTTAGCACTATGATCATTTAGTTTGTTGCTATTGCTTTCTTCATAACTTATACATGTTCCTATGACTATGAGATTATGCAACTCCCGAATACCGGAGGAACACATAATGTGCTATTAAACGTCACAATGTAACTGGGTGATTATAAAGATGCTCTACAGGTGTCTCCAATGGTGTTTGTTGGGTTGGCATAGATCAAGGTTAGGATTTGTCACTCCGTGTTTCGGAGAGGTATCTCTGGGCCCTCTCGGTAAAGCTCATCACTATAAGCCTTGTCACGCCACCACAAAAGTTGAAAATCTTCAATTTGAGTATTTCCTCAGTTTTTGAAATTCCTCAGTTGTTCAAATTCTTCAACTTTACAAAATCTTCACTGTTTCCGTTGTTTTTCTTCATTGGCTATATATATATACATATATATATATATATGAGTTTATGTCCTCTACAGCATTCACTTATAGCTATTTTTTCAAGTTGGTTTTTCTGCTAAGTGAATGTGATCGGACCCTTCCCCTCTATGCTATACTCAATCCAATCTATTCACAAATTCTTCATGTGCGTTCTATTTGAAACTCGTTCAAATTCTTCACTGTGTCCTTGTCAGCTGAAGAAATTGCGAACGGAACGTTAAAACTGATCTTATCCAAATTTTTCGGTTCTGCCGCTCAAACCGTTCTGCATCCCACGAAGCATTATTCTATTCACCCACGATCTAACACGATCTCCACTACACAGTACGTGGGTGACACATGTCATGAGAAGGAGAACGGCCAGGGGCACGTTCGTCCTAAATCTTCGGGCGAGCTATTTTTCACCGTGGCTATAAATACCCCTGTCGCCGTCCTCACTTCTTTTACCCCGCTCGATCTCACTCTCCCGCTCGAGCTTCCAAACCCTAGCGCCGCCGCTACTCCATCGTCGCCGGTGAGGAAGAGCTTCACTGCCTCGACCTCATCGCCGTTGTATTCGCGCCGACTGCGGGAATCTTCACCTCCACCGCTGCCCTAGACGTCTTCCTCCACCAAGTTAGGGCGTGGAAGATCTGCATCGACGAACTTCCCTGTTTCAACTCACAGTTCGTCGTGTTCTTCGTTCAGGGTAATTAAAAGCTAATTTTACTACCCTCTTTGATTCGAAACTTTTCTACAAAATCTTCAAAGGTGTTTTATTCTTCAAATCCTCACACACAAAACACCTCACATGTTATCTGTTCTTGATTCATTTCCCTCAGCCTCACTTTCTTCAAGATTCCTCAATTGTGTGGATCCTCGATCTATACAACTCTGGAACCTAAGATATAAAGCGCTTAGTGAAATTCCTCAAGCCGCATCTGGTCAAATTCCTCAAACTTGTTCTTTATGAAAAACCCTCTGAGAACGCATATGACCTCTCCAAATTCCTCGCAACTATACTCTGTTCACAGGTATACATGTCCGCTGCTGAATCATTAGGTTCTCATCAACTTAACTCATTTGCAGCATTCCTCGAAGAAAAGTTGCATACTTCTTCAGAGAATTCAATTGTTCAAATTCCTCAACTGAAGAAAATGGCTGAAGGTAAAAGGCCACAGAAAGGAGGAAAGAAGCCTGAGGTCATGACTGCTTTTGAAATCCTTGAGGATATTTATAAAGAGTACTGCACGCCTGATGAAGCCAAGTTTGGCAAAGAAGATAAAAATCAGCGCAAGGTGTGAAATCAGATGATTGAACGGAGATGGGCACGTGAATGGAGGGAGTACAGATACGTCACTCCAAAGTACATGAAGAAATTCGCACTAAACCCTCCATGCCCATGAGCCCCATTGGCACCTGGCCAAGTGGCTGATCCCACTAGCATCAAACGCGGTGAGGATTTTCCTAAGGAATGGGCCAAGCGCCAAGCTAAACTGGCAAGGCAAGCCAGAGAAGCAGTGAGGAAATTCAATGAAGACTCTGCTGCTGCTGCCACTGAGGCCTCTGTCAAGCCGAGGAAAGCAATGCTCAAGAAGCCCGCTCGAAAGCCAAGTGCTTCCACATCAATGCCCTCACGGCCAAGTTCCTCAGCTGCGCCCTCACGGCCAGAAACTTCGAAATCTTCAAAGCAAATTCCTCATGCTGCTCCTGCTCCACCAAAGTCCTCAGCACCTCCTCCACAGTCCTCAGTTGTCCCGACAAAGTCCTCAGCACCTGTGCATCTGGCCTCGTGCCAAAGGACTATAGGCATCTCAATTGCCTCTGGTGTCTCAGCTAGTTCCTCAGCTGCGCCAAATTCCTCAGCTGGACCCTCTCTGCTGAAAAAAAAGGCTACTGCTGGACGCGGCACTCACCCAAGTCCTTAGAAGAAGCAGGTAGTCTTCACTGTACCATCTGATGATGATGAAGCTGATGAAGAAGAACTTGCTAAAATCATCAGGGACCGCCAAGAAAGAGTTGCCAAAGACAAAGGTACACCTGTGCCCCTGCTATTGGATCCATTGGCGATCCTCGATTATATTGATCTCTGGCATAAGGATCCCAACACACCTATGCCTGACTTCAAGCTGACACCTGGCCAAAGTCACATGTTGACTCACTTCATCCAAGAGGAGAAGTGGAAATATGACAGGGCCAGAGAGATCAAGAAATCACAGTATCGAAAAGAGAAGCTGCTGAAGAAAAATGTTGTCAAGATGACACCTGAAGAACTCATCAAGATGAAGGCTGAAATCAAAGCCCTCAGCGACAACTTTGATTCTTACTATGCTGATTGGCAAGGAGGCAAGGTCAGATTTGTGAAGCTGACTGATACTTTCACCAAGGGTGCAGCCTCAACACAACAAGAAGTTCCTCACGCTGAAGCATCTGTTCAGCAAACTGAAGAACATGCCAGCACCGCTGATGAAGTTCAGGCTGCTGAAGAAAATGCCAGTTCCAGGGCTGATGACACGACTCCAGCCGCTGAAGAAATTGCCAGGGCATCCACTAGTGATGCGCCTGAAGAAACTGAAGAAATCAGGGCAACTGCATCAGTTGTGCCTGAGGAAAATCAACCAGATTCCTCAGCTCCACCTGCGCCTACACCAACTCCTATTCTTCCATCTGTGTTAGATGTGAAGAAGACCAATGCTGCAGAGCGAGCTGAAGTGAAGAAAAGGAAAGCATCAAATGCTTCAGAATCTTCAGCTCCCAAGAAGATGAAGTCGATGACCAGCTCGTTTGCAAACCCCATTGATGTCATTCCTATCTCATCCATGCCATCAAAGGACCTTGTTCCTTTTGGTGAAGATTATGAGATCCCAAGTGGATCTGATGAAGAAACTCAATCTGCTGCTTCCTCAGAGCAGATTGATGAAGAAATTTAAGTGGATGCAATCCCTTCAACCCCAATAGTCTCATCACCAATGCCTCAGTTTGATGCTGAAGGGGCTGGTGTTGAAGAAATTGATAATGAAGATGTGGATATTGGAAGCACAACTCCGTTGATGAATGACGACTTCTGGGAAATTCAGCATCCCAATTCCCCACTCTTCACTCCCCTGCAGCAAATTCCTCACTCTCCTTCACCAACAGTAAAATTGGGCTCTGAAGAAACTCATCCCACTGCATCTGTGAATGAAGAAATACCAGCCACTAGTGCTGAAGAAACTGCTGCTGATACTGAAAAGGTGACTGCACCTGAGGAAGATCCTGAAATTCCTCAGCCTGAAGAACCTGAGATCGTGATTCCTGAGGTAGTAATGCAACTCACTGACACTCCTCTGCCCAAGCCAAAGGATCCGTTCTCAAGGAAACAAAAATTTAAGGCTGAAGACTTCTTTGGCGAGCACGTGTTCTTCACTGAATACAACCCTTATGACTCTGCTCGCGCAAGGAAGAGGCGTTTCTGGACAGCTAGTCAAGCAAATTTCTATTCCTCAGTGCTTTTCAACAAGGACAAAGTCTTCGACCATGCACATATTCCTCACGTGGATATGGAGTCTATGCCGTGCTTCACGCCAGTCCTCAGTGTTCTTCACGACGCTGGGCTGCTCAACTTCTGCACTGACATATGCGATTGGAATGAAGAACTCATTCTTCAGTTCTATGCAACACTGCACATCACCGGCAACTCTGAAGATGTGAATTCATGGGTTCTGGACTGGATGACTGAGAATACACATTATAAGGCCCCAGCATCTGAATTGCTTCGTGCCCTTCCTCTGATTCCACCCATTGAAGATGCACGTTGTGTTTACAACGAACCTGAGCTTTCAAATCACTATATGCAAGTGCTGATGAAGCCTTTGAAGCCAGGGCAGGCACCTAGAACCAAATTCCTCGTCAAGGAATTGTTGTATGTGCCAAGGACTGTCTATCGCATTCTGACGAAGACAATGAGTCCCATCAAAGGCCACGACTCAACTGATGAAGAAGTTGTTGGCATCATGAAGAACATGCTTTTCAACATCTGTCATGGCGTTCCCGTCAACTTCCATGATTTCTTCATGAGGACTCTGGCCAACATTGCTATGTCACCATTTGAGCTGAAGCCTTATGCACCTTGGATTATGAGATTCATCAGGACAAGGTCTTCACTCAACTACAAAGCTGAAACTCTCAACCACTGCAGCTACTTGCCCCCTATTGAAGTCCTCAAACGGACATTTTCCTCAGCTGAAGAAAAGGGCAAGGCCACTGTTGTGATAGATGAAGGCATTCGTCCATTGGATGGTCAATTTCGCAAGGCTGCTTCTTATTCCACCAATGATGACTCTGCCACACATGACTCTGCTGCCAACACTGCCAAGCCAAATCCTCAAGCCACAGCACCCAGGGTGATGACTGATCGTGAGTTACTCCTCAGTCTTCATCAAAAGGTTGATCGCAATCACAAATGGGTCAAGCGTCAGTTTTGTTCAATTCTTCACAACATGACTTCCACACATAATGCAGTGAAGAAAAACCATTACTACCTTCATCAAACCCTCAACCGCACCTGGGCTGTTCTGTCTCAAGTTTACAGTGCTGAAGATCTGGAGATAATGGGTCTCAAAGAAGCTTTTGACTGGTCTGCACCTCCTCCGAAGAAATACAAGAAGGTCAAGGTTCCTTCTTTGGTAGCCAGCTCATATTCTTCATCACGTGAGACTGATGAAAATGAAGACTTGGACGACACTGCAGCAGGCCCTACTTCAACGACCGACCCCAACAACGCTGGCGCTCCTTCATCAACTTGATTATCTTCAGGGGCGTTAGTCCTCAGTTTCAATCCTTTTGGTCATTTGATGACAAAGGGGGAGAAATCTGAGTTAGTCTTCAAGCGGGTCTACTATATGGGCATTTTTTACTGCTAAGTTACAACTCTCGCTCTTCCGAAACTTTTATTGGATCGAGTTGTAATCTTAAACCTGATGGTGCGCTGATACTTTCGATGCACTATGCTCTGATATGTTTAATACGCTATTCTGCATGCTTATTCCTCAGTAATATTATTGCACGCATGCTGAATTACATCAGGCACCATATTTCATCATGCATTTCAAATTCTTCATATTATATATCAAATGCGTGTATGAATTACAAGATATAGGGGGAGATCTCCATGATTCAACTCTTCAAGTGTGCATTGCTTCAAAAGCAAATTCCTCACTATGCACATATTCAGGGGGAGTTCCTTCTATATCTTGCAATCAAATTCCTCAATATCAGTATTTACACTTCATATATTTATCCCCGTTGAAAACTTAACCTATGTTGTCATCAATCACCAAAAAGGGGGAGATTTTAAGTGCATCTAGTGCCCCTTAGTGATTTTGGTGTATTGAAGACTTATAGGTTAAGTATCTAATGTGTTTAAGAGTGTACACAGGCCTATAAGTCTATAAGGAGTTTGATATTTACAGAGAAAGTCGACCCCTAAAAATGAAGTTCTTCGACTGAAGACTTTGATATTTTGAAGACTTTCTGAAGACTTTGAAAGTGAAGAAATTGGTGTAACCCTGAAGACTTGGTATTCATTCAAGGAACATGAAGCGTGAAGACTTTTGTTTTCGTAGTTTCATTTTCTCTTTCTTGAGTCATAGGAAACACCGTAATGTTAAAGGGGGTCGAGGAAATACTAAGGAGAAAATTTCCATGTGATGCTCAACTCAAATCCTACACCTACCAATCCCTTCGAGTGAAGCCATTGGAAATCTCATACAGTTCAGTCAATTTCTTCAGTGACAGAGACGCAGTTCTTCTGGTCACTGAGGACTTTGCTCTGACTGAGGAGTTAGGAATTCGCAAGTGCGAATTGCCTACACAGTGAGGAACATGATAGCCCTGAGGAATTTGTACCTCAAATTTCCGACCGTTACTGTGCTACGCGCCAGCTGTCCCAAAATATCTTATCCATCCAACGGTCATATCATTGAAGGTCATTTATGTCTTATCATGTCGGGCTACTCCCTAGGCTATAAATAGCCGCCCCCTACAACCACTAGCTGGTTGGCTGCTCCGCGAGAACTTGACACTTGTCATTTGAGAGCAACCCATCATCCGAGGACTTTGAGCGAAAATCATCAAGTGAGGAAAATCCAAACCCAAACCCAAAACACCTACAACCCAAAGTGATTGAGCATCACTAAAGAGATTGATCCTGCGTGGATCCGACGCTTGTTACCTTTGAAGAATGTGCTTCTTCCAGACGGTTAGGCGTCATGGTCTAGAGCATCCAAGAGGAATTGTGGATCGCCGAGTGACCTAGTCTGTGAAGGTTTGGAAGTCACCTGAAGACTTACCATGAGTGATTGGGCGAGGACTGTGTGTCCTTAGCTCAAGGAGAATATGGTGAGGACTGTGTGTCCGGGACTAGGTGTCCTCGAGTTTAAATACTCAGCCGCTCCAACCAGATGTACAACTGAGACAGCAGTTGGAACTGGTCTACCAAATCATTGTCTTCACCAAGCTTACTGGTTCTATTTCCTCAACACTTTCATTTCCTCATTACTGTGTTGTGTGTTTGTTCATATCTGTGTTTGAATACTTTGACTGAAGACTTTCTCAATTTCCTCAGTTCAATTTCTTCAGTCTCTTTGTCTTCATTTTGTGCTATCCTGTGTTTACGCTTTCTGTACTCTGTGTTTGTCTTCATTTCATAATGATGACCATGCATGTAATCTGCTATGTTTACTTCTGAGTACTTATTCCGCTGCTAGTAGTTCTTCGCTAAGGAATTTCCTCACGAGCAAATTCCTCAGTGGAGAATTTCATAAAAATCGCCTATTCACCCCCCTCTAGTCGATATAACGCACTTTCAGTAATGGCGCACTTTGTGAAGGTGTGCCATTACTAAATGCACCCCCTCCGTGGACCGCCTTTTTAGTTTTAGAAAAATAAAAGAAAATGATGGAAATGTCAAAAAAAATAAAAGAAAATAAGTTTCCCCATGTGATATGTGGTCTAGTTGTTGGGAAAATTTACAAATATAAATTTTGACTCTATTTGCAAAATCTCTCTGGAATTTAGTAAAATGGGCATAACTTTTGCATATGAACTCGCATTAAAAAGTTTATCTAGACCGAACCTCCTCATGTTTAGACGTGGTCTATCACAAATTCTATGTTGATCGGCTCTAGCTTTAACATTATGATTCGTCTTATCAGGAATGTTGAGGATTGTGCGGAAAAGGGACTCTGTGACATTCTTTTCGGTGTGCATCACATCGATGTTGTAAGGAAGTTTGAGGTCCTTGATATAGGGAAGCTTCGAGAAGGGGTTAATGTGAGTCCAGTTGTGTGTCTCACCATATCCCTCAAAGCCTTTGGCTTTGGCTTTGCCTTTGACTTCAGGATTGAGAGCTTTTAGATGAGCAAGAACATCTGCCCCCGAAAATGTTGGAATCTCGGTAACTTCATGAACAACCCGGCCTTTCATGAAGTTCTTCTTGTCTTCCCTGTCTGGATGGTCTGGATGGAGGAACTGTCGATGCAGGTCAAAGGCTACATACTTTCCACCCTTACTCAGCCAAATCATTCGCAGAGCCTGCATGCACACTCGGCATGGCATCTTCCTACTTGTACACCATCCGCAGAATAGAGCATAGCCGGCGAAGTCATGCATGCAATAGTGCAACCAAACTTTTATCAAGAAATTTCTCTGCAGATCCCGTTCGTATGTCAACCTCGGAAAGTACCAAGAATGGTGCAAATCATCCACCAGTGGCTGCATAAACACACCCAATTGCTTCCCTGGGTATTCAGGCCCCGGAATGAAGAGCAACAAGAACATGGTCTTGCGTTGCATCAGGGTACCAGGAGGGAGATTGAGTGGAATTACAAACATGGGCCAGAAGCTGTATGGATTGCACGACATACCATATGGATTGAACCCATCACCTGATATGGCTATTCTGACATTCCCAACCTCGCCTGCTTCCTCGAGGTATTCTTCATCGAACGACTTACATGCTTCACCTTTCGATGGATGTACGATTTTATTTGGATTGAACCTTATACCTTCCTTGTGCCACTTCATCATTTTGCCAGACTCCTCTGTAATGAAAAGGCGCCGTAGTCTTTCTATCAAATGGAGATGCCGAAGAACCTTAGTGGGGATGGCTAGCTGCTTTTCTCACCATCCTCACCGACCACCTCAAGGTTGAAGGAAATATGCCCTAGATGCAATAATAAAGTTGTTATTTATATTTCCTTATATCATGATAAATGTTTATTATTCATGCTAGAATTGTATTAGCTGCAAATTTAGTACATGTGTGAATACATAGACAAACAGTGTGTCCCTAGTATGCCTCTACTTGACTAGCTCGTTAATCAAAGATGGTTAAGTTTCCTAACCATAGACATGTGTTGTCATTTGATGAATGGGATCACATCATTAGAGAATGATGTGATGGACAAGACCCATTCGTTAGCTTAGCACTATGATCATTTAGTTTGTTGCTATTGCTTTCTTCATAACTTATACATGTTCCTATGACTATGAGATTATGCAACTCACGAATACCGGAGGAACACTTAATGTGCTATTAAACGTCACAATGTAACTGGGTGATTATAAAGATGCTCTACAGGTGTCTCCAATGGTGTTTGTTGGGTTGGCATAGATCAAGATTAGGATTTGTCACTCCGTGTTTCGGAGAGGTATCTCTGGGCCCTCTCGGTAATGCTCATCAATATAAGCCTTGCCAGCAATGTGACTAATGAGTTAGTTACGGGATGAAGTATTACGGAATGAGTAAAGAGACTTGCCGGTAACAAGACTGAACTAGGTATTGAGATACCGACGATTGAATCTCAGGCAAGTAACATACCGATGACAAAGGGAACAACGTATGTTGTTATGCGGTTTGACCGATAAAGATCTTCGTAGAATATGTAGGAACCAGTATGAGCATCCAGGTTCCGCTATTGGTTATTTACCGGAGATGAGTCTCGGTCATGTCTACATAGTTCTCGAACCCGTAGGGTCCGCGCGCATAACGTTCGGTGACGATCGGTATTATGAGTTTATGTGTTTTGATGTACCACGGGTAGTTCGGACTCCCGGATAAGATCACAGACATGACGAGGAGTTTCGAAATGGTCGAGACATAAAGATTGATATATTGGAAGACTATGTTTGGTCATCGGAATGGTTCCAGGTGAGTTCAGCATTTACCAGAGTACCGGGGGGGTTACCGGAACCCCCCGGGGAGTGTATGGGCCTTATTTGGCCTTAGTGGCAGAGAGGAGGTAGCCAGGTGGAGAGCCCCCCCCCCAAGCCCAATCTGAATTGGGTGGGGGCCGGCCCCCCTTTCCTTCCCTCTCTCTCCCCCTTCCATCCTCTCCTACTCCAACTAGGGAAGGGGGAATCCTACTCCCACCGGGAGTAGGACTCCCCCCTTGGGCGCGCCATGAGAGGGCCGGCCCTCCCCCTCCTCCACTCCTTTATATATGGGGGAGGAGGGCACCCCATAAACACACAAGTTGTTTGTTTAGCCGTGTGCGGTACCCCCCTCCACAGATTTCGACCTCGGTCATATCGTTTTAGTGCTTAGGCGAAGCCCTACGTCGGTAACTTCATCGACACCGTCATCACGCCGTTGTGCTGATGAAACTCTCCCTCAACCTCAGCTGGATCTAGAGTTCATGGGACGTCACCGAGCTGAACGTGTGCAGATCGCTGAGCTGCCATACGTTCTGTACTAGGATCGGTCGAATCGTGAAGACATACGACTACATCAACCACGTTGTCATAACGCTTCCGCTTTCGGTCTACGAGGGTACATAGACAACACTCTCCCCTCTCGTTGCTATGCATCTCCTAGATGGATCTTGTGTGATCGTAGGAATTTTTTTGAAATTACCGCGTTCCCCGACAGTGGCATCCGAGCCAGGTCTATGCGTAGATGTTATATGCACGAGTAGAACACAAAGAGTTGTGGGCGATAATAGTCATACTGCTTACCAACCTGTCATACTTTGATTCGGCGGTATTGTTGGATGAACGGCCCAGACTGACATTACGCGTACGCTTACGCGAGACTGGTTCTACCGATGTGCTTCGCACACAGGTGGCTAGTGGATGTCTGTTTCTCCAGCTCTAGTTGAATCGAGTGTGGCTACACCTGGTACTTGTTGAATGTTAAAAAAACACACTTGACGAAAAATCGTTGTGGTTTTTGATGCGTAGGTAAGAACGGTTCTTTCTAAGCCCGTAGCAGCCACATAAAACTTGCAACAACAAAGTAGAGGACGTCTAACTTGTTTTTGCAGGGTATGCTTGTGATGTGATATGGTCTAGACGTGATGATATATAAATTGTTGTATGAGATGGTCATGTTTTGTAACAGTTATCGGCAACTGGTAGGAGCCTTATGGTTGTCGCTTTATAGTATGAAATGCAATCGCAATGTAATTGCTTTACTTTATCACTAGGCGGTAGCGATAGTCGTAGAAGCAATAGTTGGCGAGACGACAATGATGCTACGATGGAGATCAAGGTGTAGCGTCGGTGACGATGGTGATCATGACGGTGCTTTGCAGATGGAGATCAAAGGCACAAGATGATGATGGCCATATCATATCACTTATATTGATTGCATGTGATGTTTATCCTTTATGCATCTTATTTTTCTTAGTACGGCGGTAGCATTATAAGATGATCCCTTACTAAAATTTCAAGGTATAAGTGTTCACCCTGAGTATATATGCACCATTGCGACAGTACTTCGTGCTGAGACACCACATGATGATCGGGTGTGATAAGCTCTACGTTCACATACAACAGGTGCAAGCTAGTTTTGCACACGCAGAATACTCGGGTTAAACTTGACGAGCCTAGCATATGCAGATATGGCCTCGGAACATTGAGACTAAAAGGTCGAGCATGAATCATATAGTAGATATGATCAACATAGTGATGTTCACCATTGAAAACTACTCCATCTCACGTGATGATCAGACATGGTTTAGTTGATATGGATCACGTGATCACTTAGATGATTAGAGGGATGTCTATCTAAGTGGGAGTTCTTAAGTAATATGATTAATTGAACTTTAATTTATCATGAACTTAGTACCTGATAGTATTTTGCATGTCTATGTTGTAGATCAATAGCTCGTGATGTAGCTCCCCGTTTATTTTTATATATGTTCCTAGAGAAAAATATGTTGAAAGATGATAGTAGCAATGATGCGAACTTGGTCCGTGATCTGAGGTTTATCCTCAATGCTGCACAGAAGAATTATGTCCTTGATGCACCGCTAGGTGACAGACCTATTGCAGGAGCAGATGCATACGTTATGAACATTTTGCTAGCTCAATATGATGACTACTTGATAGTTTAGTGCACCATGCTTTACGGCTTAGAACCGAGATTTCAAAGACGTTTTGAACATCATGGATCATATGAGATGCTCCAAGAGTTGAAGTTAATATTTCAGACTCATGCCCGTATCGAGAGGTATGAGACCTCTGACAGGTATTTTGCCTACAAGATGGAGGAGAATCGCTCAGCTAGTGATGATGTATTCAGAATGTCTGAGTACTACAATCGCTTGAATAGAGTGGGAGTTAATCTTCAGATAAGATACTGATTGACAGAGTTCTCTAGACACCATCACCAAGTTACTGGAACTTCGTGATGAACTATAATATGCAAGGGATGACGTAAGCGAATCCCGAGCTCTTCGTGCTGCTGAAATCGATGAAGGTAGAAATCAAGAAAAAGCATCAATTGGTGATGATTAAATAAAAGACCACTAGTTCCAAGAAAAGGGCAAAGGGAAGGAAAGGGAACTTTAAGAAGAATGGCAAGCAAGTTGCCACTCCCGTGAAGAAGCCCAAAGCTATACCCAAGCCTGAAACTGAGTGTTTCTACTGCAAAGGAAATGGTCACTAGAAGTGAAAGTACCCCAAATACTTGGCGGATAAGAAGGATGGCACAATGAACAAATGTTTATTTGATATACATGTTATTGATGTGTACTTTACTAGTGTTTATAGCAACCCCTCGGTATTTGATACTAGGTTCAGTTAGTAAGGAGTAGTAACTCAAAAACAGGAGTTGCGAGATGAACAGAGACTAGTTGAGGACAAGGTGACGATGTGTATGGGAAATGATTCCAAGGTTGATAAGATCACCATCGCACACTGCTTTTACCTTCGGGATTAGTGTTGAACGTAAATAAATGTTATTTTGTGTTTGCATTGAGCATGAATATGATTGGATCATGTTTATTGCAATACGATTATTCATTTAAGTCAGAGAATAATTGTTGTTCTATTTACATGAATAAAACCTTCTATGGTCATACACCCAATGGTTTATTGAATCTCGTAGTAATACACATATTCATAATATTGATGCCAAAAGATGCAAGGTTAATAATGATAGTGCAAATTATCTGTGGCACTGCCGTTTATGTCATATTGGTGTAAAGCGCATGAAGAAACTCTATGCTGATGGGTTTTTGAATCACTTGATGCTTGTGAACCATGCCTCATGGGCAAGATGACTAAGACTCTGTTCTTCGGAACAATGGAGCGAGCAACTGACTTATTGGCAATAATACATACCGATGTATACGGTTTGACGAGTGTTGAGGCTCGCGGTGGGTATCGTTTTTTTCTGACCTTCATGGATGATTTGAGCAGATATGGGCATATCTACTTAATGAAACATAAGTCTGAAACATTTGAAAAGTTCAAAGAATTTCATAGTGAAGTGAAATATCATCGTAACAAGAAAATAAAGTTTCTACGATCTAATCGTGGAAGTGAATATTTTAGTTATGAGTTTGGTCTTCATATGAAACAACGTGGAATAGTTTCACAACTCATGGCACTTGGAACACCATGGCGTAATGGTGTGTCCGAACGTCGTAACCGTACTATATTGGATATTGATACGTCTCCAACGTATCTATAATTTTTGATTGTTCCATGTTATTATATTATCTGTTTTGGATGTTTAATGGGCTTTATTATACACTTTTATATTATTTTTGGGACTAACCTATTAACCCAAGGCCCAATGCAAATTGCTATTTTTTTTCCTATTTCAGTGTTTCGCAGAAAAGGAATATCAAACACAGTCCAAACGTAATGAAACCTTCGGGAGAGTTATTTTTGGAGCAAACGCAATCCAGGAGACTTGGAGTGGACGTCAAAAACAAACGAAGAGGCCACGAGGCAGGGAGGCGCCCCAGGGGATAGGCGCACCCCCATCCTCGTGGGCCCTTCGTGGCCCCGGGGAGGCTTACACACAAGTCAAGGCATACCAAGTACCCATCACAAACTCTTATCCCTCGCATTACATTATTTGCCATTTGCCTCTCGTTTTCCTCTCCCCCACTTCACCCTTGCCATTTTATTCACCCTCTTTTTCTGTTTTTCCCTTTCCGCTTGCTTCGTGTGTGCCTGTTTTCCCTGATGGCCTTGCCCAAAAATATTGATCCTCACCTTAGAAGGTCGGAAGAAATTGAAAATAACGTCAGAAGCTTTATGACTTTGCAATTTGCGCATAATAATTTCTTTAGAAACGAGCTTAAAGAACAAAAAAGCTTTATGGAGTATATGAATAAAGAGCTTGACGGTATGTCCAAGGAATTTTATGGTTTGAAATCTCAGCTTTCTCATCTTGAAAACTTAATAGCCCAAATTTCGGATAAGTAGGCCACCTTAGTTAATAAGATGGCCGCCAAACCGGAAGAGCTAGAGGGTAATAAGGATGGAGATCTAAAAGTGATTGATGTGTCTCCTATTAAATCTTTTTTTGCAATATGAATCTTGATAATGATGTGACCAGAGATGAGTCAACTTTAGTTAAAAAGCATCCCAATGATTAGGAGTTTTTAGATCTTGATGGAAAAATTGGTAAAAGTGGGATTGAAGAGGTCAAAACTTTACATAGCAATGAACCCACTATTTTGGATTTCAAGGAATTTAATTATGATAATTGCTCTTTAATAGATTGTATTTCCTTGTTCCAATCCGTGTTAAATTCTCCTCATGCTTATAGTCAAAATAAATCTTTTACTAAACATATTGTAGATGCTTTAATGCAATATTATGAAGAAAAGCTTCAATTAGAAGTCCCTATCCATAGAAAACTTTATGATGAGTGGGAACCTACTATTAAATTAAGATTAAATATCATGAATGCTATGCTTTGTGTGATTTGGGTGCTAGTGTTTCCACGATTCAAAAAACTTTGTGTGATGTGTTAGGATTCCGTGATTTTGATGATTGTTCTTTAAACTTGCATGTTGTGGATTCCACCATTCAGAAACCTATGGGAAGGATTAATGATTTTATTATTGTTGCAAATAGGAATTATGTGCCCGTAGATTTTATTGTTCTTGATATAGATTGCAATTCTACATGCCCTATTATTCTTGGTAGACCTTTCCGTACAACGATTGGTGCAATTATTGATATGAAAGAAGGAAATATTAGATTCCAATTTCCGTAAGGAAAGGCATGGAACACTTTCCTAGAAAGAAAATTAAATTACCTTATGAATCTATTATGAGAGCCATTTATAGTTTGCCTACAAATATGGCAATACCTAGATCTATTCTCGCTTTTATGCCTAGCTAGGGGCCTTAAACGATAGCACTTGTTGGGAGGCAACCCAATTTTACTTTTGTTTCTTGTTTTTTGTTCTGTTTAATAATAAATAATTCATCTAGCCTCTGGTTAGATGTGGTTTTATGTTTTAATTAGTGTTTGTGCCAAGTAAAACCTATAGGATCTTCTTGGGTGATAATTATTTGATCTTGCTGAAAAAAACAGAAACTTTCTGTTCACGAAAATAATTGTTAACAATCACCAGAACGTGATAAAATACTGATTCCAATTGTAGTATATCAATAAAGAAATTATCTAGGATTTCCTATTTTGTTAGAAGTTTTGGAGTTAAACAAGCATACGTTTGATGCAGATTACTACAGACTGTTCTGTTTTTGACAGATTCTGTTTCTCGTGTGTTGTTTGCTTATTTTGACGAATCTATGGCTAGTATCGGGGGATATGAACCATAGAGAAGTTGGAATAAAGTAGGTTTAACACCAATATAAATAAAGAATTAGTTCATTAAAGTGGTGATTTGTTTTCTTATACTAATGGAGCTCATGAGATTTTCTGTTGAGTTTTGTGTTGTGAAGTTTTCATGTTTTGGGTAAAGATTTGATGGATTATGGAATAAAGAGTGGTAAGAGCCTAAGCTTGGGGATGCCCAAGGCACCCCAAGGTAAATTCAAGGACAACTAAAAGCCTAAGCTTGGGGATGCCCCGGAAGGCATCCCCTCTTTCGTCTTCGTCTATCGGTAACTTTACTTGAGGCTATATTTTTATTCACCACATGATATGTGTTTTGCTTGGAGCATCTTGTATGATTTGAGTCTTTGCTTTTTAGTTTACCACAATCATCCTTGTTGTACACAACTTTTGGAGAGACAAACATGAATCGGAATTTATTAGAATACTCTTTGTGCTTCACTTATATCTTTTGAGCTAGATAATTTTGCTCTAGTGCTTCACTTATATCTTTTTAGAGCACGGTGGTGGTTTTATTTTATAGAAATTATTGATATCTAATGCTTAACTTATATTATTTCGAGAGTCCCTTAGAACAGCATGGTAATTTGCTTTGGTTATAAGATTAGTCCTAATATGATAGGCATCCAAGATGGATATAATAAAAACTTTCATAAAAAGTGCATTGAATACTATGAGAAGTTTGATACTTGATGATTCTTTTGAGATATGAAGATGGTGATATTAGGGTCATGCTAGTTGCGTAGTTGTGAATTTGAGAAATACTTGTTCTAAAGTTTGTGATTCCCGAAGCATGCACGTATGGTGAACCATTATGTGATGAAGTCGGAGCATGATTTATTTATTGATTGTCTTCCTTATGAGTGGCGGTCGGGGACGAGCGATGGTCTTTTCCTACCAATCTATCCCCCTAGGAGCATGCGCGTAGTCGTTCGTTTCGATAACTAATAGATTTTTTCAATAAGTATGTGATTTCTTTACGACTAATGTTGAGTCCATGGATTATACGCACTCTCACCCTTCCACCATTGCTAGCCTCTCTAATACCGCGCACCTTTCGCCGGTATCATTCACCCACCATATACCTTCCTCAGAACAGACACCATACCTACCTATTATGGCATTTCCATATCCATTCTGAGATATATTGCCAAGCAACTTGCCACCATTCCGTTTGTTATGACACGTTTCGTCATTGTCATATTGCTTTGCATGATCATGTAGTTGACATCATACATGGCACTCTTGATTCATTGCATATCCCGGTACACCGCCGGAAGCATTCACATCGAGTCATATTTTTTCTAAGTATTGAGTTGTAGTTTTTGAGTTGTAAGTAAATGAAAGTGTGATGATCATCATTATTAGAGCATTGTCCCAAGTGAGGAAAGGATGATGGAGACTATGATTTCCCCACAAGTCGGGACGAGACTCCGGATGAAAAGAAAAGAAAAAAAAGGAAAACAAAAGAGGCCATAAAAAGGAGAAAAAGGCCCAAATAAAATAATATGAGATAAAAAAGAGAGAAGGGACAATGTTACTATCCTTTTACCACACTTGTGCTTCAAAGTATCACCATGATCTTCATGATAGAGAGTCTCCAATGTTGTCACTTTCATATACTAGTGGGAATTTTACATTGTAGAACTTGGCTTGTATATTCCAATGATGGGTTTCCTCAAAATGCCCTATGTCTTCCTGAGCAAGCAAGTTGGATGCACACCCACTTAGTTTATTTTGTTGAGCTTTCATTCACTTATAGCTCTAGTGCATCCATTGCATGGCAATCCCTACTCACTCACATCGATATCTATTAATGGGCATCTCCATAGCCTATTGATACACCTAGTTGATGTGAGGCTATCTTCTTCCTTTTTAGTCTTCCCCACAACCACCCTTCTATTCCACATATAGTGCTATGTCCATGGCTCACGCTCATGTATTGCGTGAAGATTGAAACAGTTTGAGAACATCAAAAGTATGAAACAATTGCTTGGCTTGTCATCGGGGTTGTGCATGATTTAAATATTTTGTGTGATGAATATAGAGCATAGCCAGACTATATGATTTTGTAGGGATAACTTTCTTTGGCCATGTTACTTTGAGAAGAAAAGATTGCTGTGTTAGTATGCTTGAAGTATTATTATTTTTATGTCAATATTAAACTTTTATCGTGAATCTTTCGGACCTGAAAATTCATGCCACAACAAAGGAAATTACATTGAGAATTATGTTAGGTAGCATTCCACATCAAAAATTCTGTTTTCATCATTTACCTACTCGAGGACGAGCAGGAATTAAGCTTGGGGACGCTTGATACGTCTCCAACGTATCTATAATTTTTGATTGTTCCATGCTATTATATTATCTGTTTTGGATGTTTAATAGGCTTTATTATACACTTTTATATCATTTTTGGGACTAACCTATTAACCCAAGGCCCAGTGCAAATTGTTGTTTTTTTTCCTATTTCAGTGTTTCGCAGAAAAGGAATATCAAACGGAGTCCAAACGGAATGAAACCTTCGGGAGAGTTATTTTTGGAACAAACACAATCCAGGAGACTTGGAGTGGACGTCAGGAAACAAACGAGGAGGCCATGAGGCAGGGAGGCGCGCCCAGGGGGGTAGGCGTGCCCCCACCCTCATGGGCCCCTCGTGGCTCCTCTGACTTACATCTTTTGCCTATATATTCTCATATACTCCGAAAACATCCGAGAGCACCAAGAAACCATATTTCCACTGCCGCAACCTTCTGTACCCGTGAGATCCCATCTTGGAGCCTTTTCGGGCGCTCCGCCGGAGGGGGAATCGATCACGGAGGGCTTCTACATCAACACCATAGCCTCTCCGATGATATGTGAGTAGTTTACCACAGACCTTCGGGTCCATAGTTATTAGCTAGATGGCTTCTTCTCTCTTTTTGGATCTCAATACAAAGTTCTCCTCGATTCTCTTGGAGATCTATTCGATGTAATTCTTTTTGCGGTGTGTTTGTCGAGATCCGATGAATTGTGGGTTTATGATCAAGATTATTTATGAATAATATTTGGTTCTTCTCTGAATTCTTATATGTATGATTTTTTATCCTTGCAAGTGTCTCCGAATTATTGATTTAGTTTGGCCTACTAGATTGATCTTTCTTGAAATGGAAGAAGTGCTTAGCTTTGGGTTCAATCTTGCGGTGTCCTTTCCCACTGATAGCAGGGGCAGCAAGGCACATATTGTATTGTTGCCATCAAGGATAAAAAGATGGGTTTATATCATATTGCTTGAGTTTATCCCTCTACATCATGTCATCTTGCCCAATGCGTTACTCTGTTCCTATGAACTTAATACTCTAGATGCATGCAGGATAGCGCTCGATGTGTGGAGTAACAGTAGTAGATGCAGAATCGTTTCGGTCTACTTGTCGCGGACGTGATGCCTATATACATGATCATGCCTAGATATTCTCATAATTATTCGCTTTTCTATCAATTGCTCGACAGTAATTCGTTCACCCATCGTAAATTATGCTATCTTAAGAGAAGCCATTAGTGAAACCTATGGCCCCGGGTCTATCTTCCATCATATTGCCTTCCTATCAATTTACTATATTTGCTTCCGTTTATTTTGCAATCTTTACTTTCCAATCTATATCAAAAAAATAAAAAAATAATTATCTTATTATCTCTATCAAATCTCACTTTTGCAAGTGGCCGTGAAGGGATTGACAACCCCTTTATCGCGTTGGTTGCAAGGTTCTTATTTGTTTGTGTAGGTACGAGGCGATTTGCGTGTGACCTCCTACTGGATTGATACCTTGGTTCTCAAAACTGAGGGAAATACTTATGCTACTTTGCTGCATCACCCTTTCCTCTTCAAGGGAAAACCAATGCATGCTCAAGAGGTAGCAGATATGGTGCGATCTATGATGTCTCTTACCGATTTACCACTATCGTTTTGGGGTTATACATTAGAGACAACTGCATTCACGTTAAAAAGGGCAGCATCTAAATCCGTTGAGACGACACCGTATGAACTATGGTTTAGCAAGAAACCTAAGCTGTTGTTTCTTATAGTTTGGGCTGCGATGCTTATGTGAAAAAGTTTCAACTTGATAAGCTCAAAACCAAATCGGAGAAATGCGTCTTCATAGGATACCGAAAGGAGAATGCTGGGTACACCTTCTATCACAGATCCGAAGGCAAGATCTTTGTTGCTAAGAATGGATCCTTTCTAGAGAAGGAGTTTCTCTCGAAAGAAGTGAGTGGGAGGAAAGTAGAACTTGATGAGGTAATTTTACCTTCTCCCGAATTGGAAAGTAGTTAATCACAGAAATCAGTTCCAGTGATGCCTACACCAACTAGTGAGGAAGCTAATGATGATGATCATGAAACTTCAGATCAAGTCACTACCGAACCTCGTAGGTCAACCAGAGTACAGTCCGCACCAGAGTGGTATGGTAATCCTGTTCTGGAAGTCATGTTACTAGACCATGACAAAACTACGAACTATGAGGAAGCGATGATGAGCCCAGATTCCGCAAAATGGCTTGAAGCCATGAAATATGAGATAGGATCCATGTATGAGAACAAAGTATGGACTTTGATTGACTTGCCCAATGATCGGTGAGCCATTGAGAATAAATGGATCTTCAAGTGGAAGACGGACACTGATAGTAGTGTTACTATCTACAAAGCTTGACTTGTCGCAAAAGGTTTTTCGACAAGTTCAAGGTGTTGACCATGATGAGATTTTATCACTCGTAGCGATGCTTAAGTCTGTCTGAATCATGTTAGCAATTGCCACATTTTATGAAATCTAGCAAATGGATGTAAAAACTACATTCCTTAATGTATTTCTTAAAGAAGAGTTGTATATGGTGCAACCAGAAGGTTTTGTCGATCCAAAAGGTGCTAACAAAGTGTGCAAAGCTCCAGCGATCCATCTATGGACTGGTGCAAACATCTCGGAGTTGGAATATATACTTTGATGAGTTGATAAAAGCATTAAATTTTATACAGACTTGTGGTGAAGCCTGTATTTACAAGAAAGTGAGTGGGAGCACTATAGCATTTCTGATAAGTATATGTGAATGACATATTGTTGATCGAAAATGATGTAGAATTTTTCGGCAAGCATACAGGAGTGTTTGAAAGGTGTTTTTTCAAAGAAAAGACCTTGGTGAAACTGCTTACATATTGAGCATCAAGATCTATAGAGATAGATCAAGACGCTTGATAAGAGTTTTTCAATAAGTACATACCTTAACGAGATTTTGAAGTAGTTCAAAATGGAACAGTCAAAGAAAGGAGTTCACTATAGGAAACAGCTAATTTGCCGTCAGTGGACATCTTTGCCGTCAGCTTTTCATCGGGATAGACGGCAAAGAACACTTTTGCCGTCAGCCGCTGACGGCAAAGAGAAACTAACGGCAAAAATATATTTTTTCGTCTGCTTTTTTTTATTACAAACGGCAAAGAGTCTTTGCCATCTCCATTTTTCATTACATACGGCAAAGAGCATACTTTGCCGTGTGTAATAAAAAACGCAGACGACAAAGAGTTTGATGTCTGCTTTTTTTGTTACAGACGCCAAAGTATGCTCTTTGCCGTCTGCAATAAAAGACGCAGACGGCAAAGAAGAAACACATCACGCGAATCAACCACACAAATCGATGAGCTGGCAGCCCCTCCCACCCACGCAGCCCACTCACCCGGGACCCCACCCACCCACCTACCACTACTAGAAAAATGGCTATAGTTAATATGGACATTAATGGCGCACCATGTTTGTGGTGCACCACTGCTATATAGCAGTCGCGCACCAGATATAGGTAAGCCATTATTGACCATATTACTAATGGCGCCCCAGGTGAAAAGTGCGCCATTACTAAGTTTGACCAAGGTTTGACCCGGTCATAGACATAGTAATGGCGCACTTTGTACATGTGCTTCATTACTAAGTTGACATAGTAATGGCGCACCTTTACAAAGTGCGCCATAACTATGTGTATGACCGGGTCAAACCTTGGTCAAACTTAGTAATGGCGCATTTTGCATAGGTGCGTCATTACTATGTCAAACTTAGTAATGGCGCACCTATACAAAGTGCGCCATTACTAACTTTGACCAAGGTTTGACAAAGTCATACACATAGTAATGTCACATTTTGTGAAGGTGCGCCATTACTAAATGCACCCCCTCCCTAGTGGACCGCCTTTTCAGTTTTAAAAAAAATAAAAAAATAATGGAAATGTCAAAAAAAGAAGAAAATAAGTTTCCCATGTGATATGTGGTCTAGTTGTTGGAAAAATTAACAAATATGAATTTCGACTTTGTTTGCAAAATCTCTGTGGAATTTAGTAAAATGGACATAACTTTTGCATACGAACTAGGATTTAAAAGTTTTTAATATGAAAAATCATCTTCTCGAAAAGTTACATCCGAATTCAACAGGGGGAACCCCGTTGAAGATTTTCATTTTCTTTGGACGAAAAAATCATTTTCCATTTTTTAAGTGCCCAAAATGAGGTTTTTTTGTGAAGAACCTACCAAATAATTGTTACAAAATTGGACCAAATCAATTTACTAAAATACTAGGCCACATTTAATGCACAATTGACCAAATGGTTTTCTTTCATCAAAAGGTATTGCGAACTTGTATAGTCCACATGTTGGGTGTCAAAAGCTTTTATCCATCTCTCATGAAAAAGAAAAATTTCGGTCGATTCAGTTAGAAGCAGGTCAAATTTGAACTGCAGCTGCCTCATAGTTTGCTCTTTATTTTTCTCAAAAATCATTTTTAGGTACAAAAGTATCTATTTAATCAGAGAAACACCAAAAATTTTCCATGATTCAACTACTAGCTAGGAACGGTCATGCCCGCCGTTTTGACCGCATTTTGAAAGGGCATGAAAATTTCAAAAAAAATCAAAAAATTGGAAAACCTTTGCATTGTGTCATTATATGTGGCCAAGTTATCAGGAAAAATAATAAACTTTTAATAGGATAATTATTTTTAAAAAAGTATTCTCAGAAACGAGCTATCATGTGTGGAGATCAATGCCTTTCAAGCCAAATGATCAATCTTATAGCCACATTCATGGCATAGTTTGTTCAAGCAAATAAAGAACTACCGGAATGAGCATGTGACAAGCAAAAGAATGAAATTATTATAAAGTGGCACTTACTCTTTCCCCGTGGGCTCAATGAGTCACTTCTGCTCCTCGGTAGCAGGAATCTGCTTTGGTAGCTTTGAGTTACCACGCAGCCACCCCTTGTTGCCAACCCCCTCCCCGCCACCACCCTCCTCCTCACCCATCTCCTTCTCCTCGCCTGCCACCTCCTCCTCCTCCTTGCCCCCCTCCCCACCCTCCTCCTCTACCTCTTCCTCGGCCCCATCCCGAACCTCCTCCTTCTCCTCCTCGTAAAAATGTACCTCACTAGAGGAGGGCCTCGAAGACAATACCCCTAAGTCGGTGAGGGTGCGCTCTTTCTGTCCGCGACGCCCTGTAGTGGCTCTCCCCACACCCCCTCGCCCTCTAGGGGCTCTCCCCCGCCCCCTCTTCCTCTAGGGGCACCTCTCCCTCGACCTCCCTGTGAGGAGTCATCGTCAAGTACTCGGGGAGGGGGGCGGAGGATTACGTGCTCGACCACTCCGACTAGGCATGCCGACGACCTTGCGTAGGAAACCCACGCAGTCGGCCTTCCCCTTGCCCATGTTCCACGAACCTGCTTTGAAAAGAGAATAAACAATTAGTACATTAATAAAATGAAGGAAAAGGCATAATAATAAGGAATAATAAACACATTTCTGTCGGAGATGCTTGTTCTGTATCTCAGGGCCGTACTGCCAACGATTCTGCATAGGGCCCCCAACAATACCTCGTTTGCGAGGTGCAGAATGAGATGTGCCATCGGAGTAAAGAAGCTTGTCGGAAAGATCTTCTCTAGCTTGACTATCAACTCCGATGCCTTCTTATGCAATTGTTCAATCACGTCTTTACTTACTTCATTAGCACAGAGCGTGCGAAACGAATGTCTTAGCTCGGCAAGCACTCGCCAGACATGCTCGGGGGCATAGCCTCAAACCATCACCAGCATTATCTGCTCAATCCATACATGGTAGTCATGACTCTTCAGGCTGGTCACTTTGCCTGTTGAAAGATTGACTACCTTACTTATATTTGATGCATAACCATCGGTGAATTTCAAAATGTGTTTCAGCCAGATAAGTACTTACTTCTTTTCGGGCAGTTTAAGGACAAAGTTAGCATCTGGCTTGAACCAGTTTTTTCGACCGCCTATGGGAGGCTTCATGTTTAGACGTGGTCTATCACAAATTCTATGTTGATCGGCTCTAGCTTTAACATTATCCTTCGTCTTATCAGGAATGTTGAGGATCGTCTGGAAAAGAGACTCTGCGACATTCTTTTCGGTGTGCATCACATCGATGTTGTAAGGAAGTTTGAGGTCCTTGAAATAGGGAAGCTTCGAGAAGGGGGTAATGTTAGTCCATTTGTGTGTCTCACCATTTCCCTCGAAGCCTTTGGCTTTGGCTTTGCCTTTGACTTTAGGATTGAGAGCTTTTAGATGAGCAAGAACATCTTCCCCTGAAACTGTTGGAATCTCGGTTACTTCATGAACAACCCGGCCTTTCATGAAGTTCTTCTTGTCTTCCCTGTCTGGATGGTCTGGAGGGAGGAACCGTCGATGCAGGTCAAAGGCTACATACTTGCCACCCTTACTCAGCCAAATCATTCGCAGAGCCTGCATGCACACTGGGCATGGCATCTTCCTACTTGTACACCATCCGCAGAATAGAGCATCGCCGGGACAGTCATGCATGCAATAGTGCAACCAAACTTTCATCAAGAAATTTCTCTGCAGATCCCGGTCGTATGTCAACCTCGGAAAGTACCAAGAATGGTGCAAATCATCCACTAGTGGCTTCATAAACACACCCAATTGCTTCCCTGCGTATTCAGGCCCCGGAATGATGAGCGACAAGAACATGGTCTTGCGTTGCATTAGGGCACCAGGAGGGAGATTGAGCGGAATTACAAACATGGGCCAGCAGCTGTATGGATTGGACGACATACCATATGGATTGAACCCATCACCTGATATGGCTATTCTGACATTCCTAGCCTCGGCTGCTTCCTCGTGGTATTCTTCATCGAACGACTTACATGCTTCGCCTTTCGATGGATGTACGATTTTATTTGGATTGTACCTTATACCTTCCTTGTGCCACTTCATCATTTTGCCAAACTCCACCGTGATGAAAAGGCACTGCAGTCTTTCTATCAAATGGAGATGCCCAAGAACCTTAGTGGGGATGGCTAGCTGCTTTTCTCACCATCCTCACCGACCACCTCAAGGTTGAAGGAAATATGCCCTAGATGCAATAATAAAGTTGTTATTTATATTTCCTTATATCATGATAAATGTTTATTATTCATGCTAGAATTGTATTAGCTGCAAATTTAGTACATGTGTGAATACATAGACAAACAGTGTGTCCCTAGTATGACTCTACTTGACTAGCTCATTAATCAAAGATGGTTAAGTTTCCTAACCATAGACATGTGTTGTCATTTGATGAACGGGATCACATCATTAGAGAATGATGTGATGGACAATACCCATTCGTTAGCTTAGCACTATGATCATTTAGTTTGTTGCTATTGCTTTCTTCATAACTTATACATGTTCCTATGACTATGAGATTATGCAACTCCCGAATACCGGAGGAACACTTAATGTGCTATTAAACATCACAATGTAACTGGGTGATTATAAAGATGCTCTACAGGTGTCTCCAATGGTGTTTGTTGGGTTGGCATAGATCAAGATTAGGATTTGTCACTCCGTGTTTCGGAGAGGTATCTCTGGGCCCTCTCGGTAATGCTCATCACTATAAGCCTTGCCAGCAATGTGACTAATGAGTTAGTTACGGGATGAAGTATTACGAAACGAGTAAAGAGACTTGCTGGTAACAAGATTGAACTAGGTATTGAGATACCGACGATCGAATCTCGGGTAAGTAACATACTAATGACAAAGGGAACAACAAATGTTGTTATGCGGTTTGACCGATAGAGATCTTCGTAGAATATGTAGGAACCAATATGAGCATCCAGGTTACGCTATTGGTTATTGACCGGAGATGAGTCTCGGTCATGTCTACATATTTCTCGAACCCATAGGGTCCGCACGCTTAATGTTCGATGATGATTGGTATTATGAGTTTATGTGTTTTCATGTACCGAAGGTAGTTCAGAATCCCGGATATGATCACAGACATGACGAGGAGTCTCGAAATGGTCGAGACATAAAGATCGATATATTGGAAGACTATGTTTGGACATCGGAATGGTTCCGGGTGAGTTCGGGCATTTGTCGGAGTACCGGGGGGTTTTCGGAACCCCCCGGGGAGTGTATGGGCCTTAGTGGGCCTTAGTGGGAGAGAGGAGGAGGCGGCCAGATGGAGTGCACCCTCCCCAAGCCCAATCCGAATTGGGTGGGCGGCCGGCCCCCCTTTCCTTCCCTCTCTCTCCCCCTTCCTTCCTCTCCTACTCCAACTAGGGAAGGGGGAATCCTACTCCCACCGGGAGTAGGACCCCCCCCCCCCCTTGGGCGCTCCATGAGAGGGCCGGCCCTCCCCCTCCTCTACTCCTTTATATACGGGGGAGGGGGGCACCCCATAGACACACAAGTTTGTTGTGTTAGCCGTGTGCGGTGCCCCCCTCCACAGATTTCCACCTCGGTCATATCGTTGTAGTGCTTAGGCGAAGCCCTACGTTAGTAACATCATCGACACCATCATCACGCCGTCGTGCTGACGAAACTCTACCTCGATCTCAGCTGGATCTAAAGTTTGCGGGACGTCACCGAGCTAAACGTGTGCAGATCGCGGAGGTGCCGTACGTTCGGTACTAGGATTGGTCGGATCGTGAAGACGTACAACTACATCAACCGTGTTGTCATAACGCTTCCGCTTTCGGTCTACGAGGGTACGTAGACAACACTCTCCCCTCTCATTGTTATGCATCTCCTAGATGGATCTTGCGTGATCGTAGGTAATTTTTTGAAATTACCGCGTTCCCCAACAGAGGTACCGAGACGAACCGCACTCCCTACAATACTTGTCATCCGCATACTCGTGCCTAAACAAAAGGCAATTCTTTGGACAAACATCTATTTTCTCATAATCCATAGAGAGTGCCTTCATGATTTTATTTGTAGCATACATGCTTTGTGGCAGTTCATGGCCCTCAAGGAGGCTGTTAGCACATACTCCCAAGAATACTTTGAAGCATTTTTTGCTACAGCCGTACTCAGCCTTGACTACAATCAGTTGCAAGATGGCATCTAGCTGAGATATTTTCGCACACGCATAAAGAGGTTTCTTCAACGAGGCCAAGACCTCCAAGAAGGCCTTTGCGGTTGCCTCTGGCTCCTCCGGTTCATTCTCTGATGGTGTCACATGTGCCGTTTCTGCAGCAATGACATCATCTAGCATGTCCCTGACCCCGTCGTCCGCATAACCATCGATGTGTTGTCACATCACCTCCTCTCTACCACGGTCCTGCTCGGCTAAGTTTATTGGCGGCATGTCAAACTTTGGCATATATCCGTGCCTGAGAAGGTGGTCAGTCATGTCCTTCTAATTTCTACGGTGACGTCTGGCACATCTCGCACAGGGGCATTGTGGGATAATTCTCATTGGACTACGGAATATCTCCTTCAAATACACATCGGTTTTCGTGATCCACTCTGATGTTACTCGATTTCGATGGATAAAACCATTGTACATCCACTAATTATCTGCCATCATGTGCTTTATTGCGAGCCACAGAACAAAATTAAGGATTCATGTAAATTAATCACATCAAATTTATAGTTTCCACCGCGTTGAATCCACCTACATCTCTAATAGGTAAAGATGGGTCCTAATCCCACCCGGGGATGTGTAGGTTGAGTACGTTCTCCATTCTACCCTGTTTTGAGACAAAATTTTGGCAGCACCTCCCCGCTGTTCTCCAGATACACGTCTCGGC
The DNA here is from genome assembly GCF_056163025.1 of Triticum urartu. Lineage (NCBI taxonomy): Eukaryota > Viridiplantae > Streptophyta > Magnoliopsida > Poales > Poaceae > Triticum > Triticum urartu. The sequence goes on from NC_141878.1 coordinate 599,937,379, forward strand.
AAATAGCCGAGAGAATGTGCCCCGGAGAACAGTGGGGAGGCACCGCCGAAATCCTGTCTCGGAACGTTATTTGTGACGTGGCTAAATGAAGTGGAATCATATATAGCAAGACATATTTGGATAGGGATATGTGCATTACTTTGGGCTATATGGAACAACATGAATGACATGATCTTTAACTAGAAAAATGTTATGAACTTTTTGGATGTTATCCATGGAGCCACTGCTTGTATCCCTACATTATCGTTACTCACTCATGTGGACACCAGGGAGCTTTTGGTTACTGGGTGCAACCATTGGGAGACGGTAGCATGGGTTATTTTCAACCAATTTGGATGATGAGCTAATAATAGGATAGATGTATAGGCATCGTAGCGTGTTGTTATTTTCGCCGGATGTGGCACCTTTTTACTTTTCTTTTTGTTGTGCTTCGTTTGTGAGCCAGATTTGAACCTCAGACTATTTTCTGCACTTTATTTAATAATATGGCTGCATGCATCACTCTGATGTAGAGGCCGGTGGCTATCCTCGTTTTCCGAAAAAGATAAACTACACTCTTCCTAATGGATAAACTACTACTAGTTGACATCTCATACACTCTAGAAAAATGTATTAAGTTACACCTAAATGTAACACATACAATCTAAAGCACTGAAGCAATTTCTTTAGGTAAATACAAATACTATGGAAAAGATGCATACAAACAGAACATATAATATGTACTAAGGTGCATAAACAAATTTGTTGGCAAATGTTATATATTAGGTATTATTAATTTTAAGAAATCTGTTATAATAAAAACACAATTCTCAGAAAAAATATTTTTGTAAACAACCAAAGTAGACAAAAAAATGTTTAATAAATTAAAAAAATACATTGAATTGGCTTAGAGGCAAAAATATTTTTTTTAACCATGAGTGTTGCAGTTATATGGCACGCGCAAGCACACACACGCACAAACAATTGTTCTTTCTTTCTTCGTAACACCCATCCACACAAATAGCTATAGTGGTGATTTCTCCACTGTTTTGCATAAAAATAATAATGACATACGTTTGCTGGCATGAAATTTCATGATGAGAAAAAAAAATTAGTATAAATGGCCAAAATGGTATATTTTGGTCAGAATGTACCGAATTACTCCTTGCAGTCTTTGCAGTATGATGATTTGAAGCAAGAGAGAAAAACTCTTAAATGCAAACTGCGTTAACTAACAAAGAATTGCACATGTGTACTTTTACAAAATAATGTGTTCGTATGTAGGCTTCGATCTGGATCTCCACCGAAAAAAGAAACACTAGCTCATGGGATGAGAGATTGGGGGGAGGCCAACTACGAAGACGAATCAATCCAAAAAATGGTGCTATGGGGGATTGATCTGAGGGCGTAGGTGCGGGAGAGAGAGAGGGGGCCCGCTTGTATTTATACCGACGGTAAGGTGCGGGCCCAGTTTTCAGCGCGCAAATGATTCATTTATAAGTGCTTTGTTAATGATGAAAAATGATTAACTTATGGAAACATCAATTGTTTGGGTCTATCTATTCGATTCTCTGGCATGTACATTACTTTTACTAGGATACAATATCTACCATGAGCTTGACGCTGTCATGGCCACTGTCGGAGATCTCCTGCACGGGCCGCTAGGCTCAAACATGAAGGTCAAGAGTATGTGAATCACATGCGGGACACACACACGTTGGGGGAGGAGAAACCACTGCGGCGGCCGGACGCACTTACTAGCGCCATTCTCTAGGTGTCCCAGTAACCATCTTTCGTTGCCTGTTGTCGGGCATGATGGGCTTGAGAGAGATTGGGTTTTTCTTCCTTGGTGTTGGCCAGCTGATGTGGCGTTATCCAGTCAGTAATTAATGTGTTCAAAACTGCTCTAGTTGGTCAAAACTCAAAAGTCGAGCTGGGGTTGATTTCTGTACCTGGTTAGTTTGGGGTGTGGAGTGACCGGTTTTGAAGATGAGGAGTAGCAAGTTGAGAGTTTTAATATGAGGCAAGAGCACTAGCGACCCACAAACTTGCGTTGGATGTGATGGTTTAGTCCATAAAGTTGCAAAAGGTGATCAACTCATCCACAAACTTGCAAAGCATGGGATGAGTTAGTCCACAACAAATCAGAGGCGGACAAATTGGCGCCTTGCTGACAGATTCGTGGCAGATTGGCTTGGACCGGCATTTTTGTGAAAACCCCCTCAACATTTATGGAAATCACACCCACAGTCCTTTTCTAGGCCGGCCTTGGTTATTTGTCCCAAGATTCTCATCACCTTTAATCTTTTCCCACATTTCAGCACCAGTACCATATTCTATATACTGCTAAAATATCCGATGCAAGAACATGGAAGATCAACTATAGTAGAGAGAATTTAATATGTATCTAAAAATAAGCGGTAGGAACATTTAAAGTTTATTTGTAGGTTTCTAGTTATATGCGAGTGGGTTGCAACGGTCAACAATGCTGATAATTAAATTGAATAGATGATACAAATACAACCTTCAAAACATATATCTATTTGTTGATAATCATGTTTAAGCAATTCCATTGACCAGGTGGTGAATAACTATTTGACATCATAATTTTGTCAATCGATCAGTGATCCAAAAACGAACTTTACACACAAAAAGCATATTGTATAACAATCACATTTAACTGGTTCAATTTCTTTCTGTAATATACAATTACCAATCAGTAAGTTAAACACACACATGACTCGCCACAGTGAAGGTGGCCTGCAAAAAATAAATCTCTAGTAATTTGAACCAAAGTACGTAATTTTTTAACTAGTTCAATTCAAGACTAACTAAAGTCTAAAGTTCATCTAGTATGCATGCCATGTCAGTAAATAAAGCAAGCGATTGCACCTGGCCGGTTGATGCATGCATCCGTGCTCGTAATTTTCCGGTAGAGGCATTCTTTTGTCCTTTTTTTTAATATATGATATGCATACTCATGCATATTCGAAAAAAAAGCTCATAATTTCCTAGTAGTTACTAAGATTAGGATCAACCCGGCCGGTAGCATGCATGGATGCATGATGCTTGTCTTGTCTCTTCTTTCTTTGCTTAGCATGGCAATTGGGGACGATGATGGTGCATGCACCGTTGGCCCTTTCCAATGCAATTCAACTGTGGCATCATTGCATAAGTGCAATACGTGAAACTAAAAACATGGTAGACTCACCTCCCCATCGACAGTTTTACCTCCCCACCGTCATCTGTGGCCGACATGCAGCCGCGGCGACCTGCGAGGTGCTGCTGCTGCGCATTCTGAAGGTTTCCCTCTTCGCTGTCGTGTGCGGCCGATCTGCAGCAGCGGCGACCAGCGAGGTGACGTGCTTTTTGGAGGCGACCAACGAGGTCATCCTCGACATTTTGTACGTGATTAGTTATACTTTTTGGATTAGTCTATGACTCCGATCATATGTATTTGCTACAGATATCTAAAGTCTGTTAGAAATCTGCAGAAAGTTACGACTACAACCTAAGCTCAGCCAACAAGTTAATCTCCTCCATATTGAAACTGCTTCTTGTATTATGGAACACCACACAGAGTAAATTCTAATCCAAGAAAAGCTATCAGCAAGTGATGGCATCATGGATTTTCGCAAAATAACTAAGGCCGGCCCAGACAAGGACTGCGGGCATGATTTCCATAAACGTTGAGGAGGTTTTAGCAAAAACGTCAGTTTGAGCCGATCTGCCACGAAGCTGCCAGCGAGGCGCCAATTGTCCGCCTCTAATTGGATGTGGACTAAATCATCTCATGTATTTCAAATTTGTGGATGAGTTGATCACCTTTTGCAAGTTTGTGGACTAAACCATCACATCCAACGTAATTTTATGGGTCTCTAGTGCTCTTGCCTCTTTTAATATGGACTTTCCTCCATTTAACTGCTCACATTCTCGAAACAACTTAGACAAGGGGGTGCGGGTTGACTCAAATTCTCAGCCAAAAGGCACTGGTGGACCCCCACCTGCATGTAGAGTGTGTTTATATTTTGCATGTAGGAGTATTTTATAGCTTTCTATCTTTTTTCTTTAACTTTTGGCTTAGATCTTGAGGAGCAACACGTCAATAGTAAGGATCTGGAAACAGCTAATTGCCAGTGAAAGCCATCATCGTTTGGTGAAAAAGAAGATAAAGAGGGTAAAGGGGAGAAGCATGTATGGATTGACAGATGGATCACATAAGTACAAGGTCGCAGAGCACCATGGCGTGGAGGAAGGCCTCTCGTTGTTGATGTTGCTCTCAATCCTCCTTGGCAACGACAGAATGATTAATCGGCTTAATTTTCTACTCATGTGAGCTTATATCAAGGATCGAATCGGGAACCAAGGAAAGTGCCCTCCATATATATGCTGGCTGAATTGATCGGCGGGAGAAATAGCAGCAGCAAGTTGAAGCGCTGGTACATGGAGGACTTGCTGGAGAGGGTTTTGGTGGACATGAAGAGCTAGCCAAAGGGCGCATAGATGAATGGACGGTACAGTTGTGATGGATTGGATAGAGCAACTGAGCAAGGTAAGCTCATCCACATGGTGGAATTCAATGATCCATTTATCCATGCTGTAGCGAAGCTAGCAGACCAGAAAAGACCCACACGGGTGCGTGTGTGCAGGTTAATATGCTGCGACTCTCGACCACGGAAGAAGACCAGGCATGTGACTCTGATCGATACAGTTCTTCGGAAAGTCCTTTTTACCGGAGCCGGGAGCTACCGGTGGTTCCCAAACCAATGGAAGCATGCCACCTTAAAAGTTGTTAGAATATATATATATATATATATATATATATATATTGCATTATTTCCTTCATTTATGTCAGTGTATTCCATCAGGTAGGGTCCACCCACATGATTTGACCAGCTGGGCCCACCCACATGATTTTAACCACACCCCTCAGTGTACTCCTGGGGCATGTCTCACTTTACACACAAACAGCTGTACGCACATAGCAATGTCAGCTTTATTTTTTCAATGGATCACCCTCTCTCACTTTAAATCGATTTAAAGTGTTTCAAAACACATATTTGAATTTTAAAACTATTTATTTTTCAACTTTCATTGAACTGATTTGTTTTCTTAAAAAACATATTTCAATCCTTTCAATAACATATTTCACTAAAGCTGACATTTGGTATTACAAAAGAGTGGCATAAGCAATTTAAAGAAACATTACAATCATTTTTGAGAATTATATAACACTTCCACAGGCTAAAATAATCTAGTTTCATCACATTGAAACATAAATTTCATATAAACTATTTCACATAAATTAGTTTCACAACTTGCAACACCACATTGAAATATAATTCAGCGATGTAATTACATATATTTCAGGGAAGTAATTTCATATTTTTCAATACATATCTCACTAAAATAACAAGTTACAAATATAAGAAATAGCAGTTTCATATATTTCAGACAAGTAATTTCATATATTTTCATAGAAATTACTTTCACAACTTGCAACACCACATTGAAATGTATTTCAGGAAAGTAATTTCATATTTTTCAATACATATCTCACTGAAATAACAAGTTACAAATATAAGAAATAGCAGTTTCATATATTTCAAACAAGTAATTTCATATATTTTCATAAAAATTAGTTTCACAACTTGCAACACCACATTGAAATGTATTTCAGGGAAGTAATTTCATATTTTTCAATACATATCTCACTGAAATAACAAGTTACAAATATAAGAAATAGCAGTTTCATATATTTCAGACAAGTAATTTCATATATTTTCATAAAATTAGTTTCACAACTTGCAACACCACATTGAAATGTATTTCAGGAAAGTAATTTCATATTTTTCAATACATATCTCACTGAAATAACAAGTTACAAATATAAGAAATAGCAGTTTCATATATTTCAGACAAGTAATTTCATATATTTTCATAGAAATTAGTTTCACAACTTGCAACACCACATTGAAATGTATTTCAGGGAAGTAATTTCATATTTTTCAATACATATCTCACTGAAATAACAAGTTACAAATATAAGAAATAGCAGTTTCATATATTTCAGACAAGTAATTTCATATATTTTCATAGAAATTAGTTTCACAACTTGCAACACCACATTGAAATGTATTTCAGGAAAGTAATTTCATATTTTTCAATACATATCTCACTGAAATAACAAGTTACAAATATAAGAAATAGCAGTTTCATATATTTCAGACAAGTAATTTCATATATTTTCATAGAAATTAGTTTCACAACTTGCAACGCCACATTGAAATGTATTTCAGGGACGTAATTTCATATTTTTCAATACATATCTCACTGAAATAACAAGTTACAAATATAAGAAATAGCAGTTTCATATATTTCAGACAAGTAATTTCATATATTTTCATAGAAATTAGTTTCACAACTTGCAACACCACATTGAAATGTATTTCAGGGAAGTAATTTCATATTTTTCAATACATATCTCACTGAAATAACAAATTACAAATATAAGAAATAGCAGTTTCATATATTTCAGACAAGTAATTTCATATATTTTCATAGAAATTAGTTTCACAACTTGCAACACCACATTGAAATGTATTTCAGGGAAGTAATTTCATATTTTTCAATACATATCTCACTGAATTAACAAGTTACAAATATGAGAAGTAGCAGTTTCATATATTTTGCACAGCTCAACTAACATAGCTATTTCAATTCTTATCTCACTGAAAATCATTCCAATCGTTTTGAGAAATATATTATTCTTCCACAGACTGAAATAATCCAGTTTTACCAGATTGAAATGTAAATTTCACATATATTCCACAAATCATTTCACATAAATTTGTTTCATAACTTGCAACACCACAATCAAATATATTATAGAGAAGTAATTACATATATTTCAGAGAATAATTTCATATATTACACAGAAATGAGTTTCACAACTTGCACCAACAAATTGAAACATAAATTTCATAGATCTTGCACAGATCAACCACACACAGGTACATATATCAGCAAAATGAGTGAAATTGTTTTTTAATTGATAGTTTATAGAATTGAGTGAAATTGTTTTTTTAATAATTGAAAACAGTTTCAAAATGAGTGAAAGCTGTCTTTTTCACCGAGTGAAATCAATTTCGAAATGAAATATGAAACTATAAAATTTAAACTATTCAGAATATATCCGAGATCGGTCTTATTTTAAAGATCTTATCGCCATGAATTCAAATATATAAAAATAATTGAAAACGGAATTTTGATTCAAAAGATATCAATGTTCAAAAGATTTGCTATGGAAATTTATAGGCGCTTTTTAGTGGAGAGAGAGTTAACGTACTGAGCATACCCATGCTTTCATATTCTGACAAAATCTGGAGTGCATGCAGAGGGGGCCACACACCATGTTGTATTCCTTTGTGTATTCTAGTGCAAAAATGATTAGCTAGTTTATACTCTAAAACCAGCACCAATATCAACGTTGCCTACATGCGGTGGATCTTTGACCGATACCTACCGGTTCCGGTAAAAAAACTTAGTCGTACAGTTCTTGTACATGGCCGCTAGAGCTAGTGCAAAGCAACTAATGGCTGTGGAGTTTTGTGGTGGGACAAGCTTAGATTCGTAGTATGAGCTAGTGGAGGAGATCCAACAGCCACTGACCTACCGTTGCTGTCCACACAATCTTTCTTTTCTTCTATTATTTGACACCAAAACACGGCAGAAATCTTAATAAAACTGCCACCAGTACGAAACTTGAATTGTATAAGAAACATAAGCGTGAAATATGATTCAGGCTTGCCGATTTTCTATTATAAAGAACGATGAACAATCTCCAAGTTTTCACAGACCCTTCCAGCAGATTGAGAGTTTCTGCTACTTATTTCTACTAAAAAAAAAGCTAAGTTTTCTGTTCAAGCACAACGATTACCATGAGCTTCCCGCCATTCTCGCCTTCTTGCGTTCCGGCTGCTCAGCTTCTTCCACTGAGACCTGTCGTCCTCCTCTGTCACGAGCATGCTTAAACTTCTCATCGCCCGCAGCTCCTTCTTCATTTCCCTGATTTCGATCTCCCCTTCAACGGGAAGATACAACCGGTTTCCTTTGTCCTTGCCACGCCCTTCCTCCACCTCCTGCTGGATTCTCCGGGCTACCTCCGCCAGGTACTCTGCAGTGACATATGGGCGGCGCAGCCTTGCAGCGGCTTACACATTCCTCCGTCGCCCTCCTCCTCCTCGGAAATGGCTTCGGAGCAGTCCATTGCCATCATCCCCTCCTTCTCTTGGAAGAACCTGATGACCGCCTCGTCCCTCTCCTCCGACGGCCGGTCGGCGAGGGCCGCGGCGGCCGCCCACACCTCCGTGGCTTCGGAATAGATGGATGCAGGGAGAATGGGGGCTGGTTTAAAAATGGCCGTGGAAAGGTCCAGACCGTCGAAGTACAGGTATGGAGAGGTCGTGGAAAGATCCACGTTCTCAAAGGATGGGTGAGGTGTGGCCATGTCGACGGGCGGCGGCCGTGGCGACGACGGAGAGGGGATAGGGTGAAGGTTGCGATCGAGCCTCTACTATTTACAGGCCGGTGATAAATACTGCCAGGCCTGCCTCGAGGCTCAGGCCGATCGTGTGGAGATCAAGGAATTTTTGTGCGTGTACGGCAGGTCTTGCATGTGCTAGCGTGGGCTGGCCCTGCTAGAGGAAGAGGAGGCAGGCGGCATGATGGAGGCCGCGCCGGAGCTGCGTATGGGGATGTTGATCCTGCGCACTGCTTGATCTGCACGTCCCATCGGAGCTGGCGCTGAATGGGCCGTAGTCGCCGTGTCCGCAATGATAGATCTACGTGACTCTGATTTGCGATGGTGGACCTTCTGCGGATTGCGGCGTCCATTGAAAGGTCTTTGTGAGGGTCCTCTTCCTAGATCCGGTGGTTGTCTTTGGCACGGAGTTGCAAATTACAGGCGACGACTTGACGCAAAGGATGGTTGTGCAGTGACATTGCCACGTCGTATGTTGCTTGCTGCTGGGTTGTGCAAAAGAGGTGGCGACAACACGTAAGTAACGTTGATGACGGTGCTATTCGAGCACCCAGTCTCGAGCTCCGGGATGAAAGCCTATACCTAGCAATGGCGAGGTTTCTACGTCGTTATCTTTTTGAAGGAATTGCTCGGATATGCTCAGACTGGTTCTTCAGGGTGAAAACCTAGATTCTGGCCATCGATGGTTGGATCCGGTGACGGCGGCGATTGAGCGCCACTCCCTTCTTGAAGGCGTTGCTGTTGAAGAATTTCATCGTCTGTGTGGTGTCATGAGATGGTCGGTGCGGATATGGTCTTTGTCGTAGTTTGCCGATCACGGTATGTATCACTTTGGGGGTTCTTTTTCGTTTTTTCTTTGCCCATGCATAGCTTTGGTCTTACATGACTTTGCTATTTGCCGGCGAGTTTTTGTGTGTGTGTGTTAGTGTTGGCTGTGTGCATCTTAGCTATGCAGAGGCCGGGTGTGTGCTCATTGTGTTTGTATCCTCTTGATGCTTCATCTTGAGTCAATAAAATCCATCCTTTATAAATAACAACATGATACAAAATGGATTTTGCTCAAAACAAAATGATACCAGGTTGAGTACACCGCACACAGTTTGAGTTTGTGGTGTATACGTGTCGTCCATCGTAGCTAGGCCACATATGCGTGCATGCACTCGCAAAACAAGAGCGATGATGACATCATGAAGATCTTACAAGTTTAAACTTTGGGAAAAAAATAGCGCCCTATATAAAATAGGGTTGCCCCTTAAATTACACTATTAGCGTGTTATAACGTGTTATAGCATGCTATTAGTGAGACATTATAAATTGATTTATATAGCGAGACAATTATATACACACAATAGTGTGCTATTAGCGGCGCTATAGTGCGCTATTTTTTTGTGGTTTAAACTAAAAGATATCTTCACTCGCAAACCATGAATCTAATTTACGGTCCATCTCCGTTGTTGGCTTTTCCTCTGATGGAACCTTAAAACAAGACCTAGCACTGCTATATTTCTACAACCTCTTTTTTTCAACTTCAAAGTTTTTTCGGGAAAAACCTCTGATCTATTCATCCACTGCAAAGGTGGCACAAAGAACATCTGAAAAGTAAGAAAAAAAATACATTCAAATCTGTAGTCTACATGCACTGGAGCGAGCCGAAGGTTCATTCCCTCATCGCCCCTCCGCCACCAGAGTCGGGCAAAACTTGTTGTAATAGATATACGGGAAGTCGTTGTGCTAAGACCCTACAAGACCAACACACCTGAACAACAACCACCATTGACAAACAGAAGCCTAGATCGAGAGAGTCCAACATGTAGACACACAAATATGGGCGGCGCAGCCTTGCAGCGGCTCAACCTTGCAGCGGTGACATGTAGACAAAGAGAAGCGGTGACATGGGCGGCGCAGCCTTGCAGCGGCTCACACATTGCTCTGTTGTCTTCCTCCTCGTAGTCAATGGCTTCGGAGCAATCCATTGCCATCATCTCCTTCTCCTTCTCTTTGAAGAACCTGATGACCGAGGGTCGCCCACACCTCCGTCGCTTCGGAATAGACGGCCACAGGGAGAACGGGGGTTGGGTGAAAGATGGTCGTGGAAAGATCCAGATAGTCGAAGTCCAGGTAAGGAGAGGTCGTGGAAAGATCCACGTTCTCGAAGGATGGGTGAGGTGCGGCCATGTTGACAGACGGGGCGAAAATACTGCCAGGCCTGCCTCGAGGCCCAGGCCGATCGAGTGGTGGAGATCGAAGAATTTTTGGGAAATTCCTATTTGCCGCTCGTTGCGGCAAGTTGTCGAGCCTATGCACAGGTGGAGATCGATGAGCGTTTCTATGGGCCAAACCATTAACCCTTTGAGCAACTCCGATTTTAAAAATCTTCTAGGTGGTTCCCAGTCGGTTTTTTTCGATTTTGGGCCAAACCGTTTTTTCTTTTTATTCTTCTATTTCTTTTTCCCTATTTTTTCTTTTCTCTTTTTTTTCTTGTTTTGTTTCTTTTTCTTTCCATCTTATTTCATTTCTTTTTTTTTCTAGTTTAATTAAATTTTCAAATTTTGTACGGGACTTAAAACTTTGTTCTTGTTTTCAAAATTTCTCATTGTTCTGAAAAATGTTCAGAATTTCAAATTTTCAATTTATTTGTAAATAAATATTATAAATTTTAAACAATTGTTCATAAAAGGAATGCGGCTCTCAATGTTGTTAGTTCGGCCACGCTGTGGTGTCTGTGGAAATTTAGAAATTATATGATCTTTAACGATGTAGTCTGGTCCAACATTAAGCAGGTGATAGGGAAGCTGCAAACTATGATCCGAAGCTGGATGATCCTTTGTGGGGACCAGGAAAAATCCTAGCCGGAAGCATTCGCCTCTTACCTCGTTAAGCATCTGGCGAAGCCGCTCTGTCTGACCATGGGCTGAGCGGAGAGAAGATACTGAGGAAGGTAGCTGAACCTGCGGGACACGGGAAGGGGGAACCAGAGATGACGGCAAATTGGGCGCCCCGGCCAAAAACGGCGCCCCCCATGAAGGCAAGAAAATCGCTGCAAGAGATCGCAGTGGCTGCTTAAAAAAAGCCTTGTTTTGCTTTCCCTGCATGGAAATGCTGTTATCCTGTGTTCCTGTATGAACTTGGTTATTTCTTTCTCTTTGCATATACATTTGGCTTCCCCTCCCCTGTGGAGTAAGAAGCGTGAACGAGTTAGTTGCTCGTCGAACAGACTTGTATGCGGTTTGGGGTTTCATTTACATAATGGAACCGGGGAGGGATCCCTGTTTTTCTATAAAAAAAGCTACTTGTTTCTTTTACTGTAGGATAAACTACTCTCATCCTAATGGATAAACTACTAGTTGACATCTCATACACTCTAGAAAAATGTATTAAGTTACACCTAAATGTAATGTATACAATCTAAAGCACCGAAGCTATTTCTTTAGATAAATACAGATAATATTTGAAAGACCCATACAAATAGAACATATAATATGTACTAAGGTTAATAAACAAATTTGTGGGAAAATGTTGTATATGTTATATATTTTGTATTATTAATTTAGAAAATCCACTGTGATAATTTTTAAGTTAATTCTCAAAAAAAAATTGTTAAACAGCCAAAGTAGACTAAAATTGTTTAATAAATTTCAAAAATACATTGATTTGGTTTAGTGGCAGAAATATTTTTTTTAACCATGAGTATTGGAGTTATATGGCACATGCGTACGCGCACGCGTGCACACACACAATTGTGTCGTTTTTTCTTTGTAACACACATGCACACAAATCACCACAATGATGTATTTTTCTTCACTGTTTGGTGGCTTGAAGTTTCAGGATGAAATAAAAAAATTAGTATAAATGGTCAAAATGGTATATATATTTTGGTCTGAATGTACGAAATTACTCCTTGCAGTATTTGTACTGTGAGGATTTAAGCAAAAAAATAAAACTCTATAAATTCGACCCAAAAACAAATAATAAAATAACAGGCTTCACCCAAACCAACATTCGTGTTCTCTGGGTGCGAGGCGGGAAGGGGGGTAAATAAATACGCCTAATAGTAAATAACGTGCACGAGGGTTCGAGTGCCGCTCGCTTTTGACCTCTCACGCCCCCTCGATTTTAACAACACAGTGCATGGGTGAGGTTTAGACCGAAAAGCCACATACTTGGGTGATTTTTGTATCTGTTATGTTCTAAATAAACCACTCGCATGGGCATGATGAAATTATGTACCATTTATTTTAGGTTTTATTCTAACACCATTACATGTTTGACATGAACTAATGGCACTCAAATGTAGGTTATTCGTCCGCTAGGCCAGCAGTGGTTGTATTGGCAGGGCGAAAATGCCAATGTCACGAGGGAACTTACCAAGGAGGAGATCAATGAGCAACGCATGTTCCGGAGGCTTGATACCTCCCTAGAGTTGCCCGTGAGGTAACATTGTTCCTAGACAATCCTTGTGATGGTGAATGTCCTCTTTATCTTTTCTTGATGTAATTTTCCCTTAAATCTCTATTGATCCTTTAACTACTCTTCAATAAAGAAGTTGTTAGTTATGCTATCTCAGAGACACTCGCCATTCAGTGAAGAAAGAGCTTGTGATCAATCAATTTACTATATGCTCGAGGGCCACCCACACCTCCGTGGCCTCGGAATAGACGACCGCATGGGAGAACGGGGGCTGGGTGAAAGATGGTCGTTGAAAGATCCAGATTGTCGAAGTCCAGGTAAGGCGAGGTCGTGGAAAGATCCACGTTCTCGAAGGACGGGTGAGGTGCGGCCATGTTGATGGACAGCGGCGGCGGCGGTGACAGGGAGGGGATGGGGCGAAGGTTGCGATCAAGCCTCTACTATTTATTGGCAGGTGATTAATACTGCCAGGCCTGCCTCGAGGCCCAGGCCGATCGAGTGCTCGAGATCGAAGATTTTTTGGGAAATTCCTATTTGCCGCTTGTTGCGGCAAGTTGTCGAGCCTACGCACAGGTGGAGATTGATGAGCGTTTCTATGGGCCAGAACGTTAACCCTTTGAGCAACTCTAGTTTTAAAAATCTTCTAGGTGGTTCCCAGTCGGTTTTTTCCGGTTTTGGGCCAAACCGTTTTTTTCTTTTTTTTCTTCTATTTCTTTTTCCCTATATTTTTTCTTTTCTCTCTTTTTTCTTGTTTTGTTTCTTTTTCTTTCCATCTTATTTCATTTCCTTTTTTTTCAAGTTTAATTAGTACGGGACTTAAAACTTTGTTCTTGTTTTCAAAATTTCTCATTGTTCTGAAAAATGTTCAGAATTTCGAATTTTAGATTTATTTATAAATAAATATTATAAATTTTAGAAAATTGTTCATATTTTCAAAAACTTGCGCATGTTTCGGAACTTGCTTCCATTTTTTTAAATTAGGCCATATTATGAAATTTTTGAATATTGCAAAAAATATTGCCATTTCAAAATTTCGTCAGCATTTTGGAAAAAACTTTGAGTTACGAAAAATGTTCAAGATTTTCAAAAAATGTTCTCGTTCACACGGTTTTGTTCAAAATTTGAGAAAATGTTCGCGTTTCAAGAAATTTAGCAATTTCAGAAATGTTCTCATGTTTTAAATATGTTCACAATTTCAAAATTTGTTCAGAAGAATAAAAAAATGTACTCATTTCTAAAAATCGTCCAAAAATTGTTCATATCTTAAATTGTGCTTGGGAGTTTAAAAACATGTTCTGTTCCATTTCAATAATTATGTGCATTTTTAAAAAAATGTTCATGTTTTCAAATTTTGTTGCGAAGTTTCAAAAAAATTGTTTGGTTTTCAAAAAGTGTTCGCTTTCCAAATTTAATTTTGGAATTTCAGAAAAATGTTCCTGTTTTGAAAAATTGTTGTGTTTTAGAATTTTGTTCTAGAGTTTCATAAAATGTTCATGTTTCCAAAAAAATAGGAATTTCAAAAAATGTTGCCGTTTTGAAAAATGTTCACGTATTCTTGATTCTGATAGTTTCAAAAAACTGTTCAGAATTTTCAAAAATGTTCCTTTTTGAAAATGTCTCAGTTTTTAAATTTTGTTCACAATTTTAAAATGTGTTGGCTTTTCATAAAACATTTCCTCTTTTTGAAACAAATGTTTTGGGTTCGAAATTTCAAAAAATGTTGAGAATGTCATTCATAAATTTTCATGTTTTTCAGAAAATGTACATGAATTTCAAAAAATAAAATTTCTTTTTTCAAACTACGTTCAGAATATCATTCATAAAATGTTCATGTTTCAGAAAATGTACAGGCATTTCATAATCTGTTCACAATTTCAGAAAAACTTCGTTTTTCAATAAATGTTCACGAATTTTAGAAAATGTTTCTTGTTTTAAAAAAAATTCACAATGTGAGAAAATGTTCAAGGTTTTGAAAAATTGTTCACGTTTTAGAAAACTGTTAGGTTTTGCAAAAACTCTTCGTGTTTTTTCTAACTATGGAATTCAAAAGTTGTTCACATTTTTTCAGAAAAAAGCTTGGAGTATCAAAAAATATTTCCGGCATTTCAAATTGTTTGAAAATTTCAAGAAATGTTTTCTTTTCAAAAATCTCAATCCGGATGTGTGTTGTTATATTGTTGGGCACCTTAACCTTTCGCTAACAGCCGAGTGGTGCGGTGGGTAGCTCGTCACGGTTTGCAGTTTTGTGTGGGTGAGATAGTGGGATTGAATCCTAGCGTTGTGTGCTTTTTTCGTGTTTTTAGGTCACGTGATCCACAGGAAACACAAGTCCGTGGGCCGGCCCAGTCGTGCATCGCCTGTGTGCGTCCAGCTCCTGTTTAACGCAAAATGCATCCTATAGGAGGTCCCAAATTTTTTCGCGTATACATGATACAAAATGGATTTTTCTCAAAACAAAATGATACCAGGCTAAGTACACCGCACACAGTTTGAACACGAAGAGGCTATTATATATTCTTTTTTTAGGACATCTCAGGATATGTGGAAGTGGTTGAGGGTTTTGGAGCATATCACTAAGCATTTTGAGCAAGTAGACCAATAAGCAACACCTCATCCCTTTTTAATAGTATTAACTTTCCTATGGACTCAATGTGATCTTGGATCACTAAAATAGAAAAGAAGAGTCTTGAGCTTTTGCCAATATTTTTCCTTAGCATTTTGAGGGGTCCACATCTCTAGTCCATGCCATGCCAATCATTGAACTTTCTGAAATAATCATCTTGAAAGGATGTTAGTTCAATGAGCTATATGTTGTTATGAAATATCAAAACCACCCAGGGATTAGTTGCACTTTCAATCTCCCCTTTTTGGTAATTGATGACAACATATAGATCAAAACTCCGACAAATGATAATAAGAGTGATATTTATGATTTGATTTTGAATGCAAATGCACAATCCATTAGGCTCATGGGTTACTCTTCCATGTCACATACATCTTGATGGAGCGCACAAAGTGATAGAACATATATAACATGCACTCATCACCAAGACAAGTACGATAGATCATACACAAGATATAAGATAGCGTCATTCAAGTATAGCATAATAAAGCATAGTATGATCAACCACATGATCATAAATATATCTCACACATAAGCACAAATATTGTAGCAAACAAAAGCAAAGCGAGCAAATAAGTAGCAAGAGAGACAAATAAGATGGAAAACTCTCTCTTTCTCTCAAAGCCTATGATCTATGCACTTTCTCCCCCTTTGGCAACAAGTTAACCAAAAGCTCGAAAATGCATAGTGCTATACGGCACTCTAAGCATGATCTCCGGGAGCTCCGGAGTGCGATGATGGCGTGGAGAGAACAACATCTGCAAAGACTTCTGCTGACGAACACCGGGTTGCAATATAGGGCCCAACCCAGAGCCCACAACAGATTTCCTTCGGCCCAGAACGCACGCGGTGAACATGAAACCCGTCGCCCGAACCCACTCGACGCGCAGCCGCCTGCCCGCCGGCCGGCGATGAGGGTGAAGAGGCGGTCGCGGCACCGCAAGGTGGTAAAGTTCTAATCCACCTGCTTTGGCTTCCTCGAGCCCTACAAGGTGCTCGTCGACGGCACCTTCGCGCACCACCTCCTCGTCCACCAACTGCTCCCCACCGACGACGCACTCCGCGAGCTCCTCTCCGCCGCCCGGGCACCCCCGCTCTTGACCTAGCTTCGCCGCCTCGGCCTAGCTCCTCGCCACCGCCAGGTCCCCTTCTATCCTCCTCTTTTTATTTGTTTTACTTACAGTCTTGAAATTCTAGTATGAAATTGCATTGGTCGTTGATGCGATTTCGAATATGAATCACTTTGTTCAGTCATATTAGTTACCTGGTAGAATTAGAGCCAATTTAGGTTTGGGCTGTCAGAAAACCTAGATGCAATTTGAATTGTTGGTTAATTGGAACGTCCCTCCTTGTGCTTATCCTGTAAACTGGCACTGTTTTATTTGCCTCCGATATTATCAACTGCAAATAATGTATTGGAATCAGATCACATTGGTTAGCTTGGTTCCATTTTCCAACTACGAAACTTCATCGCCGAACTGAAAAATGTGTACCGGAATTGTATCATATTGGTTTTGATTTATCAGTGTTATTGTATGAAGTCCTACTACTACATTTAGTCCTTCAGGAAGGATAGTTTTACAGTAGTTTGAAACATGGATTGTTCAACGGACCTGTTGATGTGTTGAGTGTGTTCATACTACTACTACTACATTCAGTGAGGATAGTTTTGTGGCATCGTGACTTGCGGAGGCCCTGATTGTTTGTTCTCTGGAATTTTATTTGTGTCTTCAGTTGCGAGCATGACAAAGTGGTCAGTGCAGTGGACTGTATCCTGTCCCTGGTCGGTGATAAGAATCCAGAGTACTACTTTGTCGCCATCCCAGGATTCTGGTCTCCGAGCAAAGCTACGGGAGGTATGAAGATCTGCTATGCTTTTGTAGCATTCTACTTTTACCATTTCATCACCTGGATTTTATTTGTGCAAGAAGTTGCTCAGGGACATCAATATAACCGACAAGTATCATATCATCTATTTAACAGAAACAACAGAAGAACAAATATTATTTTGCCATCTTATCTTATAAACTTTTTGTGCAACAATGTGTTGATGCATGTGTTTCCTTGGTGGTAGGTTCCTTGTGTTCCTGCGATATATGGTCTGAACAACTCCCTGTTTATTGAGCAATCCTCCATGCAGCAACGTAAGTTTGCTCAGTTGGATGAGGAGAAGCGTATACATATGGAAAAATCAGAATTTAAGTAGCTACTGAAAGGGTCATTGGAAGGAAAGACGTCTGTCGATGGAATCGCTCCCGGAGTAGTTGCGGAGAAAAGCAAATTCAAAAGAAACAGAGCAAAGGTCATATTTTCAGCTACTGTTTTTCAGGATATTTCATTGTTAGATAGGCTCTTATACAGTGGGCGTAATCAACAATATGAGATCGTGGCTGCATCTCACCTCTTTTACAAAACGTTAATGTGTGTCCTTCTGCAGGGCCCAAACCCACTCTCCTGCAAGAAAAAGAAGCCAAAGCCCCAACCATCAACGGCTCAAAATCAGGTAATCATCACTACACAAGATTTCCAGCTGTCACCTGTAAGGTGTTTGTAATACTCACTGTAAGTATTTCTTGCAATGTTTTAAAATCATGCCTGGAGTTACCTGGCTTATCTTTGAGGTGTAGAACTAAGATTGATAAGAGATAATGTGACCATTAATTCTCATATTTGCAGATTCCTGATCTGATTATCATTTGGATGTGGATGTCTGTTACACGGATATCTTGAGAAAAGAAACACTGATTTTTTAGAGAAAAGACGCAGCCGAGCCCGAGTAGGACGCTAGCCTAGTCCGACTTTGAATTAACAAAGCCATCAACCGGCCAGGATACAATTGCAGAATACAACGAAGAACAAGAACAGTAGAAAGCAGCAAGATACAGAGGCGCTGGAAAGCAGCTTACTGAGCCTCAAACACTTCACGCAGGAAGGATATACAATGAATCACACAGCCGAAGAGGTTGAGGTCCTCCAGCACGCCTAAACCTGAGCGGAAGCAATGCCGGCTATGGAGATGAGTGAAGATGCATCAAAATGGCATGCCGTCACCAGACACTAAGGGCCCCGACACACCGCATCCATCCAAACTCCGCTCTTCGAAGAAGGCCCCAACCTCCTCGCCGTCAAAGAGCGGAGAGTTCCCCTGAACAAGAATGGATGCCATCGGCAAACCCCAAGAGCGGATCAGAGCATCCACCTGAGCCGACGAGGCTCGAGGCTCATCCAAAGAGAGCAAGCTACACCTCCCAAGGCCAGGACCCGTCGGAGGAAAAGCGGAGGCTTGGGCGAAAAAGGGCACGCCATCGGCTGCTGTCACCGACCCCAAACAGCGCCCGCCACCACCCAGCCCTCAAGGCGACGCCTTCAAGAAGGTCGCGGCGCCAAAGACGCCGCTGCCGCCCACCGGAGTTAGGTTTCCACCCGAGAAGCTAGGTGGTGGGGAGTGGAAGGGCAGACCTTGACAGACGTCTCATGAAGAAATCGGCGCCCACGGGCGTCGTCATCGTCGCGGCCGGCCGGAGCCGACCCGGGTTTCCCCCGATCTGGATCCCGACCACCAAAATCGCCCGCATCCCAGCGGCAGGCCAGCCCGCACGCCCAGGGACCCTCGCAGGAGAAGCGCACCGAGCAGGGAAGATGGCCAGCAGCCAGATCTGGCGCCGCCAGCCGCCAGGGCAGCCGCGCGAGGCCCCAGCCCACCGGAGATCCGTCGGCCACCCGGCCAGATCATCGGCACCATGCCAACCCCACTGCCTGCCGCAGGAGACAGGGGGCCTCGCCAGGGGCCGCCGCCCAAATCCGAGCCCCTCCGATGCAGATCGGAGCAGAGCAGGCCCCGCCGCCGCAGTCCCCGGCCGCGCCCCAGACCTGGCCCGGCGCCAGCCTCGTGTGGCGGCGAGGGGGAGTGGAGAGAGAGGGGGGTAACGCCGGCGGGAGGGAAATCGCCCCCCCGAGACGCCCGCTAGGGGCGGCGCAGGGGAGGGGAGGGGAGGGGAGCCCAAAGGTTGATGGTGAGGCAAAACGAAAGAGGGTTAGGAAGAGGAAGAGAAGCAACAAAGACGGCAGTCAAGGAGAGACAGCGAGCTGACGGACATATGCAAAAGCTGCAAAACAACGGTGCCATTTTGCTGCTCTGGCCCCAATCCGCTGTACCCCATGCTGAGACGATATGGCGATGGTGTTTCTTCGAACGTCATACATAATCGTCAGTCAACTTGATAGATTGTGCATTGCCGCAAGTGGATTGTAGCTGGAAAATTTTGACAGTCTAACACTAATAGTTCGTTCGAGATGGTTTGTATTTATAGAATCTGTCCTGGTTGGTATCTATCTGAGTTTATTCAAAGCTTTGCCATTGTATTCTGAAGAAACCAACCACCGAGTCATGCACACTGGCAGATCGGTTTGAACATTCAGGTCTCTCCCTTGCCTTATAGGCCGCGTGCCAAATTTTACAAGTAGCATGATCTTGCTGTCAATTTTTTGCAAAAAGTTTAGAGGAATATATACTCAAAATACTGTAAGAAAGATCAATTCACAACAGAATAACATAGCTCCTTCAATTAGGTTAGACGAGTCATAAGTATCGGCTGGACAATACAATGTGCGATTATAGGCAAATACAGTAAAGCATTTGCTAACACTGGTACAAGCACGTTAACTCTTGAAGAAAGAAAAGTCTAATCACAGCAGCACACTTACATGATTAATTAACGTTCTGAAGAAACCTAATTCTGGTGATTGTAGATTCTAAATCTCCAATTGGTAATGTGACAAAAGCCACACTTACAAAAGATGGTAATGATCCATATATGTAATATGCGTTTTGGCCCTCTTCAAGCAGATGGCATCGGTGGTTGTGCCGGTGGTTCCACTTCGCCACTGGTGAGATCTGGCAAAGATAACACAATGGCCAATACTAACGATAGAATAATGGGCACGAGTAAGAGTGCTGCAGATGACTTTGCCCAGATTATCCCGTAACATACCCCCTTTCTCTTACAGAGTGCTGTGAACAGAAACAAAGACATGATTGCCCATTCCAAAGCTGGGTAGACCATTACGAGCATACTGATGGTAGTTATTGCATAGGCAATCATAGGAGCAACTGGAGCTAGCATCATATCGGTAGCAAATGCAAACGCACACAACAAGCATCCCGAGGAATAAAATACGGCAGATCTGGCCCTTCCAAATTGCACTACCCGCCTCTGGTTGGATAGCGTGGGATCTCCAGTAAACACCAACAAAATTATACTAATGGCTGATAAAGCGAAGGCAAGTGTGTTGGCCATGATGAATCCATCAAAAACATACGTTCCAGCAAGTGTTGGTGACCCTGCATAAATGTGGTCATCAGCTCTGTAACCTCCAGGCATGGTGAAAGTTGCACCGAACGTCACGGTCGCAATAAGGACGGCGCCAATACATTGACTTTGCGCCCCTTCTTTCACTTGATTCAATATATGCATTTCATTCTGTCTTGCTTGGTCAATATCATATTCTTGCAAGTAGCACTCGTGCCGAAACCCCCTTTTAGCATCGACATATTCGAGTGCGTTGAATATTCTTGTTTTCATCTCCTACAAACTCACAATAAATAAAAATCAAACCATGCAAATCTCAGTTGTTCTTGTTCACCTCCAAGGCGCACATTAAAATTAAAATGATCCTATATATTACCCCGTTCATATATAGTCCTCCAGGAAAACTGTGATGTGCTATATCTAGCGGAGTCTGCCCTTTCTGATTCAATAAATCCAGGTTTACTTGTCTATTCCCGAATAGAGAACAAAACATTCTCATACTTCCTTTCCTTACAGCTAGGTGCAGTGCAGTGTTCCCATCATTGTCTTGCATATTCAAAATCCATGATAGCGATATGTTCCGACAAGCATAATCGACTATCCGTGTATTCATCCTATCAACTGCGACATGAAGAAATGTCCTTCCCCCAGCATCAAGCAAATCAGCACAACTGGGTGACTTCATAAGAAAAACATCGATGACCCATGTTACATCGGCCGATGCAGCCACGTGTGTGGGAAATGATCCATTGTGGTCAGGTTGATATAGTGCATCTGGATTAGCTTTCCATAATTGTGAACATATATGTTGGCTATCTCTTTTTATTTGACATAGAGTAGCTACAGCTGCAAAATGAAGAGGTGTACTTCCGTTTTCATCCCCTTGTCGCGTAAGGTCATTGTTCCATTCTAACAACATCTTCGTAAGATCTGCGAGTGGTGCCACTTTGTTAAAACAATCAATATGAGAAATAAAAAGAACTATGCAAAGGATGCTAAACCAATGTGTACATGCATCAGTATAAGAAGTCAAGGTGATGTGCATAGATGGTACACACCAGGGGTTAACGGAAGTTATGGTTCTTACAAACCATGATTAGTATTAATCAAAGAGATGCAAGATGGATGAAATTAAACATAGTCTCTTCATACAAACTTTAAGTGTGTATCAGTTAATATGGATCGGAGGGAGTAGTAGATTCCCTGTACGTGCCTTCTACTTCTGTTCTCCTAATGTTGGGTTCTAGTCCCGAGGTCCTGCGATTGTAGGGTGGCTAGAGAGGGGCAGCTATCCCCCGCGGTAGCAAACTATTTTCGATGGGTGAAATTAAGTAGTTTCTCTATTGCATACAATGAAGTTTCTGGGTTATTTTGATGGCTTGCTTGTTAACTTCTATCAGCATTTTTATGTAGTTTAGCATTTCCCTAGATTTTTTATTTTATTTTCACACCAGAAAGACATTAGGAGATCAAATTATGGGGCAATTGCACTTGTCCTAAAATGTTGAGAGTATGGTAGGATTGAAATAATTAAATCAATGTTGTTCCTAATGCAAACTAGTTGGCAATACCATGAGTACATCTTCACTTCTTACAATTTCAGATAATATTTTAGAATATCTAAAATTTACATATTCACTTCATTTGGACTATTTGCTTCTTTCTTTGGCAGATAGCACTACTGGAATCATCTGGAAATTTGCCTAGTTCTGGGGCTTTGCCGAGTTCAGTTAATCGGGAGCTCAGCAGAGTAATTTCTCTGCCGAATTTTCTGATAATTGGGCTCGGCAATGACACACAACTCGGCAAACTACATCGTTTTCCTAGTGCCAAGGAAAAGGAACTCGGTGAAAGAAAGAAGCTCAGCAGTGTTGCATATTTGTCGAGTTCCGTCGAAAATAAACTTGGTAGTGCCTGATAGGTGGACCACACCGATGACTAGGCGATGGAGACCTGATGGCCGTCCACGTTTGCTGGGTTTCAACGGACAGAAACTCAGCAATCTTTTTGTATTTTTTTACGGATTTCCAGGGGTCACGTGTATGCCAAGCTCCCATGAAAAAAACTCGGAAACAACTGAGAGGTGGGCCCATGGAAGGTGTGGCAAAGGCCATTCGACGTTTGTGCTTCCTATGCCGAGATTCAAAACTCGGCAGAAGGGCAGACCCTTCGTCTCCTCTAAAAATATTAAATGTGGTCGTGTCGCGGTCTTAGAAAAAGCCCCGCCCCATCTCGTTTGCTCCTTTGTAGTGTTGCCTCCTCTCCTCCGCCGCACCGCCGCCAATGAGGCGGCGCGTCTCCTCCTCCACCGCACCGCCGCCGCAGCGCCATGGATTCAACGACACCCGTGGAGAGCGCCACCATGGGCACAGGTTGATTATGCGCTCTGTCAAGTTCCGTATAAACATGCATGGTAAAGTAGGTGAATCTAGTAGCGCAGGAGTTCAGCCCTATTTCATTATCTAAATCAAATTATAAGGGTTATGGTCCAAAGGAAGACAAAATGCCCGATCTTCAGGACTAACAAAATATCCTCTTACAAGTCTCACTGGTATAATTTCATTTGAACCTAACAAGACACTAACAGCCCGGATACAAATGCTAAAATAGTAATGCGGCAAATGTATGCTAAATAGTATTACCTCTGTTCCAAAAAGATTGTCTTAAATTTTTCTAGATACGAAATCTAAGACAAACTTTTTGGGACGGAAGGAGTACTACATATCTAAAAATGCATGGTACGACGAAATTGAGATTAAAAAGTCGGTACCTTGGCTCCGCTGAACAGCAACATGCAATGCATTTCGTCCATTTGGTCCAGCGTATGAAAGAATCCAGCCGCTCAACTCATAAAGTGTTTCGGCGATGATTTTATTTTCCTTTAAGATGGCCAGGTATAACGGCGAAGTACCTTCTTGAGGAAAACTCGCCAATTCTCGATGCTGCGTCATGAGCCAGTTGACCATATCATTGTTCCCAATATGTACAGCCTCGTGCAAGGCTGTCTCTTTGAGCTTGTTTTGCGTTTCCAACAGCCCCTTAGCATCGAGAAATAAGAGAAGGAAGCTCCTACAAGCCTTCTCAGAGATCAGCGATTCTGGGCCGTTGGATCTGTTCCCTTGATGCGTTTTCGTCCGTTGGATCGACATCTGGGAAAATCTTAGCCGTTGGATCTGGAAGAAACACTGCTGGAATGAATAGTAATGACAACAGAATGTAAATACCATGCCCCCACCAGGGCATTTTGGTCATTTCGCGTGGTGGGGGTATAAAAGGGCCGGCCGCTCCTGTGACGTAGACCTAGCCGTCGCCTCCTCCCGCACTCGCTCGTCCCTCCCCCTCCTCCTCTGCGTCTCCTCCCCCGAACCCTAACCCTAGCAGCCCCCCACGCCGCCGCCATCTCCTTCGCCCGCCGGACACCCGCCGTCCACTTCCCCGTCGTCGTCGCCGTCATCCACCACCACCGTCACCGCGCCCCCACCCCCTCCCCATCCCCGCCGGCCCTGACCTTCTCTCCCGTGGCCAGTGGGGAGCCCCTTGGGGGGTCGATTCCTCCGAGCCGGCCGCCGGCATCGTCGTCGTCCACCACCACCCTCCACCGCGCCCCCGCCCTCTCCCCATCCCTGGCGGCCCCCACCCTCTCCCAATCACCTCACCTAATCTCCCGTGGCCAGTGGATTTGCCCCTTGGGGGGTCGATTCCTCCGAGACGTCGGTCTGGAGGGCCGGCCGGGAGCGGCACGTCCCCCGTCGGCGCGTCGGTGGCGACGGCCCCGCGGGTTCCTCTCCTTTTCTCTCCCTCCCTCACACACACACGCTCTCTCTCTCTATCTCTCCAAGGCTGACTTGCGGCTTGATCTATTGTTATTTAGGTTGCTGCTCGCGGTTGGTTGCAAGGATAGTTGTTGCGGTGCGTCGATGCCATCCGGCACCTCTGCCCCACGGCCCTGATGCGAGCTTCGCCTCCATTATCGGTGATGCACATCTTCTCCAGCGCCTCCTCCCTGTCGGCCTCCTCTTCCTCCCCGTCATGCAGGTGCCTTTCTCTCTTTCTTACTGTCTGATTTGTTCTTGATTTGTTAGGATATGAGCTTTGTCTGTGTAGAAGAGGAACCTGAATATTGCATAATATCCGGTCAACATTTGCTAGGTACAAAAAAACGTCACTGGCCACTCTTGGTTCATTGTGAGATTTGCCATATATACATGCTCTGGAGATTTGTCTTCGACTAGCTCCGAGAGGTGTCACGTTCTGAGAGGATACAGTGGGATGGCTCCATCTGCTAGAGTGATTGGTAGTCTTTTGTTAACTCCCTGCTCATAACTCCTCAGTTTGTTTTATATGTGCGCATATGGACAAATTAGTGGGCATGATTTATGTTTGTGCATATGGACAAATTCGCTGGGAACAGAGTGACCCCTCTCCTTCCCTTCTGTTTGGTTTCACTTTTTGCCATCATTTGATTGGTTGACAGGCACAGAAAGAAAGGGAGGACAAAGTGCTTTTTGCCTAAGTTAGTGTTATATATTTTTGTTTGAATTTTATTTTACATGACACGACACCCAGTGGCATATAGGATATTTTCAGCTGTTTTTTTGGGAAAATGACAATTATAGTAATTAAATTGATCAGGCAAATGGATGTATAGGCTTCAAATATGTTCAGCTTTAGGACATTTACCATAATAGGATGTGACAAATGGAAAACATCTGTAGATATACATGTTGGTTACACGAGTGTAGGATGTGACAATATGTCGAATATGCTTAATTATTATTATTTTGACTATGCCAACACATTTGTTTTTGGAAAATAGTAGTTTTCGCTGATCCATTTTACCTCATTCTTCTTCAGTTTGGAGATCTAGGGATACAAGCGCGTTCAGGAAATTATATGGGTGAAGACCAATAGACTTCAACGCATTATTCGAACTGGCCGCACTAGCCATTGGTAAGGTGCATTCTTTTTCTTTTGGAATTATTCAGTTCCCTGTACTTATCTCCGCATCTATTCTCCGTGTCGTTTCTGAATTTGGTAAGGTGCATTCTTTTTCTTTGGTAAACAGAGCAGGCAGGAGGAGGAAGCAGAGAGGGAGAGAGCGAGGAGATCCTGGTCTGCACCTTGCGTCTCCCACAAGCTACTGCAACGGGAGAATCGTATACCCAAAATCTTTCTCAAAGCCTACAGCTACTGCCTCCCCAAGCAATGCCAACCTGCAGCAACAAGATAAGCTACACTCTGTTTATGTATTACATATTTCATTCAAATATGCCCCTCTCTTTAATCTTCCCATTGTGAATAGGTTATATGGTAATATAAATAGCTGATTTGATAATGGAAAAATCTGATTTGATAATAGAAATAGCTGGTTTGATACAAACATATTGCTAACTCCTTAGGTATAATGTTGTTTAAAAGATGCCACAGTCGTATATTTTTTTTCATGAGACAAACATGTATTTGTTTGTTTGTAGGGTTCAGATTTTAAGATCTCCGGTGGGCTTCTATAGGATTGGTAGAAGAGGAGGACCAGAGCTGACCAACTCTTCTCAAGGACACCTTTCTACAACAATGTAAGCAGCTTCCCTCAAGAAACTTATCGAGTTTTCTGATCGACGCATCATGAATCGGGCATTTAGTTGATAGATGTATCGGTGTTGTGTATTTCCAGATTGTACTCAAACTAACTTGGCCCCTATATTAAAGATGCATGGCTTGATTTTAAAATTATGGTTATGAACACAAAGCTAATTTGTACTCTGTTCTACACTACTGTCCCTTGGCAAGTTGTTTTTGTTTGGATTGTAGCCAATAACATCCACCAAATTTTTGGCAAAAGAGATCTTTGTTTGGTTTGTGACCAGCTGCATAATGAGGAAATATTTAGTTGCATCTAATTTCTTTTTAACTTACCTGCATCTATTTTGGCATTAATAGACATAAAGAAAAGCTTAGTTCCCTTCTATGTCTGTACTTTGAACAACATATTCGCGACGAGTGGCCAATGAATAGTTCAGGAAATCCACTATCCTGGTTTAATGCCTTTTAATGAATTAAGGTTATCATGACTGTACATGACATGTAGACTTACCAAGAAGCTACTTATTTTAGTCTATTTTATAATCTGGTAGAGAACAAGGTGATGTGTTGGCGATGCTTTGTTTTTAGAAACTATACCAACTATCACAGGGCAGATGGTGTTGTGGTGCTATTAATGTGCAAATTAGTCTGTAACATGCATTTCCTGGTGATTCAATCTTATTTTACTGTTGGAAGTTGCATTAGCAAAATAGTATATCTCCAAATTCTGTTGATTAGTATTGCAGTGCAGAATCTGGTTAAATAGTTAAGCTAAAGTTTGTATTGTTGTGCCGATGGCATTTCAGCGTTCTCTTTGGCTCCGTATGTATGTATTGTATAACAGTTCACCATTTTCAATTTTCCTTGATGGTCCCTTTCGTGTTTACCCGGGCCGTGTACCTCACCTATGTTTGACGTGTGACTTTGCCATCTTGCTGCAGGTGTTGCTCAATCCGTTAGTTGCATCTAATTATGCATTGGACAACTCAACAATTTGATTATGAGTCTATTCTGGTGCACATACGGTCGATGATTTCTAAGGATATACAGATATTCTAATATTTGTAGAGGGCTAACAAAAAGACTCATGCTTCAAGTGCCAAGAATATCATTTCTTGCAAGATAAGGTTAGTGCCTTCTAATATTTATCTTTTTGGAAGTCAGTGCCTTCTTAAGGTGATATTTTTAGAAGTTGGATTCATCAGTTTCTGTAGCATGTGTTGGCCCTTTATACAAATTTTTTGTCTGTTTCCTCTTTATCATGAAGTCCTGGAAACGAACTCATGTGCTATGTTGTCTGTATTACTTTGTTATTTTAGTGAATTTGTTACTCCATTCGGGGATTTTAATGTAAAAACACCTACGTAGAGCTTGGAGAGCAGAGCACTCGGGTGCAATGGGTTGATTGATTCTATAGTAGGTTTTGTTTGTACACCTAAGATGTATAAGAGCAGGTTCCTATTCTAGCCCTGTGTAATATTCATGCATGGAGAAATACCCCATAATACATGGATATAAAGAAAAGAAATAGCTTAGGATACAGCTAGATATGCCATTCTTTCATGCAATATGCACTTCAATTTTGGTTGTGGCTTAAATGTTCAACACTTTAAACAGTTCAGTAGAGCAGAAAGACTTGCATGAGCTCCCTGAGAAGATTTACATGGAGAAGTGTTGTTTCTATTACAAATGAATGTTTATTATTTATTTTATTTTATTGAATACATATGCTAAACGAGGATTTCTACTAATATGAACATTACTTGCTTGATCACATCGTTGGGACCGGCATCCTCGCGCCAAGGCACGATCCCGATCTCCATGTAAATCTTCCCCTGCGCCCCCACCGCGTCAAATGCCTCCGCCGCATCCGCTTCCCCAGCGCCCCTCCTCATCAGCGGCGGCCGAGGACAGCGACTGCCAGATCACAGGGGTGGCGGGCCCTGACCGGCCCAGGGGCGTGCCCAGGAAGAGGGATGCCAGGGCGCCGAGCCAGGTCCATGGTGACCGCGTCAAGACCGTTCCGCCGAGGGTGAGGCTCCCTAGGGCTGCCAAGGAGAAAGAGAGCAAGTTGGCCAAGGAGCTCAGGGTGAGATAATGCTTGTGATCCGACAATGCTTGTGATCCCACTTGATTTTGCAGAAGGAGCTGGAGCGTACCTTGAGCCAGATGAATGACTTGGTGTGCATCTTACTGGCCACTTATTGTTATTGGCCCATATACTCCCTACCCCTGCGCTCTGGCTTCTACTCACAAGTAAGCTCCTCTTCCTCCTCTGCCCCCTCCCCCTCCTCTTCTGTGAGGATCTTTGGTTGGATTTGGGTAACCAAACCGTAGGCGATGAATCCTATTTGGAGATGAACTGTGTATGCTAGCTTGATTTAGTTTATATATGAACCGCATCTGCTGGCTTGATGGTGATAAATAGTAATTTAACTGTTGATTTGAGATTGAGACCAGTAGAAGATTATTCCATTGTGCTTAATGTTAATTGCCAGCTCTAGATCAGAACTTGAATTGTTGTTAATAATTGCAGATCATGAGTTCTCTACATTCATCTTTTGATGGATTCTAAATGAACTAAAACACATGTGTGTTTTAGTTTCTTTTCTTCTCCTCTGGATTTCCTATGAAACTGGAGGGCTTCATGAATGTTGAGTACATGGTCTACCAATTTTTTTTCTAAATAACATATTGAGCTCGATTCCTATTTTTTGTGACCTTTGATAGAAGGATCCAGTCATTTTTTTATGTGTATATCTTTAGGCTGAAAAATGAATTATATTTCACTGAGTCCTGAGACACGGGTCTTCCCTTTGCCAAGAATTGCTCATGATGGTGGTCATCTCTGTTTTTTATAATTCATAGTTGTGTAGTGCTATTGTATACACACTCCCCAAACTTGTTTAAAGGAAATATGCATGAATTTCTTGATGTCAGTTCACTAAACTCACCTTCCTGATAGTTCCTTTTTTGGTCATTGCAAATATCTATTGTTGTAAAAATGCATGTTAGATTTAGATGTCATATGAATCATTTAATGAATCTTTAATGAGTTGAGATATCTTCTCGAAGAATATCATTTTTTTTCTTCTCTTCCTGGGCCAGCATTACACAACTTCTCTCGGAGCAATGAGGAACTTCAACCATTCTTGGCGAAGGAAAATCGAAGACTGGTAGATGTATTAGTTAGCGTGGACTTCTATAATCCTTAAAACTTATGTGGACTGCTATCTAAGTGTCACTAGCCTTCTGTATAAATACTTCACTTTCAGTATTTTGTACTATCTCGCTGCCCTATGCGCTGCTGGTCTCTTTCAATATAAATGACAAGCTCTAATTGTTATTAATGGTTTTTGATCTGCAGAATGCATAACTTTCTATGTAAATGACTTGTTGTAATCCTGATCTATTAAATGTTGCTTTTGGTCTTTTCTTTTATGCTGTGCTTGATGCGCGTCTTTTGTGGTCTTACAAACATGCTGAACTTTATTTTGCCTTATAATCTCGTGCCTTCTATCACAAATGAATATTTCTTCTTTACTTTATTTTTTTATCATGTTTGAATTCATATGCTAAACGTGCGTTCCTACTAACTTAGCACGACATGCCTAACCAAAATGTCGGGACCGGCACCCTCGCGCCATGGCGCGATCCCGATCTAGTTGTTAATACCCTGGCCATTGGCAAGATCAGTTAGATGAGACACCATTCGGATGTTCCCCGCCCGTGCAGCACGGTGCAAGGGTGTATCTCCCTGGTTGTTTTGCACGAAGAGGAGGCTGTGTGCCTTGCTGTAGACGAGACTTGCTTTGTTCAATAAGTCCTCAGAATCGCCATGGCTGGCGGCGACCACATGGAGAAGAGTGTCACCTCCAACGGTAACCGCGTACATAGCAGGTGGCTGCATCGCCGAGCTTCCGATGGCGGCTGGTGTCCCGTTGAGGAATGATTCCAGATCGCGGAAAGAGCCAGAACATGCTAATGCCAGCAGTGCGGTGTCCATCTTGGGCTCCAAGGTGGTCGCTGCCGGAGGAGCAGCATTTGCCACAGCAGGTGAGCTAGGACTAAGAGCTGCCTGCCCAGTGGTGGACGACATTGGCCACCGACACAATCGGGGTGGGGAGTGGAAATGGGAGAGGATGAACTCTAGTGCTAGTCACAGCAATGTAGTAGCGCAAAGTATGGTGAAACTGAGATGGATGAGCCCAGGAGCTGTGCCTGTCCATGGGTATATGTAAAACGGACGAGAGCAAAGCAAGCAAGAGACTGGGGCGGGCGCGTCGGAGTGGTGGGTGAGCGCTGAGCAGGAGACGACCGCGGTGACTTGCCAAGAACCGTGTCTTCTCCAGTAAAATAGGCCTTCTCTCTCCTACTTTGCATAAATCTTTCACACCGTCGTACACTTTACTTACATGTTACAACTGACAGTCTCTATTAAGATAATCCTGCGCCCCCCTCTAAACCCCGTACACACAACTTTTTAGATTAAAAATGCCATACGCTCAGCTTTTAGTTATAGATTTATATTTACAGCTGACGAGGAATCTTGGGAATTCGAATGCTTTCCGGTGCTTGGAATTGGAGCTGTATGTACGACTGCCTACCTCCATTTACTAATATCTGCAGTACCATTTTACATTTTATGATTGATCCAAGGATATTAATTCATGTTGTAAATATTTCTCTTGTAAACATGACAGAAGTTTATAAAGTTTAACTTAGGAGAAGTGAGTATGCACCATACTTTGAAATTGAAGAGGTAGCTCAGTGGGTGACATTAGATGCAAGCTGCTACTTTAACATTTTCATTTTTATATTATTCGGGGCAAGTCTACTACTCCCTCCGTCTCATAATATAAGATATCATTACACCTATATGAGGGAGTACTAAAGCTCCTTCGGTGACGTTCTATGCATGTCTAGTACTATACTCCGACGCGCATTCCTACTTTGACATCTCTCTTTTATTTATTTTTTCTGTTCGATGTAAGCTGTGTATCGGTTACAGATTTTTTCTGTTCGATGTAAAAATGCCTCTCTAATAGTGTGAATCTCAACAGGGTCCATGTTCAGTATGGCTAGTAAAATATTGGATAAAAAAACTGCCGTGCATGTGAATCTCAACGGACAAAAAAGTCATGCAGCACATGACGCTTGCTATGGATAAATTCCAGTACTATAACCCCTTCAGTGACATTCGGAGCAAGTTCATACTTTAACTTGTTTTTCTTGGTTTTATCCAGTAGCACCTTTGGATGACATTCAATTCAAGTTGCTAATTTAACATTTTTATTATTTTTCTGGGCCTGTCTAGTACTATAGCTCCTTCACATTCGATGCAAGTTCCTGAATTAACAAAAAAAAAATGACATGTTCAGTACATGGGTGACAACTAGTTAATGCAGGTTCAAAAAGAGACTGTTAAGTGGAAAAAAGGCTTCTCTAATGGTATGAAAATCTCAACTGGGTCCATGTTCAGTATGGCAGGTAAAATATTTGCATGTGTGTGATGCTCAACGGACAAAAATTCCATACGGCACATGACGCTTGTCGATAGAGATGCACATTCATGTTTATCCAAAAGTATCATGCCAACCATGATGTATCCGCGTTATTGTGTAGGTTACTTTTTTGTATCCCACATGCAAGACTCCCACTTTCGCATATATTAAGAAAGTACTATGTACGTTCCTCCACTCGGTAAGTCCAACTCCAGCCTGACTACACGCATTCATTTATCCTCTGGGAGAACAGTAGGCATCGCGTGCAAATGCCTTACTTTCTGAAAATCTGGAAATTTTAACCTGACTTGTTAGATTATGTTCCAACGGCTGACATCCCACTCCCTCCATAACCTGAAGTTGCGATGGCTCCGAATGAGAACACTGGGATTTGTTGGGTTTGTTTCCTCCTTTATCGAATGATAGATGATCAGTAGGGGCGCAGTTTCATAATTTTATTGTTAGCTTGTTCCGAGTAAAAAAGCAGAAAACAGTCACATGGTAGGCGGAACTTGCAGTAAAACGCAACATTGTAGGCGAAAATTGCAGAATGCACGAAACCAACACATTGCGGTGAGCGGCTCCAGTGTCAGGCACACCTGCTCGGCGCTAGCACCGCTGGACTCTGGCACGCAATACAGGTGGGGCATGATGTCTCAATACTCTTAGGCCAGGAACCGGCACATATGGCGTCGGAAGATGCGTAGGTGACTCGCACGGACACGGCAAGGACCGCATCACTCTCTCCAATCTACTTTACATACGGCCAATTCTAGCGCGCGATCCCATCCTGTCCGGTCCCGTCCGTTTGGGGTAAAACGGACAAAGCAAACGGCCTAACGTGCGGACGCAAACGGACTTTTGTTTGTTTTCTGTCCGCTTTCGATCCATCCCAGCCCAAGTTTGCACCGCTTTTGGGATGAAACAGACAACGCGCGGACGGGCGTGTGTCCTTCCCTGGTCCACCCGTCAGTGGCACGGGGACAACTTTTCTGTCCGTCCCCCTCCCCCCTCCAGCCGCACCCCGTCCGCTCTTCTCCAGTCAGCCCTCCGCTGCCGCCGCCGCCGCCGCTGCCATTGCAGCTGTACAGCTCGGACGCGCGCTCGCTCAGCCCCCTTCCCTAGACGCCCCTAAGCTACCCAACCACGGCCACCTGTTAGCGCTCCCTGCGGCCGGATTTGAAGCGGATCCGGTCGGTCTTGAGCTCGCCCGACTGTGGGAGGCCGCGCCACGCCATGGACTGGCCGGGCACTGGGCCGGAAGGCCACGGCAAGGCCACATGCAGGCAGTGGCTCCTCCTCTAGCCGCTCGGATCTACACCGTCGGTGATCCGCCTGTAGATACATGAATAGCGGTCGGCCGGGCTCGGTGCTAGCCCAAAAGCTCGCCAGCGCACCGTTGCCACTCATTAAGTGCGACGACTGCCTAAAGAAGGTCGTGCGCCGCGTGTCTATAACGTCAGAATATCTCGGATGGGTGTTCATCAAGTGCTTAAACGATGGGGTATGTGCTACTTTAGCTTCAGTTGTGCTCTCGGATTTGACTACTTGTGCTAACCTAGCATTTTATTGTGTAGAGTGGATGTAAGTTTTGGTATTGGGAAGAAGAGTACATCGATATATTGATAGCACGCAATTTAGTAGATGTTCGTGTACTTTTAGCTACCATAGAAGCTAGAGATGAGACTAGTGCACTTGTTTCTAGAATAGAGGCTAGACACGAGACTAGGTGTGAGGAAGCAACATCGACTTCTTTACACTCGAAGAAAGAAGCACACAAGAACGAGCCTCCGCAGATCAACAATGAGTGCATCGAGAAGGCACTAGTCCAACTTACAGGAGCAGTTATGGAAGTTGGATATCTTCTAAAATGTATTCTTGTGGTTCTTGTTTTCTTTGATCTTACTTGTCTAGTCAAAATTTGGTGATGTATTCCCATGTATCAAAAATCAATGATGAAAAAAGTTTATAGGCTTGCAAAGAAAATGTACGGGGACATGATGCGGCCGGGATGCGTCCGCGCGTTGGGCGCACGGCCATCGCATCCGAGAAATGGCTCGGACACGACCCCATTGCCCTACCCAAACGGACAAAATCCGAACAAAACGTTTGGGATCGTGCGATGGAGTTGGCCTAAACCTTTCATAGCACCGTTGCATACTTTAGACTTGCAACTAACCGCTTAGTTGTCTCTTATAATATAGTCCTTCTCCCTCCTCCATTTGAAACCGTTCAAATAAATTTTTGGGATAAAATAAGGGCATATGCCCAGGTTTTAGTTACAAATATAGATTTACAACTGATAAGGAATCTTGGGGGTTTCAACATCTGGCTGTACTTGGACTTAACTGGTATATACATCTGCCTTCCTCCATTCTTGATAAGGACATGGATCTTTCCCAAAATTTAACTTTCATTGACTATTTATCTAAAATCAACAATATCAATTTATATTTATGATAGACCCAATGATACTATTTCGTGTTGTAAATATTTCTTTATCAAGTTGATAGAAGTTTGTGAAGTTTGACTTAGGACAAGCTAACATGCACCATATTTTGAAATTGAAGACATAGCTCATTGGGTGACATTTCCATGGAAGCTCCAACATTAACATTTTATTTCGAGGCACTATAAAGCTCCTTAGGTGACATTCGATGCTACTTCCTACTTTTAACTCTCTTTTTTCATGGGACTGTGCAG
Organism: Triticum urartu; assembly: GCF_056163025.1. NCBI lineage: Eukaryota > Viridiplantae > Streptophyta > Magnoliopsida > Poales > Poaceae > Triticum > Triticum urartu. Next base: position 599,972,026 of record NC_141878.1, read on the forward strand.
TACCGCGGCTTCTTTTGATGACATTCGATACACGTTTTGTATTTGAAATTTTAATTATTTTTCTAGGCATGCTCAGTACTATAGCTCCTTCAGTGATATTCCAGGCAAGTTCCTACGTTAACTTAAAAAAATCTTTACATTCGGTGCAAGTTCCTACTTTTAAAGTTCTCTTTATTTTCTCTAGGCTGTACTAGAGCTCCTCGAGAGCGACATTCGATGCAAGTTCCTACTTCAACGTTTATTAACCTTTTTGGCATGTTCTACCTCGGTATCTAGTAGTACATGCAGATTCGTAAAGAGATTCTTCGGTGGAAAAAGGCCCCTCTATTGCCTTGTTTGAATCCATAGGTTAGAGCTAATTTGGGTTAGTTTAGACTCAACTAATTCAAAAATATTCAAATAGAAAGGGCTAGTTTAGGTTAGATGCATCTAACCCATTTAAAAAAACTAACCTATCCAAAATATGCTTATTTGGGTTAGTTCTCCTCGAGACCATTAAAAAACACACTTTTCTCTCGCTCTCCCCGCAACAGCCCCACCCTATCCTCCCGTTCCAACACCATCGTCTCCCCGTGGCCCGTCCGCCCGCCGGTGAGCAGTCGCGGCTCCTTGCGCGGCCCATCCCCGTCGGCATCGGCCAGCGCGGCTCCTTGCACAGGGATGACGGATTCGGCCGGCGGGCTGCGCGAGAGGCCAGCGCGGCTCCTTGTCGGGTGCGTCCCCGTCTACCTCGAACAACGGCGGAGCTTAGTGCATGGCTGGGGGGCTGTGGCCCCCCAAGAATTTGCACATGCAGGCATAAATTTTTCAAGAAGACATTAGATGATGGATATTTATGTGTTTGGCCCCCCCATTAGCTCATATATTCTACTTAGCCCCCCAACGAACTTCGTCAAGCTCCGCCACTGGCCTCGAACATCGCAGCTCTCGGCCAAATGATTGAGAAAGAGCATTTATTGTCAATCTAACCATGTCATCCAAACACCTCTTTAGTTAGAGTTAGTTTAAGGTTAGTTCAGAGTTAGAATTTAACTCTAACCTCTAACTAAGTTAGAGTATCCAAACAGGGCCTATGTGAATCTCAACAGGATTGTATGGCTAATAAAATATTTGCATGCATGTGATGCTCATCAGACGAAAATTCCATGCAGCACATGACGCTCGTCCTCGATAAACCAACACATTCATGATTATCCAAAAGTATCGTGTCAACATCATGTATCCTTTCGAAACAGGCTTTCGCCCTACTTTATAAATAAAGCAACAACTGAAGAGAGTACACGTTGAACGATACACAATGATGATCCTCTTACAAAGTCGATCCTGAGATACCCAGCACACATAGAACACACGTGACAACGCTACCGACAACACGCAACGGGCGGGCTAAACATCCCCATGCTACAACTTGGCACACCAGGGTTCCACAACAATGCCCTCAAGAGGGAAAACGACTTTGAGCGCCGCCGCCGTCGAGTCCACCGGAGAAAGGTCTTCACCCGGAGCCCTGGCACGAAGAGAAGAACCACAACAATGTCTTCGGGAAGAACACGGCACCCATGGGTGTCAACATCGTTGGCGCCAAAGCACGGAGCTTTCATTTGGCAACTCCACCGTGTCACTATGAGGCCGCCAGGAGGAGCACGACGTTGTCAGCTCCCCATATCCAGATCAGGACGTCGCCCTCCGGGAGAGAGAGCACGCCCGGGCTACCCGCCGCACCACTTCCCGTTGTCTCCGCAACCCGGGAAGGGTGCCACCATCAATGCAATGCTGCCCGCCGAAGAGCAAGCATGTGAACCGCCAACCGGGGCCGCCGCCCTGGCATCCCTGTCGTGAGATACCGTCGGTCGCGCACCTCATGCCGCAGACAACCACGGTAAGAAGAGCGACGTCAATCCGTCAACTCCTAGCCTGACATCAGTTCCTGAGTCTGGATAGGCGCCTCCACCGTAGGAGGCACCCACAGGGGCGTCCCTCGCCAATACCCAGTGGATTGGTGGGGCGACACGACTCTGAGACTGCCGACGGCCGCCGGCAAGCCAGCCCCGCGCCATATCCGAGGTCACTGGCGCCGATCCATGCCCCGATACACCGGTAACACAACCACCACCATCGAGCAACGTACCCACGAAGGGAGCTCGGGCGGATGCCCGAGCACACCCCGGGCCTCTCCCAACCTCTCCTACCCGAAGCAAGTGCTCCGATCCGCACCAGCCCCGCTCTGACCCACCCGAGCCTAAACCCTAGCGAAACGCGTGCGGTCGGCACCACTGGCACCCGTGCATTCCAACGCACCGTCTGACCAGATCCAGGAGAAGAGGCCGACATCGCCGCCCCGCGCCGCCTGCAGAAACCTGGCGTTCGCGCCACCACAACCTCCCCAAGCGCGCTCCGCCACCCTGCCCAGGTGCCGCCCAGGACGAGCACGCACACGAGGCAGCGCACCACCACCGCCCGCGTCCACTGCCATCGGAAGGGGCGCAGAGCCGCCGGCCAACGCCGCCGCAGCCCGCGTTGCCTGTCGGCCCGAATCAGCGCCACGTCGAGGCGTGCACCACCGCCCGCGGCCGTCCACGCGTCGCCACGCCAGCCGGGAGGTTGCGCGCCACCACGTCGCGATGCCCCGCGCCCGCACCGCGCCCGTACGCGACGGGAAAGCCTGCGCCGCCCCACCGCCGCTGGCGCCGGTCAGGCTTCGCTCGGCCGCGCCCCTGACGGCGGCGAGGGAGGGGAGGCCTGCGGCAGTGGTCTTGAAGCCCTCCTCGGTCGGCTCGCGGGTGGCGGCGCACTAGAGGGGTAGGGTTAGCGGGGGGGGGGGGGGGGGGGGGGGGGGGAATGGTGGGCTAGAAGGGTTTACCTCAACCTGATGTATCCTCTTATATCGTAGGTTACTTTATTATATCCCTCTTAAAAGATTCCAACGCATCATATTTTGCTTTATCTAACCTTTTCGGAGCAACTTTAACATATCTTAACACTATACATACGTTCGTCCCCTAGGTAAGTCCAACTACACTCTGTCTACGCCCATAAGACATTTATTTATCCTCTAGCGGGGATGTATCACGTGTAAATGCATTACTTACCGCAAATTTTAAATTTCTAAAATGAACTCCAAGGACTAATATAACACTCCCCCCTTCAAGTACTGTTTGTTTTGTAAAAAAGGACCCTGTCTCATCCAACTACTTACTCCTAAGTCCATCAGCTCGGCAGCCTGGCCACTAATATGGAAATTCTGAAAACGAATGTGGAAGCAGAAGCAGATGGATGCCATCGAAAATGAATACACAGCGAACACAAGCTGGACACAGATATGGAGCGAAAGTTCATTATAACTCAGAATTCCAACTAGGATTAGCGGTACTGCATAGTACTAAGCTGGCTGAATGGGTAATTGGCCAAGCGCAAGAGTACAACCCACACTATGGCATGCCATGATAAGAATTAGTGGAAGGTTATGATCGATTGGACTGCTGCTATTCTATGCCAGAAGCGTAGCACAGGCGTGGGATTTTTTTTTGGACGATGAAACAAAGTTTTATTCATCAAAGTTTATTGGACGTGGGATACAAGTCTGGTATGGGATTAGTCAAACCAAACATGACGTCCCAGACCCAGCTGGAGTGTGAACTTGGCTAAACTATGTGCCTTAGCATTGACGACACGACTGTCAAAATTAAAAATACAGTTGAAAGAGCTAGCTAAACTATTTATCTCGCTGATAATGGCCCTGTTGTCTGCTTGACTTTGGAGTTGATAGCTGCCACCACTTCCTTCGCATCCGAAGCAATCACAAGGTTGTGGAGGTTGAGATATTGTGCTAATGCAAGGCAGGGCCGTCTCCACAAAATTGGGGCCTGGTGCAAAACGCAAAATGAGACACCTAAATTTTGAAAATTTCTTATGCTAACGAACTATGACACAACTAAAGCGTACTCTATTATTTCGTATAATGAACATATACAATATCAGTGCTAAAAGATTAAAGGTATGGGGTCGCAAAATCCAGTTTGCTTGAGGTGTGAGTTTTAAGCGCAATCAACTAATCACAAAAGAAAACATATATAAATTTGGTACCCTGCGGTAGTATTTCATGAAACTAAGAGCATCTCCAGACGTTGGCCCCAGAGGGCACGTAAAATCACCGCTTGGGGATGAGCCGGCGCTAAAAATCGGCATGGGAGCGAGTGGGTTCCCAGCCGTTGACCCCAGCCCCCCCCCCCTCCCCAGACGCCGTTTATGTTTTTGAAAAAATGGTATTCGGCAAATTGGACAAATTATTCGGCTAAAATTCGGCAAACTGGGCATATACTCGACATGTTCGACCTATTACATAGCAAACTTATTATAAAAAAGGTCGCAACTACAACTTAAGGGCCGAAGAATAAGTCGCTGAGCGCGGCGAAGTCGCCGACGTCGTCGCCGCCGCCATCCTCGCCGACGTCGTCGTCGGCCTTCTCCTCCTTCACGCAGCTGCCCCTGCCGGACCCCTGCCCGGTGTCGCCTTGGCGGACCGGTGGCAGCGGCGGCGCGTCATCGTCATTGTCGTCGAGGACGACGACGTCTCCCTCGTCGCGGCCCCGGCGCCGAGCTTCGAAGTGCTCTAGGGCGCGGCACTGGCGCTCTATCTCGATGTGCACCCAGTCCTCGCGCGCCCATTTCAAGGCCGCCGCGTCGTCGAGCTCGGCTCCATTTTCACGGGGCGAGCCCCGCTCCATCTTCGGTTTGACGTAGCGCGGAGGAGCCGAGGAGAAGGCGCGCCGGCCGCCCTCATTGATGACGATGCCGGCCGTTGCGGGAGTGCCGGCCGAGCGGCGTCTCCGCTGTGGGCTCGGCCTTGACGCCGAACGCCGCCGACGAGCCAGAAGAATGGGAAGAGGAGCGGGAGGAGGAGTGAGAGGAGAAAGTCGAGGAGCCGAACCTCCTGGGCATCCATTGCCCGGCGCTCCGGCGGGGAACCGGGGTGGCCGCCGCGGTAGGGTATGCCAGCGGCGGGTCATTGCCGCCCTCGAGGTACTCCAGCACATTGTGGAGCGTGCGGCTGGGGGCGCCCCACCATATGCGGCGCCCCTCGCTGTTCTTGACACCCACACCACCGGCGCCCCGTTGATGGACGCCGGCCTTTGCGCCTGGCGGTGCTGGAAGTACGCCGCCCACGACGCGTGGTTGTCGGCGGCGTACTGGGGGAGGGTGCGCTGCTCCTCCATCAGGGACGCTCGCACGCGGTCGACCTCGGCGGCGAAGATGGCGGGGCGCGCCTCGACGTTGGGCAACGGGGGAATGGGGACGCCCCCGTTGCTGAGCCTCCACCCCGTCGGCCCGGCGCGCATGACTGGGGGCGCTGGGATGTTCGCCTCGTAGAGCAGCCAGGCCTCCCACTCGTGGAGCGAGCGGCGGCCGAAGCCGTTGGCCTCCGCCGCGTCGCCGGGCAATCGTGCTGCCATCGGAGAGGGGAGGGAAGAAACGTCGTTGGGAGGCTGCGCACGGGGAGAGAGGCAGAGCTCGGCGGCGGTCGGCGTGCGGCTGTGGGCTGGTTGGGCCAGAGGCGAGGGGAGGCACTGGCTTTTAAAGCCCCGTGCAGTGTGTACGTGTGGCGGGAGGGGAGGCGTCGCCGCGACGCGCGTGATGCGCCGCCAACCTTGCCATTGATTCCACGCGGGAAACCGAGGTGTTCCGAGGACGACGAGGTGCGCGTTCGCTGACTCGGCGGGCCCGTGGCTCTATCGCGTCAAAACCGCTCGCCCCGGCGCCCCCGGACGTCCCCCAGCGCGCCGGGTTCGGCCTGGATCCGCCGGCGCTAATTTCAACCCAATTCGGCGAAAAAATGAATTCCTGAGGACGCGACTGAACCGTTTTTCGACGCCGATGCAAAAAAAATCTCCTGAGGGACCGTGGTGACGGCGCGGCTAAAGATGCTCTACGCACAGAGTCTTTGACTAAGCACTTCAAAAAGTACAAAACCCACTCACCTCACCATGCCACCATGACGAGCTGCACCAGTCCGGCGATGCTGCGGTGTACGTCCTCCATTGTGCCTCCGAGCCCGCAGCCTGGAGAGAGAAATCAAAACTCACACACCACGCCATGACATCCTGTCCCCAGCAGCAAAACTACTGCGACATTTTTATCTGAACAGAGAATGGGGAATAAAAGGAGGACGGACTAGATACTAAAAGATCAGGATGACGCGCAATTGAAAAATATATTGAGGATGAACACGCCAACACGGCTACTGTCGCTGTTGCCATTGGTGTAAGAATTGCCTCAACCCGCCTTCGCTGTTGGAGAAGGAATAACAAAGCCATGCTGCTATGGCCAGAATCAATCCGCCTTCACTGTTGGACGTTGGTCCGCTGCCATCCGCCATTACCGTGGCCCGTGGGCAGGAGTATCGTACGTGAGGTACTTTCGGGAGAGGAGAGGAGGCGGCGCACGATCAAGACTTGAGGAGCGAAGGCGCCGCACAGAATCAGGTTATCGATTTCTCGGGGAGTGGGACCTAAGAGCATCTCCAATATGCGCCCAACGTCCGGCACGCTGAAAATCAGTTTGCAGCGTTGGAATCGTCAGCTTTTGCGCGCCACGGTGCACTGGCTTCAGCGGTCACCGCAAAATAAAGCGCGCCCGAGTCGCTCCAGCAGGCACGTTATATTGCATTTTTTTAACTGCGATTCGACACACATTTAGCTCCAACGGTATAAATGTGCACACATAGACTGCTTCTACAATACAAAATAGTGCACATAGATAGAAAAACTACTACTACTCGTCATTCTCCGACTCGGACTCTGCCTCGGTGATGTCCTCCTCCGACGTATGAGTGTAGGCGTCAAGGAACCGCTTGTCGCTGGAGTCCCAGGACGACGCATCTCCTAGCGCAATGTTCAATTTGGCGACCGCCTTCCGCGTTCGCTTGCCCTCGCGATAGACGGCTTGCTCCTGCCTCCTTTTCTCCCTCTCCGCCCTCCTCTCCGTGAAGAACTGTTCCTCGTTGATGATGTATTGCGGGAAGCGTTGGCGCCACAGCGCCATGGCTTCCTCGTCCATCTTGGACAGGCTGAGACGGTGCTCCCGCCTCCGATTCTCACGACGATCCTCGTCGGTGAGAAGCCGCGAGGGAGGCGCCAACTCTTGCGCCCGCTCCTGCGTCGCCACATTCTCGAAGTTCATGTCCCAACGGGACCGCCGGAGGCGCCACACCACAGCATCGTACGCGCGGGCGCCATCCTGGGCGGAGTCGAAGGTTCCAAGGCCGATGCGCACGTCGCCCGACCGAATCTCTGCGGAGTAGGCGCCGGACGGACGCACGCGGACGCCGCGGTAGTCCGAAGCTCCCCGGCGGCGCGGCGGCATGGTGGCGCGGTGGTGGCGTGTCGGCAGAAAGGAAAGAAAGCTACGGAAGGAGTGATGAGAAGCGGCAGAGGGCGTCGTAATTTTATAGGCGCGCCGGATGCGGTGCGCCAAATCTACCGCGCGAGCTACCGCTTTTCCTCGCGCGCTAGTTTCCCGCCTCCACTGGAGCGCGTGAAAACGTCCCGCGCGCGCTAAAATGCCAGTTTACCTCGCGCGCGGGTCTTTTGGTGCGGCTGTTGGAGATGCTCTAAGACGACTCGCAGCATAGATCAGGCTTATGAACCGGGCTGGTTCCAACTGATTTTTTTACAGGATGGTGTGCTGGATTACCCTGAGGCCTCGTTTGGTTGCAGCGTCAGCATTCCCAGGGCAGCAAAACCCCAACAGGGGGATTTCCTTTGCCATTTGGTAACAGGTGAATGGGGAAAAACGAATCGTTCTAGCGTCTGAATCACATAGCAGATATATTTTTAATACTAATAAACATTAGAAAACATGCCAATTCCACATGTAATTCCCAAAAAAGTCTAAACAAAAACCACAAAATAATTCTGCAAAATGCATAGGAATGTCCAGGACATTACAAATAATTCTAGGATTTGAATATAATCAGAGGAAATCAATGAACTTGCAAACTGATTAAATAATAATATATTGAGAATATCATCTCGACACACTTTTGAGAAAATTATCTAGAGGTGCATTGCTTAGGAAGTTAATACAGAACCAGAAACCTGATCTTCCTCCTCTCATGTTGTCATTACAAATAAGAACATCATTATTCCACAGGTTCCGAGTTTTAGAACAATGAGGCCAACACCAATAAGAACAAATAGATTTCAGCTACTAGAAACACGATAGTTGCGGGCTTCTCCTGGACCTTTACCCCAGTACCAACAGTGCTAAATTATCAAAATCCATGTTCAGGACAACCACACTTCTGAAGATGCAAGTTGTAAGGGAATGTTCAGGATATCTCGTCTTCCTCTACTCCACGTCAGCTGAGAACCGCAGCTCGACGCCGACTGAATTATAAGTATTTTTTTGGAAGTCAGCAACTGTTTCAGAATACAACAGTTTAGTAAATCATTCAATACTACAACTCAGTATCATTACTGTTTTCAAGCATAAATAGATCAGCAAGAAATGGCAAGACTAGTGAAAAGGCTCACCATTCTGAGTAGTACTCGATCAATACGTTGATTCTATGTTTCATTTGAGAACAGTACATGACCATGGTTTATGCTATCTGACCCCTTCTCTACTGGATGGAAAGAAAGGCACACATACAACTGTTTATCGAGCATAGAAAAATGCAATTGGTTTATCCTATCACTGATCCACCTACTAGCTCGCTTGTCCTTTTCAGAAAAGAACTGCGAATAGATTGATGTAAGTTAACAAATAAAGCATTATTGGGCAGACATTTTCAGACTATAGGCAAGGTAGTTTTTCTTCATTGCAGAAGTAAAAGGTATATATTGTACAAAAATAAAGACAAAGAAAAATAGTATGTGTAATACGTGCAGCAATAACATTGGCTGCAACAACCTTAAAAAACACATGGGCTAGAAAACGAGCCTTGGAAGATTAAATCATGAAGGTTCACTTGTGCTAACTGTAGTTAAGGAAAAACCCTTCACTCCACCAAACAGGATAACATAGTCTAGAAGCAGTTTGTTTCTTTGCAAAGATAATACTATCTCGCAACATGAAGAATGACATATTGTCACTTATCAGATTTCAGACAAACCACAAACCATTATCGAGCATTTTAATCTGGACAGTCATTCCATATTTGCCAACAGAAATTAAATTATGTATATCATGTATAGTTTGAGTTGAAACTATAATGTCAGTGCAACAAATTCCATATGTATATACTAAAGCAAGAGACAGTAATGATTACTATTTTGAGCTTAGACAATCATTGCAATAGATGAGCAACATTAAAACAATCATTCATAGTTCGGGTCATAAGCATTTGCATTTTATACTCTACTAGCTAAACACAGATGCAAGATCCAGTAGTAGCTTAGGAATCAAGAGTTGAAAGAACAAACCAAACACCGTCCACCTGCATATACCAAAACAAGAATCACTTAACAGATTATTCACATCTGGTCTTAACATAAAGTAACATTAGAATAGCATGGGAATTGGATGAGGAATTTCTAGTGTACTATCAAATATCAATTGACAGGGATTTAAACCGAACATGGTATGAAGGTATTTCCCCTGGATGGCACATATGTGTCTTGGATGGAGCTGCTGCACACGCATCCTGTTTTTTTGTACAAACTTGACTCAGGCCAAGAACCCGTCGTCCGTATACTGATGCCCATACTTCAGATTTAATTTCAGAAACCAATTGGCACAAGGAAACATTGATGATACCCATTACTACAAACTGATCCCCTACAATGCACCAATCTACATCAATCAGTTGTAGTCCAAGTTAAATTACGCCCCATATCCAAATGCTAGAATACTCGCAGTAGGACCAAGCCTCAGAGCACAAACAAGGGAGGAGGATTTTTCACTAATCCATCAGAAACAATGCATGGCTTAAACTAAATAAATAGCAGCTAGAAAAAAAGAGATAAAGCCTGATTCTGAAGCAGAAGTAGTATACAGATCTACTACCAATTAAAAGTAGGCGGTTTGTGCTCACTCGAGATTGTTGATGGTGGGCATTAAGATGGCCGGTGCTCATGTTCTTGGATCTGGAACCAACAAGTTCAAGCATCAGTTCATGGACAGTGAGTGCATGGATTGGAGAACAAAATATGATGTGGAAGAGGAGGGGGTAACCTTGGTCGAAGTAGGTGTCTGCCGCTGCCGCCGCCGCCGCCGTCGCCGTTGCCAGATGGGTCAGGAGCTTCGAGGCGGAGGGTGATACGGGGAAGGAGGAGGATGACGGCCGCGGCCCATCGCCGCCGCCGACACTGGAGGAGCGGAGCGTGGATGCTGAGCACCGGGCGGAGGAGGTCGAGGGACGTCACTTCGGTCGCCGGCGGAAAAGCTCGGATGCGGAGGAGGATCTTGGTCGACGGCGCTTGTCGGTCGCGAGAGAGCGAGCCGAGTCGAGGGTTTTCTCCCTGACCTATCGACACCGGGCGATCTATCCCCGGAATGGGCCGCGGAAAGGCCAGGGGTCTTTCCCCTCCGTGTGTCACCAAATGGCGCCATCCACTCCCCCAGGCCAACTCAGCCCATGGTTCTCCCATCCAGGGAAATAACGGGATCCCGCGGAACCAAACGAGGCCTGATCGGGGGACCCCTGATTTTGGGGGCCCTCTGCAATTGCACCGTTCGCACACCCTTCTCAACGGGCCTGATGCAAGGGCCTCTCTGTAAGCAATTGTCTCTAAGATAGCGGGATTATCCTAGAACTACCCAGAAAAAACTTCATTTGAGTCTCTGCACACAGCCGTGACGGAGCCACCCCGACCTTGACGACATGCAGCGTGGACACGAATATTTGTGTGCCCCATTGGCGGGGCTTTAGGTCTCTGCGTAATGACATTAGTTTGAGCACCCTGCCCCTGTACCTGAACCGAGGATGGTCTCTTAATCATTTCGAGTTCCTCGATATACCAGTTGATGAACCCACGGGTGCTATGTGGGCTTTGAAAAACTCCCTCATGAATAGCCTTTCGCCGTGCTGCCCATATTGCCCAAAGGGTAACTGATAGCTTAATGAAAAGATCATGTGCCAACTATTGCGAGACGGTACTTTATCTCGCAATAGATGAGTGTGTTATGGGCTGGCCCAATTCGGGTTCTAGGGGGGATTGGTTTTTTGGGCATAGATTTTTTCTGTGTGTTCCTTGTCTTCGTTTTTATCACTTTTTATTGCGTTCTTTCTTCAGTTTCCTGTGTTTTCAGTAGTGGTTTTCTTGGGGTTTTTCTTTGGTTTTCTTACTTTTTTTCAATATTTTTTTCTTTTTCAACCGATGTCTGCTTTTGCCAGTACACATGTAAAAAAAAATCATGCATCTTGAACAATTTTGCAATTACATGATGTACTTTCTTCAGATCCATGTTTTGAATTTTTTTTCAAATATATGTTAAACATTTTACAAATATAGGCAAAGTTTTTTAACTGCGTGAAATTTTTCTACATTGTATAAATATTTCTTTAGAATGTCACGAATATCTTTTCTGGAATGGGTGAATATTTTTTAAAATATATCATATTTTTTCAATTTCGCAAACATTTTTATACAACATATAAGATTTTGGGAAAACAAGCAAAAATTAGTGCAAACACCTATGTACGTGACTATTTCTTGCCTTAAGCGAGTGGGCAGAAATGGAGCGATGTCCAGGAATTGAACCCTGGCCACGAGGGCAAACTCCAGCGCAGTTAACCACTGCGCCTACTTGAACTTCTATAACACTAAACAGTGTGCCAATACATTCAAATGTTAGCCGTTGGATATGCTCCATCCAACAGTCGAGAGATGGCAAATCCGAACATTATCATTCATTGGATAAAGTTTTCAACTCATAGGATTCTGCCACGCGGCCTTCTAATCGAACCCCTAACTCTACCATCTCATGCTTTCTAGAATCATCATTCCACATGCTTATCTGATACTCTAATAAAAACAGACTAGAATAATCTGGATTCTAGAGAGGCAAGAACCAAGTTGGATCTTGTCCAATATGATTGTAGGAAGTGTATTTTTTCCATGCTTTTATATATTTAAATGACATGGAAAGCACGTAGAATTTACTAGTACTGGTTAGTGATAGGATCGCGACTTACTAGAGGCGCTCGAAGCCGGGTTTCTCCGTTTTTCTTAGTTTTTTCGTTTTCTTTTATTTTTTTCTTCTCCGATGTTTTCATTTTTTTGGTTTTTTGGTTTTTTTTATTTGTTTCTTTTCGTTCTCATTATACTTCTTTACTACATCATCAACATTTTTTCAAATACTTGTTCAACATTTTTCAGATACTTGTTTAACATTTGTATATACATGATCAACATTTCTTCAAATGACTGTCTAACATTTTTTATGGGAACCTCTCGTCTCCCATAACGCGAGAAACAGGGGCGCCCCACAGCCAAACTATAAGGTTTTTTAGACAACCCTGCCTCACTATATTTATATTTTGTCTATTTAATCAGGAAAATATTTTGTTAAAAAAATTGTTAAATATAAAAAAGCAAGATACCAGAAAAGATAATTTTTTCCACTTAGCTGGATTATTTTTGGGGTTTTAAATGTTCATGCATGGAATATGAAAAAAAAACCGAAATGGATCAAAATGAGCAGAAAACTAGAAGGAGAAACCAAAATCAAAAGAAACAAAAAAAACTAGCATGAAACAGGGAGAAACAAAAAAACGTACCACTAGCACCCGCAAATCAGCTGATCCATTTGCCCCACCGCCACCTGATACGATTCGCGATCCTATCCTACACTTAAGTCATAAAATATGATTTCTCAATCAATTGCTTTATCGTGTTTCATTTTGACTTGATTGACATGGTCGACCTAAGTGTGGGCACCTACTGCCTATAGGAGCTGTGGCTACACCATCGAGCATTGGTCACCACAATAATATGATTGTGACATTGTGGTCACTATCCATGGCACCTTAGGGCATCTCCAGCCGCGTCCCCAACAAGCCCTTCCCAGGCGATTTTGCCGCGCCGGCGCCAAAAAAAGGCTCCAGTCGCGTCCCCAGAAGCCCGTTTTTCGCCGGCTCGGGCCAAAACTGGTGCCGGCGGACTCAGGCCGAACCCGGCGCCCTGGGGGCGCTTGGGAAGCCGGCGGAAGCGAAAAAGGCGCGTGGGCCCGCACTGGAGGTGACCCGAGGGCCTTTTCCCGCCGTTTCTTGACGCTTTTCTCGCTTCTCTCCGCTCGCTCGCCTTCCTCCCGCCATTCTCTCCCTTTCTCCCGCCAAACCCCCTCCCGCTCGCCTTCCAGTCGCCGCCATGCCGCCAAAGAAGTACGCGATGCCGCGCGCGGCGGCAACCGCGACTGGCGTCGTTCGCCCGCATATCTTCGTCCCCTACGCCCGCTGCCCGCCAACTGTTCGTCCCTCCGCGCAGCTGCTGCGTATGTTCGCCATGTATCGGGGCGACAACCAAGACGTCGACTTCAAGCACCTCCACGTCTACAAGCGCATTAACAAGTGCGAGATGTGGGTGGAAGTCCGACGTGCCCTCGACAAGGCCAAGGAGACATACAAGCCAGACGCGACAACTCCGGGCGCGTCAGAGGGGCGGCCGGACGGCCACAAATTGGCAAAGAAGGGGAAAAACGCCGACGCGGCAACCGCGCGAGTGCAGGAGTCCATCGAGCATTGCCTCGCCGACGCCCAGGCCCGGGCCGTCCTACGCGAAGAGAAGATCGAGGCGCGGTGGGCGTCGCTAATGAAGAACAACGCCATCAAGCTCGACCTGCTCCGGACGAACGTCGCCGCGAAGAAGAGGAACACCGACATGGCTTTTCTGATGGGCGGGGCGGACATGCTCCAGAGCAACGACGAGAAGCTCAAGGCGTGGTACCTGGTGCAGCGCGGCCTCATCCTGAACGAGCTGCCGACGGCAACGCCGACGACGCCCACGACCACACGGACGCCAAGCCCGAACGACGCCTCTGCATCGCCGCCCAGCAGTGTCGAAGCCGCGCCGACGCAGCCCAGCACCGAAGCAGCTCCGACACCGCCGAGCTCACGCACGCCGACTCCGCCAACGCCTGGAACCAACCCCGCCGAGTGAATCGACCCCGCCGAGGCGGCGGCGCTCTGTTTTTTGTAACGCCAGACTACGTCCGATCACCGGATTTGCGGCGTCTTTTGAGAGCGGGAACTACCAAGTTTGAATTTCCCGCATCCTGGGGCCGGCGCGTGGGGGCGTGACTGGGAGCTAGCTCGCCCCCAGGGGCCGAACTAGCGCCGGCACGCCCCGAGGCCGCTCTATTTAGGCGCCCTGGGGGGCCGAACGGCTGGAGATGCCCTTAGTCCTCATACTTTGAAACCCGTTGGCGTGACTAACGTCTCACACAAGGCATATTTGTTACCCAGCTCAAAATATTGCTCAAAGGTGTTACAACACTAGGCTCCTAACATTCCACATTATTGGCCAGCATACATTTATGTGATGTAAGAACCAAACATAACAAAAAATCCAACGACCAAAAAGGGAGAACAAACTAAAAAGAAAAGGAAGACGACAAGTGCATCCGATACGTCTCCTGGCACCAAGGAGAGAGTCATAAGTAGTACACTGAGGAGTATTATCATTATTTCTACAATTACCGACTAATATACTTTTGTTAGATCAATTATAGATTAGATGCTCGTTAGTATTGCTGATATATAGATCCAAACTATTTGTTAGGAGCTTTTTGTATAGTCCCCATATACTAACATAGAATAGGACAAGGTAAAAGCTCAAATATTAATTGGAAGTCTTGTTATTTTTCTGAAGTTCATCATGCATCAAGAATGAAGAAGAAATAATTAAGTACCCCTCAACCTTTGAAAAAGGAAATATAAAAAAGGAGACCATTTGATTTCAGCTGACATGCTCCAGATCATTTTTTTTGGAAATGGAGGCGTACCCCCGGCCTCTGCATCATAATGATGCATGCAGGCATCTTATTAAAAAATCCACGAAGTAGCACAAAGTCATAAAGATATTACAGCACGCAAGCGGAGCGAAACAATAGGAAAAAGAAAAGTACATGCTGACAATCACAACTGGTACGGCAATATGAAGGATAAGCTCCCTAGAGTCCTATCCTATTATGCGACCGCCATCCGAACCGGTTGAATATAGCCCGTGCTACCATCTCCCACTGGTTGCACCCAGTAACCAAAGGCTCCCTGGAGTCCATAGAAGTGAGTAAGGACCACGTACGGATCCATGCGGCAGCTCTGAAGATGACCTGCAAGAAAGTTAAAATGTATTGTCTGTTAAAAATCAAATCATTCCTACAGTTCCATATAACCCACAGAAGCGCACATATTCCAATCCGAATGCGAGCCGCAGTAGTATGCTCAACCCCAGCTAACCACGTTCCAAACAACGACTCAATGTCAACTGGAGGATTAATGTTGAAGGCTATATGTATCGTTCTCCAAGGCAATTTGGCGAGTGGGCATTCAAGGAATAAATGTTGTATTGTTTCATCATGATCACAAAAACAACAACGTAAACTACCTACCCATCGCCTCTTGATTAAGTTGTCCTTAGTGAGTATTACTTGCTTGTGAACGAACCACATAAAAATTTTAATACGCAAGGGAACCTTAACCCTCCAAATATGCAATGATCTTGAGATTGGGCTAGAAGTAATCAAATCCATATAGAAATATTTCACCGTAAACCCCAGTTTTAGCTAATTTCCATTGCGTCGAATCCGGCTGGTCGGAGAGTTGAACATTTATCAATCTCCGAACCAAGTGCATCCAGGCAGCCAATCGCTCACGAACTAAAGAGCGTCTGAAATGAATATTCAAGAAAACCGTTTGGAAAACTGTGCCAACATAATCCTCCTTACGTTGCACAATGTTATAAAGGGTGGGATATTGTACGGCCAGGGGAGTCTCTCCTAACCATGTATCCTCCCAAAATCTTGTTGACATCCCATTGCCAGCCAAGAATTTGACCCTATGAACGAACAAGTCCTTTGTTCTCATAAGCCCCTTCCAGAATGGCGAGTCAGTTGGCCTCATGGTAACCTGGGCGAGCGTTTTCGACTGTAAATACTTACTGCGCAAAATTTGTGCCCACATGCCCTCCGACTCTGTCTCTAACCTGTAGAGCTATTTGCTCATAAGGCATTTATTCTTAATTTCTTAGTTCTCAATACTGAGACCCCCCTAGTCTTTTGGTCGGCAAAGGATATCCCATCGCGTGAGACGGGTAAAAACTTCAAAGAAACTAAAACCAAAAGCACACCATATGGTATATACGTGTTTTATGTTACATTGGAGGTTTGTCATGTTTAGTTATTGTCTTCTTAGCTGCTCCCCTATGCTCAAATCCTAGCTCTATCCCTGATTTCCTCTTGTCGTCATGCGTATATGGAAAGTTTGCTTATGTTAGTGTTACACTAGAAAATGTTGTTATGTTCCCATTTCAGTTTCCATGAGGAACTTTCTGTTATTTACGTCCTCTCAACTTGACTCTACACACCAGCACCCCCAGATGCTACATCCATCCTTACTGCTGAGCGTCGGGAGGAGGAAGACAGATGAAAGCAAGAGGCAAGAGAGTGGGATCCATATATGATGTTCTATTTGTTGTATTGTCGACATCATGCACACAGCTGTTGCTATACGTTCATCCTCACTATGTGAAATTTGTGAACATTTTATAATACTCCTGAAAAGTCGGTGTGATTGTAAGAAAATATAGGAAAAGGATAATTTTTTAAAAAAATTTGAAAAATTACAAGGACTTATTTCTGTTAACAAATTTTAAAGATTGTGAGACTTTTTAATAAAAAAACAAAAAATGTAAAAATGAAACCGAATGAAATAGTATAGAAAACAACCGAAGAGAAAAAGACGCCAAAACAATCGAAGTAAATGGAAGAAAACAGAAAAATAGAAAGAAAAAAAGGAAAAGGAAGAACCACATGAGAAAAACTGAAACTATAGAAGAATCGGAGTTGAGTTGATAACAGAAATAATGGAGAAAAGGCCAGAACATAACGACAGAAAACGTGCAGAAAATGGGCCTCTGATCCCTAGATGGGTCTACCCGATGACATTAACACAGTTGAGCTCATGGGACTAATGATTATATGCTTTATGAACTTGTTTGTGTCTTCAGTTGCGAGCATAAAAGTGGTCAGTGCAGTTGATTGTATTCTGTCACTAGTAGGTTATAACAATCCGGAACACTAGTTTGTCGTCATCCAGGATTCTGATCTCCGGGCAAAGCTACGGGAGGTATGAAGATTCGCTACACTTACCTAGCATTCTAATTTTACCATTTTATATTCTGAATTTTGTTTGCGAAAGAATCTGCTCAGGGACAATAATACAACTGACAAGTACTGTAATATAGTATCTACTAAATAGAAATGACATAGCAGAATGTACTATGACATCTTAAAAACTTCTGCTGCTGCAATGTGCACATGTATGTTTTCCTTGGTTCTAGAGTTCTTTGTGTTCCCGTGATATATGGTCTGAAGAAATCCCTTCTTATTGAGCAACCCTCTGTTCATTAACGTAAGTTTCCTCAGTTGGATGAGAAGCATATACAAATGGAAAATCAGAATTTAAGAAGCTACCGAGGGTGTCATCCGAAGGACAGACATCTGTCGACGGAAACACACCTGGAGTGGCGAATATTCGCATAGCAAAGGTTATATTTACAACTACTGTTTTTCACGGCACTCCATACTTACGATGTAGCGGTGTAATCAACATTTTGGGCATTATTGCTTTGCAACCGTAAGCTGTATGCAATACTTGGAGCACGCACACTATAAATATATGTTGCAATTAATGCTGTAAAAGTAAGTCTGGACTTGCCTGATTAACTAACTAAGAGCAAGGCAAATAAGAAATAATCCATTGCAATATCCGATAAAGGGTTTCCCCCCGCTTTATAAATAAGCAACATCCAATACAACCAGATTGCTGGGGCGCAACACAAACAAGCCCAAAGGAAAAAGAGAAAAAAAAAGAAAGAGAACCAGATGCCAACAACGGCAGATCAACGAAACGAAGATGGCCGACAACTACTGCACCATCCGGAGAAGTACCACCATGCACCTAGCACTCCGAAGCGCCGCGTACCAAGCAACACCTTCAAGGAGGCAACGACGACGCCGCTGTTGCCCGAACTAGTCCTAGGGTTTCTCCCGGTACGCGGGGGACAGTGGGGGAGGGTGTACCTGACGCCCTTCAGGAAGGTCCGGCGGCACCCGCAGGCATCGCCGCATCGGGGCCGGACGAGCCGCTAGAGAGTTCTCCCGACCCAAATCCCCACCACCACCCGAGACAATCCACAGTGCACCGCCAATCACGCCGCCCACCAACATGTGCCACCACGGTCACCGAATCAACTTCACCGTCTTCCTAAGGTCACCGACACGAGACCTGGAGGATGGAGAAGAGATAGTGGGCTTGGGGGCATCCGCAACAGAGCCGAGGTGAGGGGACAGCCACCACCGCCGCCGCGGAGCCGACTGGACGAACGGACAAGGTGTTGGGGAACGTAGTAATTTCAAAAAAATTTCTACGCACACGCAAGATCATGGTGATGCATAGCAACGAGAGGGGAGAGTGATGTCCACATACCCTCGTAGACCGTAAGCGGAAGCCTTATGACAATGCGGTTGATGTAGTCGTACGTCTTCACGATCCGACCGATCCAAGTACCGAACGTACGGCACCTCCGAGTTCAGCACACGTTCAGCTCGATGACAATCCCCGGACTCCGATCTAGCAAAGTGTTGGGGATGAGTTCCGTCAGCACGACGGCGTGGTGACGATCTTGATGTACTACCGACGCAGGGCTTCGCCTAAGCACCGCTACGATATGACCGAGATGGAATACGGTGGAGGGGGGCACCGCACACGGCTAAGGAACGATCCGTAGATCAACTTGTGTGTTTCTAGGGTGCCCCCTTGCCCCCGTATATAAAGGAGCATGGGGGGGTGTGGCCGGCCCTAGGAGGAGGCGCGCCGGAGGAGTCCTACTCCCACCGGGGGAGCAGGACTACCCCCCTTCCCTAGTTGGACTAGGACTTGGGGGGAAGGAGGAGAGGGGGGAAAGGAAAGGGGGGCGCCGCCCCCCCCTCCTTGTCCTATTCGGACTTGGGGGGGGGGGGGAGGGGCGCGCGGCTGCCCCTTGGCCCCTTCTCCTCTTCCTCCACTAGGCCCACTAAGGCCCATTAGGTCACCAGGGGGTTCCGGTAACCTCCCGGTACTCCGGTAAAATGCCGATTTCACCCGGAACACTTCCGATGTCCAAACATAGGCTTTCAATATATCAATCTTTATGTCTCGACCATTTCGAGACTCTTCGTCATGTCCGTGATCACATCCGGGACTCCGAACAAACTTCGGTACATCAAAACTTATAAACTCATAATAAAACTGTCATCGTAACATTAAGCGTGCGGACCCTACGGGTTCGAGAACTATGTAGACATGACCTAGAACTATTCTCGGTCAATAACCAATAGCGGAACCTGGATGCCCATATTGGCTCCTACATATTCTACGAAGATCTTTATCGGTCAAACCGCATAACAACATACGTTGTTCCCTTTGTCATCGGTATGTTACTTGCCCGAGATTCGATCGTCGGTATCCAATACCTAGTTCAATCTCGTTACCGGCAAGTCTCTTTACTCGTTATGTAATGCATCATCCCGCAACTAACTCATTAGTCACATTGCTTGCAAGGCTTATAGTGATGTGCATTACCGAGAGGGCCCAAAGATACCTCTCCGACAATCGGAGTGACAAAACCTAATCTCGAAATATGCCAACCCAACATGTACCTTTGGAGACACCTGTAGTACTCCTTTATAATCACCCAGTTACGTTGTGACGTTTGGTAGCACCCAAAGTGTTCCTCCGGTAAACTGGAGTTGCATAATCTCATAGTTACAGGAACATGTATAAGTCATGAAGAAAGCAATAGCAATATACTAAACGATCAAGTGCTAGGCTAACGGAATGGGTCATGTCAATCACATCATTCTCCTAATGATGTGATCCCATTAATCTAATGACAACACATGTCTATGGTTAGGAAACATAACCATCTTTGATTAATGAGCTAGTCAAGTAGAGGCATACTAGTGACGTTATGTTTGTTTATGTATTCACACATGTATCATGTTTCCGGTTAATACAATTCTAGCATGAATAATAAACATTTATCATGAAATAAGGAAATAAATAATAACTTTATTATTGCCTCTAGGGCATATTTCCTTCAGTCTCCCACTTGCACTAGAGTCAATAATCTAGTTCACATCGCCATGTGATTTAACACCAATACTCATATCTGTATATGATTAACATCCATAGTTCACATCGTCATGTGACCAACACCCAAAGGGTTTACTAGAGTCAATAATCTAGTTCACGTCGCTATGTGATTAACACCCAAAGAGTACTACGGTGTGATCATGTTTTGCTTGTGAGATAATTTTAGTCAACGGGTCTGTCACATTCAGATCCGTAAGTATTTTGCAAATATTCTATGTCTACAATGCTCTACAAGGAGCTACTCTAGCTAATTGCTCCCACTTTCAATATGTATCTAGACTGAGACTTAGAGTCATCTAGATCAGTGCCAAAACTTGTATCGACGTAACCCTTTATGACGAACCTTTTGTCATGCCCATAATCGAGAAACATATCCTTATTCCATTAAGGATAATTTTGACCGCTGTCCAGTGATCTACTCCTAGATCATTATTGTATTCCCTTGCCAAAATCAGTATAGGGTATACAATAGATCTGGTACACAGCATGGCATACTTTATAGAACCTATGGCTGAGGCATAGGGAATGACTTTCATTTCCTTTCTATCTTCTGCTGTGGTCGGGCTTTGAGTCTTACTCAATTTCACACCTTGTAACACAGGTAAGAACTCTTTCTTTGACTGTTCCATTTTGAACTACTTCAAAATCTTGTCAAGGTATGTACTCATTGAAAAAACTTATCAAGCGCCTTGATCTATATTTATAGATCTTGATGCTTAATATGTAAGCAGCTTCACTGAGGTCTTTCTTTGAAAAACTCCTTTCAAACACTTCTTTATGCTTTGCAGAATAATTCTACATTATTTCTGATCAATAATATGTCATTCACATATAATTATTAGAAATGCTGTAGTGCTCCCACTCACTTTCTTGTAAATACAGGTTTCACCGTAAGTCTGTACAAAACTATATGCTTTGATCAACTTATCAAAGCGTATATTCCAACTCTGAGATGCTTGCACCAGTCCATAGATGGATCGCTGGAGCTTGCACATTTTGTTAGTACCTTTAGGATTGACAAAACCTTCTGGTTGCATCATATACAACTCTTCTTTAAGAAAACCATTAAGGAATGCAGTTTTGACATCCATTTGCCAGATTTCATAAAAATGTGGCAATTGCTAACATGATTCAGACAGACTTAAGCATCACTACAGTTGAGAAAATCTCACTGTAGCCAACACCTTGAACTTGTCGAAAACCTTTTGCGACAATTCTAGCTTTGTAGATAGTAACACTACTATAAGCGTCCGTCTTCCTCTTAAAGATCTATTTAATCTCAATGGCTCGCCGATCATTTGGGCAAGTCAATCAAAGTCCATACTTTGTTCTCATACATGGATCACATCTTAGATTTCATGGCCTCAAACCATTTCGCGGAATCTGGGCCCATCATCGCTTTCTCATAGTTCGTAGGTTCATCATGGTCAAGTAACATGACCTCCAGAATAGGATTACCGTACCACTCTGGTGCGGACCGTATTCTGGAAAACCTACGAGGTTCTGTAGTAACTTGATCTGAAGTTTTCATGATCATCATCATTAGCTTCCTCACTAATTGGTGTAGGAATCACTGGAACTGATTTCTGGTGATGAACTACTTTCCAATTTGGGAGAAGGTACAAATTACCTTATCAAGCTCTACTTTCCTCCCACTCACTTCTTTCGAGAGAAACTCCTTCTCTAGAAAGGATCCATTTTTGGCAATGAATGTCTTGCCTTTCGTATATGTGATAGAAGGTGTACCCAACATTTTGGGTATCCTATGAAGACGCACTTTTCCGATTTGGGTTCAAGCTTATCATGTTGAAACTTTTTCACATAAGCATCACAACCCAAACTTTAAGAAATGACAACTTTGGTTTCTTGCCAAACCACAGTTCATGAGGCGTCGTCTCAACGGATTTTGATGGTGCCCTATTTAACGTGAATGCAGCTGTCTCTAATGCATAACCCCAAAACGATAATGGTAAATCAGTAAGAGACATCATAGATCGCACCATATCCAATAAAGTGCGGTTACGACGTTCGGACACACCATAATGTTGTGGTGTTCCAGGTGGCGTGAGCTGTGAAACTATTCCACATTGTTTTAATTGAAGACCAAACTCGTAACTCAAATATTCGTCTCCGCGATCAGATCGCAGAAATTTTATTTTCTTGTTACGATGATTTTTCCACTTCACTCTAAAATTCTTTGAACCTTTCAACTATTTCAGACTTATGTTTCATCAAGTAGATATACCCATATCTGCTCAAATCATCTGTGAAGGTCAGAAAATAACGATACCCGCTGCGAGCCTTAATACTCATTGGTCTGCATACATCAGTATGTATTATTTCCAACAAGTTTGTTGCTCGTTCCATTGTTCCGAAGAACGGAGTTTTAGTCATCTCGCCCAAAGGCACGGTTCGCAAGCATCAAATGATTCATAACCAAGTGATTCCGAAAATCCATCTTTATGGAGTTTCTTCATGCACTTTACACCGATATGATCCAAAGGGCAGTGCCATAAATAAGTTGCACTATCATTATTAACTTTGCATCTTTTGGCATCAATATTATGAATATGTGTATCACTACGATCGAGATCCAACAAACTATTTTCATTGGGTGTATGACCGTCGAAGGTCTTATTCATGTAAACAGAATAACAATTATTCTCTAACTTTAAATGAATAACCATATCGCAATAAACATGATCAAATCATATTCATGCTTAACGCAAACGCCAAATAACATTTATTTAGGTTTAACACTAATCCCGAAAGTATAAAGAGTGTGCGATGATGATCATATCAATCTTGGAACTACTTCCAACACTCATCGTCACTTCCCCTTCAACTAGTCTCTGTTTATTCTGTAACTCCTGTTTCGAGTTACTAATCTTAGCAACCAAACAAGCATCAAATACTCAGGGGCTATTATAAACACTAGTAAGGCACACATCGATAACCTGTATATCAAATATACCCTTGTTCACTTTGCCATCCTACTTATCCACCAAATATTCAGGGCATCTCCGCTTCCAGTGACCATTTCCTTTGCAGTGTAAGCACTCAGTTTCAGGCTTTGGTCCAGCTTTGGGCTTCTTCGCGGGAGTGACAACTTGCTTGCCATTCTACTTGAAGTTCCCTCCCTTTGCCCTTTTCTTGAAACTAGTGGTCTTGTCAATCATCAACACTTGATGCTCTTTCTTGATTTCTACCTTCGTCGATTTCAAAGTCATGAAGAGCTCGGGAATCGTTTTCGTCATCCCTTGCATACTATAGTTCATCACAAAGTTCTACTAACTTGGTGATGGTGACTAGAGAACTCTGTCAATCACTATCTTATCTGCAAGATTAACTCCCACTTGACTCAAGCGATTGTAGTACCTAGACAATCTGAGCACATGCTCACTAGTTGAGCGATTCTCCTCCATCTTTTAGCTATAGAACTTGTTGGAGATTTCCTATCTCTCAACTCGGGTATTTGCTTAAAATATTAACTTCAATTCCTGGAACATCTCATATGGTCCATGACGTTCAAAACGTCTTTGAAGTCCCGATTCTAAGCCGTTAAGCATGGTGCACTAAACTATCAAGTAGTCATCATATTGAGCTAGCCAAACGTTCATAACGTCTGCATCTGCTCCTGCAATAGGTCTGTCACCTAGCAGTGCATTAAGGACATAATTCTTCTGTGCAGCAATGAGGATAAACCTCAGATCACGGATCCAATCCGCATCATTGCTACTAACATTTTTCAACACAATTTTCTCTAGGAACAGATCAAAATAAACATATGAAAGTAACAACGCGAGCTATTGTTCTACAACATAATTTGCAAAATACTACCAGGACTAAGTTCATGATAAATTTAAGTTCAATTAATCATATTACTTAAGAACTCCCACTTAGATAGACATCCCTCTAGTCCTGTAAGTGATTACGTGATCCATATCAACTAAACCAAAACCGATCATCACGTGAGATGGAGTAGTCTTCAATGGTGAACATCACTATGTTGATCATATCTACTATATGATTCACGTTCGACCTTTCGGTTTCCGTGTTCCGAGGCCATATCTGCATATGCTAGGCTCGTCAAGTTTAACCTGAGTATTCCGCGTGTGCAAAACTGGCTTGCCCCCTTGTAGATGGACGTAGAGCTTATCACACCCGATCATCACGTGGTGTCTGGGCACGAAGAACTTTGGCAACGGTGCATACTCAGGGAGAACACTTCTTGATAATTAGTGAGAGATCATCTTAAAATGCTACCGTCAATCAAAGCAAAATAAGATGTATAAAAGATAAACATCATATGCAATCAAAATATGTGACATGATATGGCCATGATCATCTTGCGCCTTTGATCCCCATCTCCAAAGTATGATCTCTATCGTCACCAGCACGACACCATGATCTCCATCATCTTGATCTATATCAATGTGTCGTCACATGGTTGTCTCACCAACTATTGCTCTTGCAACTATTGCTATCGCATAGCGATAAAGTAAAGCAATTATTTGGCGCTTGCATCTTATGCAATAAAGAGACCACCATAAGGCTTCTGCCAGTTGCCAATAACTTCAACAAAACATGATCATCTCATACAACGACTTATATCTCATCACGTCTTGACCATATCACATCACAACATGCCCTGCAAAAACAAGTTAGACGTCCTCTACTTTGTTGTTGCAAGTTTTATGTGGCTGCTACGGGCTGAGCAAGAACCGTTCTTACCTACGCATCAAAACCACAACGATAGTTCGTCAAGTTAGTGCTGTTTTAACCTTCTCAAGGACCGGGCGTAGCCACACTCGGTTCAACTAAAGTTGGAGAAACTGACACCCGCCAGCCACTTGTGTGCAAAGCACGTCGGTAGAACCAGTCTCGCGTAAGCGTACGCGTAATGTCGGTCCGGGCCGCTTCATCCAACAATACCGCCGAACCAAAGTATGACATGCTGGTAAGCAATATGACTTGTATTGCCCACAACTCACTTGTGTTCTACTCATGCATATAACATCAACGCATAAAACCTAGGCTCGGATGCCACTGTTGGGGAACGTAGTAATTTCAAAAAAATTCCTACGCACACGCAAGATTATGGTGATGCATAGCAACGAGAGGGGAGAGTGATGTCCACGTACCCTCGTAGACCATAAGCGGAAGCGTTATGACAACGCGGTTGATGTAGTCGTACGTCTTCACGATCCAACCGATCCAAGTACCGAACGTACGGCACCTCCGAGTTGAGCACACGTTCAGCTCGATGACAATCCCCGGACTCCGATCCAGCAAAGTGTCGGGGATGAGTTCCGTCAGCACAATGGCGTGGTGACGATCTTGATGTACTACCGACGCAGGGCTTCGCCTAAGCACCGCTACGATATGACCGAGGTGGAATATGGTGGAGGGGGGCACCGCACACGGCTAAGGAACGATCCGTAGATCAACTTGTGTGTTTCTAGGGTGCCCCCTTGCCCCCGTATATAAAGGAGCAAGGGGGGGCGGTGCGGCCGGCCCTAGGAGGAGGCGCGCCGGAGGAGTCCTACTCCCAACGCGAGTAGGACTCCCCCCTTCCCTAGTTGGACTAGGACTTGGGGGGAAGGAGGAGAGGGGGGAAAGGAAAGGGGGGGCGCCGCCCCCCCTCCTTGTACTATTCGGACTTGGGGGGGGGGGAGGGGCGCGCGGCTGCCCCTTGGCCCCTTCTCCTCTTCCTCCACTAGGCCCACTAAGGCCCATTAGGTCACCGGGGGGGTTCCGGTAACCTCCCGGTACTCCGGTAAAATGCCGATTTCACCCGGAACACTTCCGATGTCCAAACATAGGCTTCCAATATATCAATATTTATGTCTCGACCATTTCGAGACTCCTCGTCATGTCCGTGATCACATCCGGGACTCCGAAAAAACTTCGGTACATCAAAACTTATAAACTCATAATAAAACTGTCATCGTAACGTTAAGCGTGCGGACCCTACGGGTTCGAGAACTATGTAGACATGACTTAGAACTATTCTCGGTCAATAACCAATAGCGGAGCCTGGATGCCCATATTGGCTCCTACATATTATACGAAGATCTTTATCGGTCAAACCGCATAACAACATACGTTGTTCCCTTTGTCATCGGTATATTACTTGCCCGAGATTCGATCGTCGGTATCCAATACCTAGTTCAATCTTGTTACCGGCAAGTCTCTTTACTCGTTATGTAATGCATCATCCCGCAACTAACTCATTAGTCACATTGCTTGCAAGGCTTATAGTGATGTGCATTACCGAGAGGGCCCAGAGATACCTCTCCGACAATCAGAGTGACAAAACCTAATCTCGAAATATGCCAACCCAACATGTACCTTTGGAGACACCTGTAGTACTCCTTTATAATCACCCAGTTACATTGTGACGTTTGGTAGCACCCAAAGTGTTCCTCCGCTAAACGGGAGTTGCATAATCTCATAGTTACAGGAACATGTATAAGTCATGAAGAAAGCAATAGCAATATACTAAACGATCAAGTGCTAGGCTAACGGAATGGGTCATGTCAATCACATCATTCTCCTAATGATGTGATCCCATTAATCAAATGACAACACATGTCTATGGTTAGGAAACGTAACCATCTTTGATTAATGAGCTAGTCAAGTAGAGGCATACTAGTGACGTTATGTTTGTTTATGTATTCACACATGTATCATGTTTCCGGTTAATACAATTCTAGCATGAATAACAAACATTTATCATGAAATAAGGAAATAAATAATAACTTTATTATTACCTCTAGGGCATATTTCCTTCACAAGGCGCCGAGGCCCGGCCGGACCCAAAAGGGTCCGGACAACCCCTCCTGTCAAGCTGCAGCTCGCCGGCCGATGAAGCCACTACCGCCAGCAAACCACCGCCTCCCCGCCACCAACCAGGGAGCGGCGTCGCCACGCACCGAGTCGTCGGCCCACCCTAGCCCAGATGGAGCCTGAAAGGGCCCAGATCTGGGCCGCGCGGGCGCCGCCGGCCACCAACACCGCTACGCCGCACCGCGACCAACAGCTGCGCCGCCGCACCAAGGTCCCGAAGCCCACCGCCGAGCGACACCACAGCCGGCCGAGCTATACCACTGCCATCGGGAGGCCCTCATGACCCGCCGCCGCCAGCGGGGAAGAAATGGCCCGCCGCCGCCAGCACCGCGTGGGCAGGGCCTGGCGGACCAAGCCGGCGGGGGGGGGGGGGGGGGAGGGACGGGGAGGAGGCCCGGAGGAGAGGGAGCGGCAGGGGGTCGGCCCGTCGCCCGCGGGGGACCGAGTGAGCAGACCGGAACGCGGGGGGGGGGGGGGGGGGACGGGCGCGCGCGCCGGCGGCCTGCAGCGGTGGGAGGGGAGGGCGGCCGGCGGCGGGGGGTGGGGGGTGGGGGGGGGAAGCGGGGAGGAACCCTACCCGAGCTCACAGGAGCGGGGATCCTCTCCCATGTCTATGTTCACTGTGCTGCCATCCATTGCAATCTTAAATCATAGATTGGTACTTAGCATGTGAATCACTTGCACACTGTATCTCATGGCAACAAGCACCGATGAGAACTTGTTTCCTTCAGGGCCCGAAGGGCGATGGCGAGGCGAAGAGAAAGAGGGTTAGGAAGCGGAAGAGAAACACCAAAGACAGCAATCAAGCAGAGACAACAAGCTGATTGACTTGTGAAGTACTCCCTCCGTTATAAAATAGATGACCCAACTTTATGCTAACTTTGTACTAAAGTTAGTACAAAGTTGGGTCATCTATTTTGGAACGGAGGGAGTAGTTGTAAGCAATAGTTGGATGGTGTTTCTTTAAGTACGATACATAATCGTTAAAGAGCTTCATAAATCATGCATGATCGCTAGAGGATTGTAGCTTAATTTTTTTGAGAATGTAACAACAGTTGGATTGTCCATTTAGTAATTTAGATGGGTTTATTTAGAGCATTGCTCCTCTATTACCAAGAAACCAACCTGATTCTCACTGGCGGACTGATTTCAACTTTCAAGGGTTTCCCTTCCCCTTGAAGGGCAGCTACTGTGATGACACTGCCATTGATCGTCATGGACTCCAGGTTGGGCGACCTTCGACTGCCAGTACTGTTTCCTACACGGCATAATCATCGTCGGCAACACGGCACCTGGTGATTCTTGAACTGGTCTCTTACCAAAAATGATCCCTTCAGGAAAACTACCAAGCGACCACAGCACCGAGTATGGGAAAGAGCGATGACATTCGTACTGGTGTGTTGCTCCGTTATTGCCAATATATTGCGTTTATTTACAAATAGTGTAGACAAATCAATATTCGAAGTATTTTCACAAACTTCAGTTTAGAACCCTAAATAGCATCAAGACAGCAAGAAGATGAAGGAAAGCAAAAGCAGGAGTATGCCATCGGGACCTCCTATTTACCACACAGCATGCTGGGTGACGCGCAGTCCTCGCTCCAGGGTTGGAGGGCGGCGGCGGCTGCGATTTAGGGTTGGAGGGTGGCGGCGGCTGCGATTTAGGGTTTCTCCCGTTCCGCTGTGGGGAGTGGCATGGGAGAGAGTCCTTTTTGATCTCCTTGCTAAGTGCACCCGAGAAGTGTTCCAGGATGTTTACAGTCAGGCTGGTTCACTCGAGACCATCTACACCAGGAAGTTAGGATGCAGTCGATGTACGGGATGTATTCAGTTGCTTATTTTGATGCATGCATATATTTACATGACGGAGAATTGTTTAATGTACTAATACTAGTTTCTTGTTGGTAAAATACATCAACTAATATTTTTTTTACTAGCCATAATGTAGGTGCATGCACTATGTACTAAATAATGACCATTCTTCAGGAATATGACAGAGGAATTTAATTAAATCGCATACATTAGGTAACTTAAAACACGCTGTTACTCAAGGAGTTATGTTACAAATTTTCTTGGAACCAAGGGAGACGTCGCCTGCTTCTACTTGAAGGAACAACAATGTAAGATAGACGTTGCCCCATCCATAGTTGCCTATCTTATTCGACAGGACATAATATACACATGTTCAAACTGGATTATGCAGGGCAAATTGCGACTTACGGGATCGATCCATTTTGAGAAGACGCTCTGCTACGTCTGTCATCCATGGTCTTTGATCCACATCAAGGTTAAGACATTCCACAGCGATCCCTGCCAAACTACCAAGAATCTCCAAATCTTCGGTTACTGCAATTTCCTTGTCAAACAACTGAGTTGCTTCCTTCTCTTTTTTGTAAGCTTCAAGGAAATTGTTTACTAAGCTACTGCTGTCGGAATGTGTGGCTTTCTTCCTACTAATAAGTTCTAAGATGACAACTCCAAAACTGTAGACATCACTTTTTTCGGTTAGTAGGCCTGTTTGTAGATATACTGGATCCACATAACTCATGTCACCAATGATAGATCCCGTGTGCTGTTTGTCTCTCGCAATCAACCTTGATATGCCAAAGTCTGAGATCTTTGGCACAAACTTATCATCCAAGAGTATATTTGCTGGTTTAACATCACCATGTAGGATCTTGGTATTGGTTTTTGAGTGCATATAAACCAGACCATCTGCTGATTCTGCAGCAATACTTAAACGTACACCCAAGTTGAGAGGCACCTTGTTGTTTCCGTGAAGAATGTCATCGAGGCTACCATTGCAGAGGAACTCATAGACTAGAATTGGGAGATCAACTTCTAGGCAACAACCTATGAGCCTAACGATGTTCTTGTGGATGACTTGAGATTGAATGATGACTTCATTTGCAAATTGTTCATTCTCTAGCACACTACCACTAATCGGCTTCTTCACAGCGACTTGTTCATTATCAAGAATGCCCTTGTAAACTTCACCGAAGCCACCTTTTCCAATAAAATTGCTGCTCTTCAAAATTGGCTTGAGCTTCTCCTTTTTGAAAAGTTTTATGAATTTTGCTTCCTCTAATGTACGCCCACCATTTTTCTCATAAAACTCTCTTGTTTTCCTTTTCTCTTTGCGAAGAAGAATAAGGAATGATAGGACTGCCATGAAAAAAATACCACCTATTCCACCTACATGGACAAGAAATAAAATGATTAACTATCACTTAATTTCCAATAATTAATCTGTCTGCAAAAGAAAATATAAAAAGATTTTTTTTTGATAATTTACTTTGAATTTTTCACCAGACAACTATCCCTGTGGGTAGCAGGCTATTTCCCTTTGTAGCTATCCCCCAAATATCCACCATCCAAAGGTACATAGGGATTTACAGAGAGTCCCCATGTGGAGTGACGGTTAGCAAAATAATTAACTGACACTATTGGACACATGAGGTCCAGCTATTGGTGACCATAAAGATGAGTTGTCTACTGATAAAAAAATAAATCTGATTATTCCCATTCAAACGGTACTATTTTTTTACAATTTATCAATGTATAGGTGCACATGTGTGAGCGAGCTGATTCCCTTGCTTTCGGAGTCAACACATGTCAATCAGTGCAACACATGTGTTGGCTTCGAAAGCAAGGGAATCAACTCAGCTTACACATGTGAATCGCTGGTCAGGCTTAGTAGGGAGTAGCAGTTTCGAGAATATATAAAGTAAAATTTAAAATTATATCGTATTCCTGCCACGGTAGCTATTTCGGCCATTTTTGGACATTTTTGGCCGCACTATTAGAAATCACAAGAAATCCCCATATTTTGGCAATATATTTTACACTGCCAATTCGAATTGAGCAAAATCGGTGTTGTTGGAAAGCACCCGACGATACCTACAACTTTCATGTTGGTGTTATCACGAAATTATGCATGGTTAAATCCCAATTTTTAGTTTAAACTTCCTGATCTACCTTTCAATCTACCAAAGTCTATCCCAGGCATCAATTCGACATCACAAATTGCATACACATATATTGAGAGAGTCTCAGCTTTGGCCCAAATCAACACAATAAATTATATGATACACCCTCTCTTTATCAATGCATATTTTGCAACGTGGTGATTCCTCTTACTCACAGTAAACGCAACACGAGTTCGAGACATTAGAGTACGCTAAGTCGACGGAGGAGTGATGGACAGATATTACCTGTGACGGTGACGAGCATGCACACACCTGTTACCTCATGGCCAACAAGGGGTATGACGACAAGAGCCCATCCGCGTGCCACCCCGGGGCCAACTCTCGAGTACGATGACAATATTTTTCTCAAAGGACAAGAGGAATGAGTACGGGAAGGGAAGGGGTATCGTGCACACGAGATTTGGGGAGAGGTGGTTGAGGAGTTAATGCCGCTGTAGTATGAGGGGTTAGAGGGGTTTATGACAAGAGGGGTAAAACGGGAAAATCACCCCGTATTTAGTAAATGCGCCACGTAATTTAGATTTTAGGGGAGCAAATTTTATGCCATCTAAACAGGAATGGAGAGAGTAGATCTCAAGCTAGACAATGCCTTTTTTTCTGCGGGGTTAGACAATGCCCTTTTTCACTTAAGAGGCAACTTCAAATCCTCACCATTGATAATTTGATATGCATCAAGGTCGATAATTTTTTTAAAGGGGTGTACTGAAGCACAACTCGTTTTGAGTCAAGAATCATGTGTGATTCCCTGTAAAAAAGAAAACAATCATGTGTGATATTCGTCATATCATATACGGTTCCTCTGGTTGGTTCTCAGACAGAGTATTCCGACGAGAGATGCGCTCCTTCATTGAGGGGGGAAATGTGAAGCCGGATGCCTTTCTTGTGGGAAAAATGAATCAATTGACCATCTCTTTTTCCAGTGTCCCTTGGCCAGATATATTTGGAATATAGTGAGTTGTAGCTTAGGAATACGTTGTGATTTCTATGACACCAATACTTGCTTCAATGTTAGGCTAAAAGAATGGGGCCCTACGAAAAAGAAACTATTTTCCATGGGTGTCGCTGTTGTCATCTGGATCATTTGGAAGGCACGCAATATCACTTGCTTTCAAAAAAAAGTGGCCTTCTGAACCCAGGTGCAGTTTTATTCAAAGTTTCCTACTGGATTAATGACTGGAGTGTATTGCAGGGGTCGAAGGATGCAACTCTGGGGCTACAACGCTGCGCAAAACTTATGGAGCGAGTCATCACTAAGATATTTCGAGCTAGGCGAAGCTGGGCGTCGTGGTTTCCAAGGCTAGAAGGGGGATGAACATGCGGTTCTGCTACTTCTTGGCTTTGCTGGAAGTCTTGGAGTTGCCAGTTGATTTCTGCTTAGGGATGTTTTGGGTCTGTAATAAGTACTCCCTCCGTTCCAAATTACTCGTCGCTGAAATGGACGTATGTAGAACTAAAATACATATAGATACATCCATATGTGCGACAAGTAATTCGGAACGGAGGGAGTAGCAAATTCGGCTGATGTAAACTTTGTAGTGTTTGCTTGGTGGGTGTTGCTCGCTATGAGCTGAGCTAGTTGGCTCTTTTAGGTCCAGTTCCGTGTTTTCTTCGTTTCCTTTCTGCTTACCCTCCCAGGATGGGGGGTGGTGCTCGAGCGGTGGTGGCGTGTTCTGGTTGTAGCTTGGATACTATTTTCGTTAATGAAAATGGGGAAGGCATCCCTTTTATTAAAAAAAAAACATAGGGCTCTGAGCATGAACAGTAACAAAAATGGTCTCGCGTGTGATTGTGACGTCCAGTATTTTTTTTTTGTAGTAGCGCGTATTGAATTAAAAATAGTAGTGGCAGTCTCTTGTAGTAGCGCGTGTTATACTAGGTAAAATGGCTAACGGGACACATCTTGATTAAGCAATATTAAGTAGATAACAAAACAATTATGTATGAACTAAAAACAGATGAATTAAAAGCTAGATCGAGATCGTGCAGTATCAGACAACAACAGGAGATGCATGGCTGTAATTAATCTATGTGGTGCATGCTTACCCAAAATCACCCGTTCTGCTAGGGGGACTTTATCCGTGCAGTTTCCGGTTTTGCCGTCGCCTTTCATTCCGGGCTTACATGGACAGTCATAGCCCCCCAACTTGTTCTTGCAGACCCCATCACTGGAGCAAGGATAAGAATCGCGGAGCTTGCACTCGTCGATGTCTGAAAATAGTAATTAAAAGGGAGAGTCTGGATATGAAAATTAGAAAACTTTAATTAATTAATTAATTAATGTGTACCTTGGCATCCATTGGTGATGTAAGGGTTGCCCTCGTAATGGTCCCAGCACTTGCAGACATAGCCATGGCCACTGGTTGCGTTGGCACAGGAGCTGTTGCCGCTGCAGGCGTAGTCCGGAGGTGGCTGCTTGCCTTTCGCCGGACATGAACCGTTCCGGATGGCAAAATCGATCACCAAGGGGACGCCCCTCGGGAATCTCTCGAGTAGCACCTCATAGCCGTACATGTCCGGTGTGGAGAAGTTGTACCATGACTTCTCCACCACCATGGCGTAAGAGCACGGATTGGTCTCAACCATGGTATTTTTCGTCTCAAATTTGAACCACATTGCAAACTGGCCGAGCGGAACCGGTTCCGGGAAGGTGGCCTGACAGCAACCCTGCCCCGAGCACGATCCGTTGGTCGCGAACTTGAGGAACTCCGGCAAGCCTCTGACTTCAGAAAGGCAGGAGATAGTAAAGTCATTTGACACGTTAGGCAATAACCACCGGTTGCTATTGATCATAGGATGGACTCTCCAGCCGACGCCGATGAGAACATTGCGCGTCGCCGACAGGAGGAACGGGCCCATCTCCTCACCCAACCACACTTGATGACACTTGGATATGTAGTCGGTAGAATTTGAATTGCACACAGATGAGACCGCGCTGTATACGCGCGCCTCACCCTTTTCAACTGATATATCGATGAGCTCCAAGGCCGTGCTATCCAGTGTTATATTTCTATCCCAATCTTGACGGTACCACTCTACCTGCATTAATTTGCAATCCAATACCAGACGTAACATTAATTAATTACAGCACCGTGTAAAAACTGTACTATTTAATTACCACATAGTAAACCCATAAGAACTACTCCTACTAGTGCTCCAATGGTACTCTTATATAAGGATTCGTAGCTAGCATGCTCCATCGATCCTACCTCTGTTTTAGCTAAGTATACTAAAACAGCTTACCTTCACGCTGTCGTAGAACTGTTGTGTCCGCTGCTCGCTGTTGGCAAGGTAGGCGCGAGGGTGATCGAAGGAGTAGTTGCAGGTGACCTGGAAACCCTCGCGGAAGCAGCCAGGCTTCATGCCGAACGGGTAGGGGATGCTCATGTTGCCGCACTTGTTGGGGCAATCCGCAAGTGTGATCGGCTGCTGCTCATCTTGTTCAGCAGCAGCAGCCTCCAGGATCAAGTGAGGAATCGCCGCTGAAAGGAGTAGGAAGAGGAGTAGGATTACTGACAGCGGCTGGGAATGGGATTGCGAGGGCGTGGTCGTGGTCATGGCCATGGCCATGGCCATGGTGCGCTCTCTTGCAAGCAAACTCGATCTATGCTGTGGATGCAAAGCTAAGCTCCGTCCAGGCTTACTGAGTTGGCTAAACTTATTGGGTAGCGTCGGCGGTCTACTATATACAGTGGACTAGTGGGCACCGTTTGGCTGTCATTCTTTGCTACTCCAGCATCTTTCATCTTCTCTCTCTTTCTTTAATCATCACTAGACAGCCGTACCTGACAGCAACAGCGATACAGTGGACTGCAATCAATCTTTTCTCTACTTCTTTAATCATCGCTTGACTGAGCGTGGCAGTAAACAAGGGAAATAGTGGACTGCAATCCATCTTTCTCTCTTTCTTTAATCATCACCTGACTGAGCCGTGGGCATCGGAAGCAGTGCGAGCTGCTGCGCCAATGGCCGCAAGTAAGGCCACATTTTCTTTACTTGGTGACGTGACTACAGTCTGTATCGTCAAATTTGACAATTTTGATCTTAGGACGAAATCAAATCACAGAATGAACTGTCCATGAAACTATTTCACGTCGCTGACCTTTTTGTGTGGCGCCCGACACGCAGGCGCCACATCCTACAGTGCAGCGCCTAGCTCTGGGGCGTTGCACCTCTGTCCACCGTGGCAGACCTGGGCCCCGCACCGAGCAATGCAGTGTCACAGAGCTAGGCGCCACACATGTAACGTGCAGCGCCTAGCGCTCGGGCGCTGCACTGTGACTTATCCAGCTGCGGCGGCCCTCTCCTCCCCCACCCACCACCAGTTACAGAAACAGATTAGAAAGGGCGGCGGCGGCCCTCTCCTCTCACCCTCTCAATCCCTTCTCCCGAATCCTTCAGATCTGATGATTTGGTCCATGGATTCCTTCACCAATCCATTCTAGAAGGCACCCTCCTCCGATCCTCTTCTTTCTATCTATATAATGTATGCTATTTTGAAGATTTTGGGGAACCCTTGTTCGATTTGATTAAATTAGAATGTTGCATGTATTAGAATCTTGCATGTACCTAATTTTGCAACCCTAGTTTAGTTGATTTTATTGAAAAGATATGGTTTGAATACATAGGTTGACATGTTATTTTATATGGAAAAGAGATGTGTATTTAATCTTGCATGAAGTAGGCCTAGTTTAGTTTATTTGTGTTGAAATTATATTCGTATTGACAAGAATGCTTTGGATACATATGCTTTGCATTTTGCATATAGTAGGCATACTTTAGTTTATTTGTATTCAAAATATAATCTTGTTGACAAGAAAGCTTTCTTTGAAATTCTTAGGATGGTTCGGCTTCTCGATGATCACTGGGACCATCAACACCGGTCGTACGCTATGTCGGTGGAGTAGCAAATAATAATGAAAGTGGCCGGTGTTATGAATTTCATGTTTATTTCAAACACAAATGCCCCATATGTAATTTTATGATTTGTTTGTTTGTAGGAGCTTGCACCTCTGAAGCTTCGGTCTCACGGGGTCAACCTTGGGGGGATGCGCTATGATGAGTGATACACACCGTATGTAAGGGAGACATGACTTCTCCCTTTCATTCAGTTGGTCAGCCGGTCGACGCCACCCAACATTGCTGCAGCAATCACCGCGCTTATTGATCGTTGGAGGCCGGAGACACACAATTTCCATCTTCGGGCCGGGGAGATGACCGTGACGCTCCAGGATATTGCTATGATCATCGGCCTTCCTATCGATGGGAATCCTCTATGTATGAACACCGATTCTGATGGGTGGCGCGCGAAGATGCATGCCCTTATCGGTATGGTTCCTCCGGAGCCTCAGGAACCAGAAGCAGAAGACAAGAAGAAGGAAAGAGTCGCAGCTGGTGCTCCTTTCACGTGGATTACATGGCACTTTGGTACTTGCCCTGAGGAAGCTAATGAGGACGAGGTCAAGACATATGCTGGTGTCTACATGTGGTACGTGATATCCAGGACTATGTTTGCTGATGGAACAGGCAAGAATACTCCATGGATGTGGCTGAATGCGTTGACTGTCTTCGATAGCAAATGGAGTTGGGGTTCGGCGACACTGGCTTACTTGTATAGACAGGTATGAAGTTGTTTCTTTTTCACTTCATTGCTACTATCAATGCGATCTTCCTGTTAATTCAACCATGTTCTCTTTTATGTGCAGTTGGACAAAGCCTGTTGTAGGCCATCTGGAGGTATTGGTGGTTGTATGCTCGCACTTTCCGTATGGAGCTGGGAGCGTTTTCCGGTTGGACGACCGAAGATCGTGAAGTACGAGGATTGGGACGACAAAGATGACCCACTACGGCTCCCCACTTGGCTTACAAGTGGGATGTGTTAAATGAGACGACGGATGATCCCTCGGTCATGTACAAGTTGTACAAGAGCGAGCTGGACACGATCACAGCTGAGCAGGTGACTCGACATTGCATAAGTGATTATCATGCTTCTATCGTAACTCGAAATCAATTTTGCATTCTATACTATTTTGCAGGTGGAACGGGAGCCGTATGGAAGAGGGGAGAGTTTTCGTAACCCTATAGAGTTCAGGCTGAATCCGATGTGCACTAGGGATAGGGGTCTCTAGCATATGCGGTGCCCACTCATATGCAACCGGGCGGTTGAGCTTCACCTGCCACATCGGGTCTTGATACGTCTCCAACATATCTATAATTTATGAAGTATTCATGCTATTATATTATCTGTTTCGGATGTTTATGGGCTTTACTAAGCACTTTTAGATTATTTTTGGGACTAACCTATTAACCGGAGGCCCAGCCCAAATTGCTGTTTTCTTGCCTATTTCAGTGTTTCGACGAAAAGGAATATCAAACGGAGTCCAAACGGAATGAAACGTTTGGGAAGGTTATTTTTGGAACGGAAGCAATCCAGGAGACTTGGAGTAGACGTCAGGGAAGCTTCGATGTGGCTGAGGGAGTCCTGGATTAGGGGGTATCCGGATAGCCGGACTATATACATCGTCCGAACTATTGAAGCGTGAAGATATAAGACTCAAGACTTCGGCCTGTGTCCGGATGGGACTCTCCTTTGCGTGGAAGACAAGCTTGGCGATCCGGATATTGTGTTTCCTTCCTTGTAACCGACTCCATGTAAACCCTAGCCCTCTCCGGTGTCTATATAAACCGGAGAGGTTGATCCTTAGAAGGCCGATCACAATTACAATCATACCATCATAGGCTAGCTCTTAGGGTTTAGCCTCTACGATCTTGTGGTAGATCTACTCTTGTACTACTCATATCTTCAATATTAATCAAGCAGGAAGTGGGTTTTACCTCCATCGAGAGGGCCTGAACCTGGGTAAACATTGTGTCCCTTGCTTCCTGTTACCATCAGCCTAGACGCACAGATCGGGACCCCCTACCCGAGATCCACCGGTTTTGACACCGACATTGGTGCTTTCATTGAGAGTTCCTCTGTGTCGTCACCGCAAGGCTCGATGGCTCATCTCGTCGTCAAGGACAACATTACCTCGGGGGGAGCTCTGGCTGTAGGCCAAACTCTCCGACTTGGTGGCTTTACCATGGCTGCCCCATCGGCGGTTGCGCCGACGATGGCCTCTCGGGCCATCAAGCATAACCTTCGCGTCAGTTCGGAACTCGCCGAACAGATGGATCTGATGGAGCTCTCCTCCCTTAATGAGCTCTTGGATCGCATCGCCGCTCTGGGAGTCGCTACAGACTATGACCGGATCGGGCTTAAACCCGACCAAAGGGACATCAGATCCCCGTCGGGCACCCATGAGATAGCGGTAGTGGAGGAACCACACGCGGATTGCCACTCAACTTTGAGGACGAATTATGTTCGGATCACTGAACTTCTTGAGCCGAATACCTGCTCAAAGGAAGACATGACCCAGGTCCCGGACTTAGAATCGGGTATTGGGCCGAAGAAATTGGGCGGCACTCCGGATCCCGAGCTGTCAGGCTCGGAACCTCCCATGCCCCTGGGTGTTAGATCGGATCAGAATCCGGATTCAGCTAACAACACCCACCTGGACTTAAACCGTCTCTCCCGCATTAGGCAAGAGCCCCAGGAGACTGTACATCGCTACTGGGCCAGGTTCCTCCTTGCGCTTTGATACGCCCATTTTGCATCATGCTTTCATATCGATATTTATCGCATTATGGGCTGTTATTTCACGTTATGTCACAATACTTATGGCTATTCTCTCTTATTTTACAAGGTTTACATGAAGAGGGAGAATGCCGGCAGCTGGAATTCTGGGCTGGAAAAGGAGCAAATATTGAAGGCCTATTCTGCGCAACTCCAAAAGTCCTGAAACTCCACGGAATACCTTAAATAAATAAAGAAAAATCATCGCCAAAGATGAAGGCCAGGGGGCCCACACCCTGCTCATGAGGGTGGGGGGCGCGCCCTCCCCCCCTGGGCGCGCCCCCTACCTCGTGGGCCCCCTGGTGGCTCTCCGATGCCCATCTTCTCCTATATGAGCTCTTTCGATGAGAAAAAAAAATCATAGGCAACCTTTCGGGACGAGACTCCGCTGCCACGAGGCGGAACCTTGGCGGAACCAATCTAGGGCTCCGGCAGAGCTGTTCTGCCGGGGACACTTCGCTCTGGGAGGGGGAAATCATCGTCATCATCATCACCAACGCTCCTCTCATCGAGAGAGGACAATCTCCATCAACATCTTCACCAGCACCATCTCATCTCCAAACCCTAGTTCATCTCTTGTATCCAATTCTTGTCTCCAAGTCCGGGATTGGTGGTAGTAGGTTGCTAGTAGTGTTGATTACTCCTTGTAATTGATGCGAGTTGGTTTACTTGGTGGAAGATCATATGTTCAGATCCTTTATGCATATTATTACCCCTCTGATTATGAACATGAATATGCTTTGTGAGTAGTTACGTTTGTTCCTGAGGACAAGGGAGAAGTCTTGCTATTAGTAGTCATGTGAATTTGGTATTCGTTCGATATTTTGATGAGATGTATGTTGTCTAACCTCTAGTGGTGTTATGTGAACGTCGACTACATAACACTTCACCATTATTTGGGCCTAGAGGAAGGCATTGGGAAGTAATAAGTAGATGATGGGTTGCTAGAGTGACAGAAGCTTAAACCCTAGTTTATACGTTGCTTCGTAAGGGGCTGATTTGGATCCATATGTTTCATGCTATGGTTAGGTTTACCTTAATACTTTTGTTGTAGTTGCGGATGCTTGCAATAGATGTTAATCATAAGTGGGATGCTTGTTCAAGTAAGAACAGCACCCAAGCACCGGTCCACCCACATATTAAATTATCAATGTACCAAACGCGAATCATATGAACGTGATGAAAACTAGCTTGACGATATTCCCATGTGTCCTCGGGAGCGCTTTTCCTATTATAAGAGTTTGTTCTGGCTTGTCCTTTGCAATAAAAAGGATTGGGCCACCTTGCTGCACCTTATTTACTTTTGTTACTTGTTGCTCGTTACAATTTACCTTATCACAAAACTATCTGTTACCACTTATTTCAGTACTTGCAGAGAATACCTTGCTGAAAACTACTTATCATTTCCTTCTGCTCCTCGTTGGGTTCGACACTCTTACTTATCGAAAGGACTATGATAGATCCCCTATACTTGTGGGTCATCAAGACTCTTTTCTGGAGCCGTTGCCGGGGAGTGTAGCGCCTTTGGTAAGTGGAATTTGGTAAGGAAAAATTTATATAGTGTGCTGAAATTTTCTGTCACTTGTTACTATGGAAAGTGATTCTCTAAGGGGCTTGTTCGGGGTATCTTCACCCCGTCCAGTAGAGATACCATTTCGTTATATCATGTTATGATTATTTTGAGAAAGTGTTGTCATTCCTCATCCGAGTTCTATTATTATGGCTCGCTAGCTGATTATGCTATTGATATGAGTAATTATGAGACCTATGTGTTATTGTGAGTATGGTTAGTGCATAATAATTGTTGAAACTTGAATGCTGGCTTTTCATGTTTACAACAACAAGGGCAAACAGAGTTTGTAAAAGTTTTTCTTTTCTCTTTCAATTTGTCAACTGAATTTCTTGAGGACAAACAAGGGTTTAAGCTTGGGGGAGTTGATACGTCTCCGTCGTATCTACTTTTCCAAACACTTTGGCCCTTGTTTTGGACTCTAACTTGTATGATTTGAATGGAACTAACCCGGACTGACGCTGTTTTCAGCAGAATTGCCATGGTGTTGTTTTATGTGCAGAAAACAAAAGTTCTCGGAATGACCTGAAACTCCACGGAATATCTTAGAATAAATAATAAAAAATCCTCGCCAAAGATGAAGACCAGGGGGTCCACACCCTGTCCATGAGGGTGGGGGGCGCGCCCCTCCCCCTGGGCGCGCCCCCTACCTCGTGGGCCCCCTGGTGGCCCTCCAACGCCAACTCCAACTCCATATATTGGCTTTCGGGGAGAAAAAACCAGAGAGAAAGTTTCATCGCGTTTTACGATACGGAGCCGCCGCCAAGCCCTAATCTCTCTCGGGAGGGCTGATCTGGAGTCCGTTCGGGGCTCCGGAGAGGGGGATTTGTCGCCGTCGTCATCATCAACCATCCTCCATCACCAATTTCATGATGCTCACCGCCGTGCGTGAGTAATTGCATCGTAGGCTTGCTGGACGGTGATGGGTTGGATGAGATTTATCATGTAATCGAGTTAGTTTTGTTAGGGTTTGATCCCTAGTATCCATTATGTTCTGAGATTGATGTTGCTATGACTTTGCTATGCTTAATGCTTGTCACTAAGGTCCGAGTGCCATGATTTCAGATCTGAACCTATTATGTTTTCATGAATATATGTGAGTTCTTGATCCTATCTTGCAAGTCTATAGTCACCTACTATGTGTTATGATCCGGCAACCCCGAAGTGACAATAATTGGGACCACTCCCGGTGATGACCATAGTTTGAGGAGTTCATGTATTCATTATGTGCTAATGCTTTGTTCCGATTCTCTATTAAAAGGTGGCCTTAATATCCCTTAGTTTCCAATAGGACCCCGCTGCCACGGGAGGGTAGGACAAAAGATGTCATGCAAGTTCTTTTCCATAAGCACGTATGACTATATACGGAATACATGCCTACATTATATTGATGAACTGGAGCTAGTTCTGTGTCATCCTATGTTATGACTGTTACATGATGAACCACATCCGGCATAATTATCCATCGCTAATCCGGTGCCTACGAGTTTTCCATATACTAGTTTACGCTTATTTACTTTTCCGTTGCTACTGTTACAATCACTACAAAAATACCAAATACATTACTTTTGCTGTCTTTACTTTTATTACCGTTACCACCACTATCATATTACTTTGCTACTAAACACTTTGCTGCAGATATTAAGTTTCCAGGTGTGGTTGAATTGACAACTCAGCTGCTAATACTTGAGAATATTCTTTGGCTCCCCTTGTGTCGAATCAACAAATTTGGGTTGAATACTCTACCCTCGAAAACTGTTGCGATCCCCTATACTTGTGGGTTATCATGGCACCCTGCTTCCTCGCTCCGGCCGCGCATGCTTCCTCCCCATCTCCTCGTCGCCCG
The DNA here is from genome assembly GCF_056163025.1 of Triticum urartu. Classification (NCBI taxonomy): domain Eukaryota; kingdom Viridiplantae; phylum Streptophyta; class Magnoliopsida; order Poales; family Poaceae; genus Triticum; species Triticum urartu. The sequence continues at coordinate 600,014,307 of NC_141878.1, forward strand.
GATGGCAGCGCGCGCTCTGCTTCCTCCCCGCCTCCTCGCCACCAGGACGGCCTTCAGGATGTTGCCCAGGAGGGAGCCGGAGAAGAAGCCGTCCGACACCTGGTCGTCATTCTCGGCGAGTGCGCGGGGCTCTCGCTGGCGCTCCCGCAGCTCTAGGAGGCGACTGGCGAGGGCGGCTTCGGTGAGCGGACGGGCGCGCCTTGGCCGTGAAGCGGCTGGCGGCTGGCGGCGGAGGACGAGAAGAAGGAGAAGGACTGTTTTCGTGACCCCAATCTCTCCTCCCTCCTCGGCTGCTGTGGCGACCGCGGCCTCCACCTCGTCTTCGAGTTCTCCACCCGCGCCTCCGTCTCCGCCAGCCTCCACGGCGACTCCCTCTCCCTCCACATCACATGCTCGTCCCAAGGAGGAAGGTGATGACATGGAGCCAGCGGCACGGCGTGGCGGTGGGCATGGGGGTGGCAGCTCCGCTACCTCCACAAGGGCTGCGCGCGCCGGACATCAAGGCCTCCAACATCCTTCTCTACGCCGACTACCAGCCACAGGTACACCCATGCTCGCCGTCGCCGTCCATCAACACACTGCTCCTGCTTCCTCTGTTCGACGGCAGCGATGGCCGACAGACGTAGCACTAGCACGCACGCACGCAGATTTCCGACTTCGGGCTCGCATGGTGGCTACCGTCAGAGTGGACGCACCACGCCATCTCGCCCATCGAGGACACGACGGGGCTCCACGACGCCCTATGGCTTGACCCGGGCCGTCTCATTGCTGCCTGCCATGCCTCCTGGCTGCCCGCGCTCGTCGTGCGCCCTCGTCATGCCTCCTCGCCGCCCGTGCTCGCCAACCAGGTCGCAATGGTGCCGTCTGGGTGGGGGGACGACTGGATTTTTTTTCCTCCCCAGTGCAAATATTCCATCGGGACAACCCCAGGAGGCCGAAAGAACGCCTCCTTGGGGCACAACGGCTGGAGATGCTCTTACATTAAACCACCGTACCATGCATAGTTTTCCCAAACCCACGGTAAAGAGCACAACAGTCAATGAAATTCATCATTCGCCTTTACATTTATGTATTCATCTCATTTTTTCACGGACGTGCATAGTCTAAGGCCCTTAGACTAAGGGCATCTCTAATCGAATAAAAACTAGCGTCCACCAAAAATACTGTCATGTTGGGCTTTAACCCACTCTAATCCAAACCCAAAAAGCCTTTGACTCCCGTATGGAAAGGCCAAGGAAAAAAAAACTAGACACCAATATATACGTGTGTTCTCACCAAACAGGCATACGGCCAACAAAAAACGACAACCGAGCGGGCGGTGAGAACGCCACCAACCCCAAGCCGAGCATGAAAACAGGAGACGAGTGAAAACAAGTGCGGCTGGTGTTGACTGGTGTGCAGATGTATTGATGGCTGAAGCTTTGGCGTTAAAATTTGGCCTATTGTTTGCGCAAAGGACGGGTTGTTATTGCATAATTATTAACTCGGATAATATGGAGGTGATTGAGACCATGAACGAAGGAGGACGATCGTCGGGGCAGCGGCTGCAATTTTTGATGACTGTTTTCACTTAGCTTGCGATTTTCCTATTTCTAGATTCGAGCATTGTAATAGAGAAGCAAATAAAGTTGCTCATGAACTTGCCAAGTTGGCTAGATTTTCATTCATTTCTGATTGGTTTGAGGAACCACATAATGCAATTGTACCAATCCTCATAAACGATGTAATGATTATTTCTAATGAATAAAGATCGAACTTTCTTTCAAAAAAAATGTGGCTGGTGTTTGGCGTTATTGGCCGTCCTGTCCCGTCCACGAGGTGGTCGGTCGGGTTGATCGGCCTGGTTATATTTTGGCGGTATTGACGCAAGGGCCTCAACGTTGAATTGAGGCAGCAGCTTGCGTTTAGGATAACTTCTTATTTGGCGTTTGTAGCCATATCCTTCTTCAGCGGTTAGGACTTTAGTCCATTTGTCCTTGAGCGTATCCTGTTCGGCCTTTATCTGCTGCTGCTTCTTTTTTAAGCTCCGTGCGGTGGCAATAAGCCGTCGATTGAAGCGTTCTTGTTCCAAAGGTTCCTCTGGGACGATGAAATCTTCGTAACCAAGGCTAACATCTTATTCGGAGGCACGTAGATAATTACTGTCCTTCGAATCATCGTGATCGGCGGGCTCTTCGGGACTGACTTGACCGTCCTCCCCTTCTGCTTGTTCGAATGCGGGGTCGATGGGATTGTCGGGGTCTTCGGCATTTTCCGGGGTATCGCCCTCTCCGGTGCAGGTATTGCTTTCCCTGCCTCTGTGTGATCGTGAGCAGCGCCGTTGACGTCGGCGTTTTGGTGGATCATCGGCGGGCTTTTCTTCTTTTTCTGGAGTGTCGTCGTCCTTCTTGGGTGTATCCACCATGTATACATCATATGTAGAAGTTGTCGTCCAACGCCCGGTGATGGGCGGGTTTTGACCTGGTTCAGCACCGACATCTTCGTCCATGCCGTCGATGTCTTCGGAAGCGTACTCTAGCATGCCGGCTAAGTCTTTGATAGTGGCTATTAAGTGGGTGGTCAGTGGGCTGTAAAATTCCCTAGGTTTAGCCCCTAGTTCGGGCTAAACGTAGTCCGGAGGCGAGACTTCGGTGATGGCGATGGATTGGATTAGATCCAGCGCCTCGTTTAACAACGAGAGCTGGGTGGGTGCTCGAAGGCCTATGAAGTCGCGCTTAGTGTTGGCCAACTGGCCAAGCCCGAGGGGTGCAGAGTTTGAGGATTCGAGGCTTGTATCCGGAAACGAGTCCGGCTTCTTGGCAATGGATGCGGTCCGGACTGACTCCGGGTCTGCCGATGACGTGGTCGCACTAGAGCCCGAGGCTAGAGGCCCCGTGGAGGTGTAGAGTCTGGCGGGATCTATCCTCCCGTCAACAAACATGGCAGTACGCTCCGGATCGAACCACGGAGTGACCACGAGCGCTGACCCCCGGAGGGGATCGGATGGTATATCCAAAGGGCGTTTTTCATGTAGGCAGGGCGTGGCGGCTGAGGCCGCGAACCCCTCGAAGATCAGGTCTCCTCGGATATCGGCGATGTAGTCCAAACTTCTGAACCTGATCTGACGACCAGGGGCGAAGTTGTCGACCTGATCAAGGTGACCGGTCGAGTTGGCACGTAGCACGAAGCCGCCAAACACAAAAAGCTGGCTAGGGACAAAGGTTTTCCCGGAGACAATGCCATTGTCGATAACAAGGCGAGCCATCGACTCTTTTGACGACAACACACCGGAACTCTCAATGAAAGCACAAATGTTGGTGTCAAAACCGGCGGATCTCAGGTAGGGGGTCCCAAGTTGTGTGTCTAAGGATCAATGGTAACAAGAGACTATGGGGACACGAAGTTTACCCAGGTTTGGGCCCTCTTAAAGTATGTTATACCCTACGTCCTGCTTGATTGTATTCAAGGTATATGATGGTTACAAGAGTTGATCTACCTCGAGATCGTAATGGCTAAACCTTAACTGGTGAGACTATGATTGTTCTGATGATCCCTACGGACTAAACCCTCCAACTTATATATACACCGAAGGGGCCAAGGGTTGTAAAGAGTCGTTTACAGAGAAAGGAAATATTACACCCGGACACCTACGTTTGCCATAACTTGTACGCTAGAGCCCCGTCCGGATACGATGGGCGACCTTCTGCTTTATTTGATGGCCCAACAACCCGACCCACATCGAGTAAACCGGACACCTGAGGACCCCCTAGTCCAGGAACCCTCAATGATGGTCATCTCACCAAGAGCCATGTGAAAAGAGTGAGTCTCCGGCCTCCAATGGCCCGTAAGGGCGGTAATGGCCGTGGACTTCATCCATGGTGGTGTTCCTTTAAAATTGAGCACAAACTGAAGAAGATCCAATCTTCTGTGATAAGGCTCATAGCGACGTTCATATAGCAGGGCTTCACGCGGGTTGTGGCCCCTCAACCTAAGTATTGGAGGAACCTACGGAAACAAACGCACAATATGTTACTTCTCTCAACTTTTCACAATATGAAAATCCACCAATAAAGATAGATAATTATATCCCCTCTTTCCACTAGCACAGCACAATGGTTCTCCTCGTAGAAATCATCAAGGCTGGGATATTTATCCGTCTCGAACATCCTACATGATACATTATAGACTAGTTAATATAAATGCATAAAACTTTCACTATGTTATAAAATACTCTCTAAATCCACTTGCATTTTACACAATGCTTAAAACTTTTCACCACATTCACATACATACATATAAAATCATAGATCCATAATACACATTTGAAATTATATCTAAAGTCACAAGCATTTGAATACTTATATATAAAGTCACAAGCATATTTGACAAAAAAAGACACTTTCATACACAAAGGTAAATATTTAATCTCTAAATCAAATCTCTAAATCAATTACTACACATCCCAACACAAATGCTTTTCAACCAAACTTATCACAAATAATTTATTCAAACTTATTAGGAACAAATCATCTTAGGATTCAACATTATACAATTTCCTTTCCTATCTCTAAGTCCAATACTACACAATAGCAAGTACTTCAACAAAACTACTATATATTCTTTCTAAACGAAATCTAATCCAAACAATCTTCTAATAAATCACAAAAAATGGATCTTAGGGTTCCACCATGTTTCAAATAATGCATCTAATTAAAATAGCCAATGTTGACTGTATTTTTTTGGAGGAATAGGGGGAGAATACCTCAAGCAACTTGGGGATGATCCAATCCATGAGTTTTAATGGCGAAAATAGAAGTTTTGGGAGGGATTTGGAGGAAAGGAGAAAGGGGCGAAACCTTCTGTTTGTCCAGGCAGCTGGAGAAAGACGGGGCTGCGAGTGGGCTGGGTCCCACCCGCGGCCCACGTGTGTTACTTAATTCAGGGCAGCAACGCCACAACCTCTTGTGTTTCCATGGCTGGGCAGAAACGCCAGAGCCCTTTGCATTTCCAGAAACACAATTTGGCTCAGCGTTTTCAGCCTGCCATGTCAGGAGCCGCACCATTTGGGCCTGACCATGGGGGCAGGGCAACAACGCAAGCTAGCTCAGTGTTTCTAGCCTGCCATGTCAGCGAGCCGCACCAGTTGGGCCTGACCATGGGGCCAGGGCAGCAACGCAAGCTAGCTCGGTGTTTCTATGTGCAGGAGAAACGCTACGGGCTATAGCATTGCTAGTGTCATATTGTGAAATAATTTTGTTTCGAGTTCATTTTGTGCTATGATTTTCTAACAAGGTCAAAACAGTGATTTTGGCTAATATTCTACACCAAATGATGGATATACTAGAAAAGGTGTTATCTGCAACCAACCTGTGGTTGGATGGTTAGGTGGATAGTGGTATCTCTAGCCCACCAGGGTTCAAATCCTGTTACTCGCATTTATGTTGGATTTATTTCAATATTTTCGGCGATGCGCATTCAGTGGAAGGAGACGTCCCGTTGACTACGAGGTTTCTAGGATGACTTCGTAAAATCTCAAGATGGTATGACGGCTCAGTCTTTTGAATGTGCTCATAAGTTAGGGTGTGCATGTGTGCGTTCATAGGGATAAGCGTATGCACGTATATATTAGCGTTTGCGTCTGTACTGTTTTAAAAAAAATGTTATCTTTCTAAAAAAAATGTTATCAAGCATTCCGCTTCTGTTTTTCTTCAAAACTAACAAAAACTTTCCGCTTCTTTTTAACCGAGTAGACATGTTTTCTTATTGTATAATGTAAACGGTGTCGGGTAGCTTTTCATCATGCGCTCTTTGATAACGAAAGAATCTAGCGAGAGTAATTGCACCAAGCTAGCTCCACACTAAAGCCTTTGCTTGTCCTAAGGTTGGTCTAGCAAGTAACATAACACGTCCTAAAAAAGTTTACTTACATGACATGTATTTAATGAGGGAAGAGATGGTTGGAGTAACATAATATGTTACTGTAACATAGCACATCCCAAGGCAAAATGAGTCTACATTTTAATAAATGATGACTTTTATGATACAACATACATGTTACTTCCCATCATAAAGATGATAACATAGACTCCTAACATATGTATGTTACTCCCCACTATGACTAGCCTAACCCGCCTGCCCTACCTTCACGCGCTGTCGGCGGTCAATTATTGCCCGCTGCCTCGCCTACACGCCATTTCACCGGCCAATTATTGCTCTTGAGGGGTGCGATAATTAGCAACCTACACAGGCGGTACACCGTCCGCACCGCAAGGTTAGGTTTAGAGCATCTCCGACAGTTAGTTCACATGTTAGGGAATTTTCAACAGGTTGTAGGTGGTCTTGTTGGTAAAAATGTTAAGGTTATCAACCAATAAATTACTATATACTCCCTCCATTTCGGTTTAAAGGGACCAATTCAAAAATTTCACCAGCGAAGATAGATGGTAAATTGCAGAATAATTTTTGCAGTTTACAAAAATATTCAATTAATGTGCTCGTTTAAAAAATGTTTACCAATGCATTAATTGTAATACATGCATGTGTGACCAATAAATGCCAGAAAATTTTACATTCATTTTTGAGTTTTCTCTTAATTCTTGCATGCAGCGATTTAACACACCTCAAAATCTGAACATGTGATGGGTGCAATTAAAATGAGACTTATAAAAAATTAGAGATAAGACTTGTAAACCGGAAGGGAAGGAGTAACTTCTCCGGTGGGTTGTGTCTAACATATTCGATAAGAGGTGAGAAAATAAATGTGCTAACTCGCTATTTTCACCTTGGAACTTGTGCAAGTTTTCTTGGTTAATTTACATAGAATTTTACTCTATCTTCACATTTATTTTATGCCACATTATCAATTGTCCTACGTGACAAATTTTACCACCAACTATCTTACACCTATTAGAGATGCCCTTAGGCCGTGTATAGTGCTAGGTGCTTAAGGAGGCGCGTAGAAAAATAAACCGACTTTTCTAAAGCACAGTGCCTATTCTACAGAAGAGATGCCAAATTAAGCGTGTATCATGTACAAATAAGCACCGGTGCTTAAAAAAGTCTGGTTTATTTCTCTAAGCACCTCCTCTAAGCATCTTGAATTGTACAAGGCCTTAGAGGCCAACAATACATCATATAAATACTCACTAAAGTATTGCTTAAGAGTAAGGCTAATAAAAATCCATTCATATAATAGTTGTAGACTCTACATACTATGTCATTACTGTCTAGCTTACATTCTTCTTTTACAAAGTTAAAGCCCACTCACCTTCTCTCTCCTCTCATTTCTCTTCCAACTCATCACAAATCAGTAAGTGGGAACTCTTATAGCTAGCTTATGTCATCTCTATTATAAGTACTTCTCTAAATAGAATAGGCAACAAGAGACTAGAGATTATAAATATATTTGCTCTCTTTTCATCTTGGGACCTGTTCACGAGTTGTCAGTTCATTTACTGTAGCACACAAGTTTGCTCTTTCTCTTTTCTACTCCCTCAGTTCGTAGTGCATATAGATTTTTTGAAAAATTAAACTTTATAAATTTTGATCAAGTTTGTAGAGAAAAATTTATACATCTAGAATACCAAATACATATTATTAGATGCATCACAAGATGTACTCTCATATTGTATATATTTTGTATTATAAATAAAAATAATTTTTCTATAATTTTTCTATAAATTTGATCAAAATTTAAAAACTTAATTTTTCAGAAAATCTATATGCACTACGATATGAAATGAAGGGAGTAGTACTTTTTGCATAGTCATCGGGCTAATTTTGCCAGCAATTATGTAAAGCACTGTCCGAGATGCCCTCACAGTACGGAACAGCAAAGCCGTATCATGTGCCTTTCCACGTATATCCATCTGAGCGAAGAGATAAGACCATCCTGATACTGTTCGGCCCGCCCTGCGCTTTTCTGCTTTGGATACCTGACCACAAACCTTGGAACTCACAAAGATAGATGCACGTGGAACTCACAAAGATAGATACACGTGAGCTGGAGCTGGAGGAGATTCCGTGTCATGGAGCATTGGGCTTGGATTATTTGCCAGTACTACTAGATCCCGGGCCAAAATGATTATTCTGAGCTTGTCAGAAAAGTTTGTCACAAAGTGAATTCTGTATGATTTTTTTCACAATCTGACCCTTTCAAAAACGCCATAGCCTGCGGCGTTTCTGGGCCACACCTAAACGCCGAGCTAACTCGCGTTGCTGACCTGGCCCACCGTCAAGCCGAGCACCCGGTGCTTGCTGACATGGCAGGCTGAAAACGCCAAGCCGTTCCGCGTTGCTGGAAATGTTAGAGTGCGGCTAATTTGCACCCGGGCTCAGCTGCACCCACGCTTAAAAAAAATTCAAAAAAAAACACTAGAAAAATTTAAAAAATTCCAACTTTTTAATGGTGGTGGATAATTTGACACGTGAGGTGCGCCCTAAAATTCAACTCATTTGAGCATCTGAGCAGCTCCCGGCAAAAAAGACAAAATCAGGGTCTGTAAAAATGTTTACTGTTCACGCACTGTTTTGACCCCGATTTGTCTTTTTTGCCGAGAGCTACTCAGATGTTCAAATAAGTTGAATTTTGGGGCGCACCTCACGCGTCAAATTATCTACCACCACAAAAAAATTTGGAATTTTTTGAATTTTTTTAGTATTTTTTTTGAATTTTTTGCTGAGAGGGAGCAGATGAGCCCGGGCTCCAGGATGAATTATCGGGAGTTTTGGCGCTTCTTCCCTCGATAAAAACGCCAGGGGCTTTGGCGTTTCTGGTCTGGATTAGGCTTCGACGAGCACTATTGGTCAGGTGGGGGAAACTCCCCCCCTTCCCCGCGTTGAAAATTCAAAAAAATATACAAATGGTTATTCTGGCCTGGTATAGTCAATTCATGCTGTCTGTGCGCAGCTTAGAGCAAGTATAATAGGATGACGTAGGCGGGCTCTAAGACTTTAAATGTTATATTTTTTTTGAGTTGACGGAGAGAGAAGAGGAAAGAGATGAGAAGAGGGCTACTAACTAACAGCCGGCTATAGCATGTGCTCCTAGACACATTGTGAGAAAGAGAGGTGGGTCATGTAATAATAAAGTAGTACATGTTTACATACAACTATTGTATTTGTCGGCTATAAGATTGACTATAGATGACGTGGCAAGATCATATAGCCAGCAGCCGGCTATACTATTAACCATGCTCTTACACGGACACAAGATACCATAGCCAGCTAGTTGTTCTCTCAAATCACTACTTGTAGGGTGGCAGCCTACTAGGTCATGGTGTGGCTGCGACCAAAATCACTGTTCTGATCTTGTCATAAAATCATAGCACAAAATAAACTCGAAACGAAATTATTTCAAAATCTGACCTTTTTAGCAACGCCATAGCCCATGGCATTTCTGTTCCACACAGAAACACCGAGCTAGCTAGCGTTGCTGCCTTGACCCATGGTCAGGCCGAGGACGCGTTGCTTGCTAACGTGGCATCCAGAAACAACGAGCCGGTGCGTGTTGCTGGAAACGCCAGGAGGTTTGGCGTTTCTTCCTGAGATATAAACGCCAGGGACTTTGGCGTTTCTGGTTTGGCCCACCTCGTCAGGCCTAGCGAATCGGTGGACACATTGCTGAAGTATTGTAACATGAATTTTGATGGACAAGAGGACACTTAGGACATGTTCTAGCTAGACTCAGGATACTTGGAGCGACAATGCTGCTAATTAGGACAAGTCCTAAGAAGAATCAGATGCTAAGCTGAAACATGGGCGTGATGTGTGCATGGGTCTACTTAAGTGAAGAAGTATGCTTGGGGCATCTCCAGCTGCACCCCAGGAAGGCCTTCCCAGACGTTTTTTTCGCGCCGGCGCCGAAAAAACGGCCCAGTCGCGCCCCCAGGAGCCTGATTTTCGCCGGCTTGGGCCGGAAACAGCGCCGGTGGACCCAGCCCGAAACCGCAGCGCTGGGGGGCGCCCGGGGGCGCCGGGCGAACTGTTTTGGCGCGAAAAAGCCGCGGGCCCGCCGCGTCAGCGACACGGCTCTCTTCTCGGCCCTTCGTCGTCCTCATCGCCTCGTTTCCCGCGGCGAATCAATGCCAAAGCTGCCGCACGCTGCCGCGCCGGTCAGCCTACGCCATTGATGCCTCACGGGCGGCGCAGTGAAGACCAGACGACGCGCGTCCCTCGCTCTCCCTCGCCCGCCACGCGTACACACGGTGGCACGCGCGCGGGCGGCGCCTCGGCCTATATATGACGCGCCCCGGCGCACTCGGCGACTCACACTCTCCTGCCGTCGTCGTTCCTCCCTCTCCTCTCCTCTCTTTCGCCGTCTCCAGTTCACACCCATGGCCGAGCGCTTCCCAGGCAACGGCGCGGCGGCGAACGGCTTCGGCCGCCGCCATCTTCATGAAGACGAGGCTCGCCTCCTTTACGAGGCCGAGTACCCGGTCCCGCCGGACATGCGGGTGCCCGGGGCGTGGAGGATCAGCGCGGGCGGCGTGCCGGTGCCCCCGGTACCCACCGGCGTGGCGCGGCGTGCGGAGATCGCACGCATCCGCTCGAACCTGCCGCGTGCGGTGAGGGAGGGGCCACGGTACGTACCCGACAGCCCGCTCTGGGACCCTTACTTCCGCCGCCATCACGCCCAGCAGCTCGAGGCCACCAACGGCGTCGCGCCCTCCGGCAGGCTCAATGCCGCCGGCCGGCGTCGGTGGTGGGGCGTGCCCGGGCGCACGTTGGAGGCCGTCCTCGAGTACATCGAGGGCGGCAACACGCCGCGCCTCGAGTACCCCGCTCCCCCTTCCTTCTCACGCCGCCGGGGAAGCTCCTGGACCCCGAGGCGCATGGAGACCGGGGGGTCCTCCTCCTCGTCCGGCGGCTCGCCCTGCCTCCGCCCCGTCAAGCCGGAGCCCCAGGGCATGCCGGTCAGCGCGCGCACCTGCAGCTCTGGCGTCCGCATCGGCGCCAACGCCTCTCCACCCACCGGCCGCTTCGTCCTCGTCGAGCCCAAGCCGGAGCCCGGCCTCCCCGCGGAGTACGAGGAGATAGCCCAGCGCGGCTTCTCCGACGAGGACGCCATGCGGTGGGCGCGGGACGACTACCTCCGCGACGAGATGGTCCGGCAGCGCCGGGCCCTGGAGGAGATCGCCGCCCGCAAGCGTGGGCGCGAGGACGAGCACAGCGTCGTGGTCCTCGACAGCGACGACGACGACGACGCCCCCGGACCGTCCAACCCGCGCGCCAACCGGGGAGGGATGCAGCAGGGACGGCGAAGGCGTAGGCGGGGGCGGCGACGACGACGACGACGATGACGACGACAGCGGTGACTACACGCGGTTCTACAGCCTCCTCGGCATGTAGAACCGCGTGGGCAGGCGGCGAGGCGGGCGGCGAGGGAGACGGGTGGATAGCCCGCGGTAGTTTTTTTTTCTTTTTTGTTAAAATATGTTTAAGTTTGAATGAACTCGCCGATGTTTGCGTTAAATTTGAGTCATTTTTGCGCCGTATTTGACTTTTTTGACTAACCGTGGGCGCCGCGACTGGGGGCATCACGCCCCCAGTGCGCGGTTTAGCGCCGGTGCGTCTCCAGGGGGCGATTTTTTGCCCCTCCTGGGGGGCCAACGGCTGGAGATGCCCTTAGTACATGATGGCCGATATCCAGTTTGATTTGCAACGTTGATGGAATATTTTATTATTTTTTTTGTAGGCTCAAGCGTATTTGTACGTACGCTTATAACTTGTGCTAGTATATTATCTAGTGTGATTGCGACGTGTCCGGAATATTTTAGTCATATAAGCCAAGAAGTGCTTAGTATGTTTAGTACGTGATGGCCATTATCCAATTTGATTTGCCATGTTGCCAAAATATTTTATTATTTTCTTTGTAGGCTCAAGGGTATTTATACGTATGTTCACAATTTGGGCTACTATAATATCTAGTGTGATTGCCGAAATATTTTATTCATATAAGCTAAGGAGTGATGGCCATTATCCAGTTTGATCTGTGATGTTGTCGGGATATTTTATTATTTTATTTGTAGGCTCAAGAGTATTTATACGTATCATCACTAGGGAAAGCCTAGCCGTAGCGCGGGTTTACTACGTATCAGTAGCGCGGGTGCCCACGCTAATAGTAAGACACTACAACTATTGCTTAGCAGTAACGCTAGCAGCTAAGACGAATAGCGGTAGCGTGTGCGGACGCGAGCGCTACTGCTAAGCTAACTATTAGTACCGTTCTTCGAAGCAATTAGCGCTACTAGGATCTTGTTTTTCATTTTTAATGTATTTATACGCCGTTATATAAATTTTGATATAGTACAATTTAACTTTTGGTCATTTTTGATCCATCGACATGGATTAGATTCATTTGGATAAATTAAAAGTCACCAAAATTTGAATTAGTAGGATCGTCGTACTAATTCAACTTTTAGTCACTTTTGATCCATCCACATGAATCTAATCTGCGTTCCTTTCACCAATGATATAATAAATAATCATGATCATAATAACAAATCATCATCATATAATATAAAAATCATCATAGTCATAGTGTAGCTATCTCTTCACCACCAACACTAGCTAATAATAATCATCATAGTCATTACCACCAATACTAGCTATTTAATCATCATAGTCATCATCACCAATACTAGTTATTTAATCATTATAGTCATTACCACCAACACTAGCTAGCTAGTCACTTTTACTGCTCTCTCTTAGGTGAAATAGCATAAAACATGTGTAGCGCTCCAGCTTCATCATATTGGAGTATGCAGATAAACCTGTCTTCTAAACGTGGGTTACGCTTCTGATCGCTGCCCCTAATACTTCTTTGCGATCCTTCAAAGTTTTGCTCCAGTCTTTGACTATTAAGACTTGCTGGCTTCGAGAAATGCAGAATGCACTCATGTGCATTATAGAATATCTTGGTCGTAAGCTAATAATACTCATGTGACCTTTAGGCACGATTCAACGAGGCACAACATTCATCGGAAGTCCCTGTTGAAGAACATCGTACTAACATACTTAGTAATGAAGTTTATCTTAAAAATAATGTATGCAAAAGATGCACTAAGGACAAATAGTAAAAATCTTACCATCTTTCCAAGATAGATGTGACGGTAGTTCAATACGCACACTAGTGGTCGCACGTCTCGAGTACTAATATCTCGAAGTGTAGGGAAATAATTTTTCCTGACAAGATCAAGATCCTCAAGCCATGAAACATAATGAATTATCTCCTCGCAATTTAGTTCAGGCCCGGGACAGTAGTAGGTGTTGTCTACCAAGTGCTGGACATGTTTGCTTGAATGGAAATAAGCTGTCAAGAGAAATTAGTTGTCAATTATTTTTGAAATAAACAATATAATTTACTTAATAAATATGGTTGAGAAACTCACATAGAGGTAGAACTGGAGGCGTCTGCACATCGACCTAGATGTCGATCATACCTTCATACTCATCTTCAGGACGAATATCAAAGGTGATAAGCATATTAGGCTCAAATGCATATGCCTTGCATAGTGCTCTCCAATTTGAGCATTCAAAATAGGAGTAGTTCTCTGCATTGTATAATTTTACGGAAAAATCATAGCCATGCTCGGTCCTCAAGTGAACTCTCTTTACCTCCATACTGTCCATAGCACTAAAACCAATCTTATCCAAGACATAATGTCTTGCATGGCAAGGGATACGCTAGTAGAATTGTAAAAAATTAAAATTATAAGTTAAAGCAAAAGAAGCAGAAGTCATGCTTAATTACAAAAAAAGACTTGTCGTTGTGACTTACTGTATCCACTTCGAAGGTCTCATCCAACATGATGCTGAATAGCCTACCATCTTCCAGGTGAGGCCTGTCGCACAGACCGCGCTCGTTTTCGCAGTATTCGCACATACCGAAATCGTTTTCGCTATCATCGTCGGACATTTCCTATGTTCATAGTTGAAACAGACGTGCATTCAATAAGCAAAACTATATCATAAAAAAATTAGTATTCAAACTAGCATGCATTGAATAAGCAAAACAAAATCATCTCTTTCGTCCGTACATAGAAGAAATGCCCGTTGCCGGAATATCATTGTATTCCCGTTTTGGCAAATAGAAGGCACTCGGTATGTCCTACATTCTAGCACAAGTCATACTCAAATCCACGGAAAATTCCGGCATGACCTTTGCTAAAAAAGGACATATCGAGTGAGGGAGTCCTGCATTAAGGGGTCCTCGGACAGCCGGACTGTTGGACTATGAAGATACAAGATAGAAGTCTTCGTCCCGTGTCCGGTTAGGACTCTCCTTTGCGTGGAAGGCCAGCTTGGTGATTCGGATATGTAGATTTCTTTCTCCGTAACCGACTTTGTGTAACCCTAGCCCCCTCCGGTGTCTATATAAACTGGAGGGTTTAGTCAGTAGGATAACAATCATAATCTCCTAGGCTAGGCTTCTAGGGTTTAGCCATTATGATCTCGTGGTAGATCAACTCTTGTAATATTCATATTCATCAGGATCAATCAAGCAGGAAGTAGGGTATTACCTCCATAGAGAGGGCCCGATCCTGGGTAAACATTGTGTCCACCGCCTCCTGTTACCAGTAGCCTTAGACGCATAGTTCGGGACCCCATACCGAGATCCGCCGGTTTTGACACCGACATTGGTGCTTTCATTGAGAGTTCCGTTGTGACGTCGAAGATAGGCTTGATGGCTCGCCTTGTTATCAAGGACAACATCACCTCCGGAGGAGCCCTGACCTCAGGCCAAACCCTCCGGCTGGGCGGCTTTACTATGACCGCCCGTTCGGCCGTCGCGCCGACGATGACTTCTCGGGTCATCGAAAATCACCTCCGCATCAGCTCAGAACACTCCAAACAGATGGATCCGACGGATTTGTCGTCTTTAAACGAACTCCTGGATCGCATCGCCGCCTTGGGAGTCGCTATGGACAATGATCAGATCGGGCTTAAACCCGATCAGAGAGAAATTAAGTTTCCACTGGTAGTGGAGAAGCAATGCAATGACTCTTCCTCTATATTGGGGACGAACTATGTTCAGATTTTCGAGCTCACGGAGCCGGATACCCGCACTCGAGCGGACGCGCCCCGTATTCCGAACCTAGAGTTAGACTGTGGGCCGGAAAAATTGGTTGATATTCCGGAGCCCGAGCTGTTAAGCTCGAAAATTGCTCAAACTCCGGGATCCCAGATTGGGTCAGGGTTCGGACTGAAAAACACCCGCCCTCCCAGACACAGGCGATCTTACCCACATCAGACAGCGGTCCCAGGAAATGGCCCATCACTTTTGGGCCAGATTCCTCCTTGTCAAGGACAGGATCAAAGACTGCCGCCATGAAGACGCAATCTCATTATTCTGCAAAAATTGCACGGACGAGGGAATCCTCAATGCAATCAACCGCCTTCACGTATCACACTTCGTTGACTTGGCAACAATAGTACAGAAGTACTGCGCAATGGAAAGCGCCTGGAAAACTCAGGCAACCTCTTGGGAGCCACTGGTTTCCACTAAACCCCTCGTCCGGACAAAAAGGATGCACCCTCGTCGGTCGCCTGATCCAATAACAAAAAAATCAAAGCCCATTATGGGGCGCGGAGCCATTTTGGAGGGATGGCTCGATAGGCCATGCAAAATATACACAACATCGGATAACATACCAACCCATAGCCTTAGAGCATGTTGGATACTCCGGCAGGCCAAGAGCGGAGAGGATCTCCTCATCAAAAATACCGCAGAGCAACATCCCATGGAAGACAACAACCCTACAGTACTGACAATCTTCGAGACTTTCGCCTCAAACAATAGGCGCAAAAGGGAACTCCACGGCCTCGCTGAAGTATGCCAAGTTGCAGCAATAAACCCCTGGAACGACACGGCCATAACATTCAATGCCAGTGACGAACCAAAATTCAGAATAGTCTAGGCACCAGCCGCATTGGTCCTCAGTCCAATTGTGGACGGCTTTTGGCTCACCAAAGAGCTCATGGACGGAGGCAGCGGACTAAACCTCATTTACGAGGAAACTCTCAACAAAATGGAAATAGACAGGAGCCGCATTGAGCAAAGTAGCACAACCTTCCGAGGAATTATTCCCAGTCGGGAGGCGCGATGTGCGGGAAAAATCACACTTGATGTGGTATTCGACACGCCGGAGAATTATCGGTCCGAAGAGATAACCTTTCAAGTGGCCCCTTTTAAAACTGGATATCACGCCCTTTTAGGGCGAGATGCATTTGCAAGCTTCAAAGCTATACCCCATTGCGGGTACATGAAGCTCAACATGCCCGGGCCCAATGGAATCATCACCCTTGCCAGTGATTCAGACATAGCACTCCGTGCCGAAAACAAAACCGTCGCTTTGGCCCTTGAGGCATTGTCTGAAGCCCTCGCGGCCGAAGAATTAATCGCGTTGCGCTCCACGATGGAGAGGGACGACGCGATCCTCGATAATATATCCAAATCCACCTCCTTTAAACCAGCAGACGAAATAGTCAAATTCCAGGTCCATCCAACGGACTCCACGAAGACAACATCTATCGGGGCATAGCTGGACCACACGGTTGACACCGCACTGCGGGCGTTTCTACGTGAAAACTGGGACATATTCACCTGGCACCCTTCTGATATGCGAGGGATCCCACGCAGGCTGGCCGAACGCAGCCTAAACATACTGCAGGGATATAAGCCGGTCAAGCAAACATTACGGCGCTTCTCCGAACCTAAACGACAAGCCCTGGGAGAGGAGCTAGCCAAGTTACTCGTGGCCGGATTCATCAGAGAGATAAAACACCCGGACTGACTAGCAAAACTAGTAATGGTACCAAAGAAGGATAAATCCTGGCACCTATGTGTCGATTTCAAAGACCTTAACAAGGCCTGCCCTAAGGATCCCTTTCCCCTTCCCCGCATTGATCAGATTATCGATGCTACCGTAGGACATGACACACTGTGTTTCCTTGACGCATACTCAGGATACCATCAAATCAAGACGAAGGAGTCCTATTAGGCCGCAACGGCATTTATTACCCCATACGTGCCTTTCTGCTTCAACACTATGCCTTTCGGGCTCAAAAACGCCGGTGCCACCTATCAACACACGATTCAAACATGCCTGGAGAAACAAATCGGAAAGGCAGTTGAAGCATACGTGGATGACGTAGTCATCAAAACTAGGCACGTCAAGTCCTTAATAGACGATCTGCGTCTCACATTCGACAACCTCCGAATATATGACATTAAGCTCAATACAGAAAAGTGTGTTTTCGGCGTTCCCGCTGGAAAGCTTCTGGGCTTCATCGTTTCCAATAGAGGAATTGAGGCAAAACCAGCTAAAATCCGAGCTTTGTCACAGTTGGCTACACCAACAGACCTTAAACAAGTCCAAAAATTATCCGGATGTGTGGCATCTTTAAGCCGTTTTATCTCCAGACTAGGAGAAAAGGCATTTCCACTCTATCGCCTTCTCCGACGCACCGATCACTTTGAGTGGAAGGACGCGGCAACGGCCAGATTGGAAGAAATAAAGGCTCTTCTAGCAAGCAACCCAATCCTAGCCGCGCCAAACGTCGGCGAACCCATGTTATTATACATATCAGCCACACACCAAGTCGTGAGTGCGGTGCTCGTCGTCGAACAAGAGGAGGACGGACACAAATTCCCGCTTCAGAAGCCGGTATACTATGTATCCACTGTCCTCCCACCATGCAAATCCCGGTACCCACATTACCAAAAAATAGCATACGCGGTCTTCATGGCATCCCGGAAGCTACGACACTACTTTCAAGAGTGCTCAATAATGGTGGCCTCCGAAGTACCACTCAATAAATAAACAACTACGATGCTATGGGCCGGAATGCCAAGTGGGCCATTGAGCTCCTCCCATTCGACATATCATACAAACCATGCCGGGCCATTAAATCTCAAGTATTGTCCGACTTCGTCGCCGAATGGACAGAGGCCGAACTCCCTAAAGAGTACGACACATATTCCAACTTGATCATGCACTTCGAGGGCTCCTAAATGCTGGCAGGCCTAGGGGCAGGCGTTGTCCTAACATCACCTATTGAAGATACTGTTCAGTACGTCTTACAAATATTATTCACGGACTCCAACAATGCAGCCGAATACAAAGCCTTATTGCATGGTGTTCGGATGGCCGTCTCCATGGGAATACAACACTTGGAAGTGCGTGGGGATTCAAACCTCGCAATATCTCAAATAAATGGAGATTTCGATGCCAAAGATCCGAAGATGGCGGCTTACCGTAACGCCGTCCTCAAAATGTCGGCTCGGTTCGAGGGGCTCGAGTTTCACCATGTGGCTCGAGAAAGTAATCAAGCGGCTGATGTCCTTGCTCGCATCGGCGCTAAGCGCGACCCCGTCCCACCTAACATGTTTCTGGAAAGGCTTTTCAAGCCATCCGTGGTGTGGCAAGGGGAGAGCAGCAATACCAATCCTGATCCGAATATAACCCCAGATTCCGAACACACCGACATCATCGGGGGCTCAGCCACAGAAATTACACCGTCGGCCCATCTCATCATGGCAGTCATCGCCCCATGGACCGAACCCTTCTTGGCCTACCTTAATAGGCGAGAGCTTCCTGAGGATCAGAATGAGGCACACTGCATTGTGCGGCACTCTAAAGCCTACAAGGTTCACGAGGGAGAACTCTATAAGAGAAGCGCTACCGGAGTACTTCAAAGATGTATCTCCGAGAAGGAAGGGTGGCAGCTCTTGGATGAAATTCATGCCGGTCTCGGCAGTCACCACGTCGCGGCTCGGGCCCTTGTAAGCAAGGCATTCTGTACAGGTTTCTATTGGCGAACAGCCCGAGCAGGCGCACAGAACTTTGTCCAACATTGGGTCCGATGCCAGCTTTTCGCCAATCAAAGCCACATGCCACCCACCGCTCTACAAACAATCCCGATTACCTGGCCTTTTGCGGTCTGGGGGCTTGATATGGTTGGACCCCTTAAAGGAGGAAGCCATAAGAAAAAATATCTGTTGGTCATGGTGGATAAATTCACTAAGTGGATAGAGGCCAAACCAATTAAAACAACAGAAGCCGGGCCAGTGATAGACTTTATATCTGGTGTTGTACACCGTTATGGTGTTCCACACAGCATCATCACTGACAACGGCTCCAATTTCACAGCCGATGAGGTGAAATCTTGGTGTACTAATCTGGGCATCAAGCTCGACTACGCCTCCGTATACCATCCACAAACCAACGGTCAAGTCAAACGAGCTAATGGTCTTATTATGAGCGGCATCAAACCCAGATTAGTGCGGTCTTTGAAAGAATCGGACAAGAACTGGGTGGAGGAGCTCGACTCTGTACTCTGGGGGCTGCGGACCACGCCCAATCGTTCTACCGGATATACAACTTTGTTCATGGTGTACGGCGCAGAGGCTGTGTTACCCTGCGACATTATTCATGACTCACCTCGAGTGCGCATGTATGAAGAGAGAGAGGCCGAGCTTGATCGGCAGGACAACTTAGATGCCCTGGAGGAGGAGCACGACGTCGCGAAAGCGCATTCCCACTTTTATCAACAACAGGCTCGCAGGTATCAAAGCAGAGAAGTACGAGCCAAGACTTATAATATTGGTGAACTTGTTATACGCTTGCCGGAGAAGAAAAAGGACAAACTCAAGCCCAGGTGGGAGGGTCCCTTCATCATTGACAAAGTTCAGACCGGAGGAGTGTACCGCCTGCATGATGCATCAGACAACCGCCTGGAGCCGAACCCATGGAATGCGGCCAGACTCCGAAGTTTCTATGCCTAGCGCCGGACTCTTCGTTCGTCTCCTTTTCCCCTTTTTTTGTTTCCATTATTTATTTTTCTCTCTTTTCACTTTTATTTCTTAATCTGTATTGCTTTTGTATGGCTAAAACGTACACCTACAACGCATACAATTCTTAATATGTATGTCAATTATACCTGGGGGCTTCTTGTACAGAAGCTTATTATTATTTTCCGAGCATCAAGCTCACCACATATGTGTCTTTTCCACGTATGTACCATTTCTTCGCCATTAAATGCATAGATATGACTTAAGTTTTGGCCAAGCTGGGTTGCCTGGCTCCTGTGCTTATGCCCTACATACCCATTAGTTCGGCTAGGGCATAAAGGGAGCACCTCTGCGATTGTTACTGCCGGGTCATCCGGATGTGTATCTCAGACTGGGTGAAGCCGAAAGCTAGCATTATTAAGGGAATATTGGGTCGACGGACTAAAGATGTTTTTTACTTGTCACATTATGAACCCCCAGATGTTATGTATGCTGTGGTTTTTTCAAACATAGTCCGGACATGCACATTAATACATGCTTACCCAGGGAAAGGAACCCTTAATGGAACTATTCTCTCTGGAAGATGTTTCTTACGATCAAAATGTAATATAACATAACTAGCCGGATACTTGTCTGTTCAAGCAACTATGACCCCTACGCCTGGTTTCCATGCATACCCCGGTTTACATTACTGAGTGGGTATTCGGGTCCAGAGGTTGAAGCGAAAAGGTCTGCCATGACAAGAGTTTTACAATTCAGCTAGAGACATAATTTGTCAAATGAAGTACATAGTCACTTAGACTCAAACAATTCTTCCTCTATGCCATCCAACAAGCTATGTAGCCTACAATCCTGTTGGGAATACTTGGCGGCTACTTGTACCTGGCCATATACCAAACTAACGGGAATTTATTCTCCATTTGACCCTACAGGTCCGACCCAGGCCATGTGATTCGGGTCGAGCTTGGTATACCGAGTTTTCACCATTGCCCAGGCCTCTCGCGCACCTTCCTGGCAGGCCGATATCTTCCATAATCAGAAGTGCCACCGCGCTCCCTTGAATAGTTGTACAAGCCCCTCCATACTGCCTAGAGGGGAGTCGGATGGCCATAAGGCCTTGGCAATACCTTGCATCGCTTGCCGAGCTCGCTCGTGCATTTGCTACAGCTCTTGTAGTAGATCGCTCGACGATCCGTACACCTCCTCTTAGGGACGGCCCGTCAATGGACCTACAGACATAATTATTGTCAGTTTCTTTCCTTGCCGAACTATGTAAAGGTAAGTTCGAACACATACTAAATATGCCGCCTCGCAGCCTCCTATTCTCCTTCACGGAGTCAGCCAGCTGAGCAAGCACGTCTTTTAGTTCCCCGCCCAGCTCGGTGCTGGCATCTTGGAGTTTGTTCTTCTGCACCCTCACCTTTGTCAGTATACTTCGCCCGCGGCCAGTTGCCTTTGAGCTCCTGAACTTCCCACTCGTGCAACTTTCGGTGCCTCTTCCAGATGATCTGATGACTCTGCCATAAGATTTGCACCTGTATTAATACTCCTGGTATATGATTATGTTTCCTCGATACAGGGGAACATTACCAGACGATGCCTTCTTGGATTTCTCTAGTTTGGCGGTAGCAGCAGTCAGCTGGGCCTGACACTTTTTCAGCTCTTGAGACAACAGGTTGTTCTTCTCTGTGAGCACCTAGTTATATAACGATCCTTAAATTAGTTGTACCAACTGTTTCAAGTCTCAGGGCTACTGGTATATGATTATCAGTTTTGCGCAAATATGTACTTACTCGCATATCTTTCAAATACTGGTTTGTGGCTCTTGTAAGCCCATCTCGAGCTGCTCGAATATACGCATCACCAGAATTGAAGGCGTTGAAAGCCTCTTCTGAAAACCGGGGGTCGCGAAGAGCGGCTCGCTGCGCCGATGATTCATGGCGCTTTCCACTCCAGAGTTTGTGATGGATACTTTATCCGAATCCTCTACAGAGGGACAGTCCGGTGTCACTTCCACCTTAACCTCAGTCCTTGAGACAGGGTCTGGAATCCGGCTAGTAGAGGCATGACCGGCAGGATCCCTGGACATAGTCCGGTGAATGTTTTTCCTGATAAGACACAACTGATATTGTCACACTTCAAATGTGATAGCCATAGAGCATATTTAAACAAACCATACCTCTTTGATGAAGGCTCGACCGCGCTTCTATTGGCTTTCCTCTTTGAAGGCCTGCCCGGTGTATGCACAACCTTCTTGCACGTCGCCTCAGGTGCAGCGTGGCGCGCCGATCGCCTCCCCTTTAGAGCATAATATAGTGCGATGGGTAAGGCGGAAAGATGAAATTATCTCGAAGGATAAGTCTCCTGATTACTTACATGCGACGCAGGGAGAAGGCCGGGATAGTCAGCAATGATGGCCACTTCGGTGCCGTCACAGCTCGCCTGGTAAAACACCCTTTCCCCGAGCTCCACGAATATATCCGGATCCACTTCGAATCCGGGGTCAAGGGCCTGGTTGTGGTCCTCTAGCTGTGGTGCGGGGCTGTGGATCTCCCTGGTAATTTTCCGCCATTCCTATTATAAATGGACAGATTAATGTTTATGAAAAAGGAATCAGGGAGTAAATGGAGTAGAATAGTGAGATGGAAACTCACCTAGCTGGGAGTGTTGTACATGGAAAACCCATCTCTGGCTTAATGCGGATGAACTCCTCCTTCTCCCCTTTGTATAATATAGACAGCATCTTCGCCAAAGCAGCGGCAGTGTTCGGACCCTTCCGACCGTAGCGGGTGGCATCGTCTTCTCCATTGAAGTGCCACATAGGTTGCCCTCGATATTGGAGTGGCTGAACCCCACGCATTATGGATATCACCATAACCTCGATCGACTGTTGACAATACGGATTGAGCGGCGTCTTTATCTTGCTCATCAATTGGTTGACTTCCGCGCTATCTTCCTCCCTGGGGCTCCAAGGACGCCAGCTGAGGCGCTTCTTCAATGGAGCACTTGAAAATTCAGGAAGACCCCTTCGGATTGGTTCAGGAAGGGAGACGTTCTCAACATAGAACCATTCGGAAGGCCATTCTTCGGATGCCTTCTTTGGTGTGCCGGATAGGTATCCGGTCCCGGCGATGCGCCATATCTTGGCTCCGCCCACTTGGAATATTGATCCCTCTTGATTATGAGGGACGAGGCAAAACAACTTCTTCCATAACTCAAAATGAGCCTCGCAACCCAGAAATAGCTCGCAAAGAGCAACATAGCCCGCAATATGCAGGATGGAGGCAGGTGTGAAGTTGTGCAGTTGGAGGCCATAGTACTCCAAAAGCCCTCGAAGGAACGGATGGATTGGAAATCCGACGCCTCTCAGCAAGTAGGGAGCAAAGCATACTCGTTCCCCCTAGGATGGGTTGGGGAACTTCTCCGCCTGCTCCCCACCGTAGAAGGAAACCAATCCGGCTCGAACGGGGACTAGATCTGCGGGGGGAAGAAATCCCTAGGTCTGCAGCTTCACTAGTTGGTCATGGGATACGGAACACATTTCCCAATCACCCTGTTTGGGGCCGTGAGGGAGGGAGGAAGAGTTGGTAGCGCTAGCCATGTTGGGGTGATTTCTGCGAGCAAGCTCCGACGGTTCCTCGTTTGGGGGAGATGGTGTGGATTAGATATGAAGATCCACTTCTCTTTAATAGACAATTTTCTCACATGGTCGGGGTGGCAAATGCAAAAATGCCCCAACCTCTCGCATTCGCTCGACACATGGAAGCTGAAATCATGAAGGTGCAGAAGCCGATGAGCGCGACATTAAATGGAAAGTTGGATACTGCTCTTTAAGTCGGGTACTTTGAAGTATTCGGAGAGGGAACCCGCCTTGCAATGCCGAAGACAATCTGCGCGCCGGACTCATCGTCATTGAAGCCTGGTTCGGGGGCTTCCGTGGGAGTCCTGGATTAAGGGGTCCTCGGACAGCTAGACTATGTACTTTGGCCGGACTGTTGGACTATGAAGGTACACCATAGAAGACTTCGTTCCGTGTCCGGTTGGCACTCTCCTTTGCGTGGAAGGCAAGCTTGGCGATTCGGATTTGTAGATTCCTTTCTCTGTAATCGACTTTGTGTAACCCTAGCCCCCTCCGGTGTCTATATAAAATGGAGAATTTAGTCCATAGGATAACAATCATAATCTCCTAGGCTAGGCTTAGGGTTTAGCAATTACGATCTCGTGGTAGATCAACTCTTGTAATACTCATATTCATCAGGATTAATCAAGCAGGAAGTACGGTATTACCTCCATAGAGAGGGCCCGAACCTGGGTAAACATTGTGTCCCTCGCCTCTTGTTACCATTAGCCTTAGGCGCACAGTTCGGGACCCCCTACCCGAGATTCGCCGGTTTTGACACCGACATCGAGCGCCTAAAATTTGCCGGAACGGAAATTAATCAACACTCCGGCAAAACATAGGCTACTCCGAGGTGTTCCCTGCAAACATGACCACTTGGGCAAGCACATATCCTATTTGAGCAACACTAGATATACATTTTTATATCTACATAGCATTCAAACTACTTCTATTAAGCACTTACTATAAAAAAACTACTTCTATTAAGCACTTACTATAAGAAACTACTTCTATTGAGCACTTACTATAAATAAACTATTTCTATTAAGCACTTACGATAAATAAACTAGCTACATTAGCCACTTACTAAATTAGCAAAAATTTCTACTAAAAATTTGTATTCTTAGTACCAGAAAACAACTAGCTTCACATTTATAATGAAACTAAATTAGCAAAAACCCTAACATACAACTTGCATATGAGGGAGGGAGGGGAGGCAGGAGGGAGGAAGAGAGGAGAGGGCAGCCCGCGAGAGGAGGAGGAAGGGAGGGAGGCAAAATGGAGAATGCAGGAGGGAGGGAGGAGGGGGAGAGAGGAGGGGGCGCCGCGAGAGGAGGGGAGAGAGGAGGGCGGTGAGGTGAGGAGAGCGCGGCGAGGAGAGGTGAGGAGGATATACCTCGGTGGAGGAGAGCGGTGGCCGGTGATGACGGAGAGGGCGGCGAACGACGGGGGTTGCGGGTGGCCGGTGACGATGGAGAGGGCGGCGGATGACGGGGGGTGCGGGCGGCCGGCGATGACGGAGAGGGCGGAGGGTGAGAGCGGATTGGAGCAAAGGGGAGAGTGAGGGGCGGCCGGCGCGCTGGGGAAGATAAGATGAATTTAGCAGCATCACATTTCAGGAAAACGCGCTACTGCTATACGGCATATTAGTAGCGCTCTTCTCTAAAACGCGCTACCGCTATAACCATAGTAGTAGCGCGTTCACAACAAAAGCACTACTGCTAAGGCTAGGATGTAAAAATAAACGTCAAAAATACATTGGTCATCGATGATCTTTGTGTGTAGAGTTTAAATTGTCAGTACGAATCCTCCCCGGTTTTCCTAAACTGGCAAGGATTCGTATTGCATCATCAAATCCTACACATAGAGTTGATGAAGACCAACTGCTCATGATAGTTTCAGAAAGTAACATATTTAAGGTGGTAAAAACCCTGTTCGCAGAGCGAGGTGGGACTAAACTTTGTTGCAAGTAGTGGATGAGACTTAGCCGCAGCGTGGGTTTATGGAAAACGCTACTACTATGTTCCATAGCAGTAGCGCTGTCTTGCCTAAAGCGCTACTGCTATGCCTAGTGGGCGAGGCAAGGTCGTTCTTAGTGTAGTAGTAGCGTGCTTCCAGTCGGCGGCACTACTGCTACTTCTATAGCAGCAGCACATTTTCTCAGCAGCAGTAGTGCCTTATTTTAAAGCGCGCTGCTAGGAAGGTTCTGTGTATAAGGTTTTCCCTAGTACTATATGTTTATAACTTGGGCTTCTATATTATTTAGTGTGATTGCTACGTGACCGAATATTTTATTCATATAAGCCAAGGAGTGCTTACGTGAATGGCCCTATTTGGATCACTGGGTTAAAGTTGTTTTGTGTTAGTTTGGACTCAACCAACCCAAAAATATCCAAATAGGAGGGTTAATTTGGGTTCACTAGTAGAAAATGGCCCATCAGTCCCCGTTCATAAGGCCCATCAGTCCCGGTTCTGGAACCGAGACTAAAGCCATAAAATTTTAGTCCCGGTTCGCACCAATAGGCATCCACACGTCAGCACCTGACATGAGCTGGGTTTTTTTTGAAGGGGGGGGGGGTTAGGGGTTTCGGATGGTTTAGGGGTTAGGGTGTCGGCCATCCCGCGAATCCCCCCAGTGTTTAAGCCCACCCCGCCGTCCTCTCGAACCCTACCTCCCCCCCCCCGCACCCTCCCCTTTCCTCTCACACTCTCTCTCCCCGCCTTGCATCCGAGCGGGCTCGTCGCCACCATTCGCCGCACCGATTAGTCGCAGGAGACCATACCTCTTTCTTCGTGCTTGGTCGACGGTAGCTACTACATACAAGGAAAACATACTCAACACTAGCTAGCTAGTAAAAAAATGAAGGAACCATTAATTACACAACGTCGTGATCATGAACATATGTAGAGAGAAGTGATGACCTCTCTCTTTCTCGGTGCTTGGTGAAACAACAAGTTTTCATATATCTATCTGAAGCTATTACATATAGCACACGTCAATGCATATATCTATGAATAAATTTGCATGTTCCGATAGCATTCTCCATCTTTAGGAAAGACGTAGTCCACAAAGAATCCCGCCAACTCCTCTTGAATTGCATGTATGCAATCATCTGGTAGGAGTACGTCCCACTTTCGCCAGGTCTAATTAATTTAAAGAAGGGGGGGTCAATATATGTGTATATATATATGATTGAATTCAACACAATTGGTGATAAATTAAAATAGTGAATATTGTTTACATACTTCAAAATCTTGTTTAGTCATGCCCTTCCAGGTGACCTGTTGGTGAATGAACTCGTAGACGTGGTATCCACATAAATCATTTCCTTGTTCTTGCCACATGCACTTTACGAGAATAAAGTTAAATCAAAATGATAATCAACCATCATAATGATATTGAAAGTAGAATCAACTAGAGATGTGTGGAACTAGCTAACTAGTACTACTTACTTTGGGTTGTGTAATTCACAGCTCCGGTTTGAATTCACCCTTAACTTGCTTAATGAACTTTTTCCAAACCCTGCCCCGACAAAGAAAATGATTACTTGATATCAAGAAATGAACGAAAGTTGCCGATATAGTGCGATAATGATTGAACTTACTTCTCGAGTATTTTGATCATGTTCGCAAACTCCGTAAACTCTTTATGTCTTGAGTCCAAGACATATACTGCTCCCTCGTCAAGCGCAATGACTAGCAAAATAAAGTGGAATCTGCACGCGCGCATAACCCGTCAATTACACTTATCCATGAGTAAGAAAAACAGAATATGCAAAAGACGGTAACACTCACTTGAAGTTGTAGGGAAAGAGTATTTTCCTTTTGTTTTGGTGACAAAGGAACGACCTTAGCAAAATATCCTCAGTCTCTCGGGCTCTCCACTTTACCATAAATTCATTTACGGCACTTGGGTTAATGAACCCAATGTCAAAGCAGGATCATTTTCTTTTGAATTCGATGATCTTCAATCTGCATAATATAGTGAGGATATAATTATATACATGCAATGAACAAGTTAATCGCTAGAGACTTAATTACAGAAATAATACTTACAGACAATAACAAGCGACGAGACTTTTGTCGAGGGCTTTTTGATTGTATAACTGAAAGAATTCGTCGAATTCAACATAGAAATAATCGTCTCCAATGAACTCGTGATCAACATTAATCCCCACCAAGATACTGCCCTGTCCAGTCTCGCAGGAATCCATGTACAATTTATGCAATCTTCGCATCATAGTCGACAGATTCTGTTCATCATCCTCATTTCTGACAAGACGCTTCCTGGGCTCGTATTCAACGGTTTCTACCTCACCGGATTCGAACAACACATCATCTCTTAGCTAGTCACCAGGATTGAAACCAGGAGCAACGGCCGCTACCCCCAGGGTATCGGTAAACACCTTGAGTGGGGGCACGATTGATTTTCCTGTTTGCTGAGCTGGGGGATTGTTTTCCCAATTCTTGCACGACCACTCCTACTTCTCGATCGACTCTTAACTTCTTCATATTTCTTTCCAACAATGCGGTCATAGTTTGAAAGCGGCAGAGGTGGCGGCGGTCATTGAAGGCCATCCAGAGTGCGCTTCGCTTTCACCGGATCTACTTTTTCCTGGGGCGGCGGAACCTTCCATTAAAAATGGGCCCACACTTGGGCATCACTTCTCTCCTTGAGCTCAGCGTCAGTCATCTCAGCTGGTAACTTTTTCGGAGACTTGAGAGATGGACCATATTTTTATGGCCTCCCGCATGATCTGGATGTACTGCTAGCCGCCGGAGCGACGGCGTCTGTCTTCCGCCATACCCTACAAGGCGGAGAAGGAGGCGGACTACTCCGACGCGCCGGAGGAGCCGGAGCGGCAGCATCTGCCTTCCGCCGTTGCTGACGAGGCGGAGGAGGAGGTAGAGTGTTGTCACGCGCCGGAGGAGGCGGAGTGTTGTCACGCGCCGAATAAGGTGTAGGAGAAGGCGGAGTGCCCTGATCACCCGCCGAAGGAGGAGGAGGAGGAGGAGGAAGAGGCGGAGTGTGCTGATACGTCTCCAACGTATCTACCTTTCCAAACAGTTTTGCCCTTGTTTTGGACTCTAACTTGCATGATTTGAATGAAACTAACCCGGACTGACGCTGTTTTCAGCAGAACTGCCATGGTGTTAACCCGGACTGACGTTATTTATTGTGCAGAAAACATAAGTTCTCGGAATGACCTGAAAATCCACGGAGATAAATTTTGGAAAATATAAACAATACTGGTGAAAGAATCAAGACCAGGGGGTCCACACCCTGTCCACGAGGGTGGGGGGCGCCCCCCTATCTCGTGGGCCACCTGGTGCTCCACCGACGTCAACTCCAACTCTATATATTCCGTTTTGCGGAGAAAAAATCAGAGAGAAAGTTTCATCGCGTTTTACGATACGTAGCCGCAGCCAAGCCATAATCTCTCTCGGGAGGGCTGATCTGGAGTCCGTTCTGGGCTCTAGAGAAGGGGATTCGTCGCCGTCGTCATCATCAACCATCCTCCATCACCAATTTCATGATGCTCACCACCGTGCGTGAGTAATTCCATTGTAGGCTTGCTGGACGGTGATGGGTTGGATGAGATTTACCATGTAATAATCAAGTTAGTTTTGTTAGGATTTGATCCCTAGTATCCACTATGTTCTGAGATTGATGTTGCTATGACTTTGCTATGCTTAATGCTTGTCACTAGGGCCTGAGTCCCATGATTTCAGATCTGAACCTATTATGTTTTCATGAATATATGTGAGTTCTTGATCCTATCTTGCAAGTCTATAGTCACCTATTATGTGTTATGATCCGACAACCCTGAAGTGACAATAATCGGGATACTTCTCGGTGATGACCGTAGTTTGAGGTGTTCATGTATTCGCTAAGTGCTAATGCTTTGGTTCGATTCTCTATTAAAAGGAGGCCTCAATATCCCTTAGTTTCCATTAGGACCCCGCTGCCAAGGGAGGGTTGGACAAAAGATATCATGCAAGTTCTTTTCCATAAGCACGTATGACTATATTCGGAATACATGCCTACATTACGTTGATGAACTGGAGCTAGTTCTGTGTCACCCTATGTTATAACTATTACATGAGGAATCCCATCCGACATAATTATCCATCACTGATCCAATGCCTACGAGCTTTTCACATATTGTGCTTTTCTTATTTACTTTACCGTTTCCACTTTACAATTACTACAAAACTGCTATCATTACCTTTGCCACTGTTACCATTACTATCATACTACTTTGCTTCTAAATAATTTACTGCAGATACTAAGTTATCCAGGTGTGGTTGAATTGACAACTCAACTTCTAATACTTGAGAATATTCTTTGGCTCCCCTTGTGTCGAATTAATAAATTTGGGTTGAATACTCTGCCCTCGAAAACTGTTGCGATCCTCTATACTTGTGGGTTATCAAGACTATTTTCTGGCGCCGTTGCTGGGGAGCATAGCTCTATTCTTTGAGTCACTTGGGATTTATATCTGCTGATCACTATGAAGAACATGAAAGATGAAAGAACTAATATTTTTCCCTCAACTACGAGAGGAGGTAAGGAACTGCCATCTAGCTCTGCACTAGATTCTCCTTCTGTTTTGAATAAGCTTGCGAACCCTAAACCTGCTACTGCTATGAATTCTGATATGTCGCATGTTATTGATGATGCCACTTCTATTATGCTTGATACTTATGATGAAACTACTTCTGTGCTTGATACTACTTTGCCATTAGGTGAATTTCTTGTATAACAACTTGCTAGGGTTAGAGAGAATGAAATTATTGAAGATGAAATTATTAATGATAGTGATGATGAAGGTTCTCCCCGTAAGTATGAATTGCATGTTGTTCCAGAGGGTTATGCTATGGATGAAGAAACCGCTAGAGATCTTCTTGCTTGCAATGATAGATCTGATCTTAAGAGGTTACTAGCTAAACTTAAATAGAAAACTCTAAATCCAAGAATGAAATATGACCCTGCTTTTGTTACTTCACCTATCTTTGTTACTGATAAGGATTATGAATTCTCTGTTGATCCCGAGATAATTACTTTGGTTGAATCTGATCCTTTTTATGGCTATGAATCTGAAACTGTTGTGGCACATCTTACTAAGTTAAATGATATAGCCACCCTGTTCACTAATGATGAGAAGTCTCGCTACTATTATATCCTTAAGATATTTCCGTTCTCATTAAAGGGTGATAGTAAAACTTGGTTTAATTCTCTTGATCCTAGTTGTGTGCGTAGTCCGCAGGATATGATTTATTACTTCTCTGCTAAATATTTCCCTGCTCATAAGAAACAAGCTGCCTTGCGGGAAATATATAATTTTGTGCAAATCGAAGAAGAGAGTCTCCCACAAGCTTGGGGGAGGCTTCTCCAATTACTTAATGCTTTGCCTGATCATCCTCTTAAGAAAAATGAAATACTTGATATCTTTTATAATGGACTAACCGATGCTTCCAAGGACCACTTGGATAGTTGCTGGTTGTGTTTTCAGGGAAAGAACAGTCGACCAAGCTGAATTGTTATTGTATAATATGTTGACTAATGAAAATAATTGGACTCTTCCCGAGCCAATTACTGAGCCAATTGAGCCAACCCCTGAGCCAATTCCTGATCCTATTCCTCAACCTACTCCGAAGAAGAGGGGTGTTCTATTTCTCAGTCCTGAAGATATGTAAGAGGCAAAGAAATCTATGAAATAAAAAGGTATTAAAGCTGAAGATGTTAAGAGTTTACCTCCTATTGAAGAAATACATGGTCTTAATATACCGCCTGTCGAAGAAACACATTGTCTTGATAACCCGATACAGGTAGTAAAGGTAAATTCCCTCTATAGATATGATAAAGTTGAAATCCGGTCTATTAAATTTCCTAGCCAATGTTTAGATGAATTTGATGACTTTATGGCTAGACAAGAAAGTTTTAATGCTTATGTTGGTAGAGAATTAAAGAGTAATGCTTTCATGATAGGACGCTTGAGTGATTATATGGCTAGAGTTAAAGCTGAACTTAAACTCATTACCAAATATGCTTCTATGGTTAGCAGTCAAGTTGAACAAGTACTTAAAGCTCAAAGTGATTTTCTTGATGAATTAAATAATAAACATGATTTTGCTGTTAGAGTGGCTACTAGAACTGGTAGAATGACTCAGGAACCTTTGTATCCTGAAGGCCACCCTAAGAGAATCGAGCAAGATTCTCAAAGAAATAATTTAGATGCACCTAGTGCTTCTAAAAAGAAGAAAAAGAAAAATGATAGGACTTTGCATGCTTCTGGTGAACCTGTTATGGACACACATGAGAATCCCAATGATATTTCTATTTTCGATGCTGAAACACGATCAGGTGATGAACATGAACCTAGTGATAATGTTAATGATAATGTTCATGTTGATGCTCAACCTAGCAATAATAACGATGTAGAGATTGAACCTGCTTTTGATCTTGATAACCCACAATCATAGAATCAACGTTATGATAAAGAAAGGTTCAGAAACCCATGCCTTTTCCTCCCAAGACATCCAAGAAAAAGGATGATGAGGATTTTGAGCGCTTTGCTGAAATGATTAGACCTATCTTCTTACATATGCGCTTAACTGATATGCTTAAAGTAAATCCTTATGCGAAATAAATGAAGGATATCATTACAAATAAAAGAAAGATACCAGAAGCTGAAATTTCCAATATGCTTGCTAATTATACTTTTAAGGGTGGAATACCAAAGAAACTTGGAGATCCAGGGGTACCAACTATACCATGCTCCATTAAATGAAACTATGTTAAGACTGCTTTACGTGATCTTGGAGCCGGTGTTAGTGTTATGCCTCTCTCTTTATATCGTAGACTTGAATTGAATAAGTTGACACCTACTGAAACATCTTTACAAATGGCTGATAAATCAACTGCTATACCTATCGGTATTTGTGAGGATGTGCCTGTTGTGGTTGCAAATGTCACTATTTTAACAGACTTTGTTATTCTTGATATTCCTGAGGACGATAGTATGTCGATTATCCTCGGTAGACCCTTTTTGAATACTGCAGGGGCTGTTATTGATTGCAACAAAGGCAATGTCACTTTTCATGTTAATGGCAATGAGCATACGGTACGCTTTCTGAGGAAACAACCTCAAGTTCATCGCTTCAATTCTATTGGAATAGTTCCAACTATCATTACTGGAGGTTTTGAACTTCCTCTTCCTACTGTCAAGAAAAAATATGATATTCTTATTATTGGGGATGTTCACATCCCCGTTGAGGTAACCTAGTGTTATTCGAAATTTCTCCGGTTCCATGTTATTCGGAATGAATTTGTTAACAAGACTTGATCAACCTTGTTAGTGGATTCCTTTTGATGATCATGAGATGGATGAAACTAGAAGGCACAACCTTCTGTACCCTCTTTTTACTTTCTGTTATTTAGAAGTAAAGCAAAAATAGTATTATCAGTCTATTTTCTGAATTATCCATGCAATAAAAAATATCCCGAAAATAAAAGTTCTCCAAATGCCCTGCAAATTTAGTTGATTTTTTATGGAATATTTGAGGATTTTAGGCACTGAAAACACAGCAGGGGGGCAAGCACCTGGCCACGAGGGTCCAGGGCGCGCCCACTCTTACTGGGTGCGCCCCCTACCTCGTGGGCCCAAGGTGGCCCCCCTCCACTTATTCCTGCACCCACACACTCCATCTTCCTCCCAAAAAAATCCCCATCCAGCTCAAGCACGAGTTCTAGCTCATTTTGCTGTGATTTTCGATCTCCTTGCTCAAAGCTCCATTCACAAAACTGCTTTGGGAGATTGTTGCTTGGTATGTGACTCCTCCAATGATGCAATTAGTTTTTGTTCTAGTGCTTTATTCATTGCAAATTTTTGCTTCTTAGGTGACCCTGTTCTTGAGCTTGCATGTCAAATTTATGAGGTCCCAAGTAATTCTAATGCATGATATAGGCTCTAGGCACTTATGGGAGTAGTTGCTATCAATCTTGTTTAGTTTGATTCACTTTATTTTGAAGTTACTAAAACTTTCAGAAATTTTTTAGAGGAAGAAATATGTCTAGGAAAATGTACCAAGGTGGTTCCTCAACAAAGAGAGGACCCAGGCGTGCTATGCGTGAGCAAGACGATGAACCACCAAGGGAAGCTGATGTGCTGCCTTGTGAATGGCCGTAGGAAGAGTTTATGGTCAATGCAGGCATCAAGGATGAATTTGACGTGTATCTGCGTAATGCCGATCTTGAGGACTTCATGCAAGATAAGTGTCCTCAGTACTATGATTTAACTGATTCATTCGTGAGAACGTTTAAATTTACATTTTCGCGTAATTCTCAAAATGTCTTGTTTGATATTTATGATCAATCATATCCCATGGACTTAGAAGATTTTACCACTGCTTGCAAACTCCCGCAGTGGGGCAATGTTAATGAACCCCGCAAATCTGAATATAAAGACTTTCTTGCTAGTATTACTGTGGGAGAATCTAGAGATATAGCACAAGCTACCATAGGGAGCATTCATTTTCCTGCTATACATTATTTTGCTCTCTTCATTGGTAGATGCATTAATGGTAAAGATGAAGCATGTCACATGTGTGTCCCTGATCTTTGTGTCCTCAAGAGTGCTGTATTAGGTAATAAAGAATGCAACTTGGGGGCAATAGTTGCACGTAGGTTGCATAATAATGGTATATCTAGAGATTTGTTTGGAGGGATTTATGCAACCCGTGTTGCTAATTATCTTGGTATACCTCCATGTGAGGGTGATATGGAATTGCCTCCCGCTTATTTAGATTATGAAGCTATGGTCAGTCATCGTTTTCTTGCGAGGAATGAACAATTCTTCCAGTATCGACTAATCTTTGACAGATATCGCGCTGTCCATGTTAATCTCCCTGCTCCTTCCCTTTTTGATTACCAGCCAAAACGAAGATATCTTGTCACCAGGGAGGAGGCAACCGAACACGAGAGGAGAGCGGAGGCAGCTCGCCAACATGCCGCAGCTCAGGAGGCATTGGCTGCTGCATCTCAGTACGACCCCAGTTATAACTTTGGATATCAGTCAGGATATCCTTGGGCATAGACCAACTTAGGCCAAAATCCTAAGCTTGGGGGAGTACGTATTTCTCGACGACTTTACATTCATGTTCACACACTATTCCAGTTGTTGGTGCTCATACTCTTTCATTGTATTATCCATGCTAGTTTAATTTATTTTTCTAGCTTTCTTCTTGTGTGTTTGATAAACCTTAAGAAAACCAAAAAATTAGTTAGTTTAATTTCCATGCTTGTAGTAGTAATTAAAAAGTAAACCCAAAAAGATTTCTCGTTCTTCTTTTGCTTGTTGGGAGCTTTCCCTTGTAAATAGTTTTATTTCTTTTCTTTCCTTTGGGGGTCGAGAGGAGAAGACCATAATGAAAATGCTTAGTGGCCCTCATATGCATGATTGTTGATTTAACTTAGAGCCCATATTACTTCGTCTTCTACTTTGAATTGAATGCTTGCAGATTCCAGCTTAGTCCAATGCACGTGCATTATTATTATTATACACACCGTTTGGTCGTGCAAGTGAAAGGCAATAATGACGATATATGATGGATTGATTGAGATGAGAGAAGCTGGTATGAACTCGACCTCTCTTGTTTTTGTAAATATGATGAGTTCATCGTTTCTGATTCAGCCTATTATGAATAAACATGTTTGCAATGACAATTAGAGATTATAGTTGCTTATGCCATGCTTAATTAACTATGAGTTTATAATGGTTTACCTTGCATGCCAACATGCTATTAAAATGGTTGGGATTTGGTATAATAGGGTGGTATCCTCCTTTGAATGAATTGAGTGACTCGATTTGGCACATGTTCACGCATGTAGTTGAAACAAAATCAACATAGCCTTCATGATATTTATGTTCATGGTAGATTATATCCTACTCATGCTTGCAGTCGGTGTTGATTAATTTTAATGCATGTTCATGACTGTTGTCGCTCTCTTAGTTGGTCGCTTCCCAGTCTTTTGCTAGCCTTCACCTGTACTAAGCGGGAATACTGCTTGTGCATCCAAACTCCATAAACCCCAAAGTTATTCCATATGAGTCCACCATACCTTCCTATATGCCGTATTTACCTGCCGTTCCAAGTAAATTTGTATGTGCCAAACTCCAAACCTTCAAATGAAATTCTGTTTTGTATGCTCGAACAGCTCATGTTTCAACTAGGGCTGTCTGTATCTTCAATGCTAGGTGGGTTATTCTCAAGAGGAGTGGACTCCGCTCCTCATTCAAGAGAAAATGGGTGGTAGCCGGGATGCCCAGTCCCATGATCAAATGATCAAATCAAATCAAAATAATTAAACAAAACTCCCCCAGGGCTGTTGCTAGTTGGAGGCACTCGTTGTTTCGAGCAAGCCATGGATTGATGCTTGTTGGTGATGGGGGAGTATAAACTTTACCATTCTGTTTGGGAACCGCCTATAATGTATGTAGCATGGAAGATATCGAGATCTCATAGTTGTTGCGTTGACAGCGAAAGTATACCGCTCAAAATGTTATTCATGTCTATTTTAAAATCGAGCTCTGGCACCTCTACAAATCCCTGCTTCCCTCTGTGAAGGGCCTATCTATTTACTTTTATGTTGAGTCATCACCCTATTATTAAAAAGCACCCACTGGAGAGCACACTGTCATTTGCATGCATTACTATTAGTTTATATTGGGTATGACTTGACTGGATCTCTTTTAACATGAATTACAATGTTTAGTCAGTCCTTGATCTTTAAAGGTGCTCTGCATTTATGTTTTGCGGTCTCAGAAAGGGCTAGCAAGATACCATCTTGTTATATCATATTATGATTGTTTTGAGAAAGTGTTGTCATCCGAGATTTATTATTATTGCTCGCAAGTTGATTATGCCATTGATATGAGTAAACATGAGACCTAAGTGTTATTGTGAATATGGTTAGTTCATAATCTTTGCTGAAAACTAGAATGCTAGCTTTACATATTTACAACAACAAGAGAAACCAGAGTTTGTAAAATTTTTTCTTTATCACTTTCAGTTTATCAACTGAATTGCTTGAGGACAAGAAAAGGTTTAAACTTGGGGGAGTTGATACCTCTCCAGCGTATCTACTTTTCCAAACACTTTTGCCCTACTTTTGGACTCTAAATTGCATGATTTGAATGAAACTAACCCGGACTGATGCTGTTTTTAGCAGGACTACCATGGTGTTATTTATTGTGCAGAAAACAAAAGTTCTCGGAATGACCTGAAAATCCACGGAGATAACTTTTGGAAAATATAAAAAATACTGGTGAAAGAATCAAGGCTAGGGGGCCCACACCCTGTCCACGAGGGTGGGGGCGTGCCCCATCCCCCTGGCGCCCCCCTGTCTCGTGGGCCCCCTGGTGCCCCACCAAGCTCAACTCCAACTCTATATATTCCGTTTTGCGGAGAAAAAAAATCAGAGAGAAAGTTTCATCGCGTTTTACGATACGGAGCCGCCGCCTAGCCCTAATCTCTCTCGGGAGGGCTGATCTGGAGCCCGTTCGGGGCTCCGGAGAGGGGGATTCATCGCCGTTGTCATCATCAACCATCCTCCATCACCAATTTCATGATGCTCACCGTCGTGCGTGAGTAATTCCATCGTAGGCTTGCTGGACGGTGATGAGTTGGATGAGATTTACCATGTAATCAAGCTAGTTTTGTTAGGGTTTGATCCCTAATATCCACTATGTTCTGAGATTGATGTTGCTATGACTTTGCTATGCTTAATGCTTGTCACTAGGGCCCGAGTCCCATGATTACAGATCTGAACCTATTATGTTTTCATTAATATATGTGAGTTTTCTTGCTCCTATCTTGCAAGTGTATAATCAGCTATTATGTGTTATGATCTGACATCGCCGAAGCGACAATAATCGGGATACTTCTCGGTGATGACTGTAGTTTGAGGAGTTCATGTATTCACTAAGTGCTAATGCTTTGGTCCGGTTCTCTATTAGAAGGAGGCCTTAATATCCCTTAGTTTCCATTAGGACCCCGCTGCCACGGGAGGGTAGGACAAAATATGTCATGCAAGTTCTTTTCCATAAGCATGTATGACTATATTCGGAATACTTGCCTACATTACATTGATGAACTGGAGCTAGTTCTGTGTCACCCTTTGTTATAACTATTACATGAGGAATCGCATCCGACATAATTATCCATCACTGATCCAATGCCTACGAGCTTTTCACATATTATGCTTTGCTTATGTACTTTACCGTTGCCACTTTACAATTACTACAAAACTACTACCATTACCTTTGCCATTGTTACCATTACTATCATACTACGTTGCTACTAAATACTTTGCTGCAGATAGTATGTTATCCAGGTGTGGTTGAATTGACAACTCAACTGCTAATAATTGAGAATAATCTTTGGCTCCCCTTGTGTCGAATCAATAAATTTGGGTTGAATACTCTACCCTCGAAAACTGTTGCGATCCCCTATACTTGTGGGTTATCATGTGCTCACTCACCGGAGGAGGAGGAGGCGGAGGCATCCAGTTTGGAAGCTTGATGTACTCCTTCCACCATAGACATATAGTCCTCAGAGCAGAACCCAGCCAATCCTCCCCTTCGCCTGTTGGGTAGTCAGGTTGGAGCTCCGCAAATACATCAATTACTTCGTCCACCGCCACAACAGCATAGCCCTTTGGAATCGGAAGGAAGTGAAAAGTTTCGTTAAGTTGAGTAGGTGCAACAAAGCCGACAGCCGCCTTCAATAACAGGTTCTGACATTCCGTCATAAGCTCGCAATGCTGGGCCTCCGTGATAGAATACACGGGGTGGCTAGGAGCCGTGGAGTCAGGCTACTGAAAGAGCTCCGTGGAAGCCACGCTGCTTCTCTGCTGAGATGGCGGGGTAGCTTCATGCTGCTGAGATGGTTCCTCGGCAGCTCGCTGGCTCTCGACTTATTCCTCTAGCCTTAGCACTCTTGCATTGAGCTGCTCCACTGCGCTCAACTCCTGTTTCCTCTCCCTCTCCCGGCTTCTGTAACCGCCTGCGTTGGGAAACCCTTTCACCCACGGAACGAAGCCTAGCGTGCCTCGTGTTCGTCCAGGGTGCTTAGGATTCCCAAGGGCCTGGGTCAGCACGTCATTCTCTCTGTCGGGAATGAATGTCCCTGCCTGCACTACGACGATATGCTCCTGAAGCTTCGTGACGGGTATTGCAAGTTGCTCGTCCGTCCAATGGCACTTCCCGGATTCAGGGTTCAAAGTTCCCCCTACACCAAAGAACGGTCTGGCCAGTACAATGTCTCCGGCTCGACCCCTTTAGCAACCAGATCATTCTCGCCTTTTTCCCACGACGGCCGGGCTCTGATGTAGCCGCCTGACCCCGTGCGATGGTGATGCAGCTTCTTTGCGGCATTTATTTTGTTTGTCTCTGACATTTTCTTACTCTTGTCCAATTTCTTGTAGTCCACAAATGCGGGCCAGTGATCTTTTACCTTCTCATATCGGCCGGTGAACTCTGGAGTCTTCCCTTTGTGGACAAACGTTGTTTTCAACTCCTTCTTCCACCTCCTGAATAGATCTGCCATCTTCTTAAGAGTACAAACCTTGACCAGTGGCTCTATAACAGGATTATTCGGATCCTCCTCTGCCAGTAGGGTGAAATTTACCTTCGGCAAGGTCCAAAGATCATATTTTTGTCTATCGGTGACATAAGAAACTTGAGGGTCTTCGTTCTTAGGCTTATTCCATTGCTGGATGCTGATCGGTACAGGGTTGGAAAAATCGTTATTAGGCGTACGCCTAGGCGCGCTGAAGCGCTCGGCGACAGCCCACCGCGTAACCTTGGGCCTAATCGGTGCTCTAGGCGGGCCCATCGCTTAGGCGGATCCAGGCGTGCGCCTAAGCGCGTTGAAGCGGAGAAAAGCGGCGAGGAGGTGGCGCAAGGCAGAGCAAGGCGGACCGGGAGATGGAATCGGAGAGGTTACAAGCCTGGGCGGGAAGGTGGCGAGAAGATCGCGAGAGGATGGAGAAGATTGCGGGAAGTTTGCAGGCGGAGGAAAGGAGAGATTTGGCTAGACTTTGGATATATATACACTGAAAAGGGTGGCGGCGGCTGGATCTATTCTGTCGTCGCTTCGTCCTCTGGCCGCCGAGACGAAGAGATTCACCTCATCCTCTCACCATGCAGCCATGACTTCTTCCTCCTCTCCATCCCTCTGCTCGACGACAAGCTGAGATCCGGTCTTATTCCCTGCTATAGGTGAGCTACCAATTCGATTTTGTCTGTCCCTTCTCTTCTCGTGTATTCACTGTGCCTGCGTACTTCCTCTACATCGTCCCCTGGATTGCTAGTTTGTTGCTACTTGCTGCCCTATCCCTCGCATGGAATCACTTGATCTGCAGTTTATGTATTGATATTGATTTATCTTGATTGTTAATTGGGTGTTGTTTGATCCATCCCTGGTGGATCTAGGATTGCAGCGCAGGGGTGCCACTAAATAAAAAAAAATTGTGCAGAGATCTCACAATTTAAATGT
This sequence comes from Triticum urartu, assembly GCF_056163025.1. Lineage (NCBI taxonomy): Eukaryota > Viridiplantae > Streptophyta > Magnoliopsida > Poales > Poaceae > Triticum > Triticum urartu. Next base: position 600,054,263 of record NC_141878.1, read on the forward strand.
CATGTAAGCATCACGTAGTAGTACCATACTTGAGTCAACAAAAGAAATGATAGTTAGTTTGTTCGATCTGCAACTGATTTATACATGCCTTGATGCTGTAGTGTCTGAATTTACTCATGCATTTACAAGATGTAACAAATACTGTAAGAAGCAATTAGTATTTGGGCATAAACAATATAGTGGGAGACAGGAACTATGCTCAGGCTCAAGGTAAAAGCTGCTCCTGGCCTGGCTCAATGCCTTTGGTCTCGCCTAGTCTGTCACCTCAATCCGGCATGCCCGTGCTCGCCGGCAGCCAGCTCGGCAGCATGCAGTGCTCCCTCTGCCTGACCTACGCCTACTACCGCTGGCCGTTGCACCAAATGACCTGACCACCCTAGACACTGAACCTATGAAATTTTCTTTAGTGATCACTTCTAATGGAATAAGACATGACTGAAAATAATAGTAACTTTGTGATGCAGTTGTACTCGACAGCTCATCCGACGAGGAGGTTAAAGTGGGCTGGTCATATCTAGCGCCTGAAGAAGCAAGGCAAGTATCCACTAGTCTGAAGGTAATCAGTCTCTGCACTATTCATGTTAATGAAGTTCCTTCTATGATTGTCTCAGTTCATAAGTTATATACTCCCTCCGTTCCAAAATAGATGACCCAACTTTGTACTAACTTTAGTGCAAAGTTGGGTCATCTATTTTGGAACGGAGGGAGTACATGGCATGATGCCAAGATGTGATACTGGACGTTACTAGTACTACGGTACTATTATAGAAGTAGGATCATATTCTGTTGCATGATGCCAAAATGTGACAGTGACATAGCTGCTACTAGTACACTAGTCTAAAAGTAGGATCATATGCGTGTGAGTGTGGCTGCTAGTAATCCTGAATGTAGAGATATGAGGTTATTTATTTCACATGACACTTCAAATTAGTATATCAGAGGAGTTGTTCAGTTTTTATAAAAAGGAAATTGCTTATGGATCGGTATTGAGCATTGCAAGACCAAATAAGTTTCGAATGCAACACATTTATGAGCTTATGCAAAAAATATGTTCTTTTGGTTTCCTCCATGGTAGTTTTTGTATTATCGATTTACTTCACAACAGAAAGTTTCTTGGAAGTTTGTGCTATGATTTTCTCTTCTGTTGCCTGATGCCAAGATGCAACACCAGCTGGAACTAGTCCTAGTGTAAAAGTAGGATCATATTTATGTGGTTGCTGGTAATCTTTGCTGTGCAGACTAGAGATTCATTAATCAGAGGGTTGTTTAGTCAGTATAAAAACGGATTTGCTTCTGGATCTGTATCGAGCATTGCAGCCTTGCAGGACTAAATAAGTTTCCAATGCAATTATGCAACAAATTTATAAGCTTGTAATGCAAAAATATTATGTTCTTTGGTTTCCCTCATTGTAGTTTTTGTATTTTCTATTTAGTTTGTTTTGCTTGGAATCTCTCGATAGGCAGCCTCCTACCTATTTCATATTTGATGTGCATATACTATGAATTTATGATATTATAACTTATATTGCTTTGTTTCTGCCTTCTTCTGCAAAAAATCATATACCTAATTAAGTGGGTAATGATTTATCTTCTACTGTATATTTTTCGGATGTGGACACGCGCACACCCGTACAGACATACTATATTGCATTTTTTGCTTTGATTATTATCTAGATTTATGCCTACTTGTGGTCTCCACTTTGATAGACCTGGTCAATATTTTTTATCATTATCGATGTGAATTACTGAACTATTGTGGCTGTGTATTTGAGCATTTGTAGGATGTTGGAGACAAATACAACATCAGTGTTGCTGGAAGAGAATGCCTGTAAGAGAAAGTCGGATGATGTGGGATGGGAGTATGGGGGTCTAGCTGATGTTTCCAACAAGGACAAAGTGAAGTGTTTGTTTTGTAACCATGTGATCATTGGAGGTGTTTATCGTCACAAGCAGCATGTGGCTCATGTTGGTAATTTTGTGGCTAAATGCAAGAAAAGCTCGCAGGAAGCTAAAGATAGGTGCAAGAAATCTCTTGAGGACGCATCTAAGAAGAGGAGGGAAAAGACTTCCCGTGAGCTAGAGCTCAGAGAAGGCGTGAATATTTCTCGTGTTGGAGATGCTTAAGTTACTTGTATTGGAAGCGCTGAGCCACACAAGATAGGTCCCATTGACAGTGGACACGTCCTATTGATCCTAAATTAACTCAATCTGTGCGTCTGTGTGGAACTATCCCTGTTGTGACTTGAGAGAATTCTTTCAAATAAGATTCTAGGAATAAAGTACTTGTGAACTTGAGCTCATAATTTATAATGATATATGCCATATTGGGTCTTGCGTGATGTTTGCCTCAACTATATTTGAATATTTGATATTCCTATGTTACTGCTACTTCCCTTGAGTAGATCATTTTTAGTTCTTCACGTTGTTGTGATGTACTCCCTCCATCCCATGATATAAGATCTGATATCATGGGATGGAGGGAGTATCTTATTATCATTCAATTGTCCTAACCTACCGTAGTAGAAACTGCCTAAGGCTATGCCTAGCCAAAAAGTGTCCTCCTAACCTGCTACCATACAAAACGCCTTGGCCCGCCTAGGCTACGCCTAGGCAGGCTAGGCACTAGGCAGAGAGTCATCGCCCGCCTACCGCCTAGCGTTTTTTCCAACCTTGGATCGGGATCCCTAACAATAGCTCCGCACTGAGCAGAAAATGCATTTCTGGTACGCGCGGGTTCAATCGGTTGGCCATCGTTCGCGATTGCTCTGATCGTGTATTTTTTATCCGGGCGCAACCTTTTCTTCGGGCCTCATCTCGTTATCGAAGTTTGGCTTTGGAGGGCTATATATGATTAAAAGAAGAAAGAAGAGTTAATATACGTAGATATACCAACAACTCTTCTTTTTCTAGATCTCCTTGATCCATAGTTTCTGCAAATATTACAACATGGCAATTAATAACAAACACGGGAGATGGATATATTATTAGTGGCAAACATAGACCTAACTTCACAAATCTAGCGTTTTGGGTAACCTCGGCAACACTTCTAGGGTTTGGGGTGGCCTCGGCAACGCCTCTCTCATGAAAGTCTGATGTTCGGACCGCATCTCTCATGAATGTCAAACAAGGGATTCTCTTAACCTTTAGCGGATTTAACAAAATGGCGCCATTCTGGATGTGCAGAAAATGGTCCATATTTTTCCTGATCTCATCTACCCTTCTATATGTCACGTTGTCAAAGGATTCAAGAAAACCATGTCTTCATCATTAGACGGAAGTAGGCACATAATGGTATGAAGCTCTGCAAAAATTGTTTTGGAACGGAGTCCCAGATAGGATAATTCGTTTTTTGGTACGAACTTCAGCAAAAGCCTTCCGAATATCGCTATCTGGAAGGTCTTTGCTGTTCGTACCAAAAGGCGAATTGTTTTATCTGGGACTCCATTTCAAAACAACTTTGAAGAGCCTCGTAGCATCATACGCCTGTTACTTCCGGCTAATGATGAAGCCATGGATTTCTTCAATACTTTGACAGACAGCGTGACATATAGAAGAATATATATATATATATATATATATATATATATATGAGATCAGAAAAAAAATTGGATCAACTTGTGCACATCCATAATGGGGGCATTCTTGATAAATCTATGTCAAAAGTCAAACTTTGATATTTGTCCGGAGTTTTCTATGAAAAAAAATACTCGGACGACCCCCTCATGTATGATAATGGGAGACGCATAGTGGTCATGCATACTAATGACTAAAGACAACTACAACTAGCAAGTTTCATCGGCACGATGATTGAACACTAAACCCTCGCAGCGACGAGCGGGTTAGGGGGTTCCTCGGTGTCGATGGGAACCCTAAATAGCAAGTATCAACGGTGCGAGATACATGTGGCGGTCGGTGTTGGACACTAGATACACATCCCACAAGTAACGCCGACGTCACTTGTGGGATGTGTATGTAGTGTTTGACACCGACGGCCACATGTATCTCGCACCGACGATACTTGCTATTTAGGGTTCCGTTGACGCCGAGGAACCGAAGAAGAAGAGAGGAAAGAAGAGTAGAAAAAAAAGAGGAGAAGAAGAAGGAATAGAGGAGAAGAACTATTTTTTCTTCTTCTCCTCTATTCTTTCTTCTTGTCCTCTTTTTTTCTTCTTCTTCCTCTTCTTTATTTCTCCTCTTCTTCCTCTCCTCTTCTTCCTCTCCTCTTCTTCTCCTTCTTCGGGTATGCCCTAGTTCCCGACCCTCGACCACTCGACGACCCTCTCGACACACCCTCGTTTCCGATTAACTTTTTTTTCTTCTTCTTCTTCCTCATCTTATTTTTTTATCCTCTTCTTCCTCTCCTCTTCTTCTCCTTCTTCTTCCCCTTCTTCCCCGCCTCTCTCATGAATGTCCGACGTCCCCGCCTCTCTCATAAACAAAATATAATAGTTATGAATAAAAAACATCATATTCTATGAACAAAAAAAGTTATCGGCGAGGGGGTATATCGCCCCCCCCCTCATCATCATCTATCATCCCCCCTCACGTTTGACGTTCCATCTATCCATACATACACATACATATACATCTACATTATATATGAACAAAAAATATTAATTCTATGAACATAAAAAAGTCTATGAACAAAAAACATCACATCAATATACATACATAACCATATACATACATACATACATATCTACACAACATATATATTTATTAATAAAAAAACAGGGGGCTGTGCGGCCGGGGCAGCGATGGCTCACAGCGAGGGCGGCGAGGGCTCGTGGATGGTCGCGGCGAGGTCTCGGGGAGGGCGGCGAGGGATCGGCTCAGGGAGGAGGGCGGCGAGGAGTGCCAGCGGCGAGGATGGCAGGGGTGACGACAAGGCCGGCGGGGGTGGCGACGAGGATGGGCCGGCGGGGGTGGTGACGAGGAGCGCACGGGCGAGGGGGCGGCGACGAGGACGGCCTTGGTCCCGGTTGCTGGCACGAAACGGGACCATAGGTGGGCATTCGTCCCAATTGGTGTCACGAACCGAGACCAATGCACCCCTATGGTCCCGGTTCGTGGTACGAACCGGGACCAATGGCCTTATGCTGCACGCGGCCAAAAGTTCAGTCCCACCTCGCTAGTTGAGAGGGACTCGGAGTGGTTTATAAGCCCCACTGCGGCCGCCCTCCTGAGCTCCTCTGAAATGCAGGCTTGCGGGCCTAATCTCTCTGGGTTTCTAGTCGTATTCAGGCCGTGGTGGCCCAGTAGGTGACATTTTTTTAATTTTTTCTAGTTTTTTTTTGTTTTTTTGCTTTATTTATTTTTGTTTTGTTTTTTGCTTTATTTATTTCTAGTGTGTTTTATCATTATATTCTTTCTGTTATAAATGTTTTGAACAAAAAATACTTTGATAATTTTAGTTGCATAATTTCCATTATGTTTCTTTTGTATTTTGCTTTATTTATTTTTGTTTTGTGTTTTGTTTTATTTATTTCCAGTGTGTTTTATCATTATATTCTTTTTGGTATAAATGTTTTGAACAAAAAATACTTTCATACTTTTAGTTGCATAATTTCCATTATTTTTATTTTTATTTTGTTTTTTGTTTTGTTTTTTGCTTTATTTATTTCCAGTGTGTTTTATCATTATATTCTTTTTGGTATAAATGTTTTGAAATATACTTTGATAATTTTAGTTGCACAATATTTTCCTCCCTTTCTGACTTCATTTGGTATTTTTCCTGCATTTACTGATTATTTGGAGCTAAATGACCCTGAAATTGAAAAGCACTTCAAATGAACTCTGAAGAGGTTGAAAGTTGGCATGTTATCATCATTTCACCCATGAGACGTGTTTGAAGCTTCCTTCTGAGGGTGTTTGGAGCGCAGAATATTCTTGTGTTCATTGATGTACGGGATCACCAAGGTAGAATTCTGTAGAACTGTGTAGTATGCTTGAGACCAAGAATGCCCGTCGCTACATATTTTTGAGCCCCCTCCTAGCGTGCCTTTTCCAGTCAGTCTCCCCTCATACGGTGATTGAGGGAGACCAATCTTCTTAACATCAGGAATGAAGTCAACACAAAACCCAATGAACTCCTCTATCTGATGGCCCGTGGAGATGCTTCCTTCTGGCCTAGCACGGTTATGGACATATTTCTTTAAGACTCCCATGAACCTCTCAAAGGGTAACATATTGTGTAGAAATACGGTGGCCAGAATGGCAATCTCGTCAACTAGATGAACTAGGACGTGCGTCATGATATTGAATAAGGATGGTGGGAACACCAGCTCGAAACTGACAAGACATTGCGCCAGATCACTCCTTAACCTTGCTAGGATTTCTGGATCGATCACCTTCTGAGAGATTGCATTGGGGAATGCACATAGCTTCACGATGGCTAATCGAACATTTTTCGGTAGAAGCCCGCTCAATTCAACCCGAAGCAGTTGCGTCATAATCACATGGCAGTCATGTGACTTTAGGTTCTGAAACTTTTTCTCTGCCATATTTATTATTCCCTTTATATTCGGCGAGAAGCCAGACGAGACATTCATACTGAGCAGGTATTGAAAGAAGATTTCCTTCTCGTCTTTGGTAAGAGCGTAGCTGGCAGGACCTTCGTACTGCTTTGGAGGAATGCCATCTTTTTCATGCACACGTTGCTGGTTCTCCCATGCCCCCGGTGTATCTTTTGTCTTCCCATACACGTCCAAGAAGCCTAGCAGGTTCACACAAAGATTCTTCATCACGTGCATCACATCGATTGCAGAGTGGACCTCTAGGTCTACCCAATAGGGTAGGTCCCAAAATATAGATTTCTTCTTCCACATGGGTGCGTGTCCCTCAGCGTCATTCGGAACAGATAGTCCACCGGGACCCTTTCCAAAGCTTACTTGTAAATTATTAACCATAGAAAGTATGTGATCACCACTACGGACTGCGGGCTTCTTCCGGCGATCTAACTCGTCTTTGAAATGCTTGCCTTTCTTCGACATTGATGGTTGGTCGGAAGAAATCGTCGATGCCCCAGGTACACATTCTTCCTGCAGTTGTCCAAATATATACTTTCGGTGTCATCTAAAAAATGCGTGCATGCGCGGTATCCCTTGTTTGTCTGTCCTGAAAGGTTGCTGAGAGCAGGCCAACCATTGATGGTTACAAACAGCAACCCATGTAGGTTAAATTCATGCTGTTTGTGCTCACCCCACACACGTACACCATCTCCATTCCACAGCTGTAAAAGTTCTTCAACTAATGGACTTAGGTACACATCAATGTCATTGCCGGGTTGTTTAGGGCCTTGGATGAGCACTGGCATCATAATGAACTTCCGCTTCATGCATAACCAAGGAGGAAGGTTATAGATAGATAGAGTGACGGGCCAGGTGCTATGATTGCTGTTCTGCTCACCAAAAGGATTAATGCCATCCGCGCTTAAAGCAAACCATACATTCCTTGCATCAGCTGCAAAGTCCTTCCACCTTCTCTCGATTTTTCTCCACTGCGACCCGTCAGCGGGTGCTATCAACTTTCCGTCTTTCTTATGGTCTTCTTTGTGCCATCGCATCAACTTGGCATGCTATTTGTTTCTGAACAGATGTTTCAACCGTGGTATTATATGTAACGCCCCGAGACCGATGTGCCAGGTGTCGTTCAGTTATTCGCTGTTGTTGCCTTGTCATTGCTTGCGTGTCAAGCATTGCATATCATGTCATCATGCGCATTTCATTTGCATACACTAGTAGAAAAAGTGTCAAACGTGAAGCACATTAGTGCCGGTTTGAATTAGAGCCGGCACTAATGTGTACATTAGTGCCGGTTCGTAGCGGCGATCAATAGTACCGGTTCGTGGCGAACCTTTAGTACCGGTTCATGCCACGAACCGGTACTAAAGAGGCTGTGTCAGCCTACGGTCAGGCTATGGCCCCACCATCACCATTTAGTGCCGGTTCGTACCACGAACCGGTACTAATGAGGTTATGGCAAGCTGTTTTTAGTCCCACCTCGCCAAGAGAGAGGCAGTATGAGCGGTTTATAAGCCGTGAGTGCACAGACAATGACGAAGAATTGCAATGCTCACCTACATGTTGATTAGCTTCAAGCCTTGCGGAATAGTATAGATTGCACTGAGCTATGTGCAGTGGCTTAGTCCAATCTACACTATTCCGAATGTCTTGAAGCAAATTAACCAGCATTGCACCTCTTTTTTATTTTTAATAACTTATTTAAACTCCGGACTTCTTTTGTGTTCGGTATGCAGCATTTAAAGAGACGTCATCAATTTCCAACATGTTCTGACATCATTTGTTGTTTTTCGGTCATTTATCTAATTGTTTAGAGAGCTAAATGACCGTGAATTTGAAAATCACTACAAAATGAATCCTAAAAATGTTGAAACTTGGCATGGTATCATCATATCACCCGCATAGCATGCGCGAAAGAGTAGAGAGGGTCACGGCAAAAACTGGATGCACTTCGTGTACAAACTGGACAAACTCTTTCCGAGTATCATGGTTTCGGAGTCCGGAGTGGGTACTAATGTGCATCCCACCAATCAGGAAGAATCACACGGATCGTGTGTTTCTTTCTAGCTCTTGCGAGTCGTTGGATCAAGAGTGTGTTTCTTCCTAGCTCATGTGAGTCGTTGGATCGAAACTACCACAATCACTTTGTGAGCCAGACGACCCTATATATAGCTAGCCCACCTCTCGCCTTCCCTGCATAAGTCTTTCAGTTCATCGACTACATACATCTACCAGTTCATCGACTGCATACATCTACCAGTTCATCGACTGAATACAAATCATTCGGATTCGTCATCATACGTCCAACCGTGCATTTGATATGCATATATATGCATCACGAGCCACGGTTGGGCTGTATGATGGCGATACCGATTGGTTTGTTCCAGATCCGACATAAAAGGTTTGATACAACTTCTTTTTTGTGACATAAGAGCTATCTCTCCTCCTACCTATTTTAGTTACACAACTACCTATTTGTGCCAAATTTTCACTTTTGCTGTTGCTCTTGCATCATAAGCATCCATGTTAACTGGACTTACAAGTAATGCAATTTAACCAAACTATCTTGTGATCTTCGCCAAGAGAGAGGCAGTATGAGCGGTTTATAAGCCGTGAGTGCACAGACAATGACGAAGAGTTGCAATGCTCACCTACATGTTGATTAGCTTCAAGCCTTGCGGAATAGCATAGATTGCACTGAGCTATGTGCAGTGCAGTCTACACTATTCCGAATGGCCTGAAGCAAATTAACCAGCATTGCACCTCTTTTTTATTTTTAATAAATTATTTAAACTCCGGACTTCTTTTGTGTTCAGTATGCAGCATTCAAAGCGACGTCATCAATTTCCAACATGTTCTGACATCATTTGTTGTTTGTCGGTCATTTACCTAATTGTTTAGAGAGCTAAATGACCGTGAAATTGAAAATCACTACAAAATGAATCCTGAAAATGTTGAAACTTGGCATGGTATCATCATATCACCCGCATAGCATGCGCGAAAGAGTAGAGAGGGTCACGGCAAAAACTGGACGCACTTCGTGTACAAACTGGACAAACTCTTTCGAAGTATCAGGGTTTCGGACGAGAACTCATCTGTTACATGGCCACTTCAATGTTTTTTAAACTTATTTGAACTCCGGACTTCTTTTGTGTTCAGTATGCAGCATTTAAAGCGACGTCATCAATTTCCAACATGTTCTGACATCATTTGTTGTTTTTCGATCATTTACCTAATTGTTTAGAGAGCTAAATGACCGTGAAATTGAAAATCACTACAAAATGAATTCTGAAAATGTTGAAACTTGGCATGGTATCATCATATCACCCGCATAGCATGCGCGAAAGAGTAGAGAGGGTCACGGCAAAAACTGGACGCACTTCGTGTACAAACTGGACAAACTCTTTCGGAGTATCAGGGTTTCGGACGAGAACTCATCTGTTACATGGCCACTTCAATGTTTTTTAAACTTATTTGAACTTCAGACTTCTTTTGGGTTCAGTATGCAGCATTTAAAGCGACGTCCAACATGTTCTGACATCATTTGTTGTTTTTCGATCATTTACCTAATTGTTTAGAGAGCTAAATGACCGTGAAATTGAAAATCACTACAAAATGAATTCTGAAAATGTTGAAACTTGGCATGGTATCATCATATCACCCGCATAGCATGCGCGAAAGAGTAGAGAGGGTCACGGCAAAAACTGGACGCACTTCGTGTACAAACTGGACAAACTCTTTTGGAGTATCAGGGTTTCGGACGAGAACTCATCTGTTACATGGCCACTTCAATGTTTTTTAAACTTATTTGAACTTCAGACTTCTTTTGGGTTCAGTATGCAGCATTTAAAGCGACGTCCAACATGTTCTGACATCATTTGTTGTTTTTCGATCATTTACCTAATTGTTTAGAGAGCTAAATGACCGTGAAATTGAAAATCACTACAAAATGAATTCTGAAAATGTTGAAACTTGGCATGGTATCATCATATCACCCGCATAGCATGCGCGAAAGAGTAGAGAGGGTCACGGCAAAAACTGGACGCACTTCGTGTACAAACTGGACAAACTCTTTTGGAGTATCAGGGTTTCGGACGAGAACTCATCTGTTACATGGCCACTTCAATGTTTTTTAAACTTATTTGAACTTCAGACTTCTTTTGGGTTCAGTATGCAGCATTTAAAGCGACGTCCAACATGTTCTGACATCATTTGTTGTTTTTCGATCATTTACCTAATTGTTTAGAGAGCTAAATGACCGTGAAATTGAAAATCACTACAAAATGAATTCTGAAAATGTTGAAACTTGGCATGGTATCATCATATCACCCGCATAGCATGCGCGAAAGAGTAGAGAGGGTCACGGCAAAAACTGGACGCACTTCGTGTACAAACTGGACAAACTCTTTCGGAGTATCAGGGTTTCGGACGAGAACTCATCTGTTACATGGCCACTTCAATGTTTTTTAAACTTATTTGAACTTCAGACTTCTTTTGGGTTCAGTATGCAGCATTTAAAGCGACGTCCAACATGTTCTGACATCATTTGTTGTTTTTCGATCATTTACCTAATTGTTTAGAGAGCTAAATGACCGTGAAATTGAAAATCACTACAAAATGAATTCTGAAAATGTTGAAACTTGGCATGGTATCATCATATCACCCGCATAGCATGCGCGAAAGAGTAGAGAGGGTCACGGCAAAAACTGGACGCACTTCGTGTACAAACTGGACAAACTCTTTTGGAGTATCAGGGTTTCGGACGAGAACTCATCTGTTACATGGCCACTTCAATGTTTTTTAAACTTATTTGAACTTCAGACTTCTTTTGGGTTCAGTATGCAGCATTTAAAGCGACGTCCAACATGTTCTGACATCATTTGTTGTTTTTCGATCATTTACCTAATTGTTTAGAGAGCTAAATGACCGTGAAATTGAAAATCACTACAAAATGAATTCTGAAAATGTTGAAACTTGGCATGGTATCATCATATCACCCGCATAGCATGCGCGAAAGAGTAGAGAGGGTCACGGCAAAAACTGGACGCACTTCGTGTACAAACTGGACAAACTCTTTCGGAGTATCAGGGTTTCGGACGAGAACTCATCTGTTACATGGCCACTTCAATGTTTTTTAAACTTATTTGAACTTCAGACTTCTTTTGGGTTCAGTATGCAGCATTTAAAGCGACGTCCAACATGTTCTGACATCATTTGTTGTTTTTCGATCATTTACCTAATTGTTTAGAGAGCTAAATGACCGTGAAATTGAAAATCACTACAAAATGAATTCTGAAAATGTTGAAACTTGGCATGGTATCATCATATCACCCGCATAGCATGCGCGAAAGAGTAGAGAGGGTCACGGCAAAAAACTGGACGCACTTCGTGTACAAACTGGACAAACTCTTTCGGAGTATCAGGGTTTCGGACGAGAACTCATCTGTTACATGGCGACTTCAATGTTTTTTAAACTTATTTGAACTCCGGACTTCTTTTGTGTTCAGTATGTAGCATTTAAAGCAACGTCATCAATTTCCAACATGTTCTGACATCATTTGTTGTTTTTCGATCATTTACCTAATTGTTTAGAGAGTTAAATGACCGTGAAATTGAAAATCACTACAAAATGAATTCTGAAAATGTTGAAACTTGGCATGGTATCATCATATCACCCGCATAGCATGCGCGAAAGAGTAGAGAGGGTCATGGCAAAAAACTGGACGCACTTCGTGTACAAACTGGACAAACTCTTTCGGAGTATCAGGGTTTCGGACGAGAACTCATCTGTTACATGGCCACTTCAATGTTTTTTAAACTTGGCATGGTATGCAGCATTCAATTTCCAGAAGAAAATAAATAGAAGAAAATAAATAATGCAGAAAATAAAAAAAACTATACAAAAAAATTACTCAAAAATAAATAGAAGAAAATAAATAATGCAAAAAAGAAAAAACCATATAAAAAACTACTCAAAAATAAATAGAAGAAAATAAGTAATGCAGAAAAGAAAAAACTATATAAAAAATTTGTTGGCGCGCTGCCCAGTGGGCCTGCCAGACCTAGGGTGTGCAAATGCAGGCCCAGAAGGGCCAGCAGACTCACAGGGCAGCGCGCCCTAATTAATTAGGCCCAGAAGCCTGCTATATAGAGGAGTTCGAAGAGGTAGCCGCGGCTGGGTTTATAAACCAGTGCGGCTGCCCTTCGCGGGGCGAGGTGGGACTATTTTTGCGAACTGCGGGGTGGCAGCGCAAGGCCTTTAGTACCGGTTGGTGGCTCCAACCGGTACTAAAGACCACCCTTTAGTACCGGTTGGAGCCACCAACCGGTACTAAAGGCCTGCTCTTCCCGCCTCTTTGCCTGGCCAAAGGAGGCCTTTAGTACCGGTTGGTGGCTCCAACCGGTACTAAAGGCTCACCCTATATATACAGCACCTACGAAATTTCAGTTACATCTCCCCACTTGTTTCGTCAACCTCTCGCGCGCTGCTCCCGTCGCCCGTCGTCGTTGTCATCGTCCCCGCCGCCGCCCCGAACGCCGCGCGCCGCCGTCCGTCGTCGTCCCGTGCCGCGGTCCCGTCGTCGTCCCGCGCCGCCGTCCGTACGTATCTCGCTCTCTCCTCGCGCGTACCCGGCCGCCGCGCCGCGCGCCGCCGTCCGTCCCTGCCGCCACCCCGTACGCCGCCGCCCCCGCCCCGTACGTCGGCGCCCCCGCTCGTACGTACGGGGCGGCGGCGTATGGGGCCGCACACACACACACACATATACCACACACGCATACACACACATACACACATACGTACACACATATACGTACACACACACATACACACACACATTTTTTTTTACTTATTTTCTGTTTTCTAGAAAAGTTAATTAGATGATCGAATGTTAGATTAATGTCGAATGTTAGATGAATTAGCTAGCTAGATAGAAAAATTGTCGAACTAGAGATTAGAACTAGTTGAATAATTAATATAACTAGTTTATTTTTAGTAAGAAAATTTAGGTATATGAGATTTGAACTAGTTGAATAATTAATATAACTAGTTTATTTTTAGTAAGAAAATTTAGGTATATGAGATTTGAACTAGTTCAATAATTAATATAATTAGTTTATTTTTAGTAAGAAAATTTAGGTATATTAGATTTGAACTAGTTGAATAATTAATATAACTAGTTTATTTTTAGTAAGAAAATTTAGGTATATGAGATTTGAACTAGTTGAATAATTAATATAACTAGTTTATTTCTAGTAAGAAAATTTAGGTATATGAGATTTGAACTAGTTCAATAATTAATATAACTAGTTTATTTTTAGTAAGAAAATTTAGGTATATGAGATTTGAACTAGTTCAATAATTAATATAACTAGTTTATTTTTAGTAAGAAAATTTAGGTATATGAGATTTGAACTAGTTCAATAATTAATATAACTAGTTTATTTTTAGTAAGAAAATTTAGGTATATGAGATTTGAACTAGTTGAATAATTAATATAACTAGTTTATTTTTAGTAAGAAAATTTAGGTATATGAGATTTGAACTAGTTCAATAATTAATATAACTAGTTTAGTTTTAGTAAGAAAAATTTAGGTATCTGAAATTTGATGATCTAATTAAAATATTATTTGTTAATGAGTTTTTCTGTTTATTTAATTTTTTTTATATTTTGAGTTTATATAAATGTTAGATTAATGTCGAATGTTAGATGAATTAGATAGAAAAGTTAAATATATAGTAATGTCAATTGAATATATAGTTAGATATATTAATGTCAAATGTTAGATGAATATATATTTGGCTAGATATAGGTGTTTAATGTTTCACCTATATGAACATAGGAAATGTCATCTGACGACGAAAAAGATTTCATTATGTGCGAACACTGTGAAGACCAGCGCGGCCTGTGCGACCAAAATTTCTTTATTGATGGTAGGCGCTTCAGCATCAAGCTGGATGAGACATTCGAAGTTGATACAGTAAGTCACTTTGTCAATTATTATTTGAATGCAAAACTTATGCTTCATTTGCTTCAACTTATAATTTTAAATTTTTACTATTCTACTAGCGCATCCCCTGCCATGCAAGAATTTTTGTCTTGGATAAGATAGGTTTTAGTGCTATAGATGATATGGAGGTAAAGAGAGTTTACTTGAAGACGGAGCATGGGTATACTTTCAACGTCAAATTATATAATGGAGACACATACACCCATTTTGAATGCAAAACTTGGCAAGCACTATGCAAGGCTTATGCATTTGAGCCTGATATGGTTATCACCTTTGATATTCGTCCGGAAGATGATATTGAAGGTAATATAGACATCTGGGTCGATGTGCAAACGCCTCCAGTTCTACCATTTGGTGAGTTTTTCTCAACCATGCATGCATATGTTTATGTCTTTGATACAGTTTATTCAAAAATAGTTGACAACTAATTTGTATTGTCAGCTTATTTCGGTTCAAGCAAACATGTCCGGCGCTTGGTAGACAAGACCTACTACTGCCCCGGGGCTCAACTAAACTGCGAGGAGATAAGTCATTATGTTTCATGGCTTGAGGATCTTAATACTGTCAAGACAAATTTGTTTCCTAAACTTAGAAATGTTAGTACTCAAAACGTGCGACCAATGGTGATCGTATTGAACTACGGTCACATCTATAATCGAAAGATGGTAAGATTTTAAATATTTGTCCTTAATTAGTGCATCTTTTGCATACATTATTTTTGAAGCTAAACTTTCATTGCTTAGTATATTAATTACTATACGATGTTCTTCAACAGGGACTTCCGATGACAGTTGTGCCTCAGTGGATCGAGACAAAAGGTCGCATGTCAATGGTTAGCTTACGACCAAGATTTCCTACATTGCACATGAGTGCATTCAGGATTTCTGAAAGCGAAGAATGCTTAATAGTGAAAGATTGGAGCAAAATTGTTAACGATCGCAGAGAAGTACTAGGGGGCAGCAAGGAGAAGCGCAACCCAAGATTAGGAGACAGATTCATCTGCATGCTCCAGTATGATGAATCAGGAGAGCTATACATGTTCTATGCTATTCTACTTGAGAGGGAGCAGCAGGATCAGTAGCTACTAGTTCATGCTCTTAATTAGTACTTGTCTCATGTCCGTGTCCTGAACTTCGATGTTGGTGATGATTATGTTGAACTTGATGATATCTTTGCTTCTGTTACAAAGTGAATGTTTCCTCTTTAAGCTAGCCAGCGTTGATGATGATTAGATAGCTAGCGGTAATGAGTATGATGATTAAATAGTGGTAATTAGACGACTATGATGATTTTTAGCTAGCTAGAGTTTATTTATTTATTAATATGCGATGATGATGATGATGATGATGATGACGACGACTACAACTCATTATAACGTAAAACAATCCTAAATTAAATTGATAACACAAATTTAATTGAAAAATACAAAATAAAACAAAAACCCACAACCATTTAGTACCGGTTGGTGTTACCAACCGGTACTAAAGGGATCCCGGCCCCCGGAGCTGGCTCGTGCCACGTGGTTCCCCTTTAGCACCGGTTCGTGCTGAACCGGTACTAAAGGGGGGGGGGCCTTTAGTGCCGAAACGTTAGTGCCGGTTCCTAAACCAGCACTAAAGGGCCTTATGAACCGGTGCTCTTGCCCGGTTCTGCACTAGTGATACGTGTTCGTCTCATGCATCCGAGCTTTTTCCCCGTTGTCCGTTTTGCATTCCGGCACTTCGTTCTTCTTCGGTGGTCTTTTCTTCCCTTCTTTCATGTGTGGGGATTAAACATTTCCGGATTGGACCGAGTCTTGCCAAGCGGCCTTGGTTTACTACCGGTAGACCGCCTGTCAAGTTTCGTACCATTTGGAATCGTTTGATACTCCAACGGTTAACCGGGGGACCGAGAAGGCCTCGTGTGTGTTGCAGCCCAACACCCTTCCATTTTGGCCCAAAAACCCACCTAACTCTGCTCCATCATCTCGGTCGTACGATCACGATCGCGTGGCCGCAAACCGCACCTCATTTGGATTCTCCTAGCTCCCTCTACCTATAAAAGTGCACCCCTCCCCGAAATTTCGGATCAATTCGCGGATGAAACCCTAATCCTCTTCCCCTCTCGCCCGCCGGACAATGTCCGCCCAAGCCGGACAAATCGCGCCGCCCGCCGCAGCCATCCCGTGCTTGCCACATCAACTCCGCCGCCGCCTCGTCCAACCGCGCGCCGCCATGTGTCCCGCGCGCCGCCTCCCACCGCGCCGGCCCGCGGAGCCCGTCTCGGGCCCGCACGGGCCTGGTCGCCGCCGCCGCCGCCCACGGGCGCGTGCCCACGCCGCTCCTTCGCCGGACCTTCGCCGGCCGCCTCGCTGACCACCCTCGCCGGAGTGCCCCGTCTCACACCGCCGCCTTCGAGTCGCCGCTGCCACCAAGCGCCACCGTCGCCGCCTCCCCACGCAGCGCCCTGCACGAGCTTCGTCCGGCTAGCCGGCGCCCGGATCCGACACCGGCCGGCCGGATCTGCGCCTCCCCGGCCGGATCCACCCCATCTCGCTCCCGCCGGCGGCCTTCCGACCGGTCCCGGCCACCTCTGACGCCGGCCATGGCCGCCCCCCTGCTTCATCCCGATCGGGATCGGGAGAGCCCCGATCTCCTCCCTCCGTTGACCGCGCCCGCGTGGGCCGGCCCAATCGTCCTCGCCAGCCCAACGCAGCCCCCGCCTCGGCCTGCCTCCTCCTCCAACCTGGGCCGAAGCCCACCGGGTGAGGCCTCCCCAGCGCCTCTGTTTTTTTTCCTTCCTACTGTTGGGCCAGTTCCTGTTTCGGCCCGCATGTGTTTTTTTTCAGTGCCTGGGATTTTCCCATTTATCCAGAGATTGCAGTTTTGCAGATTAGACCCTCATGTTCATGCATTTAATAACTCATGAACCGTGCATCGGATTAAAATGTTTTATATATGAAACTTGCTCAGAATTTTGTGTAGATTGATAATATCCAACTTTCATCTATGTTTGAAATGTTAAAAATGTTGTTGGATTAAATTTGCTCCTATGCCATGCTAAAATGATTTAATTCATAACTAAATAACCGTAACTCAGATTTTAATAATCTTTATATGTAAATGGGGTAGAAAAATGCCTAGTTTAACATGGTGGCCTCATATTGCATGTTTAACAACTCTAAAATATTGTTTAGGGCAGAACAGTACCAAATCTAAAATATGCCATGGGGATTTTTCCGGACTTGTTGTTCGTTCTTTCCGGCCTCATTTAAACTTGCCTAGATTAGATAGTTTCATCATGTTTCACCTCTTGCCATGCTAACAACATTTAATATTGTTGGGGTACATAAACGAGAGAGAACTAAATAATTGATGTGGTGTTTTGTCAATATGCATCCCGATGCATATTGTGCTCCACTTAAATTTGTAGGCTTGTTTGTGCACTTTGCCATGCCTTGCTTCATTAAACCGGTCATGCATCATACTTGTTGTGCATCATGCCATGATCGTGTGATGGTTGTTTACCATGATTGTTTTCTACTTTCCGGTGTTGCTTCTTCGGGTTGGTTCCATTAACGTTGAGTTTGTGAGGACCCGTTCGTCTACGTCCGTTTGTCTTCTTCATGGACTCGTTCTTCTTGCTTGCGGGATTTCAGGCAAGATGATCATACCCTCGAAATCACTACTATCTTTGCTATGCTAGTTTGCTCGCTCTTTGCTATGCCAATGCTACGATGCCTACCATTTGCTTGTCAGCCTCCCAAATTGCCATGTCAAACCTCTAACCCAGCATGTCCTAGCAAACCGTTGATTGGCTATGTTACCGCTTTGCTCAGCCCCTCTTATAGCGTTGTTGGTTGCAGGTGAAGATTGGAGTCGTTCCTTGTTGGAACATTGTTTTACTTGTTGGGATATCACTTTATATCTTATTTAATTAATGCATCTATATACTTGGTAAAGGGTGGAAGGCTCGGCCTTATGCCTGGTGTTTTGTTCCACTCTTGCCGCCCTAGTTTCCGTCATATCGGTGTTATGTTCCCGGATTTTGCGTCCCTTACGCGGTTGGGCTATAATGGGAACCCCTTGACAGTTCGCCTTAAGTAAAGCTCTTCCAGCAATGCCCAACATTGGTTTTACCATTTGCCATCTAGCCTTTTCTTTTCCCTTGGGAGTCGCGCTCCGGAGGGTCATCATTATTTTACCCCCCCCCCCCGGGCCAGTGCTCCTTTGAGTGTTGGTCCAACTTGTCAGCCGCCAGTGGCTACCAGGGGGAACTCTGGGCTGGCCTACCGGAAGTTTAGACAATCCGGTGTGCCCTGAGAAAGAGATATGTGCAGCTCCTATCGGGATTTGTCGGCACATTCGGGCGGTGTTGCTGGTTCAGATTTACCCTGTCGAAATGTCTTGTTGTACCGGGATACCGAGTCTGATCGGAACGTCTCGGGTGGAGGTCTATTCCTTCATTGACCGTGAGAGCTTGTCATGGGCTAAGTTGGGACACCCTGCAGGGATTTGAACTTTCGAAAGCCGTGCCCGCGGTTATGGGCAGATGGGAATTTGTTAACGTCCGGTTGTAGAAAACCTGAACTTGACCTTAATTAAAATGAATCAACCGCATGTGTAACCGTGATGGTCTCTTTCCGGCGGTGTCCGAGAAGTGAACACGGTTGTTGGAGTTATGCTTGACGTAGGTAGTCCAGGATCACTTCTTGATCATACTTTTATCGACTGTGATTTGCCTTCTCTTCTCGCTCTCATTTGCGTATGTTAGCCACCATATATGCTAGTCGCTTGCTGCAGCTCCACCCCATACCTTTAATTCACCCATAAGCTTAAATAGTCTTGATCGCGAGGGTGCGAGATTGCTGAGTCCCCGTGGCTCACAGATACTTCCAAAACCAGCTTGCAGGTGCCGATGAGTCCATGCAGATGATGCAACCAAGCTCAGGAGGGGCTCGATGAAGATCTTGTCCTTTGTGTGGTTTCGTTCTAGTTGATCAGTAGTGGAGCCCAGTTGGGGTCGATCGGGGACCTTTGTCGCATTTGGGGTTCTTCTTTTATTTTGGTTCCGTAGTCGGACCATGAGTGTATTTGATTGATGTAATGTTTATTCATGTAATTGTGTAAAGTGGCGATTGTAAGCCAACTATGTATCTCTTTCCCTTATGTATTACATGGGTTGTGTGAAGATTACCTCACTTGCGACATATGCCTTCAATGCGATTATGTCTCTAAGTCGTGCCTCGACACGTGGGAGCTATAGTCGCATCGAGGGTGTTACAAGTTGGTATCAGAGCCTTCCCCGACCTTAGGAGCCCCATTGCTTGATTGTTTTTAGCGGCCGAGTTTGAGTCTAGAAAAAAATGTTTTGAGTATTTAGGAATTATATATCGGAGAGTTTAGGAATTCTTTTTACTTCCCAGTCTCCTCATCGCTCTGGTAAGGCATTCTGACGTAGAGTTTTGACACTTCTCTTCTCAAATTTCACTAAAAAAAATTTAGGATCACGCGGGTATCTTGGAATCGTTCCGATGGTTTTATGATGAGAACATTGTCTTGGTTTCTCCTGTCAGGGGTTTAGTGGAAGTGTCCCGGGGAGTTGAGCTCTGAGGTGTTGTCGTCATAATTTTATCGTTGCAGTTCTGGAATACCTGAGTTTAGCACGCCGACATCGAAAATCTCTTTTATGCAGTTAGTTGGTGAGATAACCTCGACGCCACCCAGTACTGGGGCGGGAGTTCGGGAGTATTTCCATAACTTGTATAACGGATGCTTTTCGAAGGTTGAGGTAGATGATTTCCGAAGGTTTCTTGGTTATGTGTTGAAGGATGGATACAGCTGGATGTAGGATTTGCTAGATTTGGGTGAGATATTATGCTTCCCCTGTATCCCCAACACCTGATTGCATAACCGGAAAATTTTGGGAGTTTCATAGGTGGGAATTCAAGTAGCTCTTAGGATATCTTTCCGAAAGATGTATGATATGAAATTGGGGTTCGACGTCTAGTGGTCCGCCTATTCACGGTCGGTTTTACAGTGGTCTCGTTGTGTCTTAAAGAGTCCTTGGCTATGCCGACTCGGGGACGCTTCGTATGTCATGTGCACTGCCTTGTACATGATGGTGTTGTACGATCGAGCCCGTGTAGGCCCCACCACGAAAACTTCGGACGAAATCTCTATCATATATTTGTTCCGGCTTATTCCGCAAGCCAATCCTTTGTTTTGTTTTTGAATTGTGGTATTCGAGTTGCTTCAGTGTCAAGTGTTGATTCCATACCTTTCCCAAATGGTGTTCTCATACTCCGATGTGAATACTAGTCCTTCTCGATCATCGAGTTTCTCATTTCAATTTCTTTTAAACCGGCGTGTTTCTCTTCAAGTGGATCCGATCATTTCAACTCCCGCAAGATCAATTACCACTTCTTCTCAACGGTGTCTGTTTCATTCGTCCCCAAGCTGCCTTTGTTTTTCCCTCCCTCCCACCCTTGTTTCTTTGAGGAACCATATTTCTTATTCAAGTATCCTTTTATTCATGTGAAGTCTCCCCATTCTTTTCCTTCATGTTCGTATCCGATGATTGTCATGAAGATGCTTATGGAGTTTCAAGTTCGTCACTCGTTTTCTTCGCCGGTGGTTTCAAGTCAAGCTTTGTTGATCATATCATTTTCCTCGTTTCAATGTTTTCTCATGCTGGTGCAATTCTTAATCATTCACCTCTCGCTATTCAAGTGTTCCGGAGTGCTCAAGATATCTCGAAGATTCGTGTTTTCCACTCTGCATTCATTCAAGATCTTTCGAGGTTGTTATCTCATTCAAGCCTTTTAATTCAACCGGTGCTTTCTCTCTTTTGAATCGTTCTACGATGTTTTCTTTGAGTGGGCCCTAACCCACAGGTCTTTTTCCAGGATCTTACCTGACTCTTCTTATTTTCCCGGAGCTATCCTCAAATTATTTTCCAAGTTTGACGTAAGAATGATTTATTATCAGTCTTATGTATTTATCTAAGATCTTCCAAATTCTTTTCATCGTTGGCTAAATCGCTTAGCTTTTGATTCTTCCGAAGCGTCTAAATAATTCATGGTGGTGTTTCTCATCGTCATTCTCAGATTTTGAAGACCGAAGAAGAGTTTTCCCTCCATATCTTATCTATTCTCTCAAAGATTCATGGTGCTAGCTTGTTGCCATCCTCTCATAATTGTTTTGATCATGAGAATTCTTTTCATCCATCTGGAGCATTCATGAGTTGTTTTCTCTTTTCTTTTCCCCGGAGCCCATCATTTCAGAAGAATTAATCATTTCAGCTTTCAGATCTCTTTCTCTAAATCTTACCGGTGCATCATTCAATATTCTCTAATCAGTTCGTGATCCCTTCATTCACTTGTATCTAAAATCTCTTGTGTATCTCCGTTCATTTGCTAATTCTTCCCGGTGTTTCTTTGTCTTCTCTTAATTCATTTTCAATTCGTACGGTGGTTCGTTCAAGATTTTTTCTTCTTTCTTATCATATCAATTCATTTGTTGTTCCAATCCTACCGGTGGTTCATTGAAGACCTTCTCAAGTTTTGTTATATCTCTTTTAATCCTTTTTACGAGAATAAGCGATATGCCAAATCCGTTGATTGTCATCAATTTAAATTGTTGAAGGATACACATGACATAATTCTTATTCTTGTTTCATCCAAATGATTAATTCCTTATTCCAGAGGTGCATCATATCACATTCTTGGTTCGAGATGCTTTATCTTTTCTTCCCAAGAGTTCCAAGCTTTTGCAATTACATCTCCACGGAGGTCCATCTAAAGCATTTCAAGGATTCACCTTGTGTTTTCAATTTCTCTTTCTTTCATTCCTTTTGTTTAACGGAGTTCTTCATCAAGGTTCTACATGTTGGTTCATCAAGGATTTAATTCCTTCTCAAAGTTTTCATCGAGATTCTTTTAAGAAGCTCAAGCATTCTTCATCGTGCAATCTGGAGTGCAATTCTTTAACCGTTCCATTCGAGGTGGTATTATGTCATTCTTGATAATTTGAATTCATGTTTCATGATTCACATGTTGTCATGAATGAGATATTTTAAATCCATCAATCTCGTCATTGGAATTATCTTGGGTTATATTTCACCTAAAGCTTTCCCTTAAGGATTGTCGCTCTCATGGTGTTTATCAATGATCCAATTTCTTCATTTATCCTTTCCGGTGCGATATAGTTTCTCGTCTCCTTGCCGATATCAATCCAATCTATTGGTTCCGTTAGTGGCAAAAATTTCACCTCATAGTTTTGAGATGTTTTCCCATAAGCCCGCTACAAACTTATTCGTTTTGTTGTTGGTCTTTCCCAACAACTACGTTTTAACCTTCTTGGAAGGGTGCCTTCCAAGATCATTGGTGGCAGAAGTTGTCATTTTCTTCTCAATTCCTTCTTTTTCATTTATCTATCATCTATTTCTTTCTTCCGGAGGCATTGTGATGTTGCTCTCTTCAACTCATCTTCTTGTTTCGTCAGGATCATGTTCTTTCCTTTGCTTATCCATTCGACCGGAGTGTTGTGTTTTCATGCCAGTTCTCTCATCTTATCAAGTTTTACATCCTTTCTCAACCGGAGTGCTGTCTAAAATCGTTCTTACCCCCTTGTGCCATTCTTTCAATAGTTCCGGAGGCAGTGTGTTGTTGATTTCACCAAGTATCTTCTCGTCTTATCAAGTTCTTATTCAATTCCTTTTCTTTTCAGTCGGAGTGTTGTCCAAATTATATCATTATTAATCCTTTTCTATCTTGTTTTAACCCGAGTGGTTTCAATATTTATCTTGCCCTTCAACCTCTAGGTTTTTTCGCAATGTTCTTTGTTCCTCTTTTCTAAAGGAGTGTTTTTGACCTTGTTCACCTTCGTTGTATTCTGTCTCGAATTTGTTCAACCTCGCAAGGTTCTTTGGTTTCACTCATTCATCAAAGAAGCAACTTAGTTTTACCGCTTCTCTTTCTCTTTCGTTTTCCCTCTGGTGCCATTCTAGATCTCGGGACGAGATCCTCTCGTAGTGGTGGAGTGTTGTAACGCCCCGAGACCGATGTGCCAGGTGTCGTTCAGTTATTCGCTATTGTTGCCATGTCATTGCTTGCATGTCAAGCATTGCATATCATGTCATCATGCGCATTTCATTTGCATACATGTTCGTCTCATGCATCCGAGCTTTTTCCCCGTTGTCCGTTTTGCATTCCAGCGCTTCGTTCTTCTCCGGTGGTCTTTTCTTACCTTCTTTCATGTGTGGGGATTAAACATTTCCGGATTGGACCGAGTCTTGGCAAGCGGCCTTGGTTTACTACCGGTAGACCGCCTGTAAAGTTTCGTACCATTTGGACTTCGTTTGATACTCCAACGGTTAACCGAGGGACCGAGAAGGCCTCGTGTGTGTTGCAGCCCAACACCCTTCCATTTTGGCCCAAAAACCCACCTAACTCTGCTCCATCATCTCGGTCATTCGATCACGATCGCGTGGCCGCAAACCGCACCTCATTTGGACTCTCCTAGCTCCCTCTACCTATAAAAGAGCACCCCTCCCCGAAATTTCGGATCAATTCGCGGATGAAACCCTAATCCTCTTCCCCTCTCGCCCGCCGGACAATGTCTGCCCAAGCCGGACAAATCGCGCCGCCCGCCGCAGCCATTCCGTGCTTGCCACATCAGCTCCGCCGCCGCCTCGTCCAACCGCGCGCCGCCATGTGTCCCGCGCGCCGCCTCCCACCGCGACGGCCCGCGGAGCCCATTGCGCGCCCGCACGGGCCTGGTCGCCGCCGCCGCCGCCCACGGGCGCGTGCCCACGCCGCTCCTTCGCCGCTCCTTCGCCGGACCTTCGCCGGCCGCCTCGATGACCACCCTCGCCGGAGTGCCCCGTCTCACACCGCCGCCTTCTAGTCGCCGCTGCCACCAAGCGCCACCGTCGCCGCCTCCCCATGCAGCGCCCTGCCCGAGCTTCGTCCGGCTAGCCGGCGCCCGGATCCGACACCGGCAGGCCGGATCTGCGCCTCCCCGGCCGGATCCACCCCATCTCGCTCCCGCCGGCGGCCTTCCGACCGGTCCCGGCCACCTCTGACGCCGGCCATGGCCGCCCCCCCTGCTTCGTCCCGATCGGGATCGGGAGAGCCCCGATCTGCTCCCTCCGCTGACCGCGCCCGCGTGGGCCGGCCCAATCGTCCTCGCCGGCCCAACGCAGCCCCCGCCTCGGCCTGCCTCCTCCTCCAACCTGGGCCGAAGCCCACTGGGTGAGGCCTCCCCAGCGCCTCTGTTTTTTTTCCTTCCTACTGTTGGGCCAGTTCCTGTTTCGGCCCGCATGTGTTTTTTTTCAGCGCCTGGGATTTTCCCATTTATCGAGAGATTGCAGTTTTGCAGATTAGACCCTCATGTTCATGCATTTAATAACTCATGAACCGTGCATCGGATTAAAATGTTTTATATATGAAACTTGCTCAGAATTTTGTGTAGATTGATAATATCCAACTTTCATCTATGTTTGAAATGTTAAAAATGTTGTTGGATTAAATTTTCTCCTATGCCATGCTAAAATGATTTAATTCACAACTAAATAACCGTAACTCGGATTTTAATAATCTTTATATGTAAATGGGGTAGAAAAATGCCTAGTTTAACATGGTGGCCTCATCTTTCATGTTTAACAACTCTAAAATATTGTTTAGGGAAAAACAGTACCAAATCTAAAATATGCCATGGGGATTTTTCCGAACTTGTTGTTCGTTGTTTCCGGCCTCATTTAAACTTGCCTAGATTAGATAGTTTCATCAGGTTTCACTTCTTGCCATGCTAACAACATTTAATATTGTTGGGGTACATAAACGAGAGAGAACTAAATAATTGATGTGGTGTTTTGTCAATATGCATCCCGATGCATATTGTGCTCCACTTAAATTTGTAGGTTTGTTTGTGCACTTTGCCATGCCTTGCTTCATTAAACTGGTGATGCATCATACTTGTTGTGCATCATGCCATGATCGTGTGATGGTTGTTTACCATGATTGTTTGCTTCTTTCCGGTGTTGCTTCTTCGGGTTGGTTCCGTTAACGTCGAGTTTGTGAGGACCCGTACGTCTACGTCCGTTTGTCTTCTTCATGGACTCGTTCTTCTTCCTTGCGGGATTTCAGGCAAGATGATCATACCCTCGAAATCACTACTATCTTTGCTATGCTAGTTTGCTCGCTCTTTGCTATGCCAATGCTACGATGCCTACCATTTGCTTGTCAGCCTCCCAAATTGCCATGTCAAACCTCTAACCCACCATGTCCTAGCAAACCGTTGATTGGCTATGTTACCGCTTTGCTCAGCCCCTCTTATAGCATTGTTGGTTGCAGGTGAAGATTGGAGTCGTTCCTTGTTGGAACATTGTTTTACTTGTTGGGATATCACTTTATATCTTATTTAATTAATGCATCTATATACTTGGTAAAGGGTGGAAGGCTCGGCCTTATGCCTGGTGTTTTGTTCCACTCTTGCCGCCCTAGTTTCCGTCATATCGGTGTTATGTTCCCGGATTTTGCGTCCCTTACGCGGTTGGGCTATAATGGGAACCCCTTGACAGTTCGCCTTAAGTAAAGCTCTTCCAGCAATGCCCAACATTGGTTTTACCATTTTCCATCTAGCCTTTTCTTTTCCCTTGGGAGTCGTGCTCTGGAGGGTCATCATTATTTTACCCCCCCCCCCGGGCCAGTGCTCCTCTGAGTGTTGGTCCAACTTGTCAGCCGCCAGTGGCTACCAGGGGGAACTCTGGGCTGGCCTACCGGAAGTTTAGACAATCCGGTGTGCCCTGAGAAAGAGATATGTGCAGCTCCTATCGGGATTTGTCGGCACATTCTGGCGGTGTTGCTGGTTTAGTTTTACCCTGTCGAAATGTCTTGTTGTACCGGGATACCGAGTCTGATCGGAACGTCTCGGGAGGAGGTCTATTCCTTCATTGACCGTGAGAGCTTGTCATGGGCTAAGTTGGGACACCCTGCAGGGATTTGAACTTTTGAAAGCCGTGCCCGCGGTTATGGGCAGATGGGAATTTGTTAACGTTCGGTTGTAGAAAACCTGAACTTGACCTTAATTAAAATAAATCAACCGCATGTGTAACCGTGATGGTCTCTTTCCGGCGGTGTCCGGGAAGTGAACACGGTTGTTGGAGTTATGCTTGACGTAGGTAGTCCAGGATCACTTCTTGATCATACTTTTATCGACCGTGATTTGCCTTCTCTTCTCGCTCTCATTTGCGTATGTTAGTCACCATATATGCTAGTCGCTTGCTGCAGCTCCACCCCATACCTTTAATTCACCCATAAGCTTAAATAGTCTTGATCGCGAGGGTGCGAGATTGCTGAGTCCCCGTGGCTCACAGATACTTCCAAAACCAGCTTGCAGGTGCCGATGAGTCCGTGCAGATGACGCAACCAAGCTCAGGAGGGGCTCGATGAAGATCTTGTCCTTTGTGTGGTTTCATTCTAGTTGATCAGTAGTGGAGCCCAGTTGGGGTCGATCGGGGACCTTTGTCGCATTTGGGGTTCTTCTTTTATTTTGGTTCCATAGTCGGACCATGAGTGTATTTGATTGATGTAATGTTTATTCATGTAATTGTGTGAAGTGGCGATTGTAAGCCAACTATGTATCTCTTTCCCTTATGTATTACATGGGTTGTGTGAAGATTACCTCACTTGCGACATATGCCTTCAATGCGATTATGTCTCTAAGTCGTGCCTCGACACGTGGGAGCTATAGTCGCATCGAGGGTGTTACATTATAGGAGCGTACCACATCACCTTGGCAGGAACCCTCTTCCTGGTGCGCTCGCCCTCAACATCACCAAGGTCATCTCGTCTGATCATATACCGCAATGCACCGCATACCGGGCATGCGTTCAATTTCTCATACTCATCGTGGTACAGGATGAAAGAAATATGCCCTAGAGGCAATAATAAAGTTATTATTTATTTCCTTATATCATGATAAATGTTTATTATTCATGCTAGAATTGTATTAATGGGAAACATAATACTTGTGTGAATACATAGACAAACAAAGTGTCACTAGTATGCCTCTACTTGACTAGCTCGTTAATCGAAGATGGTTATGTTTCCTAACCATAAACAAAAGAGTTGTTATTTGATTAACGGGATCGCATTATTAGGAGAATGATGTGATTGACATGACCCATTCCATTAGCTTAGCACCCGATCGTTTAGTATGTTGCTATTGCTTTCTTCATGACTTATACATGTTCCTATGACTATGAGATTATGCAACTCCCGTTTGCCGGAGGAACACTTTGTGTGCTACCAAACGTCACAACATAACTGGATGATTATAAAGGAGCTCTACAGGTGTCTCCAAAGGTACATGTTGGGTTGGCGTATTTCGAGATTAGGATTTGCCACTCCGATTGTCGGAGAGGTATCTCTGGGCCCTCTCGGTAATGCACATCACATAAGCCTTGCAAGCATTGCAACTAATGGGTTATTTGTGA
The DNA here is from genome assembly GCF_056163025.1 of Triticum urartu. Lineage (NCBI taxonomy): Eukaryota > Viridiplantae > Streptophyta > Magnoliopsida > Poales > Poaceae > Triticum > Triticum urartu. Next base: position 600,082,273 of record NC_141878.1, read on the forward strand.
GATGATGTATTATGGAATGAGTAAAGAGACTTGCCGGTAACGAGATTGAACTAGGTATTAAGATACCGACGATCGAATCTCGGGCAAGTAACATACGGATGACAAAGGGAACAACGTATGTTGTTATGCGGTCTGACCGATAAAGATCTTCATAGAATATGTAGGAGCCAATATGGGCATCCAGGTCCCGCTATTGGTTATTGACCGGAGACGTGTCTCGGTCATGTCTACATTGTTCTCGAACCCGTAGGGTCCGCACGCTTAAGGTTTCGATGACAGTTATATTATGAGTTTATGAATTTTGATGTACCGAAGGAGTTCGGAGTCCCGGATGAGATCGGGGACATGACGAGGAGTCTCGAAATGGTCGAGACGTAAAGATTGATATATTGGACGACTATATTCGGACATCGGAAAGGTTCCGAGTGATTCGGGTATTTTTTGGAGTACCGGGTAGTTACGGGAGAAGCAATGGGCCTTGATGGGCTTTAGTGGGAAGAGGAGAAAGGGCCAAGGGGCTGCTGCGCCCCCCCCCTCCCCTCTAGTCCTAATTGGACTAGGGAAAAGGGGGCCGGCCACCTCTCCTTCTCCTCCACTTCCTTCTCCCTTCCTCCCCTCTTGGTGGACTCCTTCTAGGACTTGGAGTCCTAGTAGGACTCCACATCCTGGCCGCACCTAGCCTTGGCCGGCCTCCTCCTCCTCCATGCTTTATATACTGAGGCAAGGGGCACCCCATGAACACAAGTTGATCCACGTGATCTTATTCTTAGCCGTGTGCGGCGCCCCCAACCACCATAGTCCTCGATAATATTGTAGCGGTGCTTAGGCGAAGCCCTGCAGCAGTAGTACATCGAGATCGTCACCACGCCGTCGTGCTAACGGAACTCTTCCCCGACACTTTGCTGGATCGGAGTCCGGGGATTGTCATCGAGCTGAACGTGTGCTAAAACTCGGAGGTGCCGTAGTTTCGGTGCTTGATCGGTCGTGCCGTGAAGACGTACGACTACATCAACCAAACGCTTCCGTTGTCGATCTACAAAGGGTACGTAGATCACACTCTCCTCTCGTTGCTATGCATCACCATGATCTTGCGTGTGCGTAGGAAAATTTTGAAATTACTACGTTCCCCAATAGTGGCATCCGAGCCTAGGTTTTATATGTTGATGTGATATGCACGAGTAGAACACAAGTGAGTTGTGGGCGATATAAGTCATAGTGCTAACAGCATGTCATACTTTGGTTCGGCGGTATTGTTGGATGAAGCGGCCCGGACCCACATTACGCGTACACTTACGCGAGACCGGTTCTCCCGACGTGCTTTGCACAAAGGTGGCTAGAGGGTGACAGTTTCTCCAAGTTTAGTTGAACCAAGTGTGGCTACGCCCGGTCCTTGCGAAGGTTAAAACAGCACCAACTTGACAAACTATCGTTGTGGTTTTGATGCGTAGGTAAGATTGGTTCTTGCTTAAGCCCGTAGCAGCCACGTAAAACTTGCAACAACAAAGTAGAGGACGTCTAACTTGTTTTTGCAGGGCATGTTGTGATGTGATATGGTCAAGACGTGATGAGATATAAGTTGTTGTATGAGATGATCATGTTTTGTTGAAGTTATCGGCAACTGGCAAAATCCTTATGGTTGTCTCTCTATTGCATAAGATGCAAGCGCCCAATAACTGCTTTACTTTATCGCTATGCGATAGCAATAGTTGCAAGAGCAATTGTTGGCGAGACGACCACGTGACGACACATTGATATAGATCAAGATGATGGAGATCATGGTGTCATGCCGGTGACGATAGAGATCATAACTGTACTTTGGAGATGGAAATCAAAGGCGCAAGATGATGATGGCCATATCATGTCACATATTTTGATTGCATATGATGTTTATCTTTTATACATCTTATTTTGCTTAGTTTGACGGTAGCATTTTAAGATGATCTCTCGCTAATTATCAAGAAGTGTTCTCCCTGAGTATGCACCGTTGCGAAAGTTCTTCGTGCTGAGACACCACGTGATGATCGGGTGTGATAGGCTCTACGTTCAAATACAACGGGTGCAAAACAGTTGCACACGCGGAATACTCAGGTTATACTTGACGAGCCAAGAATATACAGATATGGCCTCGGAACACGGAGACCGAAAGGTCGAGCGTGAATCATATAGTAGATATGATCAACATAGTGATGTTCACCAATGAAACAGCTCCATCTCACGTGATGATCGGACATGGTTTAGTTGATTTGGATCACGTGATCACTTAGAGGATTAGAGGGATGTCTATCTAAGTGGGAGTTCTTAAGTAATATGATTAATTGAACTTAAATTTATTATGAACTTAGTCCTGGTAGTATTTTGCAAATTATGTTATAGATCAATAGCTCGCGTTGTTGCTTCCCTATGTTTATTTTGATATGTTCCTAGAGAAAATTGTGTTTAAAGATGTTAGTAGCAATGATGCGGATTGGATCCGTGATCTGAGGTTTATCCTCATTGCTGCACAGAAGAATTATGTCCTTGATGCACCGCTAGGTGACGGACCTATTGCAGGAGCAGATGCAGACGTTATGAACGTTTGGCTAGCTCAATATGATGACTACTTGATAGTTTAGTGCACCATGCTTAATGGCTTAGAATCGGGACTTCAAAGACGTTTTGAACGTCATGGAGCATATGAGATGTTCCAGGAGTTGAAGTTAATATTTCAAGCAAATACCCGAGTTGACAGATATGAAAGTCTCCAACAAGTTCTATAGCTAAAAGATGAAGGAGAATCACTCAACTAGTGAGCATGTGCCCAGATTGTCTGAGTACAACAATCGCTTGAATCAAGTGGGAGTTAATCTTCCAGATAAGATAGTGATTGACAGAATTCTCTAGTCGCCATCACCAAGTTAGTAGAACTTCGTGATGAACTATGATATGCAAGGGATAACGGAAACGATTCCCAAGCTCTTCGTAATGCGGAAATTGACGAAGGTAGAAATTGAGAAAAACATCAAGTGTTGATGGTAGACAAGACCACTAGTTTCAAGAAAAGGGCAGAGGGAAGAAGGGGAACTTCAAGGAGAACAGCAAGCAAGTTGCTGCTCAAGTGAAGAAGCCCAAGTCTGGTCCTAAGCCTGAGACTAAGTGTTTCTACTGCAAAGGGACTGGTCACTGAAAGCGGAACTACCCCAAGTGATTGGCAGAAAAGAAGGATGGCAAAGTGAACATAAGTATATTTGATATACATGTTATTGATGTGTACTTTACTAGTGTTTATAGAAACCCCTCAGTATTTGATACTAGTTCAGTTGCTAAGATTAGTAACTCGAAACGGGAGTTGCAGAATAAGCAGAGACTAGTTAAGGGTGAAGTGACGATGTGTGTTGGAAGTGGTTCCAAGATTGATATGATCATCATCGCACACTCCCTATACTTTCGGGATTAGTGTTGAACCTGAATAAGTGTTATTTGGTGTTTGCGTTAAGCATGAATATGATTTGATCATGTTTATTGTAATACGGTTATTCATTTAAGTAAGAGAATAAATTGTTGTTCTGTTTACATGAATAAAACCTTATATGGTTACACACCCAATGAAAATAGTTCATTGGATCTCGATCGTAGTGATACACATAATCATAATACTGAAACCAAAAGATGCAAAGTTAATAATGATAGTGCAACTTATTTGTAGCACTGCCGTTTAGGTCATATTGGTGTAAAGCGCATGAAGAAACTCCATGCTGATGGGATTTTGGAATCACTTGATTATGAATCACTTGATGCTTGCGAACAATGCCTCATGGGCAAGATGACTAAGACTCCGTTCTCCGGAGCGAGCAACTGACTTATTGGAAATAATACATACTGATGTATGCGGTCCGATGAGTGTTAAGGCTCACGGCAAGTATTGTTATTTTCTGAACTTCACAGATGATTTGAGCAGATATGGGTATATCTACTTGATGAAACATAAGTCTGAAACATTTGAAAAGTTCAAAGAATTTCAGAGTGAAGTGGAAAATCATCGTGACAAGAAAATAAAGTTTCTACGATCTGATCGCGGAGACAAATATTTGAGTTACGAGTTTGGTCTTCAATTAAAACAATGTGGAATAGTTTCACAAACTCATGCCACATGGAACACCACAGCATAATGGTGTGTCCGAACGTCATAACCGTACTTTATTGGATATAGTGCAATCTATGATGTCTCTTACCGATCTACCACTATCCTTTTGGGGTTATGCATTAGAGACAGCTGCATTCACGTTAAATAGGCCACCATCTAAGTCCGTTGAGACGACACAATCTGAACTGTGGTTTGGCAAGAAACCAAAGTTGTCGTTTCTTAAAGTTTGGGACTGCGATGCTTATGTGAAAAAGTTTCAACATGATAAGCTCGAACCCAAATCGGAGAAGTAAATCTTCATAGGATATCCAAAGGAAACTATTGGATACACCTTCGATCACAGATCCGAAGGCAAGACTTTTGTTGCTAAATTCGGAAACTTTCTAGAGAAGGAGTTTCTCTCGAAAGAGTGAGTGGGAGGAAAGTAAAAAACTTGATAAGGTAATTGTACCTTCTCCCTTATTGGAAAGTAGTTCATCACAGAAATCTGTCCCTGTGACTACTACACCAATTAGTGAGGAAGCTAATGATGATGATCATGTAACTTCAGATCAAGTTACTACCGAATCTCGCAGGTAAACCAGAGTGAGATCCGCACCAGAGTGGTATGGTAATCCTGTTCTGGAAGTCATGTTACTAGACCATGACGAACTTGCGAACTATGAGGAAGCGATGATGAGCCCAGATTCCGCAAAATGGCTTGAGGCCATGAAATCTGAGATGGGATCCATGTATGAGAACAAAGTATAGACTTTGGTTGACTTGCCCGATGATCGGCAAGCCATAGAAAATAAATGGATCTTCAAGAGGAAGACGGACGCTGATAGTAGTGTTACTATCTACAAAGCTAGAATTGTCGCAAAAGGTTTTCGACAAGTTCAAGGTGTTGACTACGATGAGATTTTCTCACTCGTATCTATGCTTAAGTCTGTCCGAATCATGTTAGCAATTGCCGCATTTTATGAAATCTGGCAAATGGATAAACAAAACTGCATTCCTTAATGGATTTACTAAAGAAGAGTTGTATACGATGCAACTAGAAGGTTTTGTCGATCCTAAAGGTGTTAACTAAATATGCAAGCTCCAGCGATCCATCTATGGACTGGTGCAAGAATCTCGGAGTTGGAATATACGCTTTGATAAGTTGATCAAAGCATATAGTTTTATACAGACTTGCGGTGAAGCCTGTATTTACAAGAAAGTGAGTGGGAGCACTACATCATTTCTGATAAGTATATGTGTATGACATATTGTTGATCGGAAATAATGTAGAATTATTCTGCAAAGCATAAAGGAGTGTTTGAAAGGAGTTTTTCAAAGAAAGACTTCGGTAAAGCTGATTACATATTGAGCTTCAAGATCTATAGAGATAGATCAAGACGCTTGATAAGTTTTTTCAATGAGTACATACCTTGACAAGATTTTGAAGTAGTTCAAAATGGAGCAGTCAAAGAAAGAGTTCTTGCCTGTATTACAAGGTGTGAAGTTGAGTAAGACTCAAAGCCCGACCACGGCAGAAGATAGAAAGAGAATGAAAGTCATTCCCTATGCCTTGGCCATAGGTTCTATAAAGTATGTCATGCTGTGTACCAGATCTATTGTATACCCTGCACTGATTTGGCAAGGGAGTACAATAGTGATCTAGGAGTAGATCACTGGACAGCGGTCAAAATTATCCTTAGTGGAATAAGGAAATATTTCTCAATTATGGAGGTGACAAAAAGGTTCGTCGTAAAAAGTTACATCGATGCAAGTTTTGACACAGATCTGGATGACTCTAAGTCTCGATCTAGATACATATTGAAAGTGGGAGCAATAAGCTAGAGTAGCTCCGTGCAGAGCATTGTTGACATAGAAATTCGCAAAATACTTACGGATCTGAATGTGGCAGACCCGTTGACTAAAATTATATATCTCACAAGCAAAACATGATCACACCTTAGTACTCTTTGGGTGTTAATCACATAGCGATGTGAACTAGATTACTGACTCTAGTAAACCCTTTTGGGTGTTGATCACATATCGATGTGAACTATGGGTGTTAATCACATGGTGATGTGAACTATTGATGTTAAATCACATGGCGATGTGAACTAGATTATTGACTCTAGTGCAAGTGGGAGACTGAAGGAAATATGCCCTAGTGGCAATAATAAAGTTATTATTTATTTCCTTATATCATGATAAATGTTTATTATTCATGCTAGAATTGTATTAACCGGAAACATAATACTTGTGTGAATACATAGACAAACAAAGTGTCACTAGTATGCCTCTACTTGACTAGCTCGTTAATCGAAGATGGTTATGTTTCCTAACCATAAACAAAAGAGTTGTTATTTGATTAACGGGATCACATCATTAGGAGAATGATGTGATTGACATGACCCATTCCATTAGCTTAGCACCCGATCGTTTAGTATGTTGCTATTGCTTTCTTCATGACTTATACATGTTCCTATGACTATGAGATTATGCAACTCCCGTTTGCCGGAGGAACACTTTGTGTGCTACCAAATGTCACAACGTAACTGGATGATTATAAAGGAGCTCTACAGGTGTCTCCAAAGGTACATGTTGGGTTGGCGTATTTCGAAATTAGGATTTGTCACTCCGATTGTCGGAGAGGTATCTCTGGGCCCTCTCGGTAATGCACATCACATAAGCCTTGCAAGCATTGCAACTAATGAGTTAGTTGTGAGATGATGTATTACGGAACGAGTAAAGAGACTTGCCGGTAACGAGATTGAACTAGGTATTAAGATACCGACGATCGAATCTCGGGCAAGTAACATACCGATGACAAAGGGAACAACGTATGTTGTTATGCGGTCTGACCGATAAAGATCTTCGTAGAATATGTAGGAGCCAATATGGGCATCCAGGTCCCGCTATTGGTTATTGACCGGAGACGTGTCTCGGTCATGTCTACATTGTTCTCGAACCCGTAGGGTCCGCACGCTTAAGCTTTTGATGACAGTTATATTATGAGTTTATGAGTTTTGATGTACCGAAGGAGTTCGGAGTCCCGGATGAGATCGGGGACATGACGAGGAGTCTCGAAATGGTCGAGACGTAAAGATTGATATATTGGACGACTATATTCGGACATCGGAAAGGTTCCGAGTGATTCGGGTATTTTTCGGAGTACCGGGTAGTTACGGGAGAAGCAATGGGCCTTGATGGGCTTTAGTGGGAAGAGGAGAAAGGGCCAAGGGGCTGCTGCGCCCCCCCCCCTCCCCTCTAGTCCAAATTGGACTAGGGAAAAGGGGGCCGGCCACCTCTCCTTCTCCTCCACTTCCTTCTCCCTTTCTCCCCTCTTGGTGGACTCCTACTAGGACTTGGAGTCCTAGTAGGACTTGGAGTCCTAGTAGGACTCCACATCCTGGCCGCACCTAGCCTTGGCCGGCCTCCTCCTCCTCCATCCTTTATATACTAAGGGAAGGGGCACCCCATGAACACAAGTTGATCCACATGATCTTATTCGTAGCCGTGTGCGGCGCCCCCAGCCACCATAGTCCTCGATAATATTGTAGCGGTGCTTAGGCGAAGCCCTACAGCAGTAGTACATCAAGATCGTCTCCACGCCGTCGTGCTGACGGAACTCTTCCCCGACACTTTGCTGGATCGGAGTCCGGGGATCGTCATCGAGCTGAACGTGTGCTAAAACTCGGAGGTGCCGTAGTTTCGGTGCTTGATCGGTCGGGCCGTGAAGACGTACGACTACCTCAACCAAACGCTTCCGTTGTCGATCCACAAAGGGTACGTAGATCACACTCTCCTCTCGTTGCTATGCATCACCATGATCTTGCGTGTGCGTAGGAAAATTTTGAAATTACTACGTTCCCCAACACAGGATGCAGTCATTAGGGAAAGCATGTATCTTCTGCACCTCTAATCCTAGAAGGTAGAGAACCTTCTTTGCTTCATACGTACTTTTAGGCAATTCGTTATCGTTTGGAAGCTTCTTCTTCATTATTTTCAGTAGCCGCTCAAATCCCTTGTCAGACACACCATTCTCGGCCCTCCATTCCAGCATTTCCAGTGTGATACCGAGCTTTGTGTTTCTATCTTCACAATTTGGGTACAACGGTTTTTTGTGATCCTCTAACATGCGATCGAACATCAACTTCTCTTTTTCAGTCTCACATTCTCTCTGTGCATCAACAATGACCCGGCGAATATCATCATCAGGCACAGCCTCTGGTTCCTCTTGATCTTCAGCTTCCCCCATTGCAGCATCACCGTATTCAGGGGGCACATAGTTGTCATCATACTCTTCTTCTTCGTTGTCTTCCATCATAACACCTCTTTCTCCGTGCTTGGTCCAAACGATATAGTGTGGCATGAAACCCTTCTCAAACAGGTGGACGCGAAGGGTTTTTGATGAAGAGTAATACTTTGTATTGCCACGGATTGGGCATGGACAACACATAAAAGCATTCTGCTTGTTTGCCCTAGCCACTTCGAGAAAATTAAGAACACCGTCCATGTATTCGGAGGTGCGTCTGTTACCGTACATCCATTGCCGGTTCATCTGCGTGCATTACATATAATTATGTGTGTCAAAAACCATTATAGAACATCATGAATAGAGAAGTGACCAAATTAATGGAAGTTCATCATGACATTAAAACCAAAGTACTGTAGCGATCAAATGTTATTACTGAAAAAAATACATAAAGTTCATACATAGTTCTCATAGAACAACATATTGCTCTCTAGCTAGAGCATCTAATTAAAACATACATTGAAAATATCGCAACTAAGGTAACAATTGATCCAACAGCATAATGATACCAAGCCTCATTATCAATGGCATATTTTCTAATCTTTCTAATCTTCAAGCGCATTGCATCCATCTTGATCTTGTGATCATGGACTACATCGGCAACATACAACTCCAGTTTCATCTTCTCTTCTTCATTTCTTTTCAGTTTTTCTTTCAAATACTCATTTTCTTTTTCAACCAAATTTAACTTCTCGACAAGAAGTTCTATGTCGGTTCGAATTTCCGGTTCACATACCTCCTAGATAAAAACATCTATGTCACATTGATGGGCATAATTGGCATAAACACTAAATGAAACAAATAATTATAGAAGATAATATACCACATCCGAATCATAGACAAGAGGAGGGCCGACAGAGGCGGATACCAAAACCATCGCACTATATAATAACAAATAATAATAAAAGTAAGAAAATTATACAAGTATCTATTTAAACCATACAAGTAAGATTGTTTTTTCTTTTAGAAAGAAGATAAGATCAAGAGGCTCACCGTGGTGGTGCCAGCGACGAGATCGGCGCGGGTGATCGACGACGGTGAGGACGGGGATGGGACAGGACGGACCGACAAACCTAGACAAAACTTGAGGAAAATGGAGCTTGGAGAAGGAGCTTCGATTGGAGAAAACTTAAATAGTGTGGCTCAGGCATTTCATCGAACACCTCATGTGCATAGGAAGTGAGCTAGAGCACCACAAAGCTCTCCCAACGCCGGCCAAAAAAACAAAGCAGTGGAGTGCTCTGCTCGCCGGCGAGGGGTATATATAGGCAACTCATTGGTCCATTTGTTCCCGGTTCTAGCCACGAACCGAGACCAATGGCTGTGGGCCAGGAGCGAGGCCCATTGGTCCCTGTTCGTGTCTGAAACCGGGACCATAGAGCCCAAACGAACCGGAACCAATGCCTCCCAAGGCCCGGCTGGCCCCCTGGCCTCACGAACCGGGACAGATGCCCCCATTGGTCCCGGTTCGTGAGTGAATCGGGACTAATGGGCTTTCCTGCTGTGGACGAAAGCCCTGTTTTTTCTACTAGTGGTTAGATGCATCTAACCCACCCAAGAGGTGCATATTTGGGTTAGTTTCCTTGGGACCCCTAAAAAACATTTTTTTTCTCAATCTAACCCTACCGTCTAAACACTTCTTTGGTTAGAGTTAGTTTAGGGTTAGTTCAAGATTAGAATCTAAGTCTAACCTTTAGCTAAGTTAGAGTATCCAAATAGGGCCAATATGGTATCGGCAAGGTTAGCTGGCCGATTTAAAACGTAAAGTGGTATACATGGTAACCGAATCAAGGAAAGTACGGGTTCTGATCGGTTTAGTTTTGGAGTTCTGCTCTTGTACAACAAGTCCTCGTGTATGTGTCAAGTCCAGCTACCCAAACATCGTTTATTACACTGTCCGGGCATACTGAGTGGTGTACACATTGTTAGTTAAACTTATTGGTACACCGATCTTTCATCTTCTCCCTCTCTCTGTCTTTAATCATCACTTGACCCAGCCTTGAATGCAACACGCTAAACTTACTTATTGGTAGCGGAGTCGGTTCTACTATACCCATCGTCATTCTTTGCTACGTACTCCAGTACTACCTTTCATCTTCTCTCTCTTTCTTTAGTCATCGCCTGACTGAGCGTGGTAGCAGACAATGATACTAGTAGATCTTCTATCTCTTTCTTTAATCATCACTTAGACTGGGTAGTGACAGCAAACAGGGAGATAGTGGGCAGTGGGAGCCGTGCGAGCTGCTGCGCCAGTGGCCGCAAGCAAGTCCACACGTGAGATCGAAACTGCTACCCACACTATAGGTGTTTGGATACTCTAACACAGTTAGAGTAAGAGTTATTTTCTAACCCACTCTAATCCAAATAAGTACCTCTCCATCAGGATAGTTGGGTTAGATAGAACCAACCCACTCTAACCCTCTCTGTTTGGATACTTTTGGATTATTTGAGCCTTCAACTAACCCAAACTAGCTCTAACCCCATGATCCAAACAGGGCCATAGTGTTGCACGATCTCTGCACAACGTGCTAATCCAGCGGCCAGTGCCTTTCTCAATCTTGTGCATGTCCGGCTGGATTTGACCATCGCGCATGAATCGTCTGGATTGTGTTGTGTGTATAGCATAGCAGTGCTCTGGTGAGATAGCCTAGCATCAACTTTGCAAACTGCCTGATGGAAATGTCGGCTGATTATCGTATCAAAAGCGTCGGCAGTATAGCAATGCTCTTTTCTTTACTACTCCGTGACGTGACCACTATCCATCTACTCCGTGTGTTGTGCAGGGCGCATTTCAGAAACCGCCCAGTGCAGTGCCGGGTCCATGGAGTATCATTCCGTACAAAACTAGGAGGGCTCTGAATAATACAGACAACTCTGTTCTACATGAGTTTACTCAAAACTGTGCCCTTGTATTCTGAAGAAAATCAACCAAAATATGTTTGTGGATCGAGCTGGCATGACCAAATAGTACAAAGACGTCTATTTTCAAAATGTTGTTAGAAAGACCAGTTCGTAACAGAAAGTAACATAGCTCCTTCAATTATCTTAGACGAGTCATAAATATTATCCGGACAGACAGAATGCAGTTGCAAGCAAATGCATCGATCATTGCTTAATCTGCTACAAGTGATCTGGATGTAATTTTTATTATTTCTGGTATTCGTTGTATTATTTGGAAGATGAATAGATCGGAAGATTTCCCGAAAAAAATACATTAACTCTTGAACAAACGAATGCCTAACCACAAACTAAGGTCTTAACACCCCCTTCAGCCGCAACATTACCTGGCAGGTTCCTGAGGCTGGATTTGAAGTCTTGAAATACCACAAATGGCAGCCCATTCGTGAAGATGTCCGCAAATTGTGAAGCGCATGGCGCATGAAGTATGCGAGCTTCATCTAGAGCAGCCCGTCCGCAAAGAGTGGAGATCAATTTCAACATGCTTAATTAGTACGTTGATATTGCACCGAGTTTGTGGACAAGTACGTGACACTAGTATTGTCGCAATAGACCAATGTTGCTTTCGAGTATGGATGATGGGGAGTTTCGTATTGGATCTAGTGAGAAAAATCGCCAATGTCGTTGCGCAAACTGAAGCTGGAAATGCCTATTGATCCATGAGAAGCAAGCAGGTGGGGAATGATACAACAGTGAAGTCTTGGGCAGCGTGACACCACCCAGGAGAAACCAAAGGAGTAAGTGCAACGAAGTGTTCCAGGAACTCAACAGATTTGTTACTTTCACTCGAGACCATCTATACCAGGATGTTAGGATGCAGTTGATGTATGGGGTGCATTCAGTTTCAGTTGCTGATAATAAATGATGACGATTCCTCAGATATACGACCAATTAAGTTAACGAGCTGATACATTTGGTAAAAACACGCTTACACAAAGAGATACATTACCAATTTTATTGCAACCAAGGGAGACATACCTTGGATCTACTTCAATGATTTAGTTCACAACAGCAATAAGATAGACGTTGCCCCATTCATAGTCGCCTTTTTTTTGCAACCCCATACATATACACATGTTGTTAAAACTGGAACATGCAGCGCAAATTGCGACTTGCGGGATCGATCCATTATGAGAAGACGCTCTGCTACGTCTATCATCCATGGTCTTTGATCCACATGAAGGTTAAGACATTCCACAACTATACATGCCAAACTATCAAGAATCTCCACATCTTCTGTTACCGCAATTTCCTCGTCAAATAATGGAGTTGCTTTCTTCTCTTTCTTGTAAGCTTCAAGGAAATTATTTACTAAAGTACCACCATCGGAATGTGTGGCTTTCTTCCTACTAATAAGCTCCAAGATGACAACTCCAAAACCGTAGACATTGCTTTTTTTTTCTGTTAGTAGCCCTGTTTGCAAATATACTGGATCCATATAACTCATGTCACCAATGATAGATCCCGTGTGTTGTTTGTTTCTTGCAATCAACCTTGATATGCCGAAGTCTGAGATCTTTGGCGCATATTTATCATCCAAAAGTATATTTGCTGGTTTAACATCGCCATGTAGAATCTTGGTATTGGTTTTCGAGTGCATATAAACCAGACCATCTGCTGATTCTGCAGCAATACTTAAACGCAGACCTAAGTTGAGGGGCACCTTGTTGTTGCCATGAAGAATGTCATTGAGGCTACCATTGCAGAGAAACTCATAGACAAGAATCGGGGCATCAACTTCTAGGCAACAACCTATGAGCCTAACAATGTTCTTGTGGATGACTTGAGATTGAATGATGACTTCATTTGTGAACTGTTCATTCTCTAGCACACTACCACTAATCGGCTTCTTCACTGCGACTGGTTCATTATCAAGAATGCCCTTGTAAACTTCACGGAAGCCACCTTTTCCAAGAAAATTGCTCCTCTTCAGAATTGGCTTGAGCTTCTCCTTCTCAAACAGTTTTATGAAATTTGCCTTCTCTAATGTACGCCCACCATTCTTCTCATAAAATTCTCTAGTTTCCTTTTTCTCTTTGTGAAGAAGAATAAGCAATGATATTGCTGCAATGAAAAAGCAGCACCTACTCCACCTACATGGACACATAAATAAAAAAGATTTCATATAACTGAATTTCTAATAAGTATTCTGCGTGCAGAAGAAAATATAAGAAGGGGACAACTCTTCTGTTAACTTGCTTAGCTTTTTTCCACGATAGCATGTATTTTCTAGCTCAGGGGTACGTGGCCACACCCCAAGACCCAATATTGACTATCCAATGGTACGGATTTGTGCCCCACACGCTGATTAATATCATTGATTTGTCATTAGTGTCAGACATGAGCATGAGCCCTTTTCAAAGACATCCGTGTGGGAAACAAAACATTATCACAGATTATTTTGTGAAACGTCTGACTTTATTGGTCACTAATAATACAAGACTATCACATATGGCTTTGTGTGAGGAACCGTGTGTAATAGCTGAGTAGACCCCAAATCTGAGAACATCCGAGTCTTACATCCAGGAGTTTGTTCTTCTCTTTCCACCATTCTGACCCATCCCTACCCCCTTCCGCCTCATAAATAAAAAACCAATCATATTCACGCAGCACCCAGTAAAACCATCACCACGCTTATATGTACCAACGAGGAGATCTAGACAACACCCATGAGTTTAGTTCTGGGTGTATTAAGACCTTCATATTTGGACTCTAAGACCGAGTTCTGGGCCTCCAAAATTGTTGGCACCAGTTGACTATCTGTTTAGCTTTACCACTGTTCCAGATTGTCATGTTGGGAATAAGCCGTGGCGAGCCCGGCGTGTGGTGCGCGCGTGTGTGCGTTTGGACGTGTCGGACTCGGGCCAGGGCGAGCTTGGGTGCGTGCATGCGTGCCCAAGTGTAGGTGTGTGTGCATGCGTGTGTCAGCGTGTGTGTGCACTGGGTAGCTAGCAAGGGATAAGGGGGAGTGGACCGCGTCGGGCGCGGCGTGGCCGCGGCGACCGCGTACGTGCGCGATCGCAGCGCGCGGGGACGTGGCGAGTGGCAGGTGGGAGCGTTCGAGCGCGGCCCGGCATGTCGGAGCTCGCGGTTCTAAGATCCACACCAACCCTGTGTAATCGTTGAGGTAGTCGAGTTCGAGCTCGAGGTGAAAAACAGAAAAACCCGTACGTCCGGGGGGGGGGGGGGGGGGTGGGCGTTTGTGCGCCGGCAAACTCTATGTGTTCTTCCTCCACCACTTTGAGCGTGTCTCCTGTGATCACCGTTGTGTGCCGCAGCCTGTGGCAACAACATTTAGTATCAGAGCAAGGTGGCCAAGCATGGTGAAGGAGCTCGCCGGAGTCCATGGCGCTGGTTCCACACAGTGGTGGTGGCGCAGGCGGATCGTTGTCCATGAACATGTTGATGCTCTCGCCAGAAAACTACACCGTGTGGGCGATCAAGGCGCAAGCGATCCTTGATGCCCACACGCAGTGGGAGGCGGTGGCGCCGGCGAACGACGCGGCGGTCAACGGGAAGAAGTGCAAGACGGCGAGGGCGCTGATCCTGTCGGGGCTGCCGGAGGACGTGCTGCTCTCGGTGGAGACGAAGCCCACCGCTAGATAGGTATGGGACTCTCTGAAGGTGCGTTTCGTCAGCGCCGAGCGGGTGCGCGCGGCAAGGAGGGCGACGCTGCGCGGCAAGCTGGATCGGCTGAAGATGGAGGAAGGCGAGTCCCTGGACGCGTACGCCGGAAGGCTTGCGGGCATGGCGGCGTGGTTCGCGGGCCTGGCCGAGACGCTAGGCGACACGGAACTGGTGAAGAAGCTCCTGGACATGGTGCCGGACCGGCTGTCCCCCGTCGTCGCCGGCATCGAGCAGTTCTGCGTCCTCGAGGAGCTGACGTACGACGAGGCGCTCGGGCGGCTGCGCACTTTCGACGAGCGGGTGCGGCACCGCGGTCAGAGCAGCGGCGAGCGGGCGGACGGGTAGCTTCTGTACACGGCGGCGCGGTGGCGAGCGCGGGAGCGGGGTCAAAGGGGAGCTCGGGACGACGACGACCACACACGCAGCCTGGCGACGCGGGATGGCGGCAACATGCGTGGCCGCTGCTACAAGTGCGGCGAGCGCGTCCACTTCAAGCGCGATTGCCCGGAGCTGCGGAAGGCGCCGGGGTGGAGCGGGCGCTGCTGGCGGACGCCGGAGTCGAGGACGACGGACTCCTCTAGGCCACGGCTTAGGGGGAGTGTGTTGGGAATAAGCCGTGGCAAGCCCGGTGTGTGGTGCGCGCGTGTGCATTTGGACGCGTCGGACTCGGGCCAGGGCGAGCTTGGGTGCGTGCGTGCGTGCCCAAGTGTAGGTGTGTGTGCGTGCGTGTGTGTGCTGGGTAGCTAGCGAGGGATCAGGGGGAGTGGACCGCGTCGGGCGCGGCGTGGCCGTGGCGACCGCGTATGTGCGTGATCGCAGCGCGCGGGGACATGGCGAGTGGCAGGTGGGAGCGTTCGAGCGCGGCCCGGCATGTCGGAGCTCGCGGATATAATATCCACACCAACCCTGTGTAATCGTTGAGGTAGTCGAGTTCGAGCTCGAGGTGAAAAACAGAAAAAAAAAACCCGTACATGCGGCGGGGGGGGGGGGGGGGGGGGGGGAGTACTACGTACCGGCAAACTCTCTGTGTTCTTCCTCCACCACTTTGAGCGTGTCACCGGTGATCACCGTTGCGTGCGGCAGCCCGTGCCAACAACATGTCATATCTTAGTAGGTCAGGCATATATAGTAGGGAGTACAAGGTATCAGAAGAAAATATAAAGTGAAAATAAACATTATGTCGCATTCCTGACACGGCAACAATTTCGTTCCTTTTTGGACCTTTTTTGGACAAACTAGTAGAAACCCCCAGTACCACCGCCGGATAGACCTACCACGTTCTTCTAGTTTTTGTCGGGAATGTGTCTGAGGGGACGCATGCTGATTAAGCAACATTAAGTAGATAACAACACAATTATGCATGAACCACAAACTACAAACAGAGGAAGAAAGGGGTAGATTCAGATGGTGTACTATTAGCTAGATAGGAGTATCTAGCAATAAAAATAGTCATAGCCTAAATTTCTGCTTACCTAAAATAACCCGTGCTGCTGCGGGGAATTTATCTGTGCAGATTCCTTTTATGCCGTCACCTTTCATTCCTGGCTTACATGGACAGTCATAGCCTCCCAAGGTGTTTTTGCAGATCCCGTCAGTGGTGCAAGGATACAAATCACGGCGCTTGCACTCATCAATGTCTGGAAAACCGGTATATAAATGTATGAAATTAATATGGAGTTCCTGTAAACGGAATATAAATTTATGAAATTAGTATGGTTTAAATTTGAAAGAGAGCGTCTGGATGTGGAAATTAAATTCCTTAATTCCACCTTGGCATCCATTGGCGATGTAAGGGTTGCCATCGTAATGGTCCCAGCACTTGCAAACATACCCCTGGCCACTAGTCGCGTTGGCACAGGAGCTGTTGCCGCTGACGCAGGCGTAGTCCTGAGGTGGCTGCTGGCCTTTCGCCGGACATGAACCATTCGGGATGGAGAAATCGATCACGAAAGGGACACCCCTCGGGTATCTCTTGGGTAGCACCTCGTAGCCGTACATGTCCGGTGTGGAGAAGTTGTACCATGACTTCTCCACCACCATGGCGTAGGAGCGCGGATTGGTTTCAAACAAGGTGTTTGGTGTGCTCAAACCAAACCACAGTGCAAACTTAGTAAGCGGAACCGCTTCTGGTAGGGTGGCCTGACAGCAGCCCCGCCCTGAGCACGTCCCGTTGGTTGCGAACTTGAGGAACTGTGGCATGTTCATGAGGTCTGATAGGCAGGAGAGAGTGAATTCATTCGATTCATTGCTACGCGCCAAAGCCAAATCTGAAGCCTACGCCAACCACAGGTAGCTATTCATCTTAGGCTCGGCTATCCAGCCGACGCCGATGAGATCATTGTGCCTAACCGAGAGGAGGAATGGACTCATCTTTCGCCCAATCGCATCTGTAGAGACTTGGTTAAGGAGTTGGTATGATTTGTACTGCAGCGAGATGAGACTGCGGTGTAGGCGTGCGCCTCACCCTTTGCAACTGATAAATCGATGAGCTCGAAGGCCATGTTATCCTGTGTTTTATTCCAAACACGATGGTACAATCCTGCCTGCATTAATTTACGACCCAATACCAAAAGACAAAATTATTTAATTACCTTCACAAAAGAAAAAATTCAATTAATTAGCACATACTCCTGCTAGTACTACCTATAGCTGTGCCAAAAACCTGATGGATTATGGATGGGCTTAGGCCTATATAAGACAATAATCCCTAGTTAATCTTTAAGGCCCATGCATGTGTACGGCAAGTGATGGGAAGTGTGGGAAGTTTAGTCCCATACTGCTACAATAAGAAGAGTGAGATGTTTTTATAAGGGCTGCTCTACCACTTGCTATTGGGAGCTTGGGAATAGGAGTTGTACACGCGCACTCCTCCGCTGTGGCCGCGCCGTGCCACGCCGCGGCCGCGGGAATGAGCCGAGCCGAAGCATTTTTGGGGAGCGTCTCGACGCGACTGCTCCCGATCCGTCCCCGTCTCCGTCCACCTCTGCTTCCACTACTCCCCCTGCATCGATCCCATGGCTGACAACGAAGTCGCCAAGAAGAATGATGCCGAGGCTGCTGCTATCGCTGCCGCGTTGGCCTGGCCAACCGGAGAGTATGACTCGTTCATCCCCTATTTGCTCGTTCATGTGCTAGCCATATATATGCTGTTCATAGATGTTTCGGTTCTATGTACTGTACGTGCTCACATGCTTAGGTATCAGTATGAGATGCATACCGTATTTGCCATGCTTACTGTTTACTCGTGGATTAGCTTAGTTGGAAAAGTGCTAATATTTCCAACAATTCAAAACCTTATTTTAGGCACTTTTCGACTCATGGCTTCGCGCTGAAACCGGAAAAGTTTACTTGAACGCATTTTAAGCGTTGGCAGACGAGGACTACCTTGTGGCTCACAACAATGAACGTGTTCTGGGTTGGTGGTGTGTCTCCCATGGTAACGATTGCTCCTGAATAGAAGAATGCGTTTAGGAAGGCAACCACCATCTTCGTGGGAGCCGTTCTTACTGTGATCGAAAACAAGCTAGTCGACGCATATCCCCATATGCGCGTTGCTAAGAATTTGTGGGATGCGCTCAAAGCTAAGTTCGGCGCAACCGATGCTGGAAGCGTGTTGTATGCTATGGAGCATTTTCATGATTACAAAATGGTTGATAACCGTTCTGTATTGGACCAGGCCCATGAGATACAATGCATCACTAAGGAGCTGGAGCTCCTGAAGTGTGAGTTACCGGACAAGTTTGTCGCGGGTTGCATTATTGCAAAACTCCCTCCTGGATGGAGGAACTTTGCTACTTCTCTCAAGCACTTGAGACGTGAATTCTCTATTGAGGATGTCATCGGTCATCTAAGTGTTGAGCAGAACTCGAGAGCAAAGGACTTACACGTGAAAGGGGCAGAGGGTTCTTCTAGCGCCAATGTGGTGCAGAAGAACTTCCACAAGTTCAAGGGAAAGAACGTTGTCCAGCAGAATATTACCTTTAAGAAGAAGGGTAAGAAGAAAGACAAAAAGAGAGATGGCTGCTTTAATTGTGGTTCAGAGGAACATTGGGCAAACAAGTGCCCAAACAAGTATAAGAAGCCAGTACAGGACTCCAAGTCTGTGAATGTCACTCTGAGCAACAATGATGCGGCATCTGGGTATGGTAATCTGTTTACCATACTTTCAATTTGTCAATCCACCGATTGGTGGGTTGACACCGGGGCCAATATTCATGTGTGTGTTGATGTGTCTTTGTTTTCTTCTTACCAGGTCGCATGAGATTGCTCCGTCCTGATGGGGAATGGCTCGCATGCTTCTGTTCATGGTGTTGGCACGGTAGATCTGAAGTTTACTTCGGGAAAGATCGTGCAACTGAAGAACGTGCAGCATGTCCCCGCCATCAAGAAGAATCTCGTTAGTGGCTCCCTTTTATGTAAAGAAGGGTTTAAGTTAGTATTTGAGTCTAACAAAGTAGTCGTATCTCGGTATGGGCTATTTGTTGGAAAAGGATATGATTGTGGTGGTTTGTTCCACCTTTCCCTGGAGGATTTCTGTAATAAAGTTGTGAACCAAATTCATTCTAATGCTGCTAGCTAAGATGAATCAAATTCCGAGTTTCACTTTAGTCAAAGGCTCTAAGTGCTATGCGTGTGTGCAAGCAAAGCAACCTCGTAAGCCTCACCAGCCTGCGAAGGAGAGACACCTGGCACCACTAGAGCTCATACATTCAGATCTCTGTGAGATGAATGGTGTGTTGACTCACTAGTAGAAAAAGGGCCTATTGTCCCGGTTGGTAAGGGCCTTTAGTCCCGGTTCCTGAACCGGGACTAAAGGGTCGGTACTAATGCCCTGACCCTTTAGTCCCGGTTCAATCCAGAACCGGGACAAATGGGCCTCCACGTGGCCTGTGCGCTGAGCCCAGGCAGGAGGGCCTTTGGTCCCAGTTGGTGGCACCAACTGGGACCAATAGGCATCCACGCGTCAGCATTTCTGTGGCTTGGGTTTTTGCTTTTTTTTGAAAAGTGGGGGGTTGGGGGTTTTGGGGGGTTAATTTAGGTGTTTCATATATTGTGTTAGCTAGCTAATTAATAGAGAGAAGTGTCCTCTCTTTTGTCCGTGCTTGGTCGACGCTACGTACTATACATACGTATAGAGAGGACTAGCTAGACACGCTAGCTAGCTAGTAAGCAAACGAAGGAAATAGAAGATCGTCATGAACATATATGCATACAGAGAGATTGGTCGAACAACAAGTTCTCGTATATCTATCCGACACTACCGGCTACATATATACAATAATTATGTTTTACAAATATAATCTCCTAACATACGGACGCGTGGTCCACATAGTATTCTCCGTCTTCAGCGATCACGTGGTCAAGAAAGAATGCCGCCAATTCCTCTTGAATTGCTCGCATGCGATCTGGTGCTAGGACTTCATCCCGCATCTGAACATCTAATTTTAAGAAGGGGGTCAATACATATATATATGAATGAATGAAACTCAACACAAATGATGGTAATAAAATAAAATTGTGAATATTGTTATTTACGCACTTCATATTGTTTGTCAGAGTAGCCCCGCTCACAGGTCGTGTGGCGAATGGACTCGCAAATGTAGTATCCACAGAAATCATTCCCTTGTTCCTGCCACAACCACTTTACAAGAAATAGAGGTCAATCAAACTGATAATTAGCAAGCATGCTAAATGGTATTGATGAAACTAGCGCTTGAATCACTAGGAGATGCGTGGAATATGCTACTATAGTACTTACTTTCGGGTGTCTAAATTGCAGCTTCTTCGGCAGTCCCGGAGCTTTTTTGGTGAATTTTCTCCAAACCCTACCATACAAAAAAACAATTACTTGATATCAGAAATGAACAAAGTTGCTGATATGGTGGATAATGATCGATTTAACTTACTTCTCGAGCATTTCAGTCATGTCCGCATACTCCTTGGGATCTTTTCGTCTCGAGTCTAAGACAGTTACTCCTCCCTGCTCAAGGTTAATCTCTTGGAGAATATAGTGGAAGCTGCACACGCATGCATAACTCATCAATATTACATTACTATAACCTGGACTAATAAAGGGAAACCGAATATGCCACAAGACAGTAACACTCACTTGAAGTTGTAAGGAAAGAGTATTATATCTTTGTATTCATTTATTACCAACGATTGTAGCAAGTTGGCCTCGGTATTTTCGGCATGAAATTCAACCTCAGTTGCATCTATGAGATATGTGTTAATGAACCCAATATCACCCACTTGTCTTTTCTTCAATTCGGCGATCTTCAATCTGCATAATATAGTGAGGATAATTATAAATACATGCAATGAAAGAGCTGAGTTATATAGAGAGACTTAATGACAGAAGTAGTACTACTTACAGACAGTAGCAGGTGACCGTTGCTTTATCGAGGGCCAATTGATTGAAAAACTGATAAAACTCCTCAAATGGAATAGGCAACAGTTCAATTCCAACGAGGTCATGCTCCTTTTTAACTCTCACATACAAAGTACCCCTCCCCTCAGACTCTCTGCAGGTTTTCATGTACCAATCATGCAATCTTCGCATCATCGTTGATAGAGATCTTTCATCTTTGACGAGAGGCTTCCCGTACTCGTATCTTTGTATCTGCACCTCCAAGAAATCATAATGTACATCGTCGGGCAGGTAATCTGCAGGATTGCTATAACCGGGCACCATCCTCGGATCGACGATGTCGCTAGCAGGCACCTTGAGCGGGGGGCACGATTGCTTTGCTTGTTCGCCGAGCTGGGCAATTTGTTTCCCAGCGCGTCGTTCTTTCATCCTTTGATCACTTTTAGTACTTCCCGACCTCTCTGCTTCGGCAAATGCCTTTCCAATAATGCGCTCAAAGTTGCCTTTCAGCGAAGACTTGGGTGGTTTTGTCAGGGCAGCCAGAGTGCGCTTCGCTTTCACCGGATCTACCTTCTCCTCTGGAGGTGGATGTCTCTTTGCTTTCAACCCTTCAAAGAAGTCCTTCACTTCAGTCCGGGAGATCTTTGTGTTTTCCTCCGGGGTCCTCTCGTACGGTAACTTCTCTGGAGTCTTCAGAGAAGGACCGAATCTGTATGTCCTCCCGCCTTTGGCTGTACTGCTAGACGCCGGCAGAGCAGTCGGAGCGGATGTCTTTTTTCCTTGCTTACGAGGCGGAGGAGAAGGACTACGACGCGCTGGAGCAGCCGGAGCGGCGGTGGGTCTCTTCCGCCCTTGCTGACAAGGCGGAGAAGGAGGAGGCTGGTTGCTCGGGCGCGCCGGTGCAGGCGGAGATGGAGGCGGAGTGCCGCCACGCGCTGGAGAAGGAGCCGGCCGAGTGCCCAGATCATCACTCGCCAGAGGAGGAGGCGGTGGAGGAGGCGGAGTGCCCTGACTCACCGGAGGAGGAGGAGGAGGAGGAGGCGGAGGCGTCCAGTTCGGAAGGTTGATGAGATCCTTCCGCCATAGGCATGGAGTCTTCAGGGCAGAACCTAGCCGAGTCTCCCCTTCACCGGTAGGGTGGTCAAGCCGGAGGTCCTCAAATCCCTCCGTTATTTCATCCACCATCACCCTAGTATATCCTTCTGGAAACGGCCGGCAGTGAAAAGTTGCGTCGGGTTTAGTAGGATAAACAGAGCCAACAGCCGCCTTGACCTTCAAATTCATCCATTCCGCCATAAGGTGGCAATTTTGAGCCTCCGTGATAGCATCAACGGGATAGCTGGCAGGAGCCGTCAAGGCATGCTCCGGCTGAAGCAGCTCGGTGGAAGCCACGCTGCTTCTCCGCTGAGATGGCGGGGTAGCTTCGGGGGAAGCTTCGGCAGGTCGTTTGTTGCGATTTGCTTCTCATTCCTCTATTGCTTGTACCCTTGCATGCAGCGCCTGCAGTTCGGTCTGCTGCACTTTCTTCCTCCTCTCCTGGCATTTGTAACCGCCTGCGTCCGGAAACCCAGCCTTCCACGAAACGGAGCCTGGCGTGCCTCGTGTCCGTCCAGGGTGCTCAGGATTCCCGAGGGCCATTGTGAGCTCGTCGTTCTCTCTGTCAGGAACGAACGTCCCTTGCTGCGCTGCTTCGATATATTGCTGAAGCCTCTTGACTGGTATGTCCAATTGTTCGTCCATCCAAATGCACTTCCCTGATACAGGGTCCATGGTTCCGTCAGCCCCGAAGAACCAAGTCCGGCAACGGTCTGGCCAGTTCATGGTCTCTGGTTCGATCCCTTTATCAAGAAGATCATTCTCAGCCTTGGCCCACTTAGGCCGGGCTATGAGGTAGCCACCTGACCCCGTGCGATGGTGAAGCTTCTTCTTCACAGCATTTTGCTTGTTTGTCGCCAACATCTTTTTACTCTTTTCCGATGTCTCGTGGGCCACAAATGCGGGCCAGTCATCTCTGATCTTTTCATATTTGCCCTTGAATTCTGGTGTCTCTTTTTTATCGACAAACTTATTCAGGTCTTTCTTCAAATTCCTGAATAGGTCTGCTAAGCAAAAGACTTGATTAATGGCTGTATAACTGGCTTCTCCGGATCATCCTCTGGCGGTAGGGTGAAATTTGACTTCAGCTCAGTCCAAAGATCATTTTTCTGCAGATCATTGACATAAGACACCTCAGGGTCTTCGTTCTTAGGCTTATACCATTGCTGGCTGCTGATCGGGATCTTGTCCCTAACAAGAACCCCGCACTGAGCAACAAATGCCTTCTTTGTCCGGATGGGTTCAATCGGTTGGCCGTCGCGTGTGATTGCTATGATCTCAAACCTTTCATCCGAGCTCAACTTTTTTTTCGGGCCTCGTCTCTTTACCGAAGTTGTGCTCGATCCGGAGGGCTAGAAAAAAGAAACAAAGACGAGAGTTAATTAATATGTGTACATACCAAAACAATGAATGCATCAATTAGCTAGTCAGCACAGGCTTAACTAATATATATAACTGGCTGGACTCGGTTCGGTGATCACCGGAGCCGTCCTCACGGTTTACTTCTTCAGCCTCTCCTTCTTGCACCGGCATTGGGTCATCGGAGCCATCATAATCATAGCCAGCTGCTTCTTCACCCTCTCCTTCCAGACCATCGGTGTCATTGAGAAACATCAACGAGCAGACGACATCACTTCCTTCTGCGATTATGTCCCTCAACAACGCTTCTTGTGCTTCGTCTCGGGGCGGGGTGTCCATAGTTTCTACAAATATTTACAACATGGCAATTATTATTCAAACATGACAGATATGGATATATTAGTGGCAAACGTAGAACTAGCTAGCTAATCACAATAAGGAATCATATTAATTAGTGGCCTCGACGCTGCTTCTCTAGGGTTTCGGGTGGCCTCGACAACGCTTCAAGGGTTAGGGGTGGCCTCGAGAACGCTTCAAGGAGGGGGTAATGTCGACCCCCCCCCCCCCCCCCGTGTTGAAGCTATCGGGAGGGGGTATATCAACAACAACGACATACGTACATGGGAAAATAATATGCTTGTTTTTCCTTCTTAAAAATACATCAAGCTATCGGGAGGGGGTATATCGACAACGACAATGACGACACTACATCTATGTCCCACAAGTGACGTGGGCATCGACGCCCGCGGTAGGGTAGAGGGTCGTGGATCGCCGAGCGGTCGAGGGTCAAGGGGTCGAGGATCGCCGAGGGGTCGGGAGGTTGCCTAGTGTCAAAGGATTCAACAAAACCATGTCTTCATCATTAGGCGAAAGTAACAGGTGCATGATGGTACGAAGCTCTCCAAAGTTATTTTGGAATGGAGTCCCAGATAGGATAATTCGCTTTTTGGTACAAAGTTCAGCAAGAACCTTCCGAATATCGTTATTTGGAAGGCCTTTGCTGAAATTCGTACAAAAAGGGAAATTATCCTATCCGGGACTCCATTCCAGAATAACTTTGGCGGACTTCGTACCATCATGCCCTGGTTACCTCCGGCTAATGATGAAGCCATGGATTTCTTCAATACTTTGACACTAGGAAACCTCTCTCGACCCCTCGGCGATCCTCGACCCCTCGAACCCTCGATGACCCTGGAACCCTCAACCCCTAGACGACCCTGGAACCCTCGACCCTCGATCCCTCTACCCTATAGAACCCTCGAACCCTCGACCCTGAAACCCTCGACCCTTGACCCCTTAATGACCCTCGACCCTCTACCGTAGTTCCCGACCCTCGACCCCTCGGCGATCCTCGACACCCTCGTTCCCGATAAAAATTAAGAAGAAGAAGAAGAAGAAGGAAAAGAGGAGAAAAAAAAGGAGAAGAAGCTCCTCTATTCCTTCTTCTTCTCCACTTTTTTTCTTCTTCTTCCTCTTCTTCCTCTCCTCGTCTTCTCCTTCTTCTTCTCCTTCTTTCTCTACTTATTTTCCTTTTTCCTCTCCTTCTTTTCCTTCTTCTTCCTTCTTCTTCCTTCCTCTTTTCTTCCTTTTCCTTTTTTTACTTTTTCCTCTCCACTAACATAAAATGCACTAACCTAAAATGCAACAAACATAAAATTTACTAAATCGATCAACTAACCTAAAATCAGAGATAAAATGCACTAACCTAAAATCGATATCTACTAACAACTTAAAAAAATTAATACATATATGAAAAATGCATATATGAAAAAAAACATCATCATATCATCAACATCATCATATCATGAACATCATCATATCATCATCAACATATATATGAAAAAATGCATATATATATATGAGGAGGCGGCCGGCCCGGACCGTAGTGCGGGAGGCGCGGACCGGGACGGCGCTGGCGCGGGGCAGGGGCGGCGAGCGGCGACGGCGTCGGGCACGGCCGGCGAGGGCGCGGGCAACGGCGACGGTGTGGGCGGCGGGCGGCGAGGGCGCGGGCGACGGCGACGACGCGCGCGGGCGACGGCGACGGCGGGGGCGACGGCCGGTGAGGGAGCGGGCGACGGCGACGACGGGCGACGGCGACGGCGGGGGTGCCGGGCGGCGTCGGGGCAGCCTGGCGGCGTCGATGTGCTCGGCGTCGTCGGGGGAAACTGGCGAGGGAAATCTGAAATTTCCTAAGTACTGGCTTATATAGCAAAGCCATTGGTCCCGGTTGGTGCCATGAACCGGGACCAATGCCCCCCTTTAGTCCCGGTTGGTGCCACCAACCGGGACCAAAGGCCTCTTTTCAGTAGCCCAAAGGGCGGGAAGCGGCGGCCTTTGGTCCCGGTTGGAGGCACCAACCGGGACTAAAGGGGGGCATTGGTCCCGGTTCGTGGCACCAACCGGGACCAATGCCCCCCTTTAGTCCCGGTTGGTGCCACCAACCGGGACCAAAGGCCTTGTACTGCCCCACGCCCAAATGTTTAGTCCCACCTTGCTAGTTGAGAGGGAGCCGCACCTGTTTATAAGGTGCGGTGCGCCTTCCCTCTCGAGCTCCTCTCTAAAGCAGGCTTTCGGGGCTAACCGTGCAATGTGTGCCTGTGGGCCTACTGGGCCTCCCGCGGGCCTGAATCCTGGCCCATGGTAGGGTTTCTAGTCGTATTCAGGCCGTGGGGGCCCAGTAGGTGGAACTTTTTTTGTTATCTTTGTTGCTTTATTTAGTTTATTTTGTTTCTACTTTCAACAAAATACTTATTGTTGCTATATTTATTTATTTTTCAGTTTTTTTGTTTTGTTTTGTGCATTATTTATTTTCTTTTGTTTTTTACTTTATTTTTTAATTCTTTTTGCTTTTAGTTTTAGAAAATTTATAAACTTTCTATTAGTGCCATTAGTTTTAAAAATTGAAAACACTTTTTTGTTTTCTTTGTTGTTTTATTTATTTTATTTTGTTTCTACTTACAACAAAATACTTATTGTTGCCATTTTTATTTTTTTTCCAGTTTTTCTGTTTTGTTTTCTGCATTATTTATTTTCTTTTGGTTTTTTTGCTTTATTTTTTAATTCTTTTTGCTTTTAGGTCAGCAAAATTATAAACTTTCTGTTAGTGCCATTAGTTTTAGAAAAATTATAAACTTTCTGTTTGTGCCATTAGTTTTCAAATTTGAATAGTTAAAATTTGAATGCTTTGAAAATTCGACCTAAATTCATAGTTTTCAAATGAACTCTGAAAAAGTTGGCATAGCATGTGCATGTACAAAACGGACAATGGTATCATACTCGTCTGTTACAAAGTTGGCATGGTATCATCATAATAGTTGCGGGAGAAAGTCTTCACTTTTTCTTCGCTTGTGTCATTTGCTTATTGCACCGTAACCATGGATAATCTTCATCGTTTATCAGGATGCTTGGGTCAGCCTTGACTTTGAAGGGAGGAATTTCATGAAACTTTTCATACTCTTCAGACATGTCTGTCCTGCCCTCCACTCGCAGGATGTCCCTTTTTCCTGAAAGAACTATGTGGCGCTTTGGCTCATCGTATGATGTATTCGCTTCCTTATCTTTTCTTTTCCTCGGTCTGGTAGACATGTCCTTCACATAGATAACCTGTGCCACATCATTGGCTAGGACGAATGGTTCGTCAGTGTACCCAAGATTTTTCAGATCCACTGTTGTCATTCCGTACTGTGGGTCTACCTGTACCCCGCCTCCTGATAGATTGACCCATTTACACTTAAACAAAGGGACCTTAAAATCTACTCCGTAGTCAAGTTCCCATATGTCCACTATGTAACCATAATATGTGTCCTTTTCCCTGTCGGTTGCTGCATCAAAGTAGACACCGTTGTTTTGGTTGGTGCTCTTTTGATCTTGGTCAATCGTGTAAAATGTATTCCCATTTATCTCGTATCCTTTCCAAATCATTACAGTCGAAGATGGTCCCCTGGACAACAAGTACAACTCATCACAAATAGTGATGTCACCTCTGAGACGTGTTTCCAACCAACTGCTGAAAGTCCTGATGTGTTCACATGTAATCCAGTCGTCGCACTGCTCCGGGTGTTTGGAGCGCAGACTGTTCTTGTGTTCATCGACATACGGGGTCACCAAGGTAGAGTTCTGTAGAACTGTGTAGTGTGCTTGAGACCGAGAATATCCGTCCCTGCATATTATTGAGTCCCTTCCAAGCGTGCCTTTTTCAGTCAGTCTCCCCTCATACCGTGATTTAGGGAGACCTATCTTCTTAAGTCCAGGAATGAAGTCAACACAAAACCCGATGACATGCTCTGTTTGATGGCCCATGGAGATGCTTCCTTCTGGCCTAGCGCGGTTACGGACATATTTCTTTAGGACTCCCATGAACCTCTCAAAGGGGAACATATTGTGCAGAAATACGGGCCCCAGAATGACAATCTCGTCGACTAGGTGAACTAGGATGTGCGTCATGATATTGAAGAAGGATGGTGGGAACACCAGCTCGAAACTGACAAGACATTGCACCACATCACTCCTTAGCGTTGGTATGATTTCTGGATCGATCACCTTCTGTGATATTGCATTGAGAAATGCACATAGCTTCACAATGGCTAATCGGACGTTTTCCGGTAGAAGCCCCCTCAATGCAACCGGAAGCAGTTGCGTCATAATCATGTGGCAGTCATGAGACTTTAGGTTCTGGAACTTTTTCTGTGGCATATTTATTATTCCCTTTATATTCGACGAGAAGCCAGTCGGGACCTTCATACTAAGCAGGCATTCAAAGAAGATTTCTTTCTCTTCTTTCGTAAGAGCGTAGCTGGCAGGACCTTCATACTGCTTCGGAGGCATGCCCTCTTTTTCGTGCAAGCGTTGTAGGTCCTCCCGTGCCTCAGGTGTATCTTTTGTCTTCCCATACACGCCCAAGAAGCCTAGAAGGTTCACGCAAAGGTTCTTCATCACGTGCATCACGTCGATCGAAGAGCAGACCTCTAGGTCTTTCCAGTAGGGTAGGTCCCAAAATATAGATTTCTTCTTCCACATGGGTGCGTGATTCTCAGCATCATTCGAAACAGCTAGTCTGCCGGGACCCTTTCCAAAGATTACGTTTAAATCATTTACCATAGCAAGTACGTGATCACCGGTATGCATGGCGAGCTTCTTCCGGTGATCTGCCTCGCCTTTGAAATGCTTGCCTTTCTTTCGACATTGATGGTTGGTCAGAATAAATCGACGATGGCCCAGGTACACATTCTTCCTGCAGCTTCCCAGGTATATACTATCGGTGTCAAGTAAACAGTGCATTCATGCGTGGTATCCCTTGTTTGTCTGTCCTGAAAGGTTACCGAGAGCGGGCCAATCGTTGATGGTCATGAATAGCAACGCCTTTAGGTCAAATTCCTCCTTTTTGTGCTCATCCATGTACGTACACCGTTTCCATTCCACAGCTGTAAAAGTTCTTCAACTAATGGCCTTAGGTACACATCAATGTCGTTGCCGGGTTGCCTAGGGCCTTGGATGAGAACTGGCATCATAATGAACTTCCGCTTCATGCACATCCAAGGAGGAAGGTTATACATACATAGAGTCACGGGCCAGGTGCTGTGATTGCTGCTCTGCTCCCCGAAAGGATTAATGCCATCCGCGCTTAAAGAAAACCATACGTTCCTTTGGTCCTTTGCAAACTCATCCCAGTACTTTCACTCGATTTTTCTCCACTGCGACCCATCAGCGGGTGCTCTCAACTTCCCGACTTTCTTACGGTCCTCACTATGCCATCGCATCAACTTGGCATGCTCTCCGTTTCTGAACAGACGTTTCAACCGTGGTATTATAGGAGCATACCACATCACCTTCGCAGGAACCCTCTTTCTGGGAGGCTCGCCGTCAACATCACCAGGGTCATCTCGTCTGATCTTATACCGCAATGCACCGCATACCGGGCATGCGTTCAGATCCTTGTATGCACCGCGGTAGAGGATGCAGCCATTAGGGCATGCATGTATCTTCTCCACCTCCAATCCTAGAGGGCATACGACCTTCTTTGTTGCGTATGTACTGTCGGGCAATTCATTATCCTTTGGAAGCTTCTTCTTCATTATTTTCAGTAGCTTCTCAAATCCTTTATCAGGCACAGCATTTTCTGCCTTCCACTGCAGCAATTCCAGTACGGTACCGAACTTTGTGTTGCCATCGTCGCAATTCGGGTACAACCCTTTTTTGTGATCCTCTAACATGCGATCGAACTTCAGCTTCTCCTTTTGACTTTCGCATTGTGTCCTTGCATCGACAATGACCCGGCGGAGATCATCGTCATCGGGCACATCGTCTGGTTCCTCTTGATCTTCAGCAGCTTCGCCCGTTGCAGCACCATCGTGCACATCGTCTGGTTCCTCTTGATGTTCAGTACCATCACCGTATTCAGGGGGCACATAGTTGTCATCATACTCTTCTTCTTCGCCGTCTTCCATCATAACTCCTATTTCTCCGTGCCTCGTCCAAACATTATAGTGTGGCATGAAACCCTTGTAAAGTAGGTGGGTGTGAAGGATTTTCCGGTCAGAGAAAGACTTCGTATTCCCACATATAGGGCATGGACAACACATAAAACCATTCTGCTTGTTTGCCTCAGCCACTTCGAGAAAATCATGCACGCCCTTAGTGTACTCGGAGGTGTGTCTATCACCGTACATCCATTGCCGGTTCATCTGCGTGCATTATATATAATTAAGTGTGTCAAAAATCATTACAGAACATCATGAATAGATAATTAAGTGACCAAATTAATAGAAGTTCATCATCACATAAAAACCAAAGTACATACATAGTTCTCATCTAAAAACATAAATCTCTGCAGAGCACCTAAATTAATTAAACCATACATTGAAACTATGTAAAACATTTCAATGCGAAAACAAATGCGATCATAATCGCAACCAAGGTAACAACTGATCCAACGGCATAATGATACCAAGCCTCGGTATGAATGGCATATTTTCTAATCTTTCTAATCTTCAAGCGCATTGCATCCATCTTGATCTTGTGATCATAGACGACATCCGCAACATGCAACTCCAATATCATCTTCTCCTCCTCAAGTTTTTTATTTTTTCCTTCAAGAAATTGTTTTCTTCTTCAACTAAATTTAACCTCTTGACAATAGGGTCGGTTGGAATTTCCGGTTCAACAACCTCCTAGATAAATAAAATCTATGTCATGTTGGTCGGCATAATTTTCATAAACAATAAATGAATTAATAGTTATCAAAAGATAATATATACCACATCCGAATCATAGGCAGGACGAGGGCCGACGGGGGCGGATACCAAAACCATCGCACTATATAAGATGCAATAATAAAAGTAAGAAAATAATACAAGTATCTATCTAAACATACAAGTAAGAATATTTTTCCTTTCAGAAAGAAGATAAGAACAAGAGGCTCACCACGGTGGTGCCGGCGATGAAATCGGCGCGGGTGATCGACGGCGGTGAAGACGGGGATGGAGCGTGACGGACTGCTAAACCTAGACAAATATTGAGGAAAATGGAGCTTGGAGGTCGAGCTTGGAGAGGAGAAAGCTTAAGTAGTGTGGCTCGGGCATTCCATCAAACACCTTGTGTGCATAGGAGGTGAGCTAGAGCACCACCAAGCCCTCTCCCCTCGGCTAAGACAAAAAACAGAGCAGTGTGCTCTGCTCTTACGCGGGGGGTATATATAGGCGCATCATTGGTCCCGGTTGGTGGCATGAACCGGGACTAAAGGGCAACCTTTGGTCCCGGTTCAAGCCACCAACCGGGACCAATGGTGGTGGGCCAGGAGCGAGGCCCATTGGTCCCGGTTCGTCCCACCAACCTAGATCAAAAGGGCCAGACGAACCGGGACCAATGGCCCATGTGGCCCGGCCGGCCCCCTGGGCTCATGAACCAGGACAAATACCTCCATTGGTCCCGGTTCGTAGCAGAACGGGACTAATGGGCTGAACTGGCCTGGGCCATTGCCCCCTTTTCTACTAGTGACTAAAGCTGGAAAGAAATACTTCATGACTTTGATTGATGATTCCACTAGATTCTGTTATGTGTATTTGTTTAATACAAAGGATGAGGCTCTACACTACTTTAAAATCTATAAGGCTGAAGTTGTGAATCAACTTGAGAAGAAAATAAACGAGTCCGGTCTGATCGTGGTGGAGAGTACTTTTCTAGCGAGTTTGATTTATTCTGTGTGGAACATGGTATTATTCATGAAAGGACGCCTCCCTATTCACCCTAGTCAAACGGGGTTGCCGAACGGAAAAACCGTACTCTAACAGATTTGGCTAACGCCATGTTAGATACATCGGGTTTATCCAAGGCATGGTGGGGGGAGGCTGTATTGACATCATGTCATGTCCTGAATAAAGTTCCCATGAAGGATAATGAGACTACTCCATATGAGCAATGGGAAAAGAAAAGAACTACACTCTCTTACTTGCGCACTTGGGGCTGTTTGGCAAAAGTCAACGTGCCGATCCCCAAAAAGCGTAAGCTTGGACCAAAGACCGTGGACTGTGTTAATTTGGGCTACACTAAGAATAGCGTTGGCTATAGATTTATAGTAGTGAAATCTGAGGTACCTGACCAGAAGGTCGGTACAATTATAGAGTCTAAGGATGCTACATTCTTTGAGGATATCTTCCCCATGAGAGATATGCAAAGCAGTTCTAGACTGGAATCTGATGAGACTCCTGAACCTGCCATTCCGATGGAATATTATGAACACAGAAGTGATGAAAGTTCATCAGAGGATGACGAGGAAGCTCTTGTTAGGAGCAAGAGACAAAGGACTGCAAAGTCTTTTGGTGATGATTTCCTCGTGTACCTCGTGGATGATGACACTCCCAGTTCCATTTCAGAAGCTTATGCATCTCCGGATGCTGACTACTGGAGGACGCGGTCCATAGAGAGATGGATTTCATCATAGCTAATGGGACACGGGAGATCACCGATCATCCTTATGGTTGCCAACCATTGGGATGTAAGTGGGTGTTCAAGAAGAAGCTTAGGCCCGATGGTACTGTTGAGAAGTACAAGGCTAGGCTTGTCGCCAAGGGTTATACCCAAAAGGAAGAAGAGGATTTCTTCGATACTTACTCGCCATAGCTAGGCTGACAACCATTTGAGTGTTACTCGCTTTGGCTGCCACACATGGTCTTCTCGTTTATCAGATGGACGTTAAGATGCCTTTCCTTAACGGAGAGCTAGACGAGAAAATTTACATGCAACAGCCAGATGGCTTTGTAGTAAATGGTCAGGAAAGAAAGGTGTGTAATTTAGTGAAATCTTTGTATGGCCTGAAACAAGCGCCTAAGCAATGGCATGAGAAGTTTAATACAACTTTGACATCTGCTGGCTTTGTTGTTAATGAAGCTGACAAATGTGTATACTATCGCTATGGTGGGGGTGAAGGAGTTATACTCTGTCTGTATGTTGATGACATACTAATATTTGGGACCCACCTCAAGGTAATTGAGGAGGTCAAGGCTTTTCTATCTCATAACTTTGAGATGAAAGACCTGGGTGTGGCTGATGTTATCTTGAACATCAAGCTACTGAGAAATACTGAGGGTGGAATTACACTTTTGCAATCCCACTATGTTGAGAAGATTTTGAGCCGCTTTGGATATTCGGACAGCAAACCTTCTGCAACACCATATGATCCTAGCGTGCGGATTCAAAAGTTCGATGGCACGGCTATAGATCAATTGAGATATTCTCAAGTGGTTGGTTCACTCATATACCTAGCTTGTGCTACTCGCCCTGGCATCTCATTTACTGTGTGCAAACTGAGCCGGTTTGTTTTCAATCGGGGAGATGTGCATTGGCATGCTGTTGAGCGAGTAATGCGCTACTTGCAAGGTACTGTGAACTATGGGATTCACTATTCTGGGTACCCGACGGTACTTGAGGGGTATAGTGATTCTGTAAGGAAGGCTGACTTTTGTCTTAATGTATTCAAAAGCTTATGTATGCAAGATGCTAACCTACAGAGCATTCTTTTGGAGGAATACACCTATGTGACACTACTAGGAAAAGGCATGCTAGTGGCACACCAGTTTTGCCTACTAATGGCGCACCACTGGTGCGCCACTAGCATCACGCCATTAGAATTAAATTCTAATGGCGCACCACTGGTGCGCCATTAGTATCTGGTGTTCTAATGGCGCACCACCTGGTGCGCCATTAGTATAGCTAAGAGTGCGCCATTAGTATGCCTCCCAGGGGGCCATATGTACCCATGTGCTTTGGCATACTAATGGCGCACTTGTGGCTGATGCGCCATTAGTGTGATTATCACAGTGCGCAATTAGTGTCTTGTGTGGTGCGCCACTAGTATGAATATTAGGGATTATTTTTTTTTCTTTTCTGATATTTTCACAAGTTACAAAATATATTATTGGACAGAATTTAGACAACAGCACACAGCAACAGCAGATTCATCGAATACAATAGAAGATTAGTCTCCGAATACAATTCGTCATATTAGTCTCCGAATTCAAAAGACCGAACAAAGATAGAACATTACAAGTCTCGAGACCGCGAGTAGCGAGTTTGTCTTCACATTACAAGTCGATATCGATCATCTAAACTACCATCACATAGAAGAGAGTTGTGGTCATCACGGTGAGCATCATCGCGATAAAACTGGTCTTCATCCGGTTCCTCCAATGCTCCCTCCTCTCTCCCGCTAGATAGCGGGCGTATCTAGATTCTGCCTCCGCCCTAGTGGTGTACCCTTTGTAACTGTTACCGCTGAAACGGTGAACCTGTCTCCGACACTCCTCCCAGTCGTCGTAGACTTCGGGAACCTTACCCTTGTACACGACATACGACGGCATCTCTATGCACAAGCCAAACAACAGACAATACATAAGCAATATATATGTATACAACAAAAGGATCGGAAGAGAAAAGCAAGACATTAATAGCATCCATTACATCTAAGTTGAACGACTGTCCAACCCAAAGAGACATACAAGTTCATTAAATTTTAATTACAACATGAGCCAGTCAATGTTTCAGAACTACACATAGCATCACTACTGTCGACTCGACTCATGGGACTGGAGCGTGGATGAAGCCGCCATCTGTCGTGATGGTCATGAAATCGCGGGCGTTATAAGCCTGCATTTGTAGCGTTGTGTCTATCTCACTGTTGGACGGTTGATGTCTGAGGTAGAACTGCCCCGAGGTACGAAGGACATCTTGATGGATAATTTCCGCAAACTCTGACTGGATGCGAAAGAATTCTTGTCTGATGTCCGCATCCTGGATAGTCGACAAGCTCGTGGCCCAATCTTTGAGATTATCTGGTAGCAGAAGGTGATGATGGTCCCGTACGATCGCCCGCATGTGATGGAGGGCGTAGTAGGCATCCTTCTGACCGCCAGGCGGCTGCTTGACGCAGGAGAACTTTGTATTGTGGGCAAACATGTGCGTGCCGTACGGCCTACGAGCTGGCTTGGCGAAGGTGCCTCCAGATTTGGCGTAGCCGGGGAGAACATCATCAAGAACTTTCTTGATATTTGTGTAGTCTATCTTGGAATCACGGTCCGGTTCGAAATACGTGGCCATGGAATATTTCGGGCTTAAGAGGATGAGTGTGCAATGTGTGTCACTGCACAGAACACGGAATGTTAGAAAAAAAAGAACGATCGAAATCTAAGAAATCATATGTTACGGGGCGGTGAGGGGAGAACTTACTTGGGAAAGTAAGGCACGAGAAAGTTATCCTTATCTGGGTTTGCCAGAATGACGCCTTCGAGGTAAGAACTCACGACTTGCCGGTCCCCAGCGCTGCCCAAGATCTTGGCACGCATATAGAAGGGGTCGACTATCACGATGTCCGGGGTCTTGTCTCTAATGATCCGCATCTCCATACTCAGCGAAAATAGCCGAACGAAGGTGTAGTGCAGCGGATGAAGGTTAAACATAGCAAAGATGTCATCAAACCGCAGGACGATCGTACCCCCGATGGCGCCATCCACAAAGACCTTGCCCTCTGGCACCTTGGCCACGAAAACTGGGTATGCCACATCATTCTCTCTGAGACGCCGCTTCTCCAAAGAAAGAACACTGTCATGCAGACTCCGCATAGCACCGGTTGCAGCATTGAGCATATTTGTCGGTAGCATCGCCCTACCCGCCACATGCACCCTCCTCGAGATATCCTTAGGTGAAGGTGGCCCGTCCTGAGCACGGATCGTACTCTTTGCCGGCTGGCTCGCACCCTTGTTACTCTTTCTTTTCCGTCCCTTCTTGATCTTCTGTTGTAATGGGACCGAGTTCTGCTCACAGACCGCCTTCTTGAGTGTGTTGGGGCTGATAATATTTGGCACCTCGGCTATCTGAGGCTCGGTGAAGTCGGCAGCTGGAGGACTTCTCCTGAGAACTGAACGCCAGACGACGCCTGTTGCAACTGGGTTTCTCCGCCAAACCAGCTAGACCGCGGACGTCTTGGTTGGGTTCTTGAGAAAGAGGCCCGCAGAATTCGTCATCGTACCCATGTTCGGCAAAGTACTTATCGACGTTGCTAAATGTACGGCCGTTGTCGTCTAGATCCTGTGCCATATGCATGTTCGGATCCTGTGCCATAGGGATGTCCGGCA
Source organism: Triticum urartu (assembly GCF_056163025.1). Classification (NCBI taxonomy): domain Eukaryota; kingdom Viridiplantae; phylum Streptophyta; class Magnoliopsida; order Poales; family Poaceae; genus Triticum; species Triticum urartu. The sequence continues at coordinate 600,118,716 of NC_141878.1, forward strand.
TGTCCGGTAGCGTTGCGGCGTTCTTGCCATGGCTTGGCGCTGGCACGACTGGCGGTGTTGTCTTTAGGGTGGTGTCCCCCGCCCCCAAACGAATCTGGCTCTTTGGCCAAAGCAGGGGCCGGCTTAGGCAGGCGCTGAGGGTCATCAGATCATCTTCGTCGGCCCCGGCGGGTCGAAACGGAGGTAACAACTCGTCGCAGCCTGGCAGCACCCGAACCAGTTGAACCCTATACACGGTGGGTGGCATCGGTTTACCGTGGAACACGGGGTTGCCCGGTTGAATGATTTTGCCCTTGGCGACATCGACCAACTCGTCGTTCACAAAGTGCAGGAGAGTGCACAGAATGTCGGCGGCGCCCTGCGAAAACATGTAGGGCGTCAGGGATGCCCAGTCAAAGGCAAAAGGAGATGAAGTCCTCGGCCGAGAGGCTTAATTAGTTACCGTGATGATGGCGTCGAGCTCGGCTAATGTCGTGGCACCGCCAACGGCGGGCGTGCAACTAACGGAGGGGCCGCTTGCTGGCGAGGTGCCGGCCGACGTACACCCGGGTGCATTAAGCTCCAATGCCGGCCGTGCCGGCATCGGAGACACCAATACCGCCGCCGCCGGAGACACCAATGGCGTCGCCTGTGCGTTGTGCGAGTTGCTGGCCGTGAAGCTGGGAATCGGGGGCGGCCCCTGTTGGCCACCCGCAATCCACGTCGTCGGCCCATGAATCAAGGTAGGCATAATGCCAGTGAGCGTCGATCCCAGTTGTTGGTGCACTTGCTCTTGGACAATCTCCAGAATCCGCGCCACTTGTGCCTTGAGTTCTTGAACCTCGTGCGACTGGCTTTCCGAGCTGGTCTTTTTCTCCTTTCACCCACCAGCGGTATAGTATGACGACCATTTTGTGGACAAGCCTTTGCCGGCCACACGACCAACTGACGACGGCTTACTGAGCTTATCCTTGTTTTTCATTACGTTCAACGCCCTATTTAGAGTGCTGTCCCAAGCAGGGGTGCTCTGAGACGACCCCGCGCTACTGCTTTCAGTCTCCTTCGCTAGAACAAGCTCAAGCGCCTTGGTCTTCGGATCCGTGGTAAGCTCCCTTGTTATCGGGTCCTCCACGTACCGGGCCCTGACATAGTTCCTGGTCTGCTTGTCACTGCTGTATTTCTTGAAGCGGGGCGGTAGGCCTTGCTCGGCACGCTCCGCGTCCTCCTTGTCCCATATAGGCTCCGCCACTCTGTAACCGCCGGGACCGAGTTTGTGTTCCCCTAAGTTCAACTCCCGCATTTCTTTCCCCCACTGACTTGATTTGGAGGTTGCACTGCTCTCGCACTAGATCTTGAACTCCTTGTAGTCCTCTTCGCTGATCGAAGGATTTTTCGCCTTGATCTTCTCATAACTATCACCTTTCTCAATCATTCTCTTCACCGCGCTTCTCCAAGTAGACAGGGCCGTGCTCATCCTCGTGAGGGTGGCACTGTTCACTTTATTCCCTGAGAGGCGTGTGTTTTCAAATTCAGCGGGGAACTTGTATCGTTCGTGCAGCTTCGTGAAGAGGAGGTTGCGCAAATTCCCTCGGTCCTTATGCCTAAGGTTCTCAGTGTTGATCGAGAGGGTGCTCCGGAGAATGCACCCGAGCTGAACCGAGTACCCCTTGACTATATGTTTGGGCTCCGTTGGATGCCCGTCGGAGTCCACTTGAGTAAATTCCTCCTTGACGGTGCGGAGCGCGTTCGGGCGCCGGTCCTTCCGTTGCTTCTTTGGTTGGCTGCCATCTGTGCGTGCGCCGCCATCATCAGTGATGGAATCCTCGGCGGCACCATCAGTGGTGGCATCCTCGGCGGCACCATCAGTGGTGTCATCCCCGACGCCACTAGTGGTTGTGTAGTCAGGATCGGTGTCTTCCGCGGCGTCCTCATAGCGGTGAGGTTGTTCCTCCATCTCCTGGGACAGCTCCCAGAATTGCTTGCCACCCGAACCGCCGGCCTCATCGTTGTGGGCCATGTTTCGCTCTAAATAGGAAAAAAAGTTTGGTCAAAAAGTTGGTTGTTGTCAAGGAACAAGATCATGGTCTCATCATTTAGGGTTTGTCGACACCGAGGCATCCTAGAAGCTAAGCTTTTATCACTTAGGGTTTGTCGACGCCGAGGCATCCTAAAAGCTAAATGCTAAGTTAAGTTTTCATCATTTAGGGTTTGTCGATGCCGAGGCACCCTAGGTTGGGCCTAATCACTTGGCACTAATCACTTGGCTCTATTGCCACCTATGGTTTAATGCAGCAAGAATAAAGGGGCAGTTGATCCTACTGAACTAAGTACTAAGATACCCCGGCCCATGCATTAGTAGCAAGTACCCCATATGTCCGATTTTTAGCAAAGTCATGCTAAAATTCACGGAAAATTTCAGCATGACCTTTGCTGAAAATAGGACATATGGAGTACCCGAATTTGCCGGAACGGAAGTTAATCGACATTCCGGCAAACTCAAGGGCCTCTCGGGGTACCTGCAAAATCATTATCCCCGCGTAATGAAGTCGCCAATGGGTCATTTAAGAAGAAAGTAGCATCATCACAAGTACAACATCATCACAAGTACAGCAGCAGTAGCAGTGAATACAGGCATAAGAGCAGCAAAACTGACTTGCTGTTAATGAACAGTGGCTAAAGATATATAAAACTCCATTGCAAATGTGCCATGTCAAGAAAACAACTCATGGAAGTAAACTACTAGCAGGCTCAAAAGTCAAGTAAACTGAAGATTATGATAGCTTGCAAACACAGGACCATGTCATTATCATGGCAGTCCACTATATATTTTTATGACAAAATACATCATTATCAGGGCACATTATGGCCATTTTCTTACATGATGCTAACTGTACCTAACTGAATTTTTTGACAGTAGCTCAAGTTTTTGACAGTAGCTCCTCACTGTCTGTCGCCTGCAACACTTTTTATGCTAGCAGCTCAAGTTTGTGCCATTGGAGCAAATAAGCAGGAACCAACATATGTAAGGTTTCAACAAGACTCATCATCAATATATATAAGCAGGATGTTTGTAAACAAACGAACACTAAGAGCAGAATGTTCTTGCAACAAACATTATTGTGTGACATCGAAAGGCATCACTCTGCTTAAAGGGAAGGATGACTTAAGTGGCCAGATGTATATTATTGCACCACTTGATCTGCACTTCTCTATATTATATGATGTACTGAAGAACTTGAGCAAAAAAAGATAAATAGGAACATATTTCTCACCTTGGAGGTGTTGCTGCTGCTGCACTGTCTGAACTTCACTTCCTTTACCTCCTTGGAAACCTGAAATATGCAGATGTTAGAAAGGTTCTAATTTGTATATGATGATTCTAAGAAAAGGTAAAAGGTGTATCAAGAACAGATTCACATGTCTGGCTGTTAGCCATTACAAACTTAAATTTATCTATTTCTGTATCTCACAAACTATCATAAATGAATAATAGTACACTTAGGAGCTCACTGAAAAGCAATTACATATTCATGATCTAGTTTAGCAGCAGGTTGCAATATTCCCCCTAATTGCAAGATGCATCATTTCTAATTAATTAGGAGAACCTACCTAGTGAGTCTTTGATTCGTTTATACCGTCAATAAAAAAATTCTACAAGAAAAAAAAGGCAGGCCAAATACTCATGTCACTTCCATTAGGGCATTATCTTCCTACAACTACTCATCTTCAGCAGCACATGATACTGCTACTGTATCTAATACAACAACATGACAATTGTTACTGTATCTAATGTTCCTACAACTACTGTATCTACAACAGTAGCACATGATACTGCTACTGTATCTACAACTACAACTACTACAACAACATAAAACTACTATGCATCATCTTCCTACTATACTTGCTACTCATCTTCAGAACCAAACAGCAGCAAAAACATGATCATCTTACTAAACAAGTTCAGAGCAGTCAGTTTCAATACAGTTCAGAAACCACAAACCCAGCCTAAAAGGCACACATCACTCAAGTCATAACTTGTTTACAGCGAGCAGACAAATAAAATTTGACAATGGTAAGACAAAAGTAAGTAGATTTTGGGGATTTAGGGGATCTGCCTCGTATCTCTATTTGGCTTTGAACTGAAGAATTGGCTTTGGTTTTTATTCAGATGACCTACAGTGCCACGGTCGAGGGGAGGGAGGGAGGGAATGGGGAATGGTGGAGAGAGGGAGGAAGGAGGAAGGAGGAGAGGTACCTGGTCGCCGGAGGGGTCGGGGTCGGGGTCGGCGAAGGGGTCGGGGTCGGGGTCCGAGCTCGTCCGGGTCCTCGCTCGCCGCGGTCGAAGGAGAGCAGGGGCCGGTGGCGGAGGACGGTAGGGGCAGGCGGGGTGGGCGCGTCGGGGCCGCGCTCGCCGGCTGTTGCAGGGGCCGGAGGAGGCCCTCGCTCGTCGGAGGGAGGAGGAGAGGAGAGGAGCGGGCGGCGCGTGCTCGGCCGATCCCGTTCGGGGGGCGCGGGGGCGGCGGGGGTGGAGTCCCGCGGGGGTCGGGGCGGCGGCGTCGGGGCAGCGCAAGACCATAGCGGCGGCGGCGTCGCCGACGGTGGGCAGGCGCGGCGGATGGAGGGGGCGGAGCAAGGGGGCGGCGGCGTACGGTTGGGGTCGAGTGGATCTGGCGAGGGAGGGAGGGAGGCCACAGTGCGAGGGGAATAGGTGGAGTGGGGGGATGGTTCTAATGGCGCACCTCCCCCTAGTGCGTCATAAGTACGACGATTCTAATGGCGCACCTCGCCCTGTTGCGCCATTAGAATTTTGTTTTATTTACTTGCCCGACTGGTCAGGTTATATTCCACCTAACCCCCACTCCATCAAAACACACCCACTAGCCCGACTGGTCAGCACACAGCACACACCAGGAGGTCCTGGGTTTGATTCCCAGGCTCCCCAATTTGTGTTTAAATATGTTCAAACTTGTTTAAATCATAACAGTAATAGTTTTTTATAAAAACAGTAATAATTTTTTTAAAAATATCATCAAATTTGTTATTTGAAAATATTTATGAATATGAAAAAATATCTTCAAATTTATTATTTGAAAATATCATCAAATTTGTTATTTGAAAATATAATCAAATTTGTTTTTTTTTGCAATTTTAGTTGCATTCATTTGTGACGGTGGAGCGGGCCGGGGAGGGTGCGGGGGAGAGGGTGCGGGTGGTCGTCGGCGGCAGTGGAGTGGGGGAGGGTGCGGGCCGGGGGTCGGCGGCGGCGGCCGGTGGAGCGGGGGAGGGTGCGGTGGGTCATCGGCGGCGGTGGAGTGGGGGAGGGTGCGGGGGTCGTCTTATGCATTTAAAATGTTGTTTGATATTTATTTGTGTTTAAATATGTTCAAACTTGTTTAAATCATAAGAGTAATATTTTTATAAAAACAGTAATACTTTTTTAAAAAATATCATCAAATTTGTTATTTGAAAATATTTATGAATATAAAAAAATATCATCATATTTATTATTTGAAAATATCATCAAATTTGTTATTTGAAAATATAATCAAATTTGTTTTTTTGCAATTTTAGTTGCATTAATTTATGACGGTGGAGCGGGTCGGGGAGGGTGCGGGTGGTCGTCGGCGGCGGTGGAGTGGGGGAGGGTGCGGGCCGGGGGTCGGCGGCGGCGGCCGGTGGAGCGGGGGAGGGTGCGGTGGGTCGTCGGCGGCGGCGGAGTGGGGGAGGGTGCGGGGGGTCGGCGGCGGCGGCCGGTGGAGCGGGGGTTGACCCTGGTTACTAATGGCGTACCTGCTTCCTGTGCGCCATTAGAAGTTTTGCAAAAAAATAAAAAAAAAGTATATATTCTAATGGTGCACCGTGGCACAGTGCGCCATTAGTAGTTTTGCAAAAAAGAAAAAAAAATAAACAACAGTAGTGGCGCATTGTGTGGACACTAGTAATGGCGCACCGAGATATGATGTGCCATTAGTATGTTCGGAAAAATTAAAAAAAATTGTTACTAGTGGCGCACCGTGTTCTTGGTGCGCCATTAGTGTCTTCCACACTAATGGCGTACCAAAACATGGTGCGCCATTAGTATATACTAATGGCGCACCACATGACAGGTGCGCCATTAGTGTCCATCCCATCTATAGTCCTTTTTCTAGTAGTATGAGCCCGACTGCTGGTCACAGTCTATGAGATTGGGTGATCTCTAGGAAGCTCATGAGAAGGTACGGAGTATGATTAATAAGCTCCATCCGTGGGGTTTAGCATTCGGCGGCCACGTATCAACTGACAATAGGTGAAACTTCTACACGCCAAACTGACAATTTAAGGCATAGTCCATTGTTCAGTTGTGAAGAAGTCTAATCCTATTGCTCTAGGTGGAAGTACAACTTAACAGTCTCCACGGAAAATTCTGTTATATCAAACATTGTTTGGAACAGTTGACAAAGTTATGTGCCTCGAGATCTGGTGGGGGATTGATGGATTATGGATGGGCCTAGGCCCATATAAAACAATTATCCCTAGTTAATCTCTAAGGCCCATGCATGTGCACGGCAAGTGGTGGGAAGTGTGGGAAGTTTAGTCCCATACTTCTACAGTAAGAAGAGTGAGACCTCTTTATAAGGGCTGCTCTACTACTTGCTATTGGGATCTTGGGAATAGGAGTTGTACACGCGCTCCTCCTCCTCCGCCGCCCACCTCGCCTCGCCTCGCCTCGTCTCATCACGACGCGCGCGCGCCGCGGATTGCGGGAATGAGCCGAGCCGAAGCTTATTTTTTGCCGCTCAGGAATGGTTAATTAATTATTAATTAATTAACGAGTCGCTTACGGAAGTGCCACTGTCCGAGACGTTGGACTGTGGGTTGTCCGCGGACTCGGTCGTGGGCCTGGCCCAGGCCCATCTACCTGACGGCCTATATAAGAAGGCGCTGGCCAGTGGAGTGAACCCTAACTCAATTCACTCACTTCCTCTCGTACAACCCTAGGCGTCATCTACTGTTCCTCTCTCTGTAGTGCTTCCGGCGATCCCATCCCGACGACCGCGTGCATGGTTGGTCGGGAGAGCAGGTGCCTCCGGAACCCTGTCGTTCGAAATCCTGCCCGGGAGAATGGCAATAAGGTTGTTGGGGAGCGTCTCGACGCGACTGCTCCCGATCCGTCCCCGTCTCCGTCCGCCTCTGCTTCCACTACTTCCCCTGCATCGACCCCATGGCTGATGACGAAGTCGCCAAGAAGAAGGCCTTGGCTGATGCCGAGGCTGCTGCTACCACCGCCGCATTGGCCTGGCCAACCGGAGGGTATGACTCGTTCATCCCCTATTTGCTCGTTCATGTGCTAGCCGTATATATGTTGTTCATAGATGTTTCGGTTCTATGTACTGTACGTGCTCACATGCTTAAGTATCGGTATAAGTTGCATACCGTATTAGCCATGTTAACTGTTTACTCATGGATTAGATTAGTCGGAAAAGTGCTAATATTTATAACAAAACCTACGTACCTCCAACCTGTCGCCAATCTCCACTATCCGCTGGAATACTCCGTCGTAGGGAAGGTAGGCACGATGGGGATTGAAGGAGTTGTTGTAGGTGACCTGGAAGCCCTCGCGAAAACATCCATGCTTCATGCCAAACGGGTAGGGAATGCTTATGTTGCCGCACTTGTCGGGGCAACCCGGAAGTGTGATCGGCTGCTGCTCATCTTGCTCAGCAGCAGCAGCGTCCAGGATGACATGAGTCGCCGCTGAAAGGAGGAGGACGAGGAGTTGGACTATTGGCAGTGGCTGGGAATGGGATTGCAAGGGCATGGTCATGATGGCGTATGTTTTGCTCTCTCTTGCAAGCTAACTTGGTTTATGATACGGACGAAAAGCTAATAAGCTCCTTTCGGGCTTACTGAGTCGTCTAAACTTATATACTGGTTCCACAATATATAAGCTCACATATTCCATGTCCCAGCATCGATGGTTTTACTATTCCCCCATTGCCATTCTTTGCTAGTGCGAGTACTAATCTTCATCTTCTCTCTTTTTTACTATAAGACGCTTGTTTATCTGAAGTGTCGGTTCCACAAGAGAATGCACTTAACTAGAAAAGAAAAAGTGGTGACGCCTTTCCTAAAAGAAAAGGCTTGAACATGTACAATTCCAAGGTAATTGCCACCTTTTCTAAAAAGACTCCGAATCTCTGCTTTAGTAATGCATCTTCGTACAATTTGATTCTGTCGGCCATCATCTGATCGAGTAACACACGTGATCGATTCAGGAGAATTATTGGCTATCTGCTAGCTTTGATGCACACATTTCTGCTAAGTGCTAACTAGTCAAGCAGTGATGATTGGACCGTGACTCGCCCCAATAAGATAACAAAGGTTGCACGGACTTCTTTTTTTTCGAAGAGGTGAGCCAGGATCATAATAGAGGCATCTTCGCCCTTTTGGATTTTGATATGTAAGTTACCATGTGGTGATGATGATAGCCGCATAGGGTATCTAGGAGCTGAGCATGACAATGTTGGCTCGGCCCTGAATGACGAACAGGAAATAATAATGTTGGGTCTGTCCTCCATGATTTGGTTTTCATACAATGCAGTCAAGATAATTTGCAGATGCTTTGGTCTTTCTTTTAGATAATGGAAGCTTTTACTAACCCGATCTCTATATCGATCATAAGATGCATACAACCTAACTTATTACTACATCACTTTTCCCACACAAGAAAAAACTTACGACATCACTTACTACAAGGTCCCCAAACATCGTTTATTACACTGTCCGGGCATACTGAGTGGTGTACACATTGTTAGCTAAACTTATTGGTACACCCATCTTTCATCTTCTCCCTCCATGTCTTTAATCATCACTTGGCCCAGCCTTGACTGCAACACGCTAAACTTACATATTGGTAGCGTAGACGGTTCTACTATACCCATCGTCATTCTTTGCTACGTACTCCAGTACTACCTTTCATCTTCTCTCTCTTTCTTTAATCATCGCCTGACTGAGCGTGGTAGCAGAAAATGATACTAGTAGATCTTCTATCTCTTTCGTTAATCATCACTAGACTGGGTAGTGACAGCAAACAGGGAGATAGTGGGCATTGGGAGCCGTGCGAGCTGCCGCGCCAGTGGCCGCAAGCAAGTCCACACCGTGAGATAGCCTAGCATGAACTTTCCAAATGGCCTGATGGAAACGTCGGCTGAGTATCGTGTCCAAAGCGTTGGCAGTATAGCAATGCACTTTTCTTTACCAAAACTGATTCCCGGATCGATCACTGTTTAATCTGCTACAAGTACATTAACTCTTGAACAAACGAATGCCTAATCACAAACTAAGGTCTTAACACCCCTTTCAGCCAGAACATTACCTGGCAGGTTGCTGAGGCTGGATTTGAAGTCTTGGAACACCACGAATGGCAGCCCCTTCATGAAGATGTCTGCAAATTGTGAAGCGCATGGCGCATGAAGTATGCGAGCTTCATCTAGAGCAGCCCGTCCGCAAAAAGAGTGAAGATCAGTTTCAACATGCTTATTACGTTGATATTGCACCGAGTTTGTGGACAAGTACGTGACACTAGTATTGTCGCAATAGACCAATGTTGCTTTTTTTTTGCGAGAAAATTTCCGATCTATTCATCTTCAATCATGGCAGTACAACGAATACCAGAAATAATAAAAATTACATCCAGATCCATAGACCACCTAGCGACGACTACCAGCACTGAAGCGAGCCGAAGGCGCGCCGCCGTCATCGCCCCTCCATCGCCGGAGTCGGGCACAACTTGTTGTAGTAGACAGTCAGGAAGTCGTCGTGCTAAGGCCCCGTAGGACCAGCGCACCAGAACAGCAACCGCCGCAGATGAAGAATAACGTAGATCAGAAAGATCCAATCCGAAGACACGTGAACATAGACGAACAACGACGAGATCCGAGCAAATCCACCAAAGATAGATCCGCCGGAGACACACCTCCACACGCCCACCAACGGTGCTAGACGCGCCGCCGGAACGGGGACTAGGCGGGGAGACCTGTATTCCATCTTCAGGGAGCCGCCGCCGTCTCGTCTTCCTGAGCAGGACACAAACCCTAGCAAAACTGAAAGAAACAACTAAAAACGGAGCCCTCCCGCCGGCCCTTGCCGAGATCCACCGCGCCCCCATGGCCCTAGGGCCACCAGAGAGGAGGCGGACCTGCGGTGGCGACGGCGGGAGGCAGAAACCCTAACTTTTTTTGTGGAGGAAGGAGGATGCGGCGGCTAATAGCCTGTTGACCAATGTTGCTTTCGAGGATGGATGATGGGGAGTTTCGTGAATCCAAGTTACCTATACGTCGCGCCGCCGTCTCCCTCGTCCCCCTCGTGTCGCCCCCGTGGTCAACCCAGGGGGATCCCTAGCCGCTGTCCTCTCGGCCCTCCTCTGCCTCCACCTATCCTCGCCGCCGCCCGCTGCGCCGCCGGGAAAATCTTGGCCGGCTGGGCGGCGGCGGGGCCTCTCTTCCCCTTGTCCATCGCAGTTGGCGCGGGGCACCGGGCTAGCGTGGGGTCGGGTGGCGCGGTGGGCTGGTTTCTTGGCGACGTTGTGTGCTGCGCGGCAGCGGTGGTGGCCTGCTCGTGGCGTGGTGACGGCTGCATGCTGGGCAAGATCGGTGGTCGCGGGCGCTGCCGGGTTCAGATCGGGTCCATCTGGGTCTTGGGCTTGAATGCCGGTGGCCGCCGCAGGGTGGTGGTGGTCGTCGCTGACCATGCTGGATCGCTGGATTCGGCACCTGGAGATCTACGATGGATACTTCTCGATCCTCCATGGTGGGTTGAGCCCCATGGCTCTTGCATCTCTGCAGGTTTCGGTCCGTGGTCCGTTGCCGGATCCGGAGTCAACGGAGGTTTGGTGGTATAGGATGGGGACCCGAGGAAACTTTGATCGGCTTGCTCGATCCGGCATCGGCGGTGTCTCTCACGCTGTTACCCTCCGTGGAGGCGATGTCGAGGTCTCTCCTATCCACCTCCGAACTCCTCCCGGACGAAAGTCCAAAATTCAGTCTGGATTGCGCGGCGGTGGCGTCTTTCGCGTCGTACCCTCCATGGAGGCGCCGTCTTGGGAGGTTCTGCTGTTCGGCAGAGAGATGTTGTGAGTGACTCCGCGTAGCTCCAGCAGCAGTGACGGTCTGGAGGTTGCCAAGAGGCGCGGCGTTGTTTCTACCGCGTCGATGACGACGAGTATTGGCGGCATGATGCAGCTGGATATCAACGACAGATGCGGCTGGATGGACGAGCGCAGGACGGTGGCACTGTTTGGCACCATGCTGGCGTCGACAGCTGACCCGGCAAGGTCTTTGCGTTGGTACTTGCTCTGAAGATGGTTAGGTGGATGACGGCGGCGGTAGTCTCGGTGAGTGCGCCGGACCGGTGTGTGACCCATTCCCGGTATGTGGCTGGGATGGGGCATCCAGCATTAGATGTTAGGTTTTGGTGCGATGTCTGTTTGATATTAGGCTCGGACATTCGGCACCCCTGCATCAAGGGGATAGGAGTAGCGACAGGTGTCGCCGAGATGGTGGCTTCAGGCTTACTGATATAATGCTTTGTAAGGTTTCTGAGAATAATTAATAAAATGACAGCATGCATCGCTCAGATGCAGAGGCCGGGGGAATCCTTCTTTTCTAAAAAATGATGGGGAGTTTCGTATTGGATCTATTGAGAAAAATCGACAATGTCGTTGCGCAAAATGGAGTTGGAAATGCGTATTGGTCCATGAGAAGCAAGCAGGTGCAGAATGATACAGCAGTAAAGTCTTGGGCAGCGTGACACCGACCGGGAGAAACCAAAGGAGTAAGTGCAACTAAGTGTTCCAGGAAGTCAACGGATTTGATACTTTCACTCGAGACCATCTATACCAGGATGTTAGGATGCAGTTGATGTACGGGGTGCATTCAGTTTCAGTTGCTGATAATAAATGATGACGATTCCTTAGAAATACGACCAATTAAATGAACGAGCTGATACATTTGGTAAAAACACGCTGTTACACAAAGAGATACATTACAAATTTTCTTGCAACCAAGGGAGACCTCCCTTGGTTCTAATTCAATGATTTAGTTCACAACAGCAACAAGATAGACGTTGTCCCATTCATAGTCGCCTTTTTTTTCCGACCCCATACATATACACATGTTGTTCAAACTGGAACATGCAACCCAAATTACGACTTGCGGGATCGATCCATTATGAGAAGACGCTCTGCGACGTCTGTCATCCATGGTCTTTGATCCACATCAAGGTTAAGACATTCCACAGCAATACATGCCAAACTATCAAGAATCTCGAAATCTTCTGTTACCGCAATTTCCTCGTCAAATAATGGAGTTGCTTTCTTCTCTTTCTTGTAAGCTTCAAGGAAATTGTTTACTAAATTACCACTGTCGCAATGTGTAGCTTTCTTCCTACTAATAAGCTCCAAGATGACAACTCCAAAACTGTAGACATCACTTTTTTCTGTTAGTAGCCCTGTTTGTAGATATACCGGATCCATATAACTCATGTCACCAATTATAGATCCTGTGTGTTGTTTGTCTCTTGCAATCAACCTTGATATTCCGAAGTCTGAGATCTTCGGCGCATACTTATCATCCAAAAGTATATTTGCTGGTTTAACATCGCCATGTAGAATCTTGGTATTGGTTTTCGAGTGCATATAAACCAGACCATCTGCTGATTCTGCAGCAATACTTAAACGCACACCCAAGTTGAGGGGCACCTTGTTGTTGCCATGAAGAATGTCATCGAGGCTACCGTTGCAGAGAAACTCATATACTAGAATCGGGGCATCAACTTCTAGGCAACAACCTATGAGCCTAACGATGTTCTTGTGGATGACTTGAGATTGAATGATGACTTTATTTGCAAACTGTTCATTTTCTAGCACACTACCACTAATCGGCTTCTTCACAGCGACTAGTTCATTATCAAGAATGCCCTTGTAAACTTCGCCGAAGCCACCTTTTCCAATAAAATTGCTGCTGTTCAAAATTGGCTTGAGTTTCTCCTTCTCAAACAGTTTTATGAATTTTGCATTCTCTAATGTACGCCCACCGTTCTTCTCATAGAATTCCCTAGATTTCTTTTTCTCTTTGCGAAGAAGAATAAGGAATGATATGGCTGCCATGACAAAAACACCACCTATTCCACCTACATGGACACATAAATAAAAATATTTCATATAACTGAATTTCTTATAACTTTTCTGTGTGCAGAAGAAAATATAAAAAGGGAGCAACACTTCTGATAACTTGCTTTGTTTTTTCCACCTCGGGGTTACGTGGCTACACGCCAAGACACACTATCCAATAGTAAATAGGGGTTTGTGCCGAGTTCCGATGTGGGGATTTGCCATCACGCTGATTAATTCATTGATTTGTCATTAGTGTCACATATGAACATAAGTCTTTTTTCAAAGACATCCCCGTGAGAAACAGAATATTATCACTGACGATTTTGTGAACCGTCTGGCTTTATTGGTCACTAATAATACAAGACTATCACATATGACTTTGTGTGAGGAACCGTCTGTGATAGCTGAGTAGAACCCAAATCTTAGAACATCCGAGGCTTACATCTAGGAGTTTGTTGTTCTCTGTCCACCATTCTGACTCATACTTGTTGTACCCTCGCCACAATAAACACCCATCCCTACCCCCTTCTGCCTCACAAATAAAAAACCAACCCTATCCATGCAGCGCCTACTAAAACCATTGCCACGCTTGTATAACTCAGAAGTACTTTCTTTTTGAGGGAACATACAATTCAGAAGTACTTAAATTGTATGTACCGATGTAGAGATCTAGAAAACACCTATGAGTTTAGTTCTGGGTATATCGGGACCTTCAAATTTGGACTCTAAGACTGAGTTCTGGGCCTCCAAAATTGTTGGCACCAGTTAACCATCTGTTTAGCTTTACCACTGTTCCAGATTGTCATATCTTAGTAGGTCAGGCTTAGTAGAGGGTACTAGGTATAATAAGAAGAAAATATAAAGTGAAGATAAACATTATGTTGCATTCCTGCCACGGCAACAATTTTGTTCGTTTTTTGACCTTTTACGATACCTACCATGTTCTGCTAGTTATCCAGGAATATGTCTGAGGGGACGCATGCTGATTAAGAAACATTAAGTAGATATAACAACATAATTATGCACGAACTACAAACAGAGGAAGAAAGGATAGATTCAGATCGTGTACTAATAGCTAGATACGAGTATCTAACAACAGAAACAGTTGTAGCCTAAATTTGTGCTTACCCAAAATCACCCGTGCTGCTGCGGAGAATTTATCCGTGCAGGTTCCTTTTATGCCGTCGCCTTTCATCCCAGGCTTACATGGACAGTCATAGCCTCTCAAGGTGTTTTTGCAGATCCCGTCACTGGAGCAAGGATACAAATTGCGGAGCTTGCACTCATCGATGTCTAAAAAATATGGAATATAAATGTATGAAATTAAGATGGGAGTTATTATATAAGCTAATGTGGTGTAAAATTAAAAGAGAGTCTGGATGTGCAAATTAAAAACTTTAATTCAACCTTGGCATCCATTGGCGATATAAGGGTTGCCATCGTAATGTTCCCAACACTTGCAGACATAGCCATGACCACTAATCGCATTGACACATGAGCTGTTGCCGCTGACACAGGCATAGTCCCGTGGTGGCTGCTGGCCTTTCGTGGGACATGAACCATTCGGGATGGAAAAATCGATAACAAAGGGGACACCGCTTGGGAATCTCTTGGGCAGCACCTCGTTGCCGTACATGTCCGGTGTGGAGAAGTTGTACCATGACCTCTCCACCACCATGGCATAGGAGCACGGATTGGTCTCAAACAAGGTGTTTGTTGGGCCCAAATTGAACGTCAGTGCAAGCTCAGTGATGGGAAATGCTTCCGGCAGGGCAGCTTCACAGCAGGCCCGCCCCTTGCACGACCCGTTGGTTGTATACTTGAGGAACTGCCGGGCCCCGAGGTCTGAAAGGCAGGAGAGAATGAATTTCTCCCGTGAGTTGCCATCCACCGGCGGCGACCACGGGTAGGTATAGACAATAGTCTGAACATTCCAGCCTACGCCGATGAGAATATTGCGCACCACCGACAGGAGGAATGGACTCATCTTCTTGCCCAACTCCATATGTTGATTCTTGGATAGGTAATCGGTTTGATTTTGGCTGCAAATAGATGAAACCGCGGTGTATGCGCGTGCCTCACCCTTTGCAACGGATATATCGATGAGCTCGAAGGCCGTTTTATCCACTGACCTATTCCAAACTTTACTCCACTCTGTCTGCATAATTTACAATCCAATACGAAACACAACATTAATTAATTACCACATAATAAACCATAAATACTATACTACTAGTACTCTTATATACCATAGTTTTAGCTACTAAAACAGCATACCTCCACCCTGAAGTACACCTCGTTTATATGCTGGTTTACTCCGCTGATGGCAAGGTAGGCGCGATGGGGATTGAAGGAGTCATTGCAGGTGACCTGGAAGCCCTCGCGGAAGCAGCTGGGCTTCATGCCGAATGGGTAGGGGATGCTTATGTTGCCACACCTATTGGGGCAACCTGGAAGTGTGATTGGCTGCTGCTCATCTTGCTCAGCAGCAGCAGCCTCCAGGATCAAATGAGTCGCTGCTGGAAGGAGGAGGAAGAGGAGTAGGATTATTGGCAGCGGCTGGGACAGGGATTGCGAGGGCGTGGTCATGCTGGTGTATGTTTTGCGCTCTCTTGCAAGCTAACTTGGTGGATGATATGGACGCAAGCTAATTAAGCTCCGGTCGGGCATACTCAGTCATCTAAACTTATATATTGGTAGCGTCGATGGTTCTACTACACCCTCATCGTCATGGTTTCCTAGTAATAGTACTAATCTTCATCTTCTCTCTCTTTTTACTATAACACGCTTGTTTATTTGAAGTGGCAGTTCCCATTCAAAAGAATGCACTTAACTACTCGAGAATGGTGACACCTTTCCTAAAAGAAAATGTTGGAACACGTACCATTGCAAGGACATTGTTGGCTTTTCTAAAAGGGCTCAGATTCTCTGCTTTAGGAATGCATCTTCGTACGATTTCATTCTGTCCGGCACCATTTGATCGAGGAACACACGCGATCGAGATTGAGGATAATTTTTTTTTACTGCCAACTTGCTACACACAGTTCTGCTAAGTGCTAACTAGTCAAGCAACGATGATTGCACCGTGACTCGCTCCAATAAGATAAGATCGTTCTCTTTTCTAAGAGGTGAGCCATGATCATAATAGAGGCCTCTTCACCCTTTTGGAATGTGATATTAAGAAACCATGTGGTAATGATGGTGGCATGCATATAGGTTATTTAGGAGGCGAGCATGATGTCGTTTGCTCCTAGGCCCCAAAGATGAATGGGAAAAAACGTATGGGGTCTGTCCTCCATGATACGGTGTTCATACAATGTTGGGTCTGTCCTCCATGATTTGGTGTTCGTACAATGCAGTCAACATAAGTTACTGATGTTTCGTTTTTTATATATACTGGAAGCTTTTACTACCCACAGTCTCTGCATCATAAGATGCATACAACCTAACTTATTTACATCATGTATTACATAGTTGCCAAACAAAGATGTTGCCCAAAGGAAAGAAGAATAAAAAACACATGAAATTAAAGTACTAGAACGAGCATGACAACCAAGACGAGTATAAAAAAAGGAAGAGAAGATTGAGCTCTTGGGGTGATAACACACACACACCAAAACGTGCTGCCAAGGAATGAATACGAGGCAACGCCCCTGACTGCCTAGAACGATATGTTAGTTTGAGTGGCCCATTGCTCTGTATTCTACTCTGCTACGCTTGACATTTTTCAGTCAGGGTTATGCCACATTAATATCGCAATTTCAGCGTGTTTTGTTTGTGTTCCCCCCATGTGTGATATATATAACAAGTTGAAGTTAATCCTCAACAAAACTTCTAAACTGCTGGAACTAGTAAACACTTGACTGAACAAATCTACACCCTGCTTGACTCTCATCAATGAACTTAGTAGGGCGCACTAAAAGTCGCTTTGTCCTTGTAGAAATCATAACCACAGCGCTAGCTAATTGACACAAAAAAAATCGACCCCCACCACCATGCTATAGTATGCAGCAACCGAAAGCATTACCAAAAAAGGCTTTATGCCCCGTTTTGCAAAAAAAGGCTTTACGCCCCGCTTTATATATAAAGCACCAACCACGAGTACACAGCCGAACGATACAATGATGAAGAGGAAGCCCTCAAAGAACGCAGAACTTAGAAAATAACGGACAACAAACATCGGTTGGGACACGGCGACGACCACCAACTCATGGGTCCCCTCGGCAACGCGTCGCAATCACCGCGTCCAACGAAACGGAACAACGTTTTCACCTGGAACACTGACAGGGGATGCAACTGCGACGGCGTCCTCAAGAGGAGAGCGGCACACACGGGTGTCGTTAGGCCGAAGTACAGAGCTTTCGCGCAGTTGCATCCACAAGCCAAACATGCGTCAAGCCGGTCATCGTGGTGTAGCCAGGATCTCCAGAACCAGAACTGGGAACCTCCTCAGCCACGACGGAGAAAACGCCAGACCCTCCCTATGCCGCATTCCTCGCCGTCCGCGTGACCGAGAAACGCAACCACCACTGCTACCCGGTGACCCGCCGGAGAGCCCATCAAGTAGCCCACCACCCGGGGCCGCCGCCTCGGCATCCCTCTCCGAACAACTCCCTGATAACACAACACGCAAACACCACCAATAGGCCGGGAGGCAACCACCTCCCCACCAACCGACAAGGTCCCACCACGCAGCCGCCCGGCGCGGGGCCATAGCCGGGCAGCACCGCCGCCGCAGCTGCCCAGCGACTACGCACTAGGCCGCAGTACTGTGGAGAGCCCGGACTAGGCAGGGGATCGCACCCCGCATCCGGGGCCACATCTTCTGCCACCTGCCAGCAACACCTTGAGAGAGCGGCAGCAGCTAGTGCCCTGTCCGATCTTCCAGATCACGACAGGGAGCCGCCCGGCACTGGCAGCTCCGAACATCGGGCAACCTAGGATGCACCAGCCACAGCCATCTCCACGTCTCCATGCCCATGCTAGCCCCCACCATAACCAACCATGGGCCGCCATCAAGCCTGCTAACCTCATCCACGCACTCGCAGAGAGCCGCAATGCCTACTCCACCGTCGGATGCCAGCACCTCGCAGCCACACCCAAGGTCGCTGGCCTACCTCCATCGGCCACCATTGCCACAGGAGCTACGTCGGCAGCCGGCCCGCGGCGCCACCTTGAACCAAACTGCCAGATCTTAGTCTCTAGCACCACATCATAGCTCCAGGAGGTGCGCCCCTCCAAAGCAGCTCACCACGCCACAGAACCCGCAGGTCGCCGTCGCCGGGTGGAGATCCGTCGCGCCACACCCAAGAGTGGAGTCTCGGCCACCGATCTTGGCCCTCACCAAGCTCCATGCACGGGGAGACACCGCCGCCGGCGGGGGGGCGGGGGGGGGGGGGGGGGAGGGGGAGGGTACAGAAGGGGAGATGGGGGCGCGACTGGCGGGTAGGGTTCCCCTCGTCCCCCGCGGAAGCGAGGGAGGGAGGAGGGGAAATGAGAAGTGCCAGCTTCGAGGCTCAATCGAAAGCATTTTGAAAAACAATAAATGGAGCTTCTGAGTAAGCTACAACCCAGCTATCTCTAAACATTGAACTCCTCAGAAAAGAAATAAACAATATGCATGGATCCTACAATGAATGTGCGAGCAAGCATATGATGAAACCTAGAATAGACACTGCCAATATGTAGAATCGTTGGAATATTTTGTCTTAAAGTAAAATTGATAATTCATTCATTCTTGCATTGGATTCGTGGCTTAATGTTTCAAGCTATGTGGTTCGAAAGCGTGGACGATGGAACCAAATTCGGCAGTTCTCTATGTAGCATGTTGCCCTCGAGGTAGCAGGTGGATACTCCCCTCCAGATTTGTAGCCAACCAAGAGTACCATAAGCAATATCTTTTATATCTTGCCTGGACGTCAGAAACAAAATTGACAGCCGAACGTCTGATATTGCATGCAGATGGATGGACAATTGAGTAGGCGAGGAATAGGGGAGTGTCGCACTGCGGGGGCTATATCTCGCCTGCGGCAAGACGATACTCCGTCTCGGCTGTGGCACGAGGCAACCGGGCCAGCCTAATAATGTAGAAACTTGCGGCGGTTTTAGGAAGCTTCTATGGATCAGTTCGGATCGTTTTTAGAAGATTTCTTGCATGTTTTCTTCTTTTTGCTTCTATATGTTTTTTCATCGGTTTCCTTCAGCTTTTCTTGTCGTTCCCTTTTTTTGGTTTTACAATTTTAATTTTAATTTTATTTATTTATTATTTTTCAAATACATGTCAACTTTTTATAATACACATTGTAGATTGCTGTATACACACGGAACATATTTCTGAAACACGTTGAACATTTACGGACCAGATGATGTACATATTTTCAAATACATGTCTTAGAAAATTGAATAGATGTTAAACATTAATACATGTTTAATTTTTTTACTCCTACGGAACATTTCTTGATTGCATGAACATCTTTTTACATTGTCTAAATATTTTCTGAAAATCTCATGAACGTATTTTTGAAATGTGTGAAAATATTTATTAATGTCAATAAAATTAGTATTAAATGTTTAGAAAAATTTCTCTAATTACATGCACATTTTTATATTTTACAATTTTTTAAATGTAATGAACATATTTTTAAAATGCATGCACGTTTTATTAAATACCAAAGTTATTTTAAATGCCCCCAAATGTTTTCTTAAATTACGCCAACATCATTTTTAGTTTGTATGTACACTTCATAAAAATATTACGAATTTTTTTGAAACAAGTAATTTTTTTTAAATGCCAGAACATTTTTCTAATGGTACGGACATTTTCTTGAAAAGTAGCGCAAAAACATATAACTAAAAAGATATACCTAAAGAATAGCATAGTGCCACAAAGACGTAACCAGCCTCATATACTCACACGGGCTACCCCTAAAGAACAGCATAGTCACATCAGCTCGGCCAAAAATAGTGCAGTTTTTTTACCTATGAATCGTCTATAACATGCTATAAATAACATATAAATAAACTTAGCTATGATAATTTAGTAAACCAATTACTTCCAATATACCAAATATTAAGAACCAATTATTAAAAAGATATCCAAATGATATACTTTTGTATGCATTAACAACTTTCATTTTAATTTGTTACACACTCGTCCCACTATATAAACAATAGTAAAAGGGATGAAGCTGCAAGAAAGCAGGAGCAGAACAATAGCCAGCTACAAATGATGGCGCTTATGAAGAACACTGGGGTGTTGTGCTGGATAGCTATTATTCTCATGTCCATCACTTTCTTGTCCTGCCATGCTGCTGGGAGGAGCAAAGGTAAACTTTTTCCCCTGTTCATTCATTAATATTTTGGTATTGGTATTTATCTCTTATGTTTTATCTAGTCTAACAATATATAATCCGTTCTTCTCGATCGACCAAGTACTTTAACGTGTACCATGCTGATTGGTTGTGGATGTTGTGACTGATCTTGCACAGATACTACGGACTTTGGACCTATTCTTGGGTGCGTAAAGATGGTAAAGGCCTGTTCGGTTGTTGGGTGCACCAAGATATGTTCCGACCTTGGTTGTTATTCTTCATGCAAGTCCCACTAATAAAATATTTTGAATAGAACAAAACACTAACTATTCTAATCCAAATTTATGCTAAATTGTAAATATTTCAAAATTTTCACCAAGGTCGGGACTAACAAACTTACACAGATTGCGCATTCTGTGGTGCAACAGTCCCAAACTGCTTTCATGCCGGACAGAGATATCCTTGAAGGGGTGGTCGTCCTGCATGAAACACTCCATGAAATTCATTCCAAAAAATTAGATGGAGTAATTTTTAAGGTGGATTTCGAGAAAGCGTATGATAAGGTCAAATGGCCATTCCTCCAGCAGTCATTGCGTATGAAAGGTTTTGATGAAGCCTGGCGCCGTCAGGTTGAATCATTTACGCAAAAAGGTAGTGTGGGAATTAAGGTTAATGATGACATAGGTCATTACTTCCAGACACATAAAGGCCTAAGACAAGGAGATCCGATGTCCCCTATTTTGTTTAACATTGTGGTGGATATGTTAGCAATTTTGATAGGAAGGGCTAAGGAAAATGGTCAAGTAGGTGGATTGCACTAGTAGAAAACGGGCCATTAGCACCGGTTCGTAAGTCCCTTTAGTGCGGTTATGGAACCGGCACTAACCTTTCGGCACTAAAGGCCCCCCCTTTTAGTACCGGTTCAGCACGAACCGGTGCTAAAGGGGAACCACGTGGCACGAGCCAGCTCCGGGGGCCGGGAGCCCTTTAGTACCGGTTGGTAACACCAACCGGTACTAAATGGTTGTGGGTTTTTGTTTTATTTTGTATTTTTCAATTAAATTTGTGTTATCAATTTAATTTAGGATTGTTTTACGTTATAATGAATTGTAGTCGTCGTCATCATCATCATCATCGCATATTAATAAATAAATAAACTCTAGCTAGCTAAAAATCATCGTAGTCGTCTAATTACCACTATTTAATCATCATAGTCATTACCGCGCTAGCTATCTAATCATCATCAACGCTGGCTAGCTTAAAGAGGAAACATTCACTTTGTAACAGAAGCAAAGATATCATCAAGTTCAACATAATCGTCACCAAGATCGAAGTTCAGGACACGGACATGAGACAAGTACTAATTAAGAGCATGAACTAGTAGCTACTGATCCTGCTGCTCCCTCTCAGGTAGAATAGCATAGAACATGTATAGCTCTCCTGATTCATCATACTGGAGCATGCAGATGAATCTGTCTCCTAATCTTGGGTTGCGCTTCACCTTACTGCCCCCTAGTACTTCTCTGCGATCGTTAACAATTTTGCTCCAATCTTTCACTATTAAGCATTCTTCGCTTTCAGAAATCCTGAATGCACTCATGTGCAATGTAGGAAATCTTGGTCGTAAGCTAACCATTGACATGCGACCTTTTGTCTCGATCCACTGAGGCACAACTGTCATCGGAAGTCCCTGTTGAACAACATCGTATAGTTAATATACTAAGCAATGAAAGTTTAGCTTCAAAAATAATGTATGCAAAAGATGCACTAATTAAGGACAAATATTTAAAATTTTACCATCTTTTGATTATAGATGTGACCGTAGTTCAATACGATCACCATTGGTCGCACGTTTTGAGTACTAACATTTCTAAGTGTAGGAAAAAAAATTGTCTTGACAGTATTAAGATCCTCAAGCCATGAAACATAATGACTTATCTCCTCGCAGTTTAGTTGAGCCCCGGGGCAGTAGTAGGTCCTGTCTACCAAGCGCCGGACATGTTTGCTTGAACCGAAATAAGCTGACAATACAAATTAGTTATCAACTATTTTTGAATAAACTGTATGAAAGACATAAACATATGCATGCATGGTTGAGAAAAACTCACCAAATGGTAGAACTGGAGGCGTTTGCACATCGACCCAGATGTCTATATTACCTTCAATATCATCTTCCGGACGAATATCAAGGTGATAACCATATCAGGCTCAAATGCATAAGCCTTGCATAGTGCTTGCCAAGTTTTGCATTCAAAATGGGTGTATGTGTCTCCATTATATAATTTGATGTTGAAAGTATACCCATGCTCCGTCTTCAAGTAAACTCTCTTTACCTCCATATCATCTATAGCACTAAAACCTATCTTATCCAAGACAAAAATTCTTGCATGGCAGGGGATGCGCTATAGTAGAATAGTGAAAATTTAAAATTATAAGTTGAAGCAAATGAAGCATAAGTTTTGCATTCAAATAATAATTGACAAAGTGACTTACTGTATCAACTTCGAATGTCTCATCCAGCTTGATGCTGAAGCGCCTACCATCAACAAGGAAATTTTGGTCGCACAGGCCGCGCTGGTCTTCACAGTGTTCGCACAAAATAAAATCTTTTTCGTCGTCAGATGACATTTCCTATGTTCATATAGATGAAACATTAAACACCTATATCTAGCCAAATATATATTCATCTAACATTTGACATTAATATATCTAACTATATATTCAATTGACATTACTATATATTTAACTTTTCTATCTAATTCATCTAACATTCGACATTAATCTAACATTTATATAAACTCAAAATATATAAAAAATTAAATATACAGAAAAACTCATTAACAAATAATATTTTAATTAGATCATCAAATCTCAGATACCTAAATTTTTCTTACTAAAAATAAACTAGTTATATTAATTATTGAACTAGTTCAAATCTCATATACCTAAATTTTTCTTACTAAAAATAAACTAGTTATATTAATTATTGAACTAGTTCAAATCTCATATACCTAAATTTTTCTTACTAAAAATAAACTAGTTATATTAATTATTGAACTAGTTCAAATCTCATATACCTAAATTTTCTTACTAAAAATAAACTAGTTATATTAATTATTGAACTAGTTCAAATCTCGTATACCAAAATTTTCTTACTAAAAATAAACTAGTTATATTAATTATTGACTAGTTCAAATCTCATATACCTAAATTTTCTTACTAAAAATAAACTAGTTATATTAATTATTCAACTAGTTCTAATCTCTAGTTCGACAATTTTTCTATCTAGCTAATTCATCTAACATTCGACATTAATCTAACATTCAATCATCTAATTAACTTTTCTGAAAAACAGAAAATAAGAAAAAAAATGTGTGTGTATGTGTGTGTATACGTATATGTGTGTACGTATGTGTGTATGTGTGTGTATGCGTGTGTGATATATGCATGTGTGTGTGTGCATGCGCGCCGCCCCGTACGTACGAGCGGGGGCGCCGGCGTACGGGGCAGGGGCGGCGGCGTACGGGGCGGGGGCGGCGGCGTACGGGGCGGGGGCGGCGGCGTACGGGGCGGCGGCGGGGACGGGCGGCGGCGCGCGGCGTTCGGGGCGGACGGCGCGCGGCGCGGCGGCCGGGTACGCGCGAGGAGAGAGCGAGATACGTACGGACGGCGGCACGGGACGACAACGGACGGCGGCGCGCGGCGTTCGGGGCGGCGGCGGGGACGACAACGACAACGACGGGCGACGGGCGGCGACGACGGGAGCGGCGCGCGAGAGGTTGACGAAAGAAGTAGGGAGATGTAACTGAAATTTCGTAAGTGCTGTATATATAGGGTGAGCCTTTAGTACCGGTTGGAGCCACCAACCGGTACTAAAGGCCTACTTTGGCCAGGCAAAGAGGCGGGAAGAGTAGGCCTTTAGTATCGGTTGGTGGTTCCAACCGGTACTAAAGGGGGGGCCTTTAGTACCGGTTGGAGCCACCAACAGGTACTAAAGGGGGGGCCTTTAGTACCGGTTGGAGCCACCAACAGGTAGTAAAGGCCTTGCGCTGCCATCCCAAAGTTTAGTCCCACCTCACCCGGCGAAGGGCAGCCGCACTGGTTTATAAACCCAACCGCGGCTACCTTCTTGAACTCCTCTATTTAGCAGGCTTCTGGGCCTAATTAATTAGGGCACGCTGCCCTGTGGGTCTGCTGGCCCTTCTGGGCCTGCATTTGCACACTCTAGGTCTGGTAGACCCACAGGGCAGTGTGCCAACAAATTTGCTATATAGTTTTTTCTTTTCTGCATTACTTATTTTCTTTTATTTATTCTTGAGTAGTTTTTATATAGTTTTTTATTTTCTGCATTATTTATTTTCTTCTATTTATTTTTGAGTAATTTTTTTGTATGGTTTTTTTATTTTCTGCATTATTTATTTTGTATAGTCCGAAACCCTAATACTCGGAAAGAGTTTGTCCAATTTGTACACGAAGTGCGTCCAGTTTTTGCCGTGACCCTCTCTACTCTTTCGCATGCTATGCGGGTGATATGATGATACCATGCCAAGTTTCAACATTTTCAGGATTCATTTTGTAGTGATTTTCAATTTCACGGTCATTTAGCTCTCTAAACAATTAGGTAAATGACCGAAAAACAACAAATGATGTCAGAACATGTTCGAAATTGATGACCCCGCTTTAAATGCTGCATACTGAACACAAAAGAAGTCCGGAGTTTAAATAAGTTATTAAAAATAAAAAAAAGGTGCAATGCTGGTTAATTTGCTTCAAGCCATTCGGAATAGTGTAGACTGCACTGCACATAGCTCAGTGCAATCTATGCTATTCCGCAAGGCTTGAAGCTAATCAACATGTAGGTGAGCATTGCAACTCTTCGTCATTGTCTGTGCACTCACGGCTTATAAACTGCTCATACTGCCTCTCTCTTGGCGAAGATCACAAGATAGTTTGGTTAAATTGCATTACTTGTAAGTCCAGTTAACATGGATGCTTATGATGCAAGAGCAATAGAAAAAGTGAAAATTTGGCACAAATAGGTAGTTGTGTAACTAAAATAGGTAGGAGGAGAGATAGCTTTTATGTCACAAAAAAGAAATTGTATCAAACCTTTTATGTCGGATCTAGAACAAACCAATCGGTATCGCCATCATACAGCCCAACCGTGGCTCGTGATGCATATATATGCATATCAAATGCACGGTTGGACGTATGATGGCGAATCCGAATGATTTGTATTCAGTCGATGAACTGGTAGATGTATGCAGTCGATGAACTGGTAGATGTATGTAGTCGATGAACTGAAAGACTTATGCAGGGAAGGCGAGAGGTGGGCTAGCTATATATAGGGTCGTCTGGCTCACAAAGTGATTGTGGTAGTTCCGATCCAACGACTCACATGAGCTAGGAAGAAACACACCCTTGATCCAACGACTCGCAAGAGCTAGAAAGAA
This sequence comes from Triticum urartu, assembly GCF_056163025.1. Lineage (NCBI taxonomy): Eukaryota > Viridiplantae > Streptophyta > Magnoliopsida > Poales > Poaceae > Triticum > Triticum urartu. The sequence continues at coordinate 600,144,608 of NC_141878.1, forward strand.
ACACACGATCCGTGTGATTCTTCCTGATTGGTGGGATGCACATTAGTACCCACTCCGGACTCCGAAACCCTGATACTCGGAAAGAGTTTGTCCAGTTTGTACACGAAGTGCGTCCAGTTTTTGCCGTGACCCTCTCTACTCTTTCGCGCATGCTATGCGAGTGATATGATGATACCATACCAAGTTTCAACATTTTCAGGATTCATTTTGTAGTGATTTTCAATTTCACGGTCATTTAGCTCTCTAAACAATTAGGTAAATGACCGAAAAACAACAAATGATGTCAGAACATGTTGGAAATTGATGACGTCGCTTTAAATGCTGCATACTGAACACAAAAGAAGTCCGGAGTTTAAATAAGTTATTAAAAATAAAAAAGATGTGCAATGCTGGTTAATTTGCTTCAAGCCATTCGGAATAGTGTAGACTGCACTGCACATAGCTCAGTGCAATCTATGCTATTCCGCAAGGCTTGAAGCTAATCAACATGTAGGTGAGCATTGCAACTCTTCATCATTGTTTGTGCACTCACGGCTTATAAACCGCTCATACTGCCTCTCTCTTGGAGAGGTGGGACTAAAAACAGTTTGCCATAACCTCATTAGTACCGATTCGTGGTAAGAACCGGCACTAAATGGTGACGGTGGGGCCATAGCCTGACCGCAGGCTGATGCAGCCTCGTTAGTACCGGTTCGTGGCATGAACCGGTACTAAAGGTTCGCCACGAACCGGTACTATTGATCGCCGCCACGAACCGGCACTAATGTACACATTAGTGCCGGCTCTAATTCAAACCGGCACTAATGTGCTTCACGTTTGACCCTTTTTCTATTAGTGTTGGTACCTCATCTTATTGATGGAGGTATATCCATCCTTCAGTACGCTGATGATACAATCATCTTTATGGAGCATGACTTGGCCAAGGCGAGAAATATGAAGCTTGTGTTATGCCTATTTGAACAATTGACCGGGTTAAAGATTAACTTTCATAAGAGCGAGCTGTTTTGTTTTGGTAGGGCCAAAGATGAACAGGATGCTTATAGGCAATTGTTTGGGTGTGAGTTGGGAGAGTTACCATTCTCTTACTTGGGGATTCCCATCCACCATCGTAGGCTGACAAACAGAGAATGGAAGTGCATCGAGGACCGATTTGAGAAGAAAATGAGTTGCTGGAAGGGTAAGCTCATGTCATACGGAGGCCGATTAATCCTGATTAATTCGGTGCTCACGAGTATGCCAATGTTTCTCCTATCGTTCTTTGAAGTCCCAGTTGGTGTTAGGAACAGACTGGACTTCTATCGATCGCGTTTCTTTTGGCAGGGAGATGAGCTTAAAAGGAAATATCGGCTTGCTAAATGGGATATTATCTGTAGACCAAAAGACCAAGGGGGTCTAGGTATTGAGAATCTAGAAGTGAAGAATAAATGTCTTCTTAGCAAGTGGTTGTGGAAGCTCTCATCGAAGAATGATGCTATGTGGGCTCAAATCCTTCGCAGCAAGTACCTCCAGACAAAAACTTTGTCCCAGGTTACAGTCAGGCCGACCGATTCGCCCTTCTGGAAAGGCCTGATGAAAGTCAAACAAGCCTTGTTTAATAGGACGAAGTTTGTTGCTGGAAACGGCACGAGTACACGTTTCTGGGAGGATACTTGGCTTGGCGAGACACCCTTGGCCATCCAATACCCGTCTTTCTACCGCATTGTTCAACGACGTGAGGTTTTCGTCGCAACGGTCTTTCAATCTACCCCCCTTAATATTCAGGTCCGACGAAAGCTAGCGGGCAATCATTGGGAAGATTGGCTCCGTCTAGTTAGGAGACTGATGGATGTCCAGCTTTCACAACAACCCGATGAATTACGCTGGAAATTGACTAAGTCTGGAGTATTCACGGTTAAATCAATGTATATTGATGTTATTAATTCGACCTCCATTCCTACGTCCAAGCATGTTTGGGATGTCAAAGTTCCTTTGAAAATAAAAGTGTTTATGTGGTTTGTCCATAAACAAATTATTTTAACTAAGGACAACTTGATAAAGCGTAATTGGACAGGACTTACTAGGTGTAGCTTCTGCAGACGGTCCACATTGCTTTTAATATCAATCCACCGAATTCTGTTAATGCGTTATTTGGGACATGGCTTAATGGGATTGAGCCTGATTTAGCGAGACATATTCGGGTTGGAGTTTGTGCTTTGTTGTGGACTATCTGGACTTGCAGAAATGATCTGGTTTTTAACAGAATATCATGTATAAAATTTTTGCAGGTCTTATTCCGAACTACGGCATTGATCCGTTCGTGGTCGCTACTCACCCAGACGGAGGCCAGGTAACATTTGGTTATTGGGTCTTTCCGATGGGAGATGGTAGCTCAGGATATCTTCAACCGGTTTGGATGGCGTCATGTAATAGGATAGGCATTTAGTATCCCTATCTAGTTTTAGCCGGCCGGTTGTGGCGTCTCTTTTTGGCTAATTGGTGTTTCTAGCCCTTTTTAGCTCTGTGTGAGCTTTCTGTGTTTTTTTATTATTCTTGGAGACCTTTGAAACCATATTGGCACTACTTTATTTGGTTAATAAGATGGCCGTATGCATCTTCTTCTGATGCAGAGGCCGGGGACTCACCCCTTTTCCAAAAAAAAATTGTAAATATCTCACAAAAATGTGTCGACAGTTGAAACGACATTTATGGTTGAAAATGAAGTGAGCATGTACCTTTGCCTCGGAGAACAGCAGCATGCAGTGCATTTTGTCCATTTGGTCCGGCGGTGACCGCATACATGAGCGACTCTCGAAGAAATGCTTCTTCGTCGCCGGGAGGAGAAGCTGGCAGCATTGCCATGTCTACGACGGTGCCGTTGCCCTGGGCGGCTGCTTGCCTGTCAAGAAGGGTCGTTGCCAGCAGCCGGGCACCCATCCTGACCTCCATGGTGGTCGCCGGCGGAGGAGCAGCATTTGCTACAGCGGGAGAGCTAGGACTGGGAGCTGCCTCCCCGGTGCTCGACGCCATCGATCACCAATGTAGACGAAGGGGGTGCAGATCTGGTGAGTGGAATTAGAGAGGGGAACGGATGGATCAGCAGGTAGTAGCTATGTGTGTGGAGAAAGGAGGCGAGCAAGACGTCGGGGCGGTCTAGAGCAGAGGGAGGCGATCGAAAGTGTGAGTGGGTACTGGGGAGGAGGTGACTGGCACCGGCCAGCCCACACGTTTGAATTGAATGGAAGATGTTGGTGCAGCCAGGGGACTCGACTGATTTATTACAGCACTCCCTCCCACTCCCACCATAGCTCGCTGCTTGGACAGAACCAATGCACGAGTGAAGCGAACCGTGCAGGCTGCAGGCGTAGCTGGGTTGCCGTTGGTTGCATGCATCGATCATGAATGCTTGGCTCAAGTACGTACTCCACATGCGTTGCAGTGCATCGCGGCAGACCGGCCAGCACATTACACATTCGTCACACCACGCGGTAGAAAAGGACGACGACGACGACTTCCTATCGTGAGCAGACCTAGCTGGTCTTTGTGTGTAGCTAGACTGTAGACCTCGCGTGAAGGAGGAGCTCCAGCTCTCGCCTCCCGCGCTCTTGTCTCGCATCAGCTTTGAATCACGAAATACTTTCATCTCTATAAATTCTCAAATATTTCAAAACCCTATAGGGAGTCCACGAAATACTTTTTTCGCCGCCGCAAGTCTCTGTTCTCGCTATATCCCATCTGGAGGCCTTCTCTGGTACTCCGCCGGAGGGGGAACTCATCATGGAGGGGCTCTACATCATCCTTGCCACCTCTTCGAAGATGCGTGAGTAGTTTTTCACAGACCTAAGGGTTCGTAGGTAGTAGCTAGATAGCTCTCTCTCTCTCTCTCTCAATACAATGGTCTCCATGATCTTTATGGAGATCCATCCAATGTAATGACTTTGTGAGGTGTGTTTGTTGAGATCCGATGAATTATGAGTTCATGATCAGATCTATCCTTGTTTTATTTGAGTTCTTTGCTTATCTCTTTTATGCATGATTTAGTATAGCCCTGTATTTCTTCTCCGAAGTTTTGATATGGTTTGGCCAACAAGATTAGATCTTCTTGCAATGGGAAGAGGTGCTTGGTAATGGGTTTGATCTTGCGGTGTTCAGTCCTAGTGACGAAGGGGAATTGATACGCGTGTATTGTTGCCATCAAGGATAACAAGTTCGGATGAATTCCTATATGCTTTTGTCTTGACTACATCATGTCATCGTTCTTAATGCATTACTTCGTTCTTATGAACTTAATACACTAGATGCATGCTAGATAGCAGTTGATGTGTGAAGTAATAGTAGTACATATATGCAGGCAGAAGTCGGTCTACTTGATTTGGATATGATGCCTATATATATCATGATCATTGCCTTGGATAGCGTCATAATTATTTGCTTTTCTATCAATTGCTCAACAGTAATTTGTTTACCCACCGCATGCTATTTTCTTGAGAGAGATGCCACTAGTGAATCCTGCGGTCTCCGGATCTACTTTTAGTGTAAGATCTATCATCTCCCATCAACTTGCCAATCTCTGGCGCCACTGCATTATTTTATCTTTTATTTATTTATCAGTCTATCAATCTATGATATACCTTTTAATCTCGTTACTTCACCGCCGAGAGATTGATAACCTCTTGTTTGCGTTGGGTGCGAAGGTTTGCATTGTGTGTGCAGGTGCTGTTTACGCGGCGTTGCTTTGTTCTCCTACTGGACTGATAACTTTGGTTTCTTAAATGAGGGAAATACTTACTCTACTGTGCTGCATCATCCTCTCATCTTCGGGGATAAAAATCCAATGCAGTCTACAAGTAGCAGGAAGAATTTTTGGCACCGTTCCGGGGAGACATCATCAACATTACCAAGTACCTACACTATCAACCTTTATCTTTGCATTTACTTTATTTGCCATTTGCCTCTCGTTTTTCACTCCCCCACTTCACAACCATTTGCCTTTTTTATTTGCCTCTCTCTTTTCATTGTTTTCTCATTGCCTTCTTGACATTATGGTGAACGCCATTACTCCCCCTTTGTCACTAGATTTTGAAGTACTCTACTTCAAATAAAAACAAGGGGAAAATCTTAAAGATGCTTGGTATAGGCTAATGGAATCCTATCATATTTGCTCCGTAAAGGGAGTTTTGAAAATTATAATTCGCAATTTTTATGTTGGTTTACCCTTGCATTATAGAGAAATTTTGGGTTTTGCCGCGAAAGGAAATTTTATTCACAGTTCGTCATGCACAGCTCCGACTCTACGCTGTGATTTGTTCACGGATTAAGCCTCCGGCAACTTCAAGCGGGGCTCTCTCTTCCGTACTATAGATAGCTTGGAGTTGTGTGGGGTGGTGTAGTTGTTCTCAACATTCTTGAATCTTGCCATGTGTGTGTTGGTGTGGAGTTGTATGAGGTTTGTTGTAACTGGATCGTTGCTTATAAAGCGGGGTGAAAGCCTTTTTTGGTATAATGTTAATATTATTACTAGCCATAATGTAGATGCATGTGCTTTATAATAAAAATGGTCGTTCTTCAGGATTCAGGAATAAGGGTAGAACCTCGTATTAGTGACAAGGGGATTTAATGAAGTAATACAGACATTTGCGACTTAAAATAGAAGGTTACTAAATGAGTTAAATAACATAATTTCTTGGAACCAAGGGAGACCTCCCGAGCTTCTATGTGGAAGATTTTGTTAACAACGGCAATATAAACATAAGTTTTGGCCCATCCATAGTTACATATCTTATTTGACGGAACATATATACATACAGGTTGTTTAAACAAGAATACACAAACAGGTTGCGACTAACGGTATTCAGTCAAATTGAGAAGGCGCTTTGCTATGTTTGTCATCGATGGTCTTTGATCCACATCAAGGCTAAGACATTCAACAGCGATCCCTGCCAAACTATCAAGAACCTCCAAATCTTCGGCTACTGCAATATTCTTGTCAAATAACTGAGTTGCTTTCTTCTCCTTTTTGTATGCTTCAAGGAAATTGGTCACTAAGCTACCACCGTCAGAATGTGTAGCTTTCATCCAACTAATAAGCTCCAAGATAACAACTCCAAAACTGTAGACATCACTTTTTTCGGTTAGTAGGCCTGTTTGTAGATACACCGGATCCATATAACTCATGTCACCAATGATAGATCCCGTGTGTTGTTTGTCTCTCGCAATCAATCTTGATATGCCAAAATCTGAGATCTTTGGCATGGACTTATCATCCAAAAGTATATTTGCTGGTTTCACGTCACCATGTAGGATCTTGGTATTGGTTTTTGTGTGCAGATAAACCAAGCCATCTGCTGATTCTGCAGCAATACTTAAGCGCAGGCCTAAGTTGAGAGGTTCCTTGCCATCACCATGAAGGATGTCGTCCAGGCTACCATTGGGGAGAAACTCATACACGAGAATCGGGGCATCGACTTCTAGGCAACAACCTATGAGCCTAACGATATTCTTGTGAATGACTTGAGACTGAATGATGACTTCATTTGCAAATTGTTCATTCTCTAGGATAGTTCCACTAATTGGCTCCTTCAGTGCGACTTGTTCATTATTAAGAAGGCCCATATAAACTTTTCCAAATCCACCTTTTCCAATAAAATTGCTACTCTTCAAAATTGGCTTGAGCTTCTCCTTTTCAAAAAGTTTTATGAATTTTGCCTTCTCTAGTACATGCCCACCATTCTTCTTATAAAATTCTCTCGTTTTCCTTTTCTCTTTGCGAAGAAGAATAAGGAATGATAGGATTGCCATTAAAGAAATATCCCCTATTCCACCTAGAGGGACACAAGAAAAAATGATTTCAATCACTAACTTTCCAATAACTAATCTTTCTACAAAACAAAATACATAAAGAAAGCAGTTATTTTAATAATTTATTCTGATTTTTTTCACTATAGTGATCTATACAGAACACCCGCGTGCAAAATCAGCCTATATGCTGATTAATATCAATTCATTTTTGAGTTGGTGATTAATATCAATTCCTCATTACTGCCACATATGAACATATGTGTCTTCTTTAGAGTCGCCAGCATGGGAAACTAGGCTGACTTGAACAATGCTTGCCTACATGTAACACACACTTAATATTTTGACTGGAATATTCTCTACAAAGAAGTAACGATTGGTAACATGGGGTCCAACTATTGGTAACCATAAATATTTGTTTTCTACTGATAAAAGCAAAAGCAGTAAACATCTATCATTAGCATTTTTAATAGTCTCCTGCACGTCCACCTCAAACCCCAAACACCACTACTACCACCAGATAGTACCTACCCAGATATGTTTGTTATACTGGAGAATATATCTAACACTAGTCACATAGGAGTAACATAGGTAGTAACATGCATACTCATGTAATGTCAACTAAGCATATTAGTGACATGAAATACTATTAAATAAGGAAATAAATGGTGTGGAAACATATTATGTTACCATCACATTGCGCTTCCCAAAAGAAAATGAGCCTACAAGCTAATAAATAAAGTCTACTATGACTAGCTACAGAGAGTAACATACACTAGACATACACATATCCCTAGACTATGTTTTTTTTAGGATCATCCCCAGATTATGTTACTACGTTCATAATGGGTAGTAACATAAGTGTGGTGTCAGGGACATGTGATGTTACAGTAACTAGCTAAGTTACTCAAACTACCTCTCTCTTCATTAATTCATCGCCATATAAGCAAATTTGTTGAGTTGGGCTCGATGTTACTGCTGAAGTTACTCCCACTGTGACTAGTCTATGACACTTTGCACTACAAAGGTAGTAACTTAGACTAGTGTTGTACGCATGACATTAGTATTACTACCCATTATGAAAAACACGTGTTGATTATGTTACATTACTTGTGTATGATGAATTATGTACGTAATAAAAAGATAAAACAAAACAAAAATAATATTTTTTTCAGGTAGATTGGGATCATGTAATACTAGTACGTAGATGCATGGCTGTAGTAGATTAAGTAAATAAAACTAAGTAATTGGGTGGTGCAGTAGCTTAAATTGTGGTTACCCACAATCACCTTTGCTGGTAGTGGGAATTTATCCATGCAGGTTCCTTTCATGCCGTCGCCTTTCATTCCTGGCTTGCATGGACAGTCATAGCCTTCCAACGTGTTTTTGCATATCCCGTCACTAGAGCATGGATACGAGTCACGGAGCTCAGGATTTAGCTCTCGGAGCTTGCACTCGTCGATGTCTGTAAAAGGGTAAAATTAAAAGACAGTTTGTCTGTCGGAGTTAAAAGAAAACTTTAGTTAACACTACTCCACCTTGGCATCCATCAGGGATGTAAGGATTGCCATCGTAAAACTTCAAACACTTGCAGACATAGCCCTTGCCACTAGTCGCATTCTCACAGTAGCTGTTGCCGCTGACGCAGGCGTAGTCTGGAGGTGGCTGCTGGCCTTCCAGCGGACATGATCCGTTCGTTATGAAGAAATCAAGGACAAATGGGACGCCCCTTGGAAATCTCTTGGGCAGCACAACATAGCCGTACAGGTCCGGCGTGGTAAAGTTGTACCGTGACTTCTCCACCACCATAGCGTAGGAGCAGGGAGTGGTCTCAAACATGGTGTTGTTTCTTCCAGAACGGAACCATAGGCCAAACTCGGGGACGGGAAATGCTTCCGGCAATTCGGCCTCGCAACAGCCCCGCCCCGTGCACGACCCGTTGGCTGCGAACTTGAGGAATTGCGGCAGGCCCATCATGTCGGAAATGCAGGTGAGAGTGAATTCATTCGACGAGACGCCTCCTCTCAAGGGTGACCACAGGTTGCTGGTGACCATAGGCTCGATTCTCCAGCCGACGCCCATGAGGACGTTGCGCGTCACCGACAGGAGAAACGGGCCCAACCACACCTGTTGACACTTGGAGTAGTAGTCGCTTTCATTTGGGTTGCACACAGATGAGACCGCGCCGTATGCGCGCGCCTCAGCCTTTGCAACTGATATATCGATGAGCTCCAAGGGCGTGTTATTGCCTTCTTTATGCCAATCTTGATGGTACCACCCTTCCTGCACTAATTAATTCAGGGTCCAATACTAAATACAGCATTAAGTAATTACATAAAGCTCATTAATTAATTAATTACCACATACACCATGTTAGAGTACTTCTAATCTTGTTGCAGGTATAGTCCATGGTTTGTTTAGTCTTGTCATGCACATGGTGTTGTGTTTGTTGGGTCATAGTACTTCAGTAGAGTCATGCATGCATGTTTATCTTTGAGGTCTGTTTGCATGTAGCATGAGACGTGCCAGTTCATGGTCGAGCCATCTTTTCTTGCTCGTTGTTTTGGTCACTTGCCAGACTCAGATCGTGGGATTGCACGATCAGACCGAGCTTCGGTAGGTGGGTTAGTTATGCATGTAACTGTGAGCTTGGCTCCCAAGGATTGATAAGAGAGGAGAGAAAGAAAAGCCGTAAGCTGTTACTCGACACAAAAATCTAATAAGTTATTTTCCGTGTGGTGTTCGAGGTGATCGCGTGTGTGTGTAGCTTCAGCCTTAGAGCCAACAAACTATACAGGCAGGCACTGGCATGCTGTATCTATCATCTACCTCAATTTTTCTTTATCTTCAAGAAGAGAAAAAGCCTACCTCGACAATTCTGTCATAATACTCAATGATCCGCTGGTATACTCCGTTGTTGGCAAGGTAGGCGCGATGGGGATTCGAGGAGTCATTGCAGGTGACCTGGAAGCCCTCACGGAAGCAGCCTGGCTCCATGCCAAATGGGTACGGGATGCTTATGTTGCCGCACCTGTCGGCGCAACCCGCACGTGTGATCCGCTGCTGCTCATCTTGTTCAGCAGCAGCAGCCTCCAGGATCAAGTGAGTCGCCGCTGAAAGGAGGAGGAGTAGGATTACTGGGAGTGGCTGGGAATGGAATTGCGAGGGCGTGGTCATGCTGGTGTATGTTTTGCGCTCTCTTGTAAGCTAACTTGGTCTATGATACGGACGCAAAGCTAATTAAGCTCCGTCCAGGCTTAGTGAGTCGTCTAGACTTATATATTGGTAGCGCCGGCGGTTCTACTATACCCTCTGCGTCATTCTCTGCTAGTACTAGTACTAATCTTCATCTTCTCCTCTCTTTTTACTATAAGACGCTTGTTTATTTGAAGTGGCCGTTCCACAAGCAACAAAAGAATGCACTTAACTGGTCGAGAAAGAAATGTGACACCTTTGCTAAAAGAAAAGCTCGAACACGTACCATTGCAATGAAATTGCCGCCTTCTCTTTCTAAAAGGGCTCTGATTCTCTGCTTCAGAAATGCATCTTCGTATGATTTGGTTCTGTCCGCCACCATCTGATCGAGGAACACATGTGATCGATTGAGGAGAACTGTTTTTTATCTGCTAGCTTGCTCCACACATTTCTGCTAAGTGCTAACTAGTCAAGCAGCAATGATTAGATCATGGCTCGCTCCAATAAGATAAGAAAGGTTGCATGGCCTTCTTTTTGTTTTCTAAGAGGTGGGCCATGATCATAATAGAGGCCTCTCCGCCCTTTTGGATTTTGATATCAAGCTACCATGTGGTGACGATGGTGGCATATAGGTTATGCAGGAGCTAAGCACGACGGTATTTGCTCTAGGCCCCAAAGAGTGAATGTGGAAAGAAAATCTTGGGTCTGTCCTCCGTGATATGGTGTTCATACAATGTTAGGTCTGTCCTCCATAATTTGGTATTCATACAATATGGAGTCAACATAAGTTACTGACGTTTATTATGTATATACATAATGTAAGCTTTTGCTAGTCACAGTCTCTACATCATATGATGAATACAACCTAACTTATTTACATCGTTTATTACATAGTTCCGAGACAAAGAGGTTGCTGAAAAGAAAGGAGGACCAAAAACACATGAAAGGACGAGAATGCCAATGAAGACGACTATATAAAAAAAGAAGAGGGTTGAGCTCTTGGGGTGATAACACATATGACCCACAAAAAAATTGCAGCCAAGGAATGAAAACAAGGCGACCCCAGAGACTGCCCAGAATGATACGTTAGTTCGAGTGGCCCATGGCTTTCTATTCTACTCTGCTATGCTTGACATTGTTTCGGTGGGGGGAAACTTTTTTTGGGGGGGCATGCCACACTAATATCACAATTTCTGCATGTTTTTGTTTTCCCACCATATGCGACATAACAAGTTGAAGCTATTCCTCAACAAAACTTGTAAACTTCTGGCTTCAGTCTCATCAATGAGCGCACAAAAAGTCGCTTTGTCCTAGTAGAAATCGGAACCACAGCGCTACCTAACCGACGCAAAAAAATCGACCCCCACCACCATGTTGTATGCAAAAAGCATTTTGAAAAACAATAACCAAAACTTCTGAGTAAACTACAACCCAGCTATCTCTAAACACTGTACATCTTAGAAAACAAATCAAATAATGTAGATGGATCCTACAATGACTGTGTTAGCAATTATGTGATGAAACCAGTGCGAGCAATATCCTGTCAAATCTTAGGCTCTATGTCCATGTACTTCTTAAGCGATGAGAGCTACCATGAATAGTCTGTCCTTTTTACTTTGTCCATCTAGCTGTGTTTTCTCTGTTGCATTTCAACTCAGTTTTTTTTTTCTTTCAGTTACTTGTTTTAGAGAGTTTTCAAATCTTTCAGTTACCTGTCAGTTTCTTTCAGTTACTTTGTCAAATCTTTCAGTTTCTTTCAGTTACTTTGTCAAATCTTTCAAATCTTTCAGTTTCTTTCAGTTACCTGTCAAATCTTTCAGTTACTTTGTCTATCTAGCAGTTTTGTAGGCACATATGCTTGATTTCAGCGCTGCACAGTTGGACCTCTGCTTTGCTCAGACTGCTAGTGTTCTCGTGATCTTCAGTCATAGTTCTTCCCTATTTCTCTCCTTCAGGCAATTTTCAGTTAGCTTGCAGGACAACCACCTTTATAACGTGTAACATTTCTTACTGTAACTTACTTTGATTTGAAATCATTTTTTAGATTTGAGACATCAGATGATATTCATATATGTAGTTTAGTCATTGAATTTTCCTTCGGTCTATTATCATTTTTTGTTAGCTCATCCCTAATTTCCTTCAGTTTGTGAGTCTCGGCATTCACTAATCAGCTCTTCAACCTTTTCTTTTATCAGTCGTCATTTTTTATTATCAGTGTCTTTTTCTTCAATCAGTTATCTCATTCTTTGATCTCTTTTTCGAAAGAGGGTGGATTTTATTTGCTCAAAATGGATCTCTTTTTCGAAAGAGGGTGGATTTTATTTACTCAAAATGAAGCATCTAGAGGATACATAACACAATGAGCACACATCCGACCTTTGCATAGTTAGGATACACAAAGCCAACACGAACACACACACACACACTCACACAGAGAGATACGCCAGCAAAATAGGAAAGTCACATAAGACCAAAGGTATGTGTAGGTGAGAAAAAAACTCGAATTGATTAGATCCGCGATCGGCAAACTATAACAATGACCATATCCGCACCAATCATCTCATGACATCACACGAACGATGATGTTCTTCAACAACAACACCTTCACGAAGGGAGCGGCACTCAAGCGCCTCTGTCATCGGATCCATCCACTCAAGGCTAGTTTCTAGGTTTTCACCCTGAAGAACCAGTCCGAGCATATCGGAGCAATGCCTTCAACAAGGTAACGATGTAAAAGCATCGCATTGGCAGGTATATATAACCAACTAGTGTCTAACCTATGTTTTCACCCCGGAGCTCGAGACAGAAGTCAGTCATGCGTTGTGACCACCACTTTTCCGCGATCAGCTATTGCATGCGACGTATGACCGCAGCCACTGCACCACCATCCCTCCCCGTCAAGCCGTCATACGTAGTTTGCATCTTGCCATGATGTCACCACCGGATCTAAAGGGAGGAACTCCACTAAGATCTTTCGGTGGCCACCGCAATCCTGTAGTGAGGTCGACAACACAGACCGGAGTGGTCAACAAGGACAAGGGGCCAACATGGAATATGCACTGGTCACTGCATCTACCGCTAGGTAGGCGACGCCATCGTTTCCAGGAAGCGTTGCTGGACATGTTTGCCGGACCCTGACTACGCAAGACCCTTAGCCTGCTGACACCACCATGGCGTTGGAAGGTGAGGAGAAGCAGACGACAACCACCTCAGGGCCTCACGCTGACAGCCCTCCATTGCCGGATCTGAGCGAGAGGATCCTATGGAGAAGGTAGCCAGAGAACCGGCTGCATCCCGCATGGATGCCTCCAACCATCACAGGATGGATCTGCCGCCGAGAGGAATGGAAGAGCGAGAAGATGTCCCGCCGCCACTGGCGCAGCCGACCGGCGACGGTGAGGAGGGGAGGAACGAGAGGAGGAGCCTGAGGTGGCGAGGTTGGGCGGCCGCCCGTGTCGCCCAAGCGAGCGACGCGGGGGCAGTTGCGATCTTCTTGGATCTTTGCTCTTTCTTTCTCCATTTCTTCCCTGTTTCCCTCTTTCTTCAGTCTCTCTTTGTTCACTTTCTTCCTTCATTTCTTGCTCCCTTTCTTCAGTCTTTTTGTCTTGTCATTCTCAGTTTGTATCTCAACCTTGTCATTCTCAGTTGTTGCCTTCATTCTCAATTTTCTACGTTAGACAATCCAATAATACAGACTGGTTTTTCGTTTCTGTCGCCAGCAAGATGTTGACACGACTCATGTGGATTCCACACGCGTACGCCTGGCTAGGTAGGCCTAGGTATGTACGACGGATCACCCCTCAACGACCAACTATATACTATAATTTTTTCAAGAGAATTTCGATTTATTCATTTTCAATCATGGTACAACAAACATGAGAAATAATAAAAATTTAATCCAAATCCGTAAACCACATAGTGACAACTACGAACACTGAAGCGAGTCGAAGGGACGCCGCCGTCGTTGCCTCTTCATTACTGGAGTCAGGCAAAAACTTGTTGTATTACACAGTTGGGAAGTTATCGTGCTAAGCCCCCATAGGACAAGCATAATAGAATAGCAACCGCCGTCGATGAAGAGTAGCGTAGATCATAAGGATCCAACCTGAAAACACATGGACGTAGATTAATTATGACTAGATCCGAGAAAATCCATCAAGGATAGACCCGTCAGAGACACACCTCTACACGCCCACTGATAAAGCTAGACACACCATCTGAATAGGGGGTAGGCAGGGAGAACCTTGTTTCATCTTCTGGAAGTCGTCGTCGTCTTGTCTTCTTGAGCATGATATAAGCCTTAATAAAAATGATGAAACAACTAAAAACAAAGCCATCCTGCTGACAAGGGCGACAAGGGCTGAGATCCACCGCGCCGCAATGGTTAAGACCACCGGAGATGAGGGAACCTAGACTTTTCTTGAGGAGGAGAAAAGATCGTTTTTTTAACGTAACGGCCTCGGTCATACGTACAGAAAATCAGTTTCGTGTGTCCGACTCCACCGATGCAACGAAAGACTATATATTGTAGCTAGCCCAAGCACGTACGGCTGCAGTTGATAGCTAAACCCACGGAACCCTACGCGGATGGCCAGCGGCGGCGCCGTACCTTCACACGGAGCACGTCGGTGCAGTGGACAGTGGCGACGTCGGTGCAGTGGACAGATCTCCCTAACGATCTCCTCCACGTGCTCTTTCTTAGGGTCGGAGGCTTGCTCCACCGCGTCCGCTTTGCCGCGGTTTGCAAGCCATGGCGGGCCGCCGCGATCGCCGCGAGGCACGCCGGGCTGCCCACCCTGCCGTGGCTCATCTTCAACTATGGCCGGGACGACAAGTACTGCAACATGAGGAGGGTATACTGCCCCGAGGACGACGTATTCCTACACTTCCCGCTGCCCAAGGCGCTCATCGGCAAGAGCTTTGCGGGAGCGCACGACGGCGGCTGGGTCGCTGCGCTTGGCGATGACAAACATCTTGCGATCGTGAACCTCTTCTCCGGCGCCGAGGTGCCTCTCCATGCAAAGGACATGACGACATTCTACGCGTACAAGAAGGTTATATTCTCAGAGTCCCCCACCTCAAGTGGCTGCATCCTCGCCACCATCACCACCCGAGCTAGTGTCGCCCTCTGCAGGATTGGGTGTCCGGCCAAAAGATGGACGGCAAAAATATTTAATGGGCCGAGGCTTGTCGACATTGTATTCCACAATGGAAAACTCTATGCCCTCACCGACTTGGAGGACCTGATCAAATTCAAAATAGGTGTAAACAAAGATGGTCGGCCGGTGGTAACTTTCGAGCTGCATATGCAAATTGGTAGCCGACCTTCAACGTGGGCAACTAACATTGTTGAGCTGCATGGCAAACTGGCTATGGTGGGGAAACAATGTTATTTCGACAACACCTACCGCAAGCGCTTCTTTTTCCATGTTTCTGTGCTTGTTGACAAGTCGACGAAAGAGAACACTCTCGAGTGGGAGGAGGTAACAACCTTGGGTGATTGCGCCTTGTTTTTTGGGAGAATGTGGACCAAGGCGTTGTGTGTGCCGGCGGCTGGGTGCGGTGGGGTGCAGAGAGGTTCCATCTACGCCGACGATGTGACGTACTTGACGAGTTTCGACGGCCATGGTGATTGTGTATTTCCTATGGAAGACGAAAGCAGTGACAACGCCACACAGAGGATCAAATTTGTAGGACCTTATAGTGGTTACGTTCCATGTGGCATGTGGGTTCTCCCTCCTGATTTCTAGCTGACCAAGAGTGGTCTAGGGTATCATATAGTCGTCTTTACGGATCTGTATGTAATTTTTATCATTTGTAGTGTTCGTCATACTAGTATGATTGAATAGAAATAGATTGAAAGTTTTTTTCCAAAAAAAAGATTTGTGAACAGGATGAACCGTCGTTAGCAAATAAAACAAATCAAGGTTTTCCTTTATGGTTTTGGTAGCTTGGCTGGAATGAATCCTACTCATACGCCTTGTACTTTGACGGAACCTCTATATGTGCTTGTGACGCCATGTTATTTTTTTATTGTTTGGATGGAAACCTATAATAAATAAACTTATTCATGTGGAAAAAGAACTAGCTAGCGTTTCGTGCATATACATACACAAGACGACAGACGTACGTCTGCGAGAGCGCGGATTTCTTGATCTGGTTAGACACGCCAATACCTCCAAGTAGTGCAAATTCAGATTGTATAGTTATATAAACGGACACGGAGTCATATACGGATTCAGATCGAATTCATCTGCAAACTACATCAATCACGTTGACCTATAGGAGCGCCTTGTTCCTCCTCATCCTCCTGCTCCTCTTCGTAACCCTTTTTCCTCCGGCGGCCATGGCTTATCCATGCGAGCAAGCAGCCGTGAGTCCAATGCCATGCGCAGTAGGTGAAGCGATCCCCGACGACATCCTGCTGGACATCTTCGTGCGCTTGCCGGCGAGGTCCATCGGCCGGTGCCGCTGCCTTTCCCGCGCCTGGGCCGCCGCGCTCGCCCCCTCGGACGACTTCACCGACCGCCACTTCCGCGCCGCCAACCGCCGCCCCAGCTTCTTCGTCCTCCCAGTCCCCTCCGCGGCCGTCACCTCTGTGCATGCCTGGTCGCCCGACCAGCCGCACGGCGCAACGCTCATGGCCTTCCCGCGCCGCCCCATGCGCAACGCCGGCACCCGTCCCTGTCGGGGCCTTGTGGTCATGGAAGAGAAGTATCCACCAGCCAGGGCGGGTGACGGCGCCGTTTACTACGTCTGCAACCCGTCCACTGGCCATATGACGGTGCTCCCGGAGGGCCGGCCGTTGCCGCTGCAGCCCGGCGGGTATGCGGCCAGGGATCCCAAGTGCTACGACAACCTCGGGATTGGCTACGACGAGGTGAGCGGCAGGTTCAAGGTGGTTCGCGTCTGCCGCTACAACGAGTATCTCAATGCGGATTGCGACGTCTACGTGGTCGACGATGCGTTCTGTTGGCGACCAGCGGCGGGCGATGCCGAGCTACCGGAGGAGGCTGGGTACATAAGTTCGTACGAGGCGAGCGTGTCCGCTCAGGGTCACCTTTATTGGATGTCTGAGGCAGAGGGCATGTTCAAGGAGAAGCATGTCATCTCCTTCTCCCTCTCCGATGAGAAATTCGAGGTGATCTTTGCGCCCCGCTACAGAGATTACAGCCTCACGGAGCTTGAGGGGCGTGCATGCCTCTTCTCCTCCATCTCCGACGTGGAGCAGAAATACTACGACATCTGGCTGCTACGCGACAACGAGGCATGGGACCTGGCGCTGCCGCATTGACCTGGCCTCGGCGACACCGGCGGTGAGGCGGTTCATGGCTTGCCGGGTCAGGCCGCTCGCATTCATCGATGGTGGCCGCCGCATCATGTTCAGGCCGGGGGTCCAATCCACGAAGGACTCCAAGCCCGTCCACCAGCTCTGCACATACACCCCTGCCACCGGCGCCATTGAGGAGCTCCTCGCCGACGGGTGCTTGGTCGCCCGGCCCAGCGAGAATGGCCATGCAACAACGAGGGCACTGGTGTACGAGGAGAGCCTGGTGTCCACGGGGCGGCCACACGAGGACATCCTCTTCTCGTCGGCGTCAACACGCGCCCTGTGTGTAGCCCTGCAACGTTTGCCAGCGGCCATCCTCGGGCAGCTCAAGCTAGTCTGTCGGACATGGCGCGCCATGATCGAGTCTGGCCGCTTTTGTCAAGCTGCACAACCACTACGCCAGGATGAGAAGGAGCTCTCCCCTACGCGTCTTCTTCCCAGACGCTAGCACAGAGGACAGGAGGACGGAGTCTTTGTTGCACGCGTCACCGAAGCTGCTAGAGCGGAGGGTAGTGAGCTGCAAGCCCTGCCATGGCCTACTCCTCGTCACATCATCCAAAAATCCCAAACATGTTCGCGTGCTTAACCCGGTGATTGACGAAGAGATAATCTTGGACTTCCCTTCCGGCAGTAGGACCGGCATGGGGTATGACGAGGTGACGGAGGAGCATGTCCTGGTCACTATGGTCAATGCTAGCCATGGATCCAACGCGGCAATGGAATGCCACCTGTGGCGGCTCAAGGAAGACGTGAGGAGAATAGTGCCATCACCATTGTCGATCCGTGTGCGGCTTGAATTGCCGCCGATCTACGTCAATGGCAAGATGTACTGGATGGGCGAGCCATCGGATCAGGACAACCAGAGAACCGACAGTTGGCATGGCATGATCATGGCCCTTGACATCCACACCGAGTCTTTCGAGGTGTTGTCGGTGCCACACGTTGATGACAGCTGCAGGATGCTTGTGGTGGAGCTTGCCGGGCGGCTCTGCGTGGCGCACCCATGTGCCCACACAGAGAGCATGATCATATGGAGCAAGAACAACAAACGGGAGCTAGTCGACAACAAATGCAGTGACGAGGGATGGGAGGAAGGATGGACAAGGGAGCATGTGATAGAGCTCTGGCGTTGGCCGGAGTTTTCCCCGAAGACAGCGGCAGGGCTGATTGTTCCGGTAGAGATCGATGCCGTGGGGGATGGGCAGATCTTGCTGGACACGGGGAGGGAGGTGGGGCTGTATGATTCGAGGGAGCAAACGATGCACACGGTGTACTCACTCAAGTGGCGGCATGGTGAGCCCGCCGGCAAGTTCGTTGCGGTGGCGCTGTGGGAGGACAGCATGGTGCCTCCTCCACCCATGCGATGCGAACCTGAGCGGTGGTACAGAGACGTATAGACTATAGGAAAGCTAGCAAAGGGCCTTGGTTATTTGTCTGCTGTTGGATTTCTCCATTCATGATAAGAAACTGATAACCTAAAGCCTGAAACTTCAAGCACCAGTTACGTGACAAACCTTCTCGGCTGCTTAATTGGGAGCATTTAGCTTTTTTTTTTTTGCACCTTGTAGCTTCTTAACTCTTTGCATTCAGAGCTTTTTCTCTACATACACAGTTTGTCCAACCCAAAAGAAAAAGGGAAATGATATTTTTTTTGGCACACCCGTGAGGTTATCTGTCGTTTGTGTTGATATATAGCCATGAGCCATGACTGTAGGGACCTCTCCACCATTCCCTCCCCACCGCCGCCACCAGCGGCCGGCTTGCTGGTCGGCGGCGGCGGGCTGCTAGGCCTCTTCCGTCTCCACCCATGCCCAGTCCCTTCTTCCCATGACCCTCGATCTTGGAGCCCGGCGGCGCTGCGCTGCAGCCACACGCTCGTCCTTCCCGGAGATGCCGCACACGTATGGGAGCTGCTGTAGGGCGGTTTGTCACTATGGAGGTTAGCTATGTGCTCGTGTTCGGTGGCTGTGTACGTCCCGTCCCGCCCGACGGCGCGCATATGGCGTCCTGTGTGTGTCGACCCGGATCTACCACAGCCTGACGCGGGCCTGCTCCAAGCGGCTCGGTTGACGGCCTGGCAGGAGACTCTCAGCGTATGGATTGTTGCGGCGGCTGTGGTGTGCACGGGCAATCTGATCTGGCCTGTTTGATACCGCTGCAGACACGCATGATGCCGGCATGGATCAGGACTGATCTGATGCTAGATGACAGTTCTTCGGACTTTCGGTGGTTGTCGATATGGTGGTGGTTGGCTGAGTGCAGCTCTGATCCGCTCGACGGCCTGCGGAAGGCATGCCACCATTGGTGGATGGTCGGGCAGCTACAGACGGCGATTTGACGCAGAGGGTATGGTTGCGCAGTGGCATGGTGTACTCTAGTCCGGTGCATGTAGCTGCTGGGATCATGGAAAGTGGCGGCGATAACACATGATTGACTACGATTTGGTGGTGTTTCTAGTACCTGGTCTCGAGCTCCGGGATAAAAATCCTAGGTCTAACCCAAGTTGGTTTTACCTGGCAATGGCGATGTTTTCGCATCGTTACCTTGTTGAAGGCACTGCATGGATATGCTCGGACTTGCTTCTTCGGGGTGAAAACCTAGATTCTGATCATTTGTGGTTGGATCCGGTGACGGCGGTGTTTGAGCATCGTTCCGTTGTTGAAGGCGTTGTTGTTGAAGAACTTTTCCGTTGTCCTTGTGGTGTCAAGAGATGATTGGGGCGGATATGGCCGTCGATGTAGTTTGTCGGTCGCTGTTTTGATCATAGATTTTTTTTACTCACTTAGACATAGCTTTGGTCTTGTATGACTTTGCTTCTTACCGGCGTATTTTTGGTGCGAGTGCGTTGGTATTAGGTGTCTGCATCCTAACTATGCAGAGGCCTGGTGTGTGCTCTTTGTATTTGTATCTTCTTAATGCTTCATTTTAAGTCAATAAAATCCACCCTTTTATATCGAAAAAATGACTGTAGGGACCTTTTAAATTGATCGATCGTCAACGTACAATACAATTAGTCTTGATATGTATGGAAGAGAGCTACGCCTATATTAAATAAGTCGGTTTCAGACTTTCAGTAGTTATACGAGTAGGACTCCAGCCAGACAATCATCCGGAAAAGAAAAATACACCAGCCAGGAAACTAAAGCATATACGTTTTGGGTGCGTTAGGGCGAACTTAAATAACTGTCCCACAACGATTTGGTGGATCGATGACCAGCGGCGGCGGCGCAGTACCTAGCATCACACGGAGCATGACGTCGATGGCGACATTGGTGCAGTGGACCGATCTTCCTGATGATCTCCTCCACGTCGTCTACCTCAAGGTCGGCGGCTTGCTCCACCGCCTACGCTTTGCTGCGGTATCTAGGTCATGGCGACCCGCTGCGATCGCATCGAAGCACGCCGTGCCGCCCACCCTGCCATGGCTGCTCTTCTCCTCCTTACACGGTGACGATGGCAAGACAATGCGCCTATACTGCCCCGAGGACGGAGGGGTCCTGCACATCCGGCCCAAAAACGAGGCGC
This sequence comes from Triticum urartu, assembly GCF_056163025.1. Classification (NCBI taxonomy): domain Eukaryota; kingdom Viridiplantae; phylum Streptophyta; class Magnoliopsida; order Poales; family Poaceae; genus Triticum; species Triticum urartu. The sequence goes on from NC_141878.1 coordinate 600,165,429, forward strand.
TCATCGGCAAGCGGCTAGTCGGAGCACACGACAGCGGCTGGGTCGCCGCGCTTGGGGATGACATGCAACTTGTGGTTGTGAACCTCTTCTCCGGTGTTGAGGTGCCACTTCACGCAAAGAACATGAGGAAGGTCTACACGGGCGCGAAGATTGTCTTCTCGGAATCCCCCAAGTCAAGTGAGTGCATCCTCGCCACCATCACCCCCCGAAGAAGCGTCGCCCTATGCAAGATTGGTTGTCGAGCCGACAAATGGACGGCAAAAATATTTAGCGGGCCCATGCTTGCGGACATTATATTCTACAATGGAAAACTCTATGGCCTCACCCGCTCCTACAACCTGATCAAATTCAACATAGGCTTGAACAAACACGGCAGACCGGTGGCCATCATTGATGTCGAGCTGCATATCCGGATTGGTTCCCAACCTTCTTTCTTATGCCATAAAAGCATTGTTGAGCTGCATGGTAGGCTGGCGTTGGTTTTGAGGATAAATCCATCATATGGCACCAAGTGTGAGCCTTTCTTCAAGGTTTTCGTGCCTGATGAATCAATGACAAAGTACACTCATTGTTAAGTATATGTGTTATGTGTATATTGTGTATTAGGCCCACCTTCTAATTTCTTGTATAGTTGAGGCCTGTGACCCATCTCTGTACATCATATATACGTGCCTATGCACGAAGAGCAATACATCATGCAATTACAACATCATACATGGTATTAGTTTTTAGGTTTTAATCCTCGTCTTGCGCTACCGCCGCCACCGCCGCGCGCTTCCTCACGCGCCGCCGCCGCCGCTGACCGTGCGTGTCTCGCGCCAGCCGCCGCTCCTCTCTTCCTCGCCAGCTCGCTAGCCCCCGCATCGCGCCAAGCTGCTAGCCGCGCGCTTGCTTTCCCGCTGCCGCACGTCGCTTTCCCGCTAGCTGCCCAACTTGCTAGCCGCCCGCCGCTCCGCTCTTTCTCTTGTGCCGGGCTGCTGCAAGTCCCGTGTTCTACTTCACGCGAAGACAAATTCCATCATCAAATACTACTTCACGTCATCTTCTATTACTGTTGCGTACTAGTTTGATCAGATTTGTTTTCCTTCGATTCTTATACCCACTGCTGCATCGCGTCATCTCCAGCAGCCGTCGCCGCGCACATCTTCTGTGCCGCCGACCGCCGCCGTCGGATCAACGATGGCGTCCTCCGGCCTATTTGCCGCCGCCTCTGCCGTCCCGCCGCCGGCGCCCTACGGCGCGGTCCCGCCAGCCCATCCCGACTTGCTGCACGGCTCGGCTCCGCTGCCCCCGCTGGCGTACATCGCCGCCCCATCGCCGGCGCTCTCCGGCCAGTCCGTCGTCGCCGCGTCGCCGGCGCCGACTCTGCCCGTCGACCCCTTGCTGTTACGCGGGGCGTTCGATGCGCCGTGTACGGAGCTCCCGCGCATTGGTGAGGGTCGTCAGCAGGCCAGCAGGTTTTTCCGGCGCGCCATCCGGCCTATCCGACACCACAGTCGCAGCCGGGGCTGCTTCCCATACCGTCCGGAGAATACCCACCGCCGCTGCCGAGTGGTGGCTACGGACTCCCTGTGGCGTCTCTGCCCCCCTCGTCGGCCCTGTCGCCGGCCCTGGGACCCGGTGCTCCTTCCCGCACTGCATGTCACTCCTACGCCGAACAACTACACCGGAGGTGATGATTGGTACATGGATACCGGGGCTACGGCTCACATGTTTCCTCATCCTGATAATCTTGCCTCCTTCACTCCCGTCATCACCGACTGGCGCATCATTGTCGGCGACGGTTCCACACTCCCTATCACACATGTTGGACACACTTCTTTTCCTTCTAATTCCATGCCTATTACTTTGTCTAACATACATGTGTCACCTCATCTTATTAAGAACCTCATTTCTGTTCGTCGTTTAACTCGTGAAAATTCTGTTACCGTTGAATTTGACGAACTTGGTTTTTGTGTCAAAGACGCTCGAATCAGGATGGTACTTCACCGCTGTGATAGCCTCGACGAGCTCTATCCGGTGCACTCGCCTTCATCCACCACCACCGCCGCACCGGTTGCTCTCTCCGCTGGCGTCGATCTCTGGCACGCTCGCTTGGGTCATCCCAACCCCGCCACACTTCGTCATATTCTTAGAAGTTTCAGTTTCAATTGCAATAAGATCGAGGACCACACCTGTTATGCCTGTCGTGTCGGCAAACATGTTCGCCTCCCGTTTAATAACTCCACTACCATTGCTTCTTTTCCTTTTTAGTTGATTCATAGCGATGTGTGGACTTCTCTGGTTCCCAGTAACTCGGGCTATTTATATTATCTGGTCATTCTTGATGATTATTTTCATTATGTGTGGACTTTTCCTTTGCGCAGAAAGTCAGATGCATTCTCTAACTTGACGGCCTTTTACTCCTATGTCCACACGCAGTTTGGGCGTCCCATCCTTGCGCTTCAGACGGACAATGGAAAAGAGTTCGACAACCTCGCTTTCCGCACCTTTTTGTCGCATCACGACACAGTTTTCCGGCTCACATGCCCGTACACTTCACAGCAGAACGGTCGAGCCGAACGCGTCCTTCGCACTCTGAATGAGTGCGTTCGCACGCTCCTGTTTCATGCCAACGTGCCGCCTTGTTTCTGGCCGGACGCACTCGCCACTGCATCACTTCTTCTTAACATTAGACCCTGCCGCCCACGGTGAAACTACGCACCTCACCATCTTCTCTTTGGTACGCCCCCGTCTTATGACGACTTGCGTATTTTTGGGTGCCTTTGCTATCCCAGCATTGCTGACACTGCTCCTCACAAGCTTGCACCTCGATCTCTTGCTTGCATCTTCATCGGCTACCCCTCCAACTCCAAGGGATATCGGTGCTACGATCCCGTCTCCCATCGTGTGTTCACTTCCCGGCATGTTTACTTTGATGAGCATGTGTTTCCGTTTCACCAGGTACCCCCAGATGTTCCTCCCGCCACTGGTAACGCGGGCTCCTCGACGCCTCTCCCAGGGCGCTCGCGCGCCCCTCTTGGCCCTCCCCTGGCTTTGAGGCGCGCCCCCCGCATGCGGCGCCTCCTACACCCGCGGCGCTGGCGCCCCCGGCTCCCACGACGTTGGCGCCCGCGGCCCCCGCGGCTCCTCTGGCGCCCGCGTCCCCCCCGGCGCCCCCGACGTTGGCGCCCGCGCCCTCCTCGGCGCTCGCGGCCCCCCCGGCGCCCCTGGTGCCGACGGCCCCCGTGGCCCCCTCAGCGCCCACGGTGCCGGCGGCCCCCGCGGGGCCCCCGGCGCCCACGGTGCCCCCGGCCCCCTTGGCGCTTGTGGCCGGTCCGGTCACCCGCGCCCGTACGGGCGTTTTTCGCCCGAGCTCGCGCTACGCCTCGGATGACTACGTCCATGCGGCATCCACCTCTGAGCCGTCGCCGTTGCCGTCCTCCGTTCGAGCCGCTCTTCGTGACCCGCTCTGGATGGCCGCAATGCAAGAGGAGTTTGACGCCCTGTTGCGCAACCGGACGTGGCAGCTTGTTCCTCGTCCCCGGCACGGCAACGTGATTACCGGGAAGTGGGTCTTTAAACACAAGCTCCGTCCTGATGGTACCCTTGATCGCTACAAAGCGCGCTGGGTCGTTCGTGACTTCCTACAGCGTGCTGGCATCGACTTCACCGACACCTTCGCTCCGGTTGTCAAGCCCGGCACGATACGCACGGTTCTCCACCTTGCGGTCTCCCGTGCTTGGCCGGTGCAGCAGATGGACGTCTCCAACGCCTTCCTTCATGGTCACCTCGAGGAGCAGGTCTTCTGCCAGCAGCCCACCAGGTTTGTTGACCCGGCGCTTCCCGACCACGTGTGCTTACTTTCGCGGTCCTTGTACGGACTCAAGTAAGCTCCGCGCGCTTGGTACCAGCGCATCGCTGCGTTTCTCCACCAGCTTGGGTTCCGCTCCACCCGCTCGGACGCCTCGCTCTTCGTCTATCATCAGGGCTCTGACACGGCCTACTTGCTGCTCTATGTCGACGACATCATCATGACGGCATGTACGACTGGTCTCCTTGGTCAGCTCACGGCTCGTCTTCGCGCTGAGTTCGCCATCAAGGACTTGGGTCCTTTGCACTACTTCCTCGGTGTCGAGGTGCTGCGTCGTTCGGATGGCTTCTTCCTTCATCAACGGAAGTACGCTCACGAGCTCCTCGAGCGCGCCGGCATGCTTAACTGCAAGCCCGCTGCTACGCCTGTTGATACGAAGGCCAAGCTTTCTGCCACGGATGGTTCTCCTGCTTCGGATGCTGCTTTCTATCGGTCTATCGTTGGTGCTCTCCAGTACCTCACTCTGACTCGACCGGAGATCCAGTATGTCGTGCAGCAGGTGTGTCTTCATATGTATGCTCCTCAAGACGTTCACTGGGCTGCCGTCAAGCGGATTCTCCGCTATATCTGTGGCACTATGGATCTTGGCATCACGCTTCACGCCTCCGCCGACACCGCCCTCACCGCCTACTCCGATGCAGACTGGGCGGGCTGCCCTGACACTCGTCGCTCCACTTCGGGCTATTGTGTCTATCTTGGACCCTCACTCATCTCGTAGTCGTCCAAGCGGCAGCCGACGGTCTCTCGTTCCAGTGCTGAGGCTGAGTATCATGCGGTGGCCAACGCAGTCGCCGAGTGTTCGTGGCTTCGCCAGCTGCTTCAGGAGCTCTCTTGTCCTGTTGACCGTGCCACTGTGGTCTACTGCGACAACGTCTCGGCGGTCTACCTCTCCGCTCACCCGGTGCATCATCGACAGACCAAGCATATTGAGTTGGATATTCATTTTGTTCGGGAACAGGTGGCCCTTGGTCATATTCGTGTTTTACACGTCCCTACTTCCCAACAATTTGCCGATATCATGACCAAGGGTTTGCCTACGGCGTCATTTGAGGAGTTCCGGTCCAGTCTTTGCGTCAGTCGCGGTGCCGCTTCGACTGCGGGGGGGGGGGGGGGGGGGGGGGGGGGGGTTGTTGAGTATATGTGTTATGTGCATATTGTGTATTGGGCCCACCTCCTAGTTTCTTGTATAGTTGAGGTCCGTGACCCATCTCTGTACATCATATATACGTGCCTAAGCACGAAGAGCAATACATCATGCAATTACAACATCATACACTTATAAGTGGGAGGAGGTAACGAGCTTGGATGACTGCGCCTTGTTTTGGGGGAAAATGTCCAAGGCGGTTGACGTGCCAACGGTTGGACGCGGCGGGGTGGAGAGAGGCCACATTTACGCAGATGATATGACGTACTTGACGAGCTTGGATGGCCATGGTAGCCGTGTAGACCCTATGCAAGACGAAAGTATTTACAACGTCCTACGACGGATCAAATCAGCAGGATCTTATGTAGCTGCCGGTTCTCCAACTGGCATGTGGGTACTCCCTCCTGATATCTAGCCAACCAAGAGTAGCCTAGCGTGGGAGTTTAACTTTATGTCTAGTGTACTGGTATTAAGGTCACCGTTACAGTTAAATTTTACCTTATACTCGCTCCGTTCCAAAATAGATGACCCAACTTTGAAATGGAGGGAGTAACATATAAGTACAAAGTTGAGTTGTCTATTTTGGAACGGAGGGAGTACTAGATTGTAGAAGCTGCTAAGGATACAATGTTGCATTTATCTATGAGATGTTGATGCCTTCTTAAAATAGTCACTGCAAAACTGTACTGGTTGGTTTTGGGATATGTGTGGTAACATACTAGAATTACTACTTATTCATTCCTGATTACTTGATTCTGTGTTTATAGCTATGTGTTTCAACATTATGTTTTCCTTCTTGTGCTAGTCTGTTTGGGCATTCATTGTATATTCAGACCGACAAATATTGTATTCACAAAGTCAGTTAGTATCAAAATTAACATGATCGCTATAGTAGTATATAACTGTTCATCGCATGAACGGATGAAGCATCTCAAGTGTATTTGCTAGTGTAACCTCGGCGTTCCATTCGAGTGTTCAGCCAAAAGAATGTTTGATAATTGATAGGCAAGTGGCGAAGTCGGGTGAGCTGGTGGCATGGGTTCAGTATATCACATTACACAGATTTGTATAATCCCGAAGCAACTAATTCATGAACAGGCCAGCACTTTGACGACGTCCAGGTCACGATGAGCCGACTGAACATCTTCACCAACATCAACACTACAAGCAAGCTCATCCCCATCTGTTGTGATCAGATCGATCTTACATCCGTCTTACTGCTCCTGCTTGTCCTATCAGAAACTTTACCTGCACCTACCTTGCGGGGGACTAGAATAAGATCGTCTGCCCTTTCGGTGATAGTGAACAATCCTGTGGGGCGCCAGATAGTTACTGAGAAACCTGCATTTTAATTTGGCACTCTAAGGTTTCTTAGAAAGTTATTTTTTTTGGAAGGCGGCCACAAATAGCCTTGGCATTCAGTTCATAATAGTCCGGCGACGCATGGATGTGATACCCACTTGCAGCGTTTGTAGTTGCTTCGTAACGTGGAAGGTTGTCTCCACACAATCCCCCACCTCAAGCGGTTGCATCCTTGCCTCCATGATCGATCTACACGACGTTCGCTCTGTGGGATTGGTTGCACGGACAACAGGTGTATGGTAAAACTTTTTCATGAACCGATGCTCCGGACACTGTATTCTTTTTCGACACAAACCTCGTGAAAGGGTAGAGTGTTAATGCACACTCATATAGATGGAAAGAAAGTAAAATAAAAATAAAAAAATGGCTAGGACATAAGGGAAACTTGGCCGAAAACCTTGGGTAACTCAACATAGACACTGAGCCAAACAGCCAACCACAACCTAACTCAAACACCATCGAGATAAATTGAGGGAAGGTTTTTGAAAACGCCTTGAATAAGAGACGATCTCGTGTGCGCCGGTCGTCCTAACATAGACCCTCGATGACCACAAAGCTTTCGTCAAGACCGGTCATACCAAACCTTGAGTAATGGTCAGGCCAAGCCAACAACAACCACCACCGCTTGCCCTTCAAGCAGACACAACGCGGTGTTAAGGAAATACTATTCGGTAATTCCTCTTAGACATTATATTCTACAATGGATAACTCTATGACATTACCATCTTGGAGCACTTGGTCAAGTTCGAAATATTCGTGAACAAAGGCGGCAAGCATGTGCTCACGATTGCACCCTGCCAGTTGCAGATCTGAATGCAACGCGATCAACAAGTGTACCTACCCTACATCATGGAGCTGCATGGGAAGTTCGTGATGATGGACGTAACTGGCACGACATCGGCTGCGAGCCTTCATCCAGGGTGTCTTTGAGCCCCCCATTGTAAAAGAGACAGAGTACGCTCACAAGTGGAATGAGGTATGCAAGTGAACTTGCCCTGTTTTATGAAAAAGATGGTCCAAGGCAGTGTACATGCGGACGTATGGGCGACGCATTGATGTGATACCCAGTTGCAGCGTTTGTAGTTGCTTCGTAACGTGGAAGGTTTTCTTCACACAATCCCCCACCTCAAGCGGTTGCATCCTTGCCTCCATGATCGATCTACACGGCATTCACTTTGTGGGATTGGCTGCACGGACAACAGGTGTATGGTAAAACTTTTTAATGAACCGATGCTCTGGACACTATATTCTTTTTCGACACAAACCTTGTGAAAGGGTAGAGTATTAATGCACACTCATATAGATGGAAAGAAAGTAAAATAAAAATAAAAAATGGCAAGGTTTATAAGGGAAACTTGGCCGAAAACCTTGGGTAACTCAACATAGACACTGAACCAAACAGCCAACCACAACCTAACTCAAACACTATCGAGATAAATTGAGGGGAGGTTTTTGAAAATGCCTTGAATAAGGGAGACGATCTCGTGTGCGCCGGTCGTCCTAACATAGACCCTCGATGACCACAAAGCTTTCGTCAAGAGCGGTCATACCGAACCTTGGGTAATGGTCAGGCCAAGCCAACAACAACCACCACCGCTCGCCCTTCAAGCAAACTCAACCCGGCGTTAAGGAAATACTATTCCATAATTCCTCTTAGACATTATATTCTACAATGGACAACTCTATGACATTACCATCTTGGATCACTTGGTCAAGTTCGAACTATTCGTGAACAAAGACGGCAAGCATGTGCTCACCGTTGCACCCTGCCAGTTGCAGATCTGAACTCAACGCAATCAACACGTATACCTGCCCTACATCGTGGAGCTGCACAGGAAGTTGGTGATGGACTGATGGTGGAAGTAACTGGCACGACATCGGCTGCGAGCCTTCATCCAGGATGTCTTTGAGCCTCCCGTTGTAAAAGAGACAGAGTACGCTCACAAGTGGAATGAGGTATGCAAGTGAACTTGCCCTATTTTATGAAAAGGTGGTCCAAGGCAGTGTACATGCGGACGTATGGGCATGGTGGGGTGCAAAAATGCTAAATCTATGCCGACAATGCGACTTACTTGATGAGTTTGGACAACCATGGTTAACGTATCTATCCTATGCAATAGGAAAGCCATGGCCAGACATTTTGATGATCAAATCAGCAAGAATTTACATGGCAACTTATGCTACAAGTGGCACGTGCTTGTTCTCCCTCCGGATTTCTAGCCAATCAAGAATACTCTAACATGCCACCTTAATTCTTTTGTCTATTATTGTAAATACTAAGGTCAATCTTTACCATAAGTGGGACCACTTAGATTGTAGAAATATCTATTGTAAAGTATATATGCCTTGTAAAAAAAAGTCACTGCCATTATGTAGAATGGTTGGAATATTTTTTCATAAAGTAAAATTGATAAATCATTCATTCTTATCTTGGATTCGTGGCTTAATGCTTCTACCTATGTCGTTAGAAAGTGTGGGCGATGGAACCAAATTTGGCAGTTCTCTGCATAGCATATTGTCCTCGATGTAGCAGGTGGATACTCCCCTCCATATTTCTAGCTAAGCAAGAGCAGTTTAGGCACTATCTTACCTGGACACGGGGAAAAAATATTTGACAAGTGAAAGCCGGATATTGCATCTAGATGTATGGACAAATGAGTAGGCGAGGAATAGGGGAGCATCGCACGGCGGGGGTTATAACTCGCCCACTGAAGACAATGCTCCGTGTCACCTCTGGCACGAGGCAACTAGGCCGGCCCATACCATAGCAACTTAGAGCTGTTTTCGGAAGCTTCTGTGGATCAGTTCGGACTGGTTTTAGAAGCTTTCATGCATGTTTTCTTCTTCTTTGTTTGTACGTATTTTTTATCAGTTTCCTTCGATTTTTGCATTTTTCTTTTTTAGTCTTAAAATTTAAATTTTACTTCTATTTTATTTTTTCCAAATACATGTCAACCTTTTATAATACACTTTGTAAATTTGTCGTATACACGTGGAACATTTCGTCGAAACATGTTCAACATTTATCGACCAGGTGATGAAAACATTTTCAAGTACATGTCTCAAAATTGAATGGACGTTACACATTTTTCAAATACGTGTTTCAATATTTTAGTGGTATGATTTTTAAAAAATTTGTGCACATCTTTTTACGTCGTATTAATATTTCTAAAAAGCTCACTAACATATTTTTGAAATATGTGAACGTTTTTATAAATATCAAGAAAATTATTTCTGAATGGTATGAAACAAAATTGTAATTACGTGACCATTTTTTACATATTTTGAAATGTCATGAACATATTTATTAAATACATAAACATTTCCTTACATACAACAATTATTTTCAATGCCTCGAAATTTTTCGCAAATGACGAAAACATCTCTTTTACATTGTATATACAGTTTTTAAGAATATCATGAACATTTTTTAAACATGTGATTTTTTTTTAAATGCCACAAACATTTTTTAAATGATACGAACATCTCTAGAAAAGTAGCACAAAAACAATGTTAAATTGCATTAACACTTCTTAAATGCACAGTGCACATTTTTAAAAGGAAAACGCTATCCTTAAGCCGGCTGATGCACGCGTAGTGTCTGCCGTCTGTGTAGCCGTCAAATTGATTTTGATCGAGCAGTCACGCTGGCCACCAGCCCCGTGCAAACATTTTTTCTATGACAAGCCTATTATTTCAGAAAAAAAACTGGTTCGATGATTCGATGATGAAGTTTCTTTTAGCAACAGGTTGTAGTTTCAGAAAGCTTTTGTTGTAGAGGCTTTGTTTTAGAAAGAAAAAAATGGTTCGACGATGAAGATTTTTTCTTCTGCAACAGGGCTCTTGTTTCACAAGCATATACCCGGTTGCAGAAAGCGTCGTAGGTCCGCCCGGTGTTAGAGTATATGAGGCCAAGCATTGCAACACAACACATGTTTCATAAACATGGCTCCAGTTGCATAAAATCGCCAGGAAGTGCATGCCCGGTTTGAGAGCTCGTTGTCGTCGTGCTGGAGTAGACACAGCTGCTCAGCGTGCTGGGTTGGAGGAGGCGCGGCAACTCCGGCAGGCGGCAGCACTCCATGGCCTCACTCAGGCCATGGCGGGGCAGCGGTGCTGTCTCGGTGGACCTTTCCAGCAAGGTCCTTGTTGCAAAGCCCCGGATCACAACAAACTAGCTGTTGCAAAGGTCCTCAGTTGGCTGGGACGGTAGATCAGACGACTATTTCGGGTGGCATCTGACGGTTGCCCAGGCGGATGATCTAATCGTTTTATCACCCGACAGACGTGTAGCACTGCACTTTTTGAAATATTAATATATTAAATTTCAAAGTATATGTATTTAGAATATTTTGAAATATAAATGGAAAAATAGAAAAAAAACACAAGGCTCATAAAAAAGGGACATAACACAAAATATCCCTACTGGGCCGGCAAGTTGAAGGCCGCCCTGGGGTGGGCACGCCGGACCAGCCTCACATACTCATATGGGTTACCCCTAAAGAAAAGCATAGTCACATTAGTTGGGCCGAAAGTAACGCAGTTATTTTTTACTTATGAATCGTCAATAACCTGCTATAAATAACATATAACTAAATTTAGCTATGATATAAGCCCTAATTTAGTATAAACCAATTACTTCCAATATACCGTCGCCTCAAAAAAAAAAACTTCCAACATACCAAATAATAAGAACCAATTATTAGAAAGATATCCGAATGATAGACTTTTGTATGCATTAACAACTATCCTTTTAATTTGTTACAGACTCATCTCACTATATAAACACTAGCAAAAAGGACGAAGCAGCAAGAAAGCAGGAGCAGAATAATAGCCAGCTACAAATGATGGGGCTTATGAATGACACCAGGGTGCTGTGTTGGATAGCTATTATTCTCATGTCCATCACTTCCTTGTCCTGCCATGCTGCTGCGATGAGCACACGTAAACATTTTCCCCTCTTTATTCATTAATATTTTTATATTGATATGTATCTCTTTTATTTCATTTAGTCTTACAATGCATGATTTGTTCTTCTAGATCGACCAAGCAATTTAACGTGTACCATATGCTGATTGCTTGTGGATGTTGTGACTGATCTTGCAGATACAATGGACTTTGGACCTATTCTTGCATGTGTAAAGACGGAAACAAAATGTTCGGTTGTTGGGTGCACGAAGATATGTTCCGACCTTGGCTGGAATACCCACAGATGCTATTGTGCCGATGCTGGCAGTTGCTGCCACTATGCGGATGGAAGGCCATTAAATTGATAGTATAATGTATTGTCATGAGCTCTTCTTTTACAAGGGTGAATGTCAATCATCTATGCCACTACCGATCATAGATTTAATAAACTTCTAAAGTATGCAGTATGATTATATTTATGAAGTGACTATTTGAGTGATATGTTGTTTGTGCGGAAGTATCGTTATTGGTATCCCCCGTGACATGTGAGCCATCATTTCATATAAAAAACCATATACTCATTTCGGTATAAAGATATCCCATGCATATTATCAGGCAATCCGTTAAAAATCATAAATCGCAGAAATTTTTGGAAACCATATACTCAAGGTTGCTGGCTTGCTCCACAGCGTCCGCCTCGCCGCAGCATGGAATTGGTGGCAAGCCACGGCAATCGCGGCACCACCCGCTCTACCATAGATCACCTTCCACCCATTACGCACGGCGTCAACAACGATGACAAGAAAAAGATCCTGTAGTCTCCTAACTCTTGCTAGTTCTTGTTTTTCTCAAAAAGGGGAAATACCTCGGGCTCTGCATCATCATGATGCACACAGCCATTTTTATTAAAAGGAAATAAATAGGTCTGAAACGTACATAGTATCAACTAAAACGGCAAAAATAAAAGAAAACACCACAAATAGTGGGTACAAACGAAAGATTACACGACTTAACCACATAATCTATTAGTGACATGTCAACCAAACCGGTTGAATAACGCCTGTGAAACCATCTTCAGACAGTTGCACCCAAAGGCCATGAGGCCCCCAGCGTCCCCATGCTGAAGTGATGACCACATACGGATCGATGCAGTGGCTCTGAAGATAACCTGCAAAAAGTTAATAGAGTGAGACCTGTTAAAAACACAGTCATTCCGGCAATTCCAAATTGCCCAAAGTAAGGCACAAACCCCTACACGGATATGACCCTTAAGTATTTTGTTGATACCAAGCAACCAGTTTCTAAACAAATTTGGGATACTTGTTGGTGGTGGCAAATTATATGCAACATGAACCGTGCGCCAAATCAAAATCGTGAAAGGGCAGGAAATAAAAAGATGTTGAATGGATGTAAGAAGTGTTGTTTTTGTGATAAGCTTGCTAGTTCTTGTGCCTCCAGCTGCGGAGTGAGGCTGCCATCAGCAAGCAGTTCGTGGGAGCACACGACAGCGGCCGTGTCATCACACCTGAGAATAACTTTCAGCTTGCGATGGTGAACCTCTTCTTCAGTGTTGAGGTGCCGCTCATTGCAAATGAACACGAGGACTCTCTGCTTAGGCAGCTGGCACTACATAATTCTGAAGGTTGTCCTCCCAACTCAAGTGGCCGCATCTTTGCCGCTGTCATTCCCAAATATGGAGCCGCCCTTTGCAAGATTGGTTGGTCAGACAATGGATGGATGGTAACACAAGTTGATGGAGTGACCCGGCCTTGTTGACTTTGTATTCTGCAATGGACAGTTGTATGGCATCACCCTCTTTGAGGACATGATCTAATTGGAGATAGGTGTGAACAATGGCAAACCGCACCGTCTGTTGATACGAATGTGTATCCACTATACCATATACCAGAACAATATCATTGAGCTTCCTGGCGAACTGATGGTAGAGTACGCTCATAATTGGAAGGAGGTACTCCCTCCTTCCATCTATATAGGACCTAATACATTTTTCGAGGTTAATTTTGACCAAATTTTAGAGTAATAATATATGGCATGCAACTTACACAAAACATGCCATCAAATTAGTATGTGAAAGGAGATTTCAATGATATAATTTTCATATTATGCATGTCATGTATTATTAATCTTGTCAATAGTCAAAGGTGGCCTTGAAAAAAGCATTAGACCCTATATATATATATAGATGGAAGGAGGGAGTAACAAACTTGGGTGACTATGCCTTGTTATTAGGGAAAACATGGGCCAAGATGTTGTATGTGCCGATAGCTAGGCGTGGCACGATGCACAGAAGCTATATCTACACCGATGATCCGGTCTACTTAACGAGTTTGAGTGACCATGGTGACCACGTCTATCATGTGCAAAACGAAAGCAATTGTGATTTTATGTGGTTAATCGAATCAACATGATCTTATATAGTCGCTCCAGGTGGCATATGGGTTCTTCCTCCAGATTTCTAGTCTATCAAGAGTAGAGCATAGCATCTTTATTTTTCTGTTTTTTAGTTGAGCATATTTTATTTTATTCATAGTGTATAAGGCATTAAGGTCATCTTTTACTATAAATGGAAAAAGGTTTATAAACAAGTGGATGATCCCATGCAATTGTAAGCCCCGTCGAGCCAGCGACACACGTCCCCTACGAGCTCAACCACCGCTTTCTTCACCTAGCGTTATCTTCATGCGAAGGCTCTCATCCACATGTTTTCTCCTCAAAGCCTTCCTCTTCCTCAGCTACTGCTACCTCTTCTGACCACCGCTGCGTTACACAGCTGACAACTGCTACTAGACTGCTACCTCTCCCAACAATCGCACTGCAAGCTCCCTGTAGCTGACCACCACCGCCGTTGCCACACAGCCCACCCCAAAATTAACCATGCTGCTCTTGCGGGGACGGCGAAATTTTTCTGTGAAAGCAACATCCATGGAGATCAGACAGCTAGGCGAGCGCTGTGTGCTGCAGTGGGGCATCCGAGCATGGCCGCCGGCGCTGCAATAGAGCATCACATGCGCCGCCGGTGCTGTGTTGCAACATTGCTAGCACTGCGGCGACGACCGTGACGGCTATGGCGTTTGCAACTCTGGCGCTGCAATGGAGCTTCGCCGGTGCTGCGACAACGACCGCGACAGGTCGGCCATGGCATTTCAACTCTAGTGCTGCAATGAAGCTTCGCCAGGCTGCCTCGAAGCTATTACCGCACCGCCGTCACTGCTATGGAGCTTCATCGATGCTACAACAACGACCGCGACGGGATATCCATGGCGCTGCAACTCCAGCGTTACAATGGAGCTTCGTCGGCGCTGCAATGGAGCTCCGTCGGGCTGCCTTGGAGCTTTTGCCGCACCGCTGACAATTCAATGGAGCTTCGTCGGTGCTGCAAATGAGCACAATTGGGATTGTGGAAGGTGTGATGGTGACAGGGCCGGCCCTGGGGTATGGCCGATGGGGCGACGGCCCAGGGCCCAGGCGGAGGGGGGCCCATGATGTAGTATTTATGTATACTATAGCCCAGCAAAAAATAGGTAATTGTTTTTACAAAAGAAACCAAACGAGATGGCCAGATGGGCTTGCCCCATGACTCCATGAGATAACTAGCGATCGTCGATTAGCGAAGCGTCACGCTCGCCATCAGTGCACGGCTGCCTTCTCGTTTTCCTTCGTCAGTTCTTCTCGTCGGTTCATCTGTCTAATCGTCTTCCCCCTCTCGTCTGCCGCCGCTGGCTATCGTCGCTGCGCGCGCCGCGGCCGCATGGCAGTCCGGCAGCCTGGCCATCCGGCATCCGGGAAGGCAGCAAGTACGCTACTTGGCCGACTGCAAGTCTGCAACGCCGCGAGCACACCACAGAATCAGTATGTATCCATGATCCATCCATGTTCCTGATGACCTGATCCATGCTCCCAACCCCAATTTAACAATTTCATTTGTATATTTTATTCATTATTTGGTATGTGCATATTCGAGTATCATTCAAC
This sequence comes from Triticum urartu, assembly GCF_056163025.1. NCBI lineage: Eukaryota > Viridiplantae > Streptophyta > Magnoliopsida > Poales > Poaceae > Triticum > Triticum urartu. The sequence goes on from NC_141878.1 coordinate 600,180,689, forward strand.
TACTCATCCATGTGCGTCTAGGATTCCAATCGTCTGATATTTTAATTGAGAAGGGACCTATTAGACTACCAGATCTGGAGTTCGAGAAGGACGCCATTGGTAGACACTTTTCATATGCTTTTTACTCCAAAAAGTATGGTGTGTTTGTTGACAGAAAGTGGTTATGTACTGCATTGAGAAGGATATCTTGTGCAATGTTGATCTTAATTGTGCCATTAATGACTTTGCATCAAGAAACGCCTGAAGAAACATTTTCTGAAACACTGAAGTATTATTGTTGTCGATGAAGTCAGTCGGAAATTTTGGTTCTTACTTAAGGTAATCATGTCATGTTAGTTTTTTGCTATCTATTTAGTATTATTGTTTTCGATGGAGTTAGTTTGAATTTGGTTATTATTATTGTAGATGGAGTCAGTCGAATTATTATAGTCAAATTTTAAACTAAAGGTGTGTGGTTGAAAATTACTCTTAATAAGTTATATATATATATATATATATATATATATATATATATATAATGCTTATGTATCAAACACACACATGCATATATATTTCCTTAGGACATAGGGACCCATGTCACTGAGTTCGCCTAGGGCCTCCTGAAACACAGGGCCGGCCCTGGATGGCGATGCAATGGCGATCCGCAGGGCTGCAAATGGAGCTTCACCAAATGCCAACGGTGCTATGTTCAATCCTGTGGCGTTGCTGAGATCGAACGGCCACTAGCGTGCAGATCAGACCAATCATCTGGTTGATTTGTAGCAGCAGCCCTATAAATTGGATCGTATAGATTGTTGAAATACATACATTATATAAAGTCATAGTTTATTATGAGGTAAGTATGTGCCTCAATAAAATAAATGATTTAAATCTATAATGATTGGGATGTTGTGTCGTAACACACTAAAATTACAATTATCCATTATTGATGTACTTCTATTGTTTCATGAACCTAGCTAGTAGTTTGGACATCGCGTTTTTCCATTTAAGCTAGCTATTTTTGTAAAAAGAAAGGAGTTATTTAGGTTTGGGATTCCATTTAAACATATATCGCGCACTAACACATATACCCTAAAGATTCACATTGCATCGGTGTGTAATTCAAACATGCATGCATATAAGTGGAATCTGTGTAGTAACACTGGTCGTGATTGGAACACAAACATGTCGTCATCGTCTAATTTGTTTGTGTAATAACCACAATGCCTATACCCGAAAATTAGCATTGAGCTAAATGCCAAGTTGGCAGAGGTTAATATTTCCCCATATTGGGTATTGCATATCTTATACATTTTTTTCGATCATCATGCTATCAAGTTTGGCTCTTTTAGTTTGACATAGACAGCTTTGTTGCGTGTCACAGTAAAAACATATCAGGTAATATATACATTTTATATATTTTGGAGGCTACGTGTAATCAGTCATAGTAGAAAAAAAGTGGGCGTCAATTTAGGAAAAAAGATGGATGGCAGTTTACGAAACATGAAACATGTAGCTTGATTTAGCTCTGGTATGTGTCTTACTTTGGCAAACTCGTTACTTCTGATATATCAAACATTAATAACCAATTAATAACAAGTTATCCAAACGATATACTTTTGTATGTACTTATCAGTTCCCAATTAATCATGCACCCAATTAATTTCTCGTGTCTATAAACATTAGCAACCGAGACATAGCTGCAGAAATAGCCGGAGCAAAATAATAGCCAACTACTAGTGATTGATCTTATGAAGAACACAAGGGCATTGTGCTTGCTTGCTCTTATTGTCATTTCCACCACTTTCTTGTCTTGCCATGCAGAAGGTATGTAGGAGCATACATAAATATTTTCTCCTACGTATTCATTAGTTTATTTTGTTGGTCCGCCTCTTCTATTTTGTTTAAATCAAACAGTACATCAGTTCTAACTGCGTCCTGATGTTGTGTCTGATTTGTAGGTACAATGGACCTTGGACCTATTCTTGGGTGTGTAAAGATGAAAAAAGCTTGCTCAGTTAATGGGTGCTTGTGGCAATGTGCCTCTCATGGTTGGAATCCCCAAAGATGCATTTGTACCGATGTTGGCCATTGTTGTCACTACGCGGAGGCAATGACACCAAATTGATAGTAGTAGTATGATATATTGTTGTTAGCCATGTCCTCTTGCTTTGCAAGGGTGAATATTAATCATCTGTGTCACCGCTGATATAATAGATGAGGAAGATTTAATAAATTCAAAGCTATATAGTTGAATTATACTATTTATGAAGGGACTATTCGGGCTATGAGTTCTTTGCTTTTAACATTCTTCTGTTAACTTAGATTTTATTTTGTTTCAGTCGATTTTTGATATGGCTTGCAACAGCCCACATACAAAGTAGCTAACGTGGAACTATGGGGAACGAAGCATGAAAATCAAAAAAATCCTGTGAAACACCCAAGATCCAATCTAGGAGATGTAAAGCAACAAGAGGGGAGTGTCTACATACCCTTGTAGACCGAAAGCGAAACATATATAACGCAGATGATGTTGTCGCACTCTTCGCAATCCAATCACGATCCAAACCGCCGAGTTTAGCACATGTGCGGCTCGGTGACGTCTCCTCCTCCTTGATCCAGCAAGAGAAGGAGGAAAAGTAGATGTGATCTCAACTAGCACGACGGCATGGTGGAGATGGTGGTTGTGGTGCTCTGGCAAGGCTTCGTTGAGCCGTACCGGGAGGAGATATGGTTGTAGGAAGGTGGAGGGGCTGCACCAGGGTTTAGGGTGCGGCTCCCCTCCTCTCCCTCCACTATATGGAAGGGTAAGGGCAGGGAGGGCTGCAGCCCTAGCCCCTCCTCCAAGGAGGGGTGCGGCCAGGGAGGGAGGGAGTCCCTCTCCCGTGCGATAGATGAGATTCCTCCCTTTCCCTTCAGGGACTCTTCCCCCAAGCCACATGGACTTTCCGGGCCTGGTGCACCTTGGCCATATAGGCCAGGGCGGCCTCCCTCAGCCCATGGTGGCCTCGAGGGGTGGTGGGATCCACTGGTGGTCCCGCGGAACCCTTCGGTGGCCCCCGGTACGATGTCGGTATTCCCTCAAACTTTTTCGGTGCCTTGAAAATGACTTCCTATATATCAATCTTTACCTCCGAACCATTTCGGAACTCCTCTACGTCTGGGATCTCATCTGGGACTCCGAACAACCTTCGGTCACCATTGTACATATCCCAATACTATCTTGCTTCAACAAACGTTAAGCATGCAACCCTACGGGTTCGAGAATCATGCAGACTGACTGAGACTCCTCTCTGGTCAATAACCAATAGCGGGACCTGTATGTCCATATTGGCTCCCACATATTCAACAAAGATCTTTCTTGGCCGAACCACGATGTCGAGGATTCAGGTAATTCTGTATGCAATTCCCTTTGTCCGGTGATATGTTACTTGCCCGAGATTCGATTGTCGGTATCTCCATACCTAATTTCATCTCGTCACTTGCAAGTTTCTTTAATCATTCCCGTAATACAAGATGTGACTAAACTCATTAGTCACCTGAAACTTCTTGTGGTGTTGTATTACCGAGTGGGCCAAAAGATATCTCTCCGTCATACGGAGTGACAAATCCTAGTCTTGATCCATGCAACCCAACAGAGACCATCGGAGATACCTGTAGAGCACCTTTATGATCACCCATTTACGAAGTGACATTTGATAGCACACAAGCCATCCCTCCGGTATCCAGGAGTAGCATGATCTCATGGTCATAGAAACAGATACGTGACATGAAGAAAGCTATAGCAAATATATTAAGTGTACGATCTTATGCTAAGCTTACGGTTGGGTCTTGTCCATCACCTCATTCTCCTAATTATCAAATGACCACTCATGTCTATGGTTATGAAACCATAACCATCTTTGATCAATGAGCTAGTCTAGTAGAGGCTTACTAGGGACGCGGTATAATTTATGTATTCACACATATATTTAAGTTTCCGGTCAATACAATTCCAGCATGAATAATAAATATTTATCATGAATGTGAAGTATGATTGTAACCAATTTATTATTACCTTTAGGGCATATTTACAACAAAAACACACGAGCATCTAAACTTCTGCTAATCAAAATTTTGATTTTGTTCCTACTGTATAAGGTATGAAGGTCAACCTTTACAACTATAAAAAAAGTCAAACATTCTAATATGATCTTCCCTACATCGTGGATGGGATATAGAGCGAAGAACGCAACGCTGTTCACCCCATACACATGGCAGCAGCGCATGCAAGGATTACTAATGTGCGGTGGGCTGATTGTGAGAGTGGAGCACTTCGCTCCGTAATGGGCAACGAAAGTTCGCTCGCTAGATTTCTCATTGAATATATTTTTTCCCGGTAGATCACCAGTGCTGGAAAAAACATGCAAAACATAAACTGCATGAATGGACCACATGTTTGCAAATACTCCCTCCGTTCCTTTATATAAGGTGTATTTATGTTTTGATAAAATTTCACAATGTAAGGTGCATACTTGTAATTCCTTATAATTTCCTTGCTAGCCCTCCAGAAAAAGGGAAAGTATCTATTTCCTGATTGTCTATATCTCTCTGCCGATTGCATGTATCTCTTACTTTCCTAGACTAAATAATTTACTTGCCACTAACCAACAAATTTGCCAAGGGTAATTTGGTCTTAACATGTCTATAATTTTATGCCTTGGTCATCCTGCCGAAAATAATACACCTTACATAAAGAAATGGAGGAAGTACTTGTTTTATTTTGGGACTGTCTAATTGACAGTCGACTAAAAAACGATTGGTTTTCAGTCAGATTTTTAGGCCAATAGGAACCTAACAGTTGTCTGCCCCTGTTTGTACCTGTCACCTGTACGTCCATGGCAAAATTTGCTACCAGCCTACCAGCCCCACTAAAATAATAACGGGTTTGTCCATCTGCCAAAGCCGGCCCGATTACACTAGAGGGATCTCGTAGCACCTGAACTTGCGAGGGGATTATAAGCTAAATAAAACAGAAACATGCGGGATGGAGGGATCTCATGTCAATCGATCTAATCACCAAGGGAGAAGCAAGCAGGAGGTCAAAATCACCAAGTTCAGAGACACTCACATGGAAGAAAAATTGCTAGATGAACCTCAGGGGACACATGTTCGAAAATTCCTCCTCACTAACCTCTTTTGCATTCACCAAAAAAAAAACTGTCGTGCATTACTGTTCCGGTACTTCTTCTCATATGGGCTGAGTCTGGAAAACACAGTACACACGAACATCAACAGTGGATGAAATCATCTGAAAGAAAGTAGACAGAACATAAAACAGAAATTCAGGAATTCAACACTTGATCAGAGGAAATTTCAGTATAATGTCAAACACCAGTAGTTTGACAGCAGCAACAGTAGTTTTAAAATACAAAGTTCAGGCATTGCTTACAAACAACAGTAATTCAACAATGAACAAATCACAGTACAAGCATCTATTTTTAAGCTATTTCTTGTAAAAATACAGTAGAATAACAGTGCAAATGACAGTCAGCTTTACAGTGTAATTGCAGTAGATTTACAGTGTAATTTATAGTAGAATTACACTGTAAATTCTACATGTTCCAGTGACATTTTACAGTAGATTTACAGTGTAAGTAAAGTAGTGTTGCAGTTGAATTACAGTGTAATTACAAGTAATTGTACTGTAAATGTCAGTGAAACTACAGTCTAAATACAATTGTATTTTACGATAGAACTTCAGTGCAAAATACAGAGTTTTACAGTGTAAATGTAGTATAATCAAAGTGTATTTTACAGTAGAACTTCAATGTAAAATACAGATTTTTACGGTATGATTGCAGTAGATTTACAGTACAATTACACCATAAATACTACAGTTGAGTTCCAGTGACATTTTTATGGTGTAAATACCGTAGTATTGCAGTTGAATTACATTAACTTACAGTTTAATTTCACAAGTAATTCTACTGTAAATGTCACTAGGAATTTCAACTGACATGCACCTCCATCTTCCTAACAACATAAACACCCACTAATTGAAGAACACGTCACTGTTAAACTTGACCGGAAGCAACTACTCGGATCACGGCAACGCAGATGAGCTACTACTGGAAACATGTCTTCTTCAGTTAGTATCATCCGCATGCAAAGGAAACAAACATGAGTATTATAAGAGAAAGTTAGAATAAGAGAACATATATTGCAAAGGAGATTAAATTTACACACATCTTTAAATCAAATCTACAACTGGTGTGAAGTCTAAAACCTTGATAGAAAATAAACCAAAACCCATAATGCATTGGTTTCACTAGAGCTGGTTCTTGGACCAAAAAACACCTCGCCTATAATATTGAAATTACATTAGCTAAAATTACAAATTACACTAGAATATTCAGTTTACAGTGTGATCTTGTGAAATTCAGTTTCCATTGTTTCAGTGAAAAAATTACAGTAGCTAAAAACACCAATTAAATTGAAATTGCACTGAAATTACAGTGTGATCTACTGTGATTACCATGTAAATTACACTGTAACAACACTAAAAAATTCAGTGCAATTACAGTGAATTACACTGAAATTATACTGTAAAATCCAGTGTAAACTAGCATGTAAATTACGCTGTAATAACACTATAAAATTCAGCGTAATTACAGTAAAAAAGCACAGTAAATTCAGTGTAACTACTATCCAAAAGAACACTGAAATTCAGTGTAACTACAGATGCATTTTCTGTAATTACACTGCTTAGTAAATTACAATGAAGATTTCACTGGCATACTAAACTGTAATTACACTAAAAAAACTAGTGCACTGACTAATGACACTGACCAAGTAGAAAAACCTGTGCATGGTCAGATTTCTTCCACAAAAGGTCAAACATTAACAACCACTGAAATTTCAGTATTTTTATTGCCAACACACTAAAAAATAAGATAAAGTTCTAAAATGGTGCTAAAAATGGATGAAATAATACCCAACAAAGACCAACCCCAACAAAGAAGACAAACCCCAAAGAAAAGGTTCTACAATGCTTGCAGGCCAACCATTGACAAACCCCTAACAAAAGGTTAACATAGACAAACCAGAATAAAAACCACTAAGAGCTACAGTGTGGAAAAGAAACTTCAGTTACAATGAAAATACACTATAATTTCATTGTAATGTACACTCAGAATCTGTCTTTAATTACACTGAATATTGAACTGTAATTACCATGAAAATTACACTGTAACAACACTAGGATTACTCTGCAATGTGCACCGTAATTACACTAAAAATCCTACTGTAATTTTAAATAAACTGAAAGAGAGAACTGAAAAAGAAAAGAAAAGGTAGACAGAAAAACTACCGGCAACATATGATACGAATCATCTTCCGCAGAGTCATTGGGCACAAAAAATATTGATCTAAAGAATCTGAGGTTTCAAACAGATTACATAAACATGATACACAAAGGTTAACAACACTTACTGGATGAGCTAGAAAACAAAAGGAAAAGCAAAATTAGGCATAAAAAGAAATAAGAGAAACAACTGAATATTATGGAACTTAAGCTGCTTGACTATGGAAATTGCACAGATGAAAAATTATGGAACTCATTGGGGTAATACAATTTTAAAAGATACTGCAAATTTCTGAACTTGCCACAAGGAGAATGACAGAAATAAACATGGTACTAAGCTAATGGTCAAAAAGACTTGACCATCATTTCTACGAGGATGGAACTGCACAAAACATAACTGTACCCGACATATATTGCAAATGCACTAAACAAAAAATACTACAAATACAGTGAAAATACAACCTACCTACCCTGCACAAGATAGCTAGCAAATATTGATGCAAAAATGAAGTCATACCGCAAATACAGTGAACAACACTAGTTACACAGCACCAAACTGAAAATACAGAACCAATACACTGTAAGCAACTAAAGTACCACAAATCACATACATTGGAACCTTAAAGTAACTCCGTACAAAACTAAAACAGAAAATTCAGAGCAAGTAGGATCTAACACCTACATCCACAAAAGAGATCATGAGACATCTAAATCAATCGGGAGATTGAGCAAACTTCACATACATCTAACATGAAATGGGCCAGCCAAAAATTAAACGAGCATGGGGGATCTAGCGCACTATTAGATGCCCATGGGGATCAATCAACAACCACTGTAGTGGGATGATATCAAAATCGAACAGCAGTAAAATATCAAAAGGGGCACGGGGATCCACAGCTACATTTGAAGCAATCAGTGGGAACCAACGAATTGACCGCCTGCATTACATCCGGGGGAAATCTCGAAGGGGCACAGAAACATGAAATTGAACGCGGGGGGGGGGGGGGGGGGGGGGTGGGGAGGTGAAGCACCGGAGCGGGACTCAAGCTCGAGGAGAGGTGGAGCTTGGAATCGCAATGGAATACGATCAAAATCGCCTCTTCCTCTCCGCTGGTGTAGCGCTCACTCTACGCGTCAATTCAATCCGGCCGGGCGGTAACGGGCCGACCCAAAATGAAAACCGCGCCTGACAAGTAGAAACCGCCCAACAAAACCCAGCTCTCAGCGCGAATCGCACGCAAGATCGAGCGGCCAGCGATTTGAATGACAGCGAATTGTAATTCACTCGACTGTAAAATAGCAAATCCGTTTATTTTTCAGTATGGCCCGAGCAGAGATTCCACCTTCCCAGCCCTGCAGAGTTAGCATTGTGAATTACCGTGACCTTTCTGATCATTTTTTGCACCATAAAAAAACAATGCATATAATGATGAAAAAGAACAATATTGAACTGGAGATGGGAGGTATCCTCTACCATTTGAGCTACATCCCCATTTATATGCTGATATACCGAAAGTTAATTAGTATAAATTATATTAATTATTTGTGATTAAGAATTATTAATCAAACATGAGCGGCTGAGAGCCGTGCTGCCAGTACTTCCTTATCCTACAACTCTTAATTAATTAACTTGGAATTGGCATAGTACTTAATATGCACCGATTAAGGTAGTTGAATTTGCAGTCAACCGCTAATCGATTGCAATTTCAACCTGATTGTTTTTCAAAAAAGAAATCATCAGTTGTTCCGCCACATACAACATATTGTTTTGCTATTCTGACCAACCATATTTCAAGGAATGTGTATTGTGGTGTTTCAAGTTTTCAGAGAGGAACTGAGCTCTTTCACATCCAGATCTCAGCTGCCGCCGCCCCCACCCCCTCCACCTCCATACCCCGCCACCACCGGAGGAAGTCACCTGGGTAAGCCTGCGCGGCTGACGGCGACGGCGGGCCTTCATCTCATCGCACGACTGGTAGCCACGTAGGCCTTTCATCTCCACGCGGCGGGATCTTCGGCTGCTGCAGATCGGCGGCCCTAGGCGTTGAGGTGCACGCGGCAGAGACGGACGCCGGGGCGGCGGCACCGGTCTTCTTCAGTGACCTTGGCGACCGTTGTGGCCACAAGGGCTGCATGGGTGCCTGGTTGAGGGGACTTGGTGCGGCTAAGCCCCTCATCTCTATGTGGTATGGGTGGTGACAGCGGTGTCCACTCAGATCTCTAGCCTGCTATTGGCAGCTGGCGGGTGACGACATGGGGCCGTTGTTCTGCCTAATAAAGGCGGCGGTCCTAAGGTTTCTCTCGCGCCAAGACGAAGATCTGCTTGATACATGTCCTCCTTGATCTGTCCGGAGTGTCAAGTTCCAGGAGGCTCCGCCGTCGAACTCCCTTGGACGCCTCATGCCTGGAGAAAGCTGGATCTGATGGGATTCGGTCGTGCACCCATGTTTTTTCCGTTTATGGAGGGAGCAGCGCGGAGCTCTGCTATTTGTTGCCGTCATGGGACATGTCTTTTTCGTTCCATTGTGAAGTCAGAGGCAGAGAATGTCATGGAAGCTGTGATCTGATGACTAGTAATGGTGGTTCGGGTCTTTGCGGTGATGAGGAATTTGCTTGGTGTTTCAGGACTCATAGCAGAGGCATGCAAGTGGGGGCGACGGCACTGGAGAAGTTCAAGGTCTTACCTTTCAGGGTGAAAATCCAAGGTCTGGCCTTAGTTGCTTGTGCCACGCAATGGCCTTTTCGAAGGCATTGTATTGAGCGTGTGGACTTTCTTCAGGGTGAAAACCTATGATCTATGATCGGTCGACGAAGCGCTTGTGCACTGGTTCCTTCTTGGAGGCATCGCTTTTGGAGAATTTGGACTTCAAGTATTGTCTCGGTGGTGTTTGTACTGCTGCTTCACGGACTAGATCACTGTAGCAAAACTTTTCTTTTTTAGCTTCTTCTTCTTTTGGCTATGTGCATCTGCACTGCCATTAGGGTATTGTGTTGTTGCAGAGACTGGGTGTAATTGGTATCTTCAGAATATTATTATATTCCCTTTGTCAAAAAAGAGAGGAACTATGGTGATCTAAAGAATATTTAGTTAATTTAGTGCATGCTACGAGAACTGTCCGAGCTCCTATTTGGCATCGATGACGTATAAATGGTATTCATTAATCGGATGCATCTGAATCAATATGCACAACAAGACCATACTACTTGGTGTCTTCTGTTGTATACATCAATACCAATGTTTTAAATAGCGGGCTATGGCATTTAACGGCAACCCTTAAAAACAGTTATAATTGAATTATAGCTGGCTATAGCGGAGCTATAATGGCAAATTGTACATAAAATTATTTAGCGGCAACATCCTCAAACAGCTAAATCAGAGCTATAGTGGGGTTATAGCCAGCTATTTAAAACTATATTCATGTCTGTCTAATAGACGTTTATTCATGTCAGTGGCAAAAAAAAAAAGAGCTGCAGGCTGATGGTGATGAGTTGCTCCCTGCTGGTGGACAAGCGGGGCGCTGTCGGCCAGACCCAAATTACACCGGCGACGAGGGCCCAACAGGCTTTCACGGAGTCGAAGATAGCAAGGTCAAAGTAGGAGCTCTAGGGAGCCGGCAGACACTACATCACGACACCACAATAGCGATATGCATCTGTTGGTAAAAGTGTACAACGCCGACACTCTTTTTATTCCAAATTATACCGAATTATCAGTGTTATACATCTTTTTGACACATTATCCGTCGGTAATACCTCAACAAACACCGATGTAATTTCTGTCGGCAGATACCACCTTCAGTGGTAGAATATGTGTCGCCGGTTCATCTCGATAGAAAAAGTGTCGGTGTTTCCTAGAGTAGCAGAGGCAGGCAGCTAGCATGTGGGTGCATCAAGAGAAGATGATGTGGTTGGCATCGATGGAGTAAGTGCCATTGCACGCCAGCCCAGTGGAATGTAGAAGGCGATCGAGAAACGGGAGGGTGGCCTCGTTCTTTGTGCATGAAGAGCCGGGCCGTGGCGAGTGCCTCGTCGAGGGAGCGTGTGCATCACCGGCGCCGAGCAGTTGCATGGCCTATATTTTTTCCTTTTTTCCCAGGCCGCATGTTCTCCCTTCATTAGTAGGGAATAGGTTAGTAGCTACAGATTTATATTGACATACGTACTTCCTCCGCTCCAAATTACTCGTCATAGAAATGGATATATCTAGAACTAAAATACATTTAGATACATCCATACCTGCGACAAGTAATTCGGAACGGAAGGAGTAGATGCCATTATGTACCACGACGTGGATTAGTTTGATACACGCATGCTCTTTGCCTGGTGCTTGTATGAAGTGGAGAGCTCCTTCATTTTTAATTCGTTTCCCTCCGTGTATATATATATATCTCTCTCTTTTTTTGCATCGAATTGAAAGAAAAACAAGGAGCTTTCGATCCACATGCTAGTATCTATTGCATGAACGTGGTTATCTATGCTCAACCAGCCTTTTCTTTTTCCAACCCCACAAATAATATAATCTTGCAGTCAAGACCCGGACATTTTGCAACCCACACCCGAAAGCTTTTGTTTTCTTAGAAACACTAGTAGAAAACATGGCTTTGGTCACAGCGCAATATACACATTAGTCCCGATTGCATTACGAACCGGGACTAATGTGAGCATTAGTTCCGGTTCGAACGGCTAAAGGCATTAATTCCGGTTTAAATGGGCCCTTTAGTCCCAGTTTGAGACACGAACCGGGACAAAAGGGCATCGCACCCATCTTTAGTCCCTGTTTGAGACATGAACCGGGACTAAAGGTGAAGCTCCAGACAGTAGCCACGTGGAGGGCCTTTAGTACCGACCCTTTAGTCCCGGTTCCAGAACCGGGACCAATGGCCTTCTAGAACCGGGACAAAGGCCCTTTTTCTACTAGTGAAACAAGGACAAAATTTAAAATTCCAACAAATCGTACGAAATTTCGCAAGAAATTTTGGAAGCATAGCGCGTCTATTTCGTAGTGCCTGGCGACATGACGACGACAGGAGATCAGATCATCACGCCTAATCCACATGCAGCTCTAGGATTTTATTTTTCTGGATCCTATGTGCAACATGGACCTATCGGAAGGCGGAGTTACTCTTGCCAGCGCGCAGCCATGAGAACCGCGTCCGCTGCCGAATGAGAAAGCACTCGAGGGAGGCTAGCCCCAGGTAGGCCCACTTAAGTTTGTGCCACAACCAAGCCTGATCGTCGGACAGCAACCTGAAATCCTGCGCCTCATCCAGGCGGGCATTGATCTCGCATGCAAGCAGAAGCTCGAGAGAGATGTCACCCCAGCGGCGAAGCTTGTGGTGGCCTTGAAACATTCATAGATCCTACGGAAGGGGTTGGGTCTGGGACAACGGAATGCCAAGCCAGGCAAATCACATCGAGGTAGCCTTCCATCATTGCCCGAAACCGCTCGAAGTGGAAGCGTTTCCTCTCCGATCTTGGAGCACAATCAATGAGCAGTGGGCAATGGTCGTACGTTGCCGAGGCGAGGCAGCAAAGCATGTAGGACTGCTGGGACGTTTCCAGGAAGGGGTACAAAGCACACGGTTGTTCCCTGCAAGGTAGATGTCGTGGAGCTCCATGTCTGCAATAAAACGGCGAAAACAGCTCATGACCCGGTGGTTCAGTCTATTATTGTTCTTGTCAGCAGCTGAGGTGATCATGCTGAAGTCACCGCCCACCATCCATGGACCTGCCGCAGAGTTTTACCTTTCAAAAACTAGAAGAACCAGTAAGTAACCATTTATCCACCTACTAGCTGAAAAATCATGTGGGAATCGAGCCCTTTTGAATTTCTTTACCATTTGTTTTTTGAGAATCATGAATTTGTGAATTCTATATCATAAGAAATAATAACTGGAATGCACATATCACATGAGGGTGGGAAAACTAGGCTAGATTGTGAGCTTTAAAGTTAGAAGCGCGTCATGGTGCCACTCCCCTCAACGAATTCAATGTTCTAGGACATGACGGCAGTCCACTATGACTGGATAGACATAATCCGCAAGGTTGTCTTATCAGAATCCCCCACGACAAGTAGTTGCATCCTCGCTGCCATCACCATGCAGTATGGTCTCGCCCTTTGTAGGATTGTTTGTCCAAATGGTGGGTGGACCTTGAAACAATAGGATGGGATGAGGCTTTCAGACATTTTATTCCACCATGGATATCTCTATGGCATCACCCAACTGGGTGACCTTGTCAAGTTTGAAATAGGGGTGAGCAAAGATGGCGGGCCAAGGGTCATCGGCAAGCCCGACGAGCTGCTGATCCGGATGCCTAGAGGCTCTGTCGCATTCCCGGACTGCATTGTTGAGCTACATGACAAGCTGGTGGCGGTGATGAGGACCTTTCCATCGCACAACTGTGAGCCTTTCTTCAAGGTGTTTGAGCTTGCTGAAGAATCAAACACAAACTATAATCACAAGTGGGAGGAGGCAATGAGTTTGGGTGATTGCGCCTTGTTTTTTGGGAAAATGTGGTCCAAGGAGGTGTATCTACGTGCCCGCGTTTGGTTGTGGTGGGGTGCAGAGAAATTTCATCTACGTAGATGATGTGATCTACTTGATGAGCTTAGACGGCCATGGCAACCGTGTATGTTCTATAGAAGACGAAAACGGTGACAATGTAGCGCAGAAGATCAAATCAGCGGGGTCTTATGTAGTTGGTTACCCACCATGTGGCATGTGGGTTCCCCCTCCTGATTTCTAGACTACTAAGAATAATCTACCGTGGCACTTCTGAGTTTACTTCGAGTGTATAAGGTATGAATGTCAACCTTTATCATATATTGGACCATGCAGATTCCAAAAACTGATATGTACTACTGGAATTTGAGATTTCGCCCAGTTCCAAATGTTTGCCGAGATCTTTTTATTGGGGACCTGGGTAAACATCACCTTTGCCAAAAAAATTACACTGGGTAAAGAAATATTTGTCGAGCTATTTTTTTGCAATGAGTAAAGAAATCTATGTGACAATCTTGGTCCTTCCTTGGGATAGAGGTACGACGTCCTTCCCTTCCATGAAGATGTCTTGGACTGGGAGATTGTTTGTCGTGTTGGGATGTGTTGGTGGTTGTCGTGGCAGATTTTTCTTGAGTTTCGACGATGTGGCAGTGTTGACCTTTCTCGCCGTGTTGATTTGGTTCATGTTCCTTTGGTGTAATGCACGTCATCTGCGTTGTCATGCCATGACATGGGCGGGTCTCTTGGATAGTTCAATGTGCTTTGTCCAATGATGGTGTCCCTCTCTTGTTACTCTTGGTTGCCACCTAGTTCCCACGTGTTCATACAGGTTCTTGGGGGGACCCCTTTAGCTGTCAACGGTGCGACGCCCTTTCGATCCAGAAGTAGAAGGATGTGGCCTCACTAGTGCAGAAAATGCTAGCCACAATTTTAATTGATGGCGCCTCATTTTCCATCCATGCCATCACTTTTTTTAAAAAATAGTGGTGGCGTTGGCATATTTCATATGCCACCACTATGTCATTACTCGTGGCGTGTCGCCTAAAATCCACGCCACTATTATTTGGGATCCAGCAGCCAACCCGGTCGCAAGTTAGTGATGGCGTCCAACTTTTTGTCATGCCACCTATATTGGCCCTAGTGGTGGGGTTGGACTTTTTACCACGCCACTAGTAACAATATCAAATTATTCAAAAGGAAAAAAAAATCTAGACTAGTTACTGGTGGCGTGTACAGTCAGCACACGTCACTAGAAATTCAGTGCATCTCACACCACCAAATCTGGCTTGAAGATGGACAAAGACCATTTGCTAATTGGGAAAGAAATAAAGCACACACTTGCCCCCCTCGTAGCTCTCCCTCTAGTAGCTCTCTCCCTCTCTCTCTCTCTCTCTATGTGTGTGTGTGTGTGCCAAAGAAAATAGCCCACACTCCCACGCCACTTCGCCCACGAGAGTGAGCAGGAGAGACCGAGTGAGTCAAGCAGTCGTGGTGGTGGTGGTAGTGGTAGTGGTAGTGGTAGTGGTAGTAATAGTAGTAGTGGTCGTGGTGGTGGTAGTAGTAGTAGTGGTCGTGGTGGTGGTGGTAGTAGTAGTAGTCACTAGTAGAAAATAGGGCTTTGGTCCAGGCCGGGTCAGCCCATTAGTCCCGGTTCAGTCCAGAACCGGGACCAATGTGGGCATTGGTCCCGGCTCGTGAGCCCAGGGGGCCGGCCAGGCCACGTGGGCCATTGGTCCCGGTTCATCTGGACCTTTTGGTCCCGATTGGTGGGATGAACCGGGACCAATGGGCTGAGCTCCTGGCCCACCACCATTGGTCCCGGTTGGTGGCTTGAACCGGGACCAAAGGCTCCCCTTTAGTCCCGACTCATGTCACCAACTGGGACCAATGAGGTGCCTATATATACCCTCGCTCGCGAGCAGAGCACCCCAGTGCTCTGTTTTTCTCTGGCCGAGGGGGAGAGGGCTTGGTGTGCTCTAGCTCACCTCCTATGCACACAAGGTGTTCGATGGAATGCCCGAGCCACACTACTTAAGCTTTCTCCTCTCCAAGCTCGACCTCCAAGCTCCATTTTCCATAATATTTGTCTAGGTTTAGCGGTCCGTCACGCCCCATCCCCGTCTTCACCGCCGTCGATCACCCGCGCCGAGCTCATCGCCGGCACCACCGTGGTGAGCCTCTTGTTCTTATCTTCTTTCTGAAAGGAAAAATATTCTTACTGGTATGTTTACATAGATGATGGGTTTCGTAGTAATTTCAAAAAATTTCCTACGCACACGCAAGATCATGTGATGCATAGCAACGAGAGGGGAGAGTGTTGTCTACGTACCCACGCAGACCGACTGCGGAAGCGTTGACGCAACGTAGAGGAAGTAGTCGTACTAAGTTCATGATAAGTTTAAGTTCAATTAATCAAATTACTTAAGAACTCCCACTTAGATAGACATCCCTCTAATCTTCTAAGTGATTACGTGATCCAAATCAACTAAACCATAACCGATCATCATGTGAGATGGAGTAGTTTTCAATGGTGAACATCGTTATGTTGATCATATCTACTACATGATTCACGCTCGACCTTTCGGTCTCCGTGTTCCGAGGCCATATCTGCAAATCCTAGGCTCGTCAAGTTTAACCTGAGTATTCTGCGTGTGCAAAACTGGCTTGCACCCGTTGTAGATGGACGTAGAGCTTATCACACCCGATCATCACGTGGTGTCTGGGCACGACGAACTTTGGCAACGGTGCGTACTCAGGGAGAACACATCTAGATTATTTTGTGAGAGATCATCTTATAATGCTACCGTCAATCAAAGCAAGATAAGATGCATAAAAGGATAAACATCACATGCAATCAATATAAGTGATATGATATGGCCATCATCATCTTGTGCTTGTGATCTCCATCTCCGAAGCACCGTTATGATCACCATCGTCACCGGCGCGACACCTTGATCTCCATCGTAGCATCGTTGTCGTCTCGCCAATCTTATGCTTCCATGACTATCACTACCGCTTAGTAATAAAGTAAAGCATTACATCGCGATTTCATTCCATACAATAAAGCGACAACCATATGGCTCCTGCCAGTTGCCTTTAACTCGGTTACAAAACATGATCATCTCATACAATAAAATTCAGCATCATTCCTTGACCATATCACATCACAACATGCCCTGCAAAAACAAGTTAGACGTCCTCTACTTTGTTGTTGCAAGTTTTACGTGGCTGCTATGGGCTTAAGTAAGAACCAATCTCACCTATGCATCAAAACCACAACGATAGTTTTTCAAATAGACTCTGTTTTAACCTTCGCAAGGACCCGGCGTAGCCATACTTGGTTCAACTAAAGTTGGAGAGACAGTCGCCCGCAAGCCACCTGTGTGCAAAGCACGTCGGGGGAACCGGTCTCGCGTAAGCGTACGCGTAAGGTTGGTCCGGGTCGTCTCGTCCAACAATACCGCCGAACCAAAGTATGACATGCTGGTAGGCAGTATGACTTATATCGCCCACAACTCACTTGTGTTCTACTCGTGCATATAACATCAACATAAATAACCTAGGCTCGGATGCCACTGATGGGTTTTGTAGTAATTTCAAAAAATTTCCTTCGCACACGCAAGATCATGTGATGCATAGCAACGAGAGGGGAGAGTGTTGTCTACGTACCCACGCAGACCGACTGCGGAAGCGTTGACGCAACGTAGAGGAAGTAGTCGTACGTCTTCACGATCCAACCGATCAAGCACCGAAACTACGGCACCTCCGAGTTCGAGCACACGTTCAGCTCGATGACGATCCCCGGACTCCGATCCAGCAAAGTGTCGGGGAAGAGTTCCGTCAGCACGACGGCGTGGTGACGATCTAGATGTACTACAGCAGCAGGGCTTCGCCTAAACTCCGCTACAGTATTATCGAGGACTATGGTGGCTGGGGGCACCGCACACGGCTAAGGAACAGATCACGTGGATCAACTTGTGTGTTTCTGGGGTGCCTCTGCCTCAGTATATAAAGGAGCCAAGGGGGAGGGGGGCGCCGGCCAGGAGGAGGGCGCAGGAGGAGTCCTACTCCTTCCGGGAGTAGGACTCCCCCCCCAATCCTAGTTGGACTAGGATTCCCCGAGGGGGAAAGAGGGAGAGGGGGGCCGACCACCTTCTCCTAGTCCTAATAGGACTAGGGGAGGGGGGAGGTGCGCAGCCACCTTGGGCTGCCCCTTTCTCCTTTCCACTAAAGCCCATTAAGGCCCATATGGCTCCCGGGGGGTTCCGGTAACCTCCCGGTACTCCGGTAAAATCCCGATTTCACCCGGAACACTTCCGATATCCAAACATAGGCTTCCAATATATCAATCTTTACGTCTCGACCATTTCGAGACTCCTCGTCATGTCCGTGATCACATCCGAGACTCCGAACAACCTTCGGTACATCAAAATGCATAAACTCAAAATATAACTGTCATCGTAACCTTAAGCGTGCGGACCCTACGGGTTCGAGAATAATGTAGACATGACCGAGACACGTCTCCGGTCAATAACCAATAGCGGGACCTGGATGCCCATATTGGCTCCTACATATTCTACGAAGATCTTTATCGGTCAGACCGCATAACAACATATGTTGTTCCCTTTGTCATCGGTATGTTACTTGCCCGAGATTCGATCGTCGGTATCCAATACCTAGTTCAATCTCGTTACCGGCAAGTCTCTTTTACTCGTTCCGTAATACATCATCCCGCAACTAACTCATTTAGTTTCAATGCTTGCAAGGCTTAAGTGATGTGCATTACCGAGAGGGCCCAGAGATACCTCTCCGACAATCGGAGTGACAAAACCTAATCTCGAAATACGCCAACCCAACATGTACCTTTGGAGACACCTGTAGTACTCCTTTATAATCACCCAGTTACGTTGTGACGTTTGGTAGTACCCAAAGTGTTCCTCCGGTAAACGGGAGTTGCATAATCTCATAGTTATAGGAACATGTATAAGTCATGAAGAAAGCAATAGCAACATACTAAACGATCGGGTGCTAAGCTAATGGAATGGGTCATGTCAATCAGATCATTCAACTAATGATGTGACAACTCTTTGTTCATGGTTAGGAAACATAACCATCTTTGATTAACGAGCTAGTCAAGTAGAGGCATACTAGTGACACTCTGTTTGTCTATGTATTCACACATGTATTATGTTTCCTGTTAATACAATTATAGCATGAATACTAAACATTTATCATGATATAAGGAAATAAATAATAACTTTATTATTGCCTCTAGGGCATATTTCCTTCAGTCTCCCACTTGCACTAGAGTCAATAATCTAGATTACACTGTAATGATTCTAACACCCATGGAGCTTTGGTGCTGATCATGTTTTGCTCGTGGAAGAGGCTTAGTCAACGGGTCTGCAACATTCAGATCCGTATGTATCTTGCAAATCTCTATGTCTCCCACCTGGACTAGATCCCGGATGGAATTGAAGCGTCTCTTGATGTGCTTGGTCCTTTTGTGAAATCTGGATTCCTTTGCCAAGGCAATTGCACCAGTATTGTCACAAAAGATTTTCATTGGACCCGATGCACTAGGTATGACACCTAGATCGGATATGAACTCCTTCATCCAGACTCCTTCGTTTGCTCCTTCCGAAGCAGCTATGTACTCCGCTTCACATGTAGATCCCGCTACGACGGTTTGTTTAGAACTGCACCAACTGACAGCTCCACCGTTTAATGTAAACACGTATCCGGTTTGCGATTTAGAATCGTCCGGATCAGTGTCAAATCTTGCATCAACGTAACCTTTTACGGTGAGCTCTTTGTCACCTCCATATACGAGAAACATATCCTTAGTCCTTTTCAGGTATTTCAGGATGTTCTTGACCGCTGTCCAGTGATCCACTCCTGGATTACTTTGGTACCTCCCTGCTAAACTTATAGCAAGGCACACATCAGGTATGGTACACAGCATTGCATACATGATAGAGCCTATGGCTGAAGCATAGGGAACATGTTTCATTTTCTCTCTATCTTCTGCAGTGGTCGGGCATTGAGTCTGACTCAACTTTACACCTTGTAACACAGGCAAGAACCCTTTCTTGCTTGATCCATTTTGAACTTCTTCAAAATCTTGTCAAGGTATGTGCTTTGTGGAAGTCCAATTAAGCGTCTTGATCTATCTCTATAGATCTTAATGCCTAATATGTAAGCAGCTTCACCGAGGTCTTTCATTGAAAAACTCTTATTCAAGTATCCCTTTATGCTATCCAGAAATTCTATATCATTTCCAATCAGCAATATGTCATCCACATATAATATCAGAAATGCTACAGAGCTCCCACTCACTTTCTTGTAAATACAGGCTTCTCCGAAAGTCTGTATAAAACCAAATGCTTTGATCACACTATCAAAACGTTTATTCCAACTCCGAGAGGCTTGCACCAGTCCATAAATGGATCGCTGGAGCTTGCACACTTTGTTAGCTTCCTTTGGATCGACAAAACCTTCCGGTTGCATCATATACAACTTTTCTTCCAGAAATCCATTCAGGAATGCAGTTTTGACATCCATCTGCCAAATTTCATAATCATAAAATGCGGCAATTGCTAACATGATTCGGACAGACTTAAGCATCGCTACGGGTGAGAAGGTCTCATCGTAGTCAACCCCTTGAACTTGTCGAAAACCTTTTGCGACAAGTCGAGCTTTGTAGACAGTAACATTACCATGAGCGTCAGTCTTCTTCTTGAAGATCCATTTATTCTCAATTGCTTGCCGATCATCGGGCAAGTCAACCAAAGTCCATACTTTGTTCTCATACATGGATCTCATCTCAGATTTCATGGCTTCAAGCCACTTTGCGGAATCTGGGCTCACCATCGCTTCTTCATAGTTCGTAGGTTCATCATGATCTAGTAGCATGACTTCCAGAACAGGATTACCGTACCACTCTGGTGCGGATCTCGCTCTGGTCGATCTACGAGGTTCAGTAGTATCTTGACCTGAAGTTTCATGATCAACATCATTACCTTCCTCACTAATTGGCATAGATGTCGCAGAAACAGTTTTCTGTGATGTACTATTTTCCAATAAGGGAGCAGGTACAGTTACCTCGTCAAGTTCTACTTTCCTCCCACTCACTTCTTTCGAGAGAAACTCCTTCTCTAGAAAGGATCCATTCTTAGCAACGAATGTCTTGCCTTCGGATCTGTGATAGAAGGTGTACCCAACAGTCTCCTTTGGGTATCCTATGAAGACACATTTCTCCGATTTGGGTTCGAGCTTATCAGGTTGAAGCTTTTTCACATAAGCATCGCAGCCCCAAACTTTAAGAAACGACAACTTTGGTTTCTTGCCAAACCATAGTTCATAAGGCGTCGTCTCAACGGATTTTGATGGTGCCCTATTTAATGTGAATGCGGCCGTCTCTAAAGCATAACCCCAAAACGATAGCGGTAAATCAGTAAGAGACATCATAGATCGCACCATATCTAGTAAAGTACGATTACGACGTTCGGACACACCATTACGCTGTGGTGTTCCGGGTGGCGTGAGTTGCGAAACTATTCCACAAATTTTCAAATGTACACCAAACTCGTAACTCAAATATTCTCCTCCACTATCAGATCGTAGATACTTTATTTTCTTGTTACGATGATTTTCAACTTCACTCTGAAACTCTTTGAACTTTTCAAATCTTTCAGACTTATGTTCCATTAAGTAGATATATCCATATCTGCTTAAGTCATCTGTGAAGGTGAGAAAATAACGATATCCACCACGAGCCTCAATATTCATCGGACCAGATACATCGGTATGTATGATTTCCAACAAATCTGTTGCTCTCTCCATAGTACCGGAGAACGGTGTTTCAGTCATCTTGCCCACGAGGCACGGTTCGCAAGTACCAAGTGATTCATAATCAAGTGGTTCCAAAAGTCCATCAATATGGAGTTTCTTCATGCCCTTTACATCGATATGACCTAAACGACAGTCCCACAAATAAGTTGCACTTTTATTATCAACTCTGCATCTTTTGGCTTCAACATTATGAATATGTGTATCACTACTATCGAGATTCATCAAAAAATAGACCACTCTTCAAAGGTGCATGACCATAAAAGATATTACTCATATAAATAGAACAACCATTATTCTCTGATTTAAATGAATAACCGTCTCGCATTAAACAAGATCCAGATATAATGTTCATGCTCAACGCTGGCACCAAATAACAATTATTTAGGTCTAATATTAATCCCGAAGGTAGATGTAGAGGTAGCGTGCCGACCACGATCACATCGACTTTGGAACAGTTTCCCACGCGCATCGTCACCTCGTCCTTTGCCAGTGCCCGGTTATTCCGTAGTCCCTGTTTCGAGTTGCAGATATTAGCAACAGAACCAGTATCAAATACCCAGGTGCTACTGCGAGCTCTAGTAAGGTACACATCAATAACATGTATATCATATATACCTTTGTTCACCTTGCCATCCTTCTTATCCGCCAAATACTTGGGGCAGTTCCGCTTCCAGTGACCAGACTGCTTGCAGTAGAAGCACTCAGTTTCAGGCTTAGGTCCAGACTTGGGTTTCTTCTCCTGAGCAGCAACTTGTTTGCCGTTCTTCTTGAAGTTCCCCTTCTTCTTCCCTTTGCCCTTTTTCTTGAAACTAGTGGTCTTGTTAACCATCAACACTTGATGCTCCTTCTTGATTTCTACCTCCGCAGCTTTCAGCATCGCGAAGAGCTCGGGAATAGTCTTGTTCATCCCTTGCATATTATAGTTCATCACGAAGCTCTTGTAGCTTGGTGGCAGTGATTGGAGAATTCTGTCAATGACGCAATCATCTGGAAGATTAACTCCCATCTGAATCAAGTGATTATTATACCCAGAAATTTTGAGTATATGCTCACTGACAGAACTGTTCTCCTCCATCTTGCAGCTATAGAACTTATTGGAGACTTCATATCTCTCAATCCGGGCATTTGCTTGAAATATTAACTTCAACTCCTGGAACATCTCATATGCTCCATGACGTTCAAAACGTCGTTGAAGTCCCGATTCTAAGCCGTAAAGCATGGCACACTGAACTATCGAGTAGTCATCAGC
This sequence comes from Triticum urartu, assembly GCF_056163025.1. Classification (NCBI taxonomy): domain Eukaryota; kingdom Viridiplantae; phylum Streptophyta; class Magnoliopsida; order Poales; family Poaceae; genus Triticum; species Triticum urartu. The sequence continues at coordinate 600,203,619 of NC_141878.1, forward strand.
TTTGCTCTGCCAGACGTTCATAACATCTGGTGTTGCTCTAGCAGCAGGCCTGGCACCCAGCGGTGCTTCCAGGACGTAATTATTCTGTGCAGCAATGAGGATAATCCTCAAGTTACGGACCCAGTCAGTGTAATTGCTACCATCATCTTTCAACTTTGCTTTCTCAAGGAACGCATTAAAATTCAACGGAACAACAACACGAGCCATCTATCTACAAGCAACATAAACAAGCAATATACTATCAGGTACTAAGTTCATGATAAGTTTAAGTTCAATTAATCAAATTACTTAAGAACTCCCACTTAGATAGACATCCCTCTAATCTTCTAAGTGATTACGTGATCCAAATCAACTAAACCATAACCGATCATCATGTGAGATGGAGTAGTTTTCAATGGAGAACATCGTTATGTTGATCATATCTACTATATGATTCACGCTCGACCTTTCGGTCTCCGTGTTCCGAGGCCATATCTGCATATCCTAGGCTCGTCAAGTTTAACCTGAGTATTCTGCGTGTGCAAAACTGGCTTGCACCCGTTGTAGATGGACGTAGAGCTTATCACACCCGATCATCACGTGGTGTCTGGGCACGACGAACTTTGGCAACGGTACATACTCAGGGAGAACACATCTAGATTATTTTGTGAGAGATCATCTTATAATGCTACCGTCAATCAAAGCAAGATAAGATGCATAAAAGGATAAACATCACATGCAATCAATATAAGTGATATGATATGGCCATCATCATCTTGTGCTTGTGATCTCCATCTCCGAAGCACCGTTATGATCACCATCGTCACCGGCGCGACACCTTGATCTCCATCGTAGCATCGTTGTCGTCTCGCCAATCTTATGCTTCCACGACTATCACTACCGCTTAGTAATAAAGTAAAGCATTACATCGCGATTTCATTCCATACAATAAAGCGACAACCATATGGCTCCTGCCAGTTGCCGATAACTCGGTTACAAAACATGATCATCTCATACAATAAAATTCAGCATCATGCCTTGACCATATCACATCACAACATGCCCTGCAAAAACAAGTTAGACGTCCTCTACTTTGTTGTTGCAAGTTTTACGTGGCTGCTACGGGCTTAAGTAAGAACCAATCTCACCTACGCATCAAAACCACAACGATAGATTGTCAAATAGACTCCGTTTTAACCTTCGCAAGGACCGGGCGTAGCCATACTTGGTTCAACTAAAGTTGGAGAGAAAGTCGCCCGCAAGCCACCTGTGTGCAAAGCACGTCGGGGGAACCGGTCTCGCGTAAGCGTACGCGTAAGGTTGGTCCGGGTCGTCTCGTCCAACAATACCGCCGAACCAAAGTATGACATGCTGGTAGGCAGTATGACTTATATCGCCCACAACTCACTTGTGTTCTACTCGTGTATATAACATCAACATAAATAACCTAGGCTCGGATGCCACTGATGGGTTTTGTAGTAATTTCAAAAAATTTCCTTCGCACACGCAAGATCATGTGATGCATAGCAACGAGAGGGGAGAGTGTTGTCTACGTACCCACGCAGACCGACTGCGGAAGCGTTGACGCAACGTAGAGGAAGTAGTCGTACGTCTTCACAATCCAACCGATCAAGCACCGAAACTACGGTACCTCCGAGTTCGAGCACACGTTCAGCTCGATGACGATCCCCGGACTCCGATCCAGCAAAGTGTCGGGGAAGAGTTCCGTCAGCACGACGGCGTGGTGACGATCTAGATGTACTACAGCAGCAGGGCTTCGCCTAAACTCCGCTACAGTATTATCGAGGACTATGGTGGCTGGGGGCACCGCACACGGCTAAGGAATAGATCACGTGGATCAACTTGTGTGTTTCTCGGGTGCCTCTGCCTCAGTATATAAAGGAGCCAAGGGGGAGGGGGGCGCCGGCCAGGAGGAGGGCGCAGGAGGAGTCCTACTCCTTCCGGGAGAAGGACTCCCCCCCCCCAATCCTAGTTGGACTAGGATTCCCCGAGGGGGAAAGAGGGAGAGGGGGGCCGGCCACCTTCTCCTAGTCCTAATAGGACTAGGGGAGGGGGGAGGTGCGCAGCCACCTTGGGCTGCCCCTTTCTCCTTTCCACTAAAGCCCATTAAGGCCCATATGGCTCCCGGGGGGTTCCGGTAACCTCCCGGTACTCCGGTAAAATCCCGATTTCACCCGGAACACTTCTGATATCCAAACATAGGCTTCCAATATATCAATCTTTACGTCTCGACCATTTCGAGACTCCTCGTCATGTCCGTGATCACATCCGGGACTCCGAACAACCTTCGGTACATCAAAATGCATAAACTCAAAATATAACTGTCATCGTAACCTTAAGCGTGCGGACCCTACGGGTTCGAGAATAATGTAGACATGACCGAGACACGTCTCTGGTCAATAACCAATAGCGGGACCTGGATGCCCATATTGGCTCCTACATATTCTACGAAGATCTTTATCGGTCAGACCGCATAACAACATATGTTGTTCCCTTTGTCATCGGTATGTTACTTGCCCGAGATTCGATCGTCGGTATCCAATACCTAGTTCAATCTCGTTACCGACAAGTCTCTTTTACTCGTTCCGTAATACATCATCCCGCAACTAACTCATTTAGTTTCAATGCTTGCAAGGCTTAAGTGATGTGCATTACCGAGAGGGCCCAGAGATACCTCTCCGACAATCGGAGTGACAAAACCTAATCTCGAAATACGCCAACCCAACATGTACCTTTGGAGACACCTGTAGTACTCCTTTATAATCACCCAGTTACGTTGTGACGTTTGGTAGTACCCAAAGTGTTCCTCCGGTAAACGGGAGTTGCATAATCTCATAGTTATAGGAACATGTATAAGTCATGAAGAAAGCAATAGCAACATACTAAACGATCGGGTGCTAAGCTAATGGAATGGGTCATGTCAATCAGATCATTTAACTAATGATGTGACGTCGTTAATCAAATAACAACTCTTTGTTCATGGTTAGGAAACATAACCATCTTTGATTAACGAGCTAGTCAAGTAGAGGCATACTAGTGACACTCTGTTTGTCTATGTATTCACACATGTATTATGTTTCCTGTTAATACAATTATAGCATGAATACTAAACATTTATCATGATATAAGGAAATAAATAATAACTTTATTATTTCCTCTAGGGCATATTTCCTTCAGTCTCCCACTTGCACTAGAGTCAATAATCTAGATTACACTGTAATGATTCTAACACCCATGGAGCTTTGGTGCTGATCATGTTTTGCTCGTGGAAGAGGCTTAGTCAACGGATCTGCAACATTCAGATCCGTATGTATCTTGCAAATCTCTATGTCTCCCACCTGGACTAGATCCCGGATGGAATTGAAGCGTCTCTTGATGTGCTTGGTCCTTTTGTGAAATCTGGATTCCTTTGCCAAGGTAATTGCACCAGTATTGTCACAAAAGATTTTCATTGGACCCGATGCACTAGGTATGACACCTAGATCGGATATGAACTCCTTCATCCAGACTCCTTCGTTTGCTCCTTCCGAAGCAGCTATGTACTCCGCTTCACATGTAGATCCCGCTACGACGGTTTGTTTAGAACTGCACCAACTGACAGCTCCACCGTTTAATGTAAACACGTATCCGGTTTGCGATTTAGAATCGTCCGGATCAGTGTCAAATCTTGCATCAACGTAACCTTTTACGGTGAGCTCTTTGTCACCTCCATATACGAGAAACATATCCTTAGTCCTTTTCAGGTATTTCAGGATGTTCATGACCGCTGTCCAGTGATCCACTCCTGGATTACTTTGGTACCTCCCTGCTAAACTTATAGCAAGGCACACATCAGGTATGGTACACAGCATTGCATACATGATAGAGCCTATGGCTGAAGCATAGGGAACATGGTTCATTTTCTCTCTATCTTCTGCAGTGGTCGGGCATTGAGTCTGACTCAACTTTACACCTTGTAACACAGGCAAGAACCCTTTCTTGCTTGATCCATTTTGAACTTCTTCAAAATCTTGTCAAGGTATGTGCTTTGTGAAAGTCCAATTAAGCGTCTTGATCTATCTCTATAGATCTTAATGCCTAATATGTAAGCAGCTTCACCGAGGTCTTTCATTGAAAAACTCTTATTCAAGTATCCCTTTATGCTATCCAGAAATTCTATATCATTTCCAATCAGCAATATGTCATCCACATATAATATCAGAAATGCTACAGAGCTCCCACTCACTTTCTTGTAAATACAGGCTTCTCCGAAAGTCTGTATAAAACCAAATGCTTTGATCACACTATCAAAACGTTTATTCCAACTCCGAGAGGCTTGCACCAGTCCATAAATGGATCGCTAGAGCTTGCAGACTTTGTTAGCTTCCTTTGGATCGACAAAACCTTCCGGTTGCATCATATACAACTCTTCTTCCAGAAATCCATTCAGGAATGCAGTTTTGACATCCATCTGCCAAATTTCATAATCATAAAATGCGGCAATTGCTAACATGATTCGGACAGACTTAAGCATCGCTACGGGTGAGAAGGTCTCATCGTAGTCAACCCCTTGAACTTGTCGAAAACCTTTTGCGACAAGTCGAGCTTTGTAGACAGTAACATTACCATGAGCGTCAGTCTTCTTCTTGAAGATCCATTTATTCTCAATTGCTTGCCGATCATCGGGCAAGTCAACCAAAGTCCATACTTTGTTCTCATACATGGATCTCATCTCAGATTTCATGGCTTCAAGCCACTTTGCGGAATCTGGGCTCACCATCGCTTCTTCATAGTTCGTAGGTTCATCATGATCTAGTAGCATGACTTCCAGAACAGGATTACCGTACCACTCTGGTGCGGATCTCGCTCTGGTCGATCTACGAGGTTCAGTAGTATCTTGACCTGAAGTTTCATGATCAACATCATTAGCTTCCTCACTAATTGGCATAGATGTCGCAGAAACAGTTTTCTGTGATGTACTATTTTCCAATAAGGGAGCAGGTACAGTTACCTCGTCAAGTTCTACTTTCCTCCCACTCACTTCTTTCGAGAGAAACTCCTTCTCTAGAAAGGATCCATTCTTAGCAACGAATGTCTTGCCTTCGGATCTGTGATAGAAGGTGTACCCAACAGTCTCCTTTGGGTATCCTATGAAGACACATTTCTCCGATTTGGGTTCGAGCTTATCAGGTTGAAGCTTTTTCACATAAGCATCGCAGCCCCAAACTTTAAGAAACGACAACTTTGGTTTCTTGCCAAACCATAGTTCATAAGGCGTCGTCTCAACGGATTTTGATGGTGCCCTATTTAATGTGAATGCGGCCGTCTCTAAAGCATAACCCCAAAACGATAGCGGTAAATCAGTAAGAGACATCATAGATCGCACCATATCTAGTAAAGTACGATTACGACGTTCGGACACACCATTACGTTGTGGTGTTCCGGGTGGCGTGAGTTGCGAAACTATTCCACAAATTTTCAAATGTACACCAAACTCGTAACTCAAATATTCTCCTCCACGATCAGATCGTAGATACTTTATTTTCTTGTTACGATGATTTTCAACTTCACTCTGAAACTCTTTGAACTTTTCAAATCTTTCAGACTTATGTTTCGTTAAGTAGATATATCCATATCTGCTTAAGTCATCTGTGAAGGTGAGAAAATAACAATATCCACCACGAGCCTCAATATTCATCGGACCAGATACATCGGTATGTATGATTTCCAACAAATCTGTTGCTCTCTCCATAGTACCGGAGAACGGTGTTTTAGTCATCTTGCCCATGAGGCACGGTTCGCAAGTACCAAGTGATTCATAATCAAGTGGTTCCAAAAGTCCATCAATATGGAGTTTCTTCATGCGCTTTACACCGATATGACCTAAACGACAGTGCCACAAATAAGTTGCACTTTTATTATCAACTCTGCATCTTTTGGCTTCAACATTATGAATATGTGTATCACTACTATCGAGATTCATCAAAAAATAGACCACTCTTCAAAGGTGCATGACCATAAAAGATATTACTCATATAAATAGAACAACCATTATTCTCTGATTTAAATGAATAACCGTCTCGCATTAAACAAGATCTAGATATAATGTTCATGCTCAACGCTGGCACCAAATAACAATTATTTAGGTCTAATATTAATCCCGAAGGTAGATGTAGAGGTAGCGTGCCGACCGCGATCACATCGACGTTGGAACCGTTTCCCACGCGCATCGTCACCTCGTCCTTTGCCAGTGCCCGCTTATTCCGTAGTCCCTGTTTCGAGTTGCAGATATTAGCAACAGAACCAGTATCAAATACCCAGGTGCTACTGCGAGCTCTAGTAAGGTACACATCAATAACATGTATATCATATATACCTTTGTTCACCTTGCCATCCTTCTTATCCGCCAAATACTTGGGGCAGTTCCGCTTCCAGTGACCAGTCTGCTTGCAGTAGAAGCACTCAGTTTCAGGCTTAGGTCCAGACTTTGGTTTCTTCTCCTGAGCAGCAACTTGTTTGCCGTTCTTCTTGAAGTTCCCCTTCTTCTTCCCTTTGCCCTTTTTCTTGAAACTAGTGGTCTTGTTAACCATCAACACTTGATGCTCCTTCTTGATTTCTACCTCCGCAGCTTTCAGCATCGCGAAGAGCTCGGGAATAGTCTTGTTCATCCCTTGCATATTATAGTTCATCACGAAGCTCTTGTAGCTTGGTGGCAGTGATTGGAGAATTCTGTCAATGACGCAATCATCTGGAAGATTAACTCCCATCTGAATCAAGTGATTATTATACCCAGACATTTTGAGTATATGCTCACTGACAGAACTGTTCTCCTCCATCTTGCAGCTATAGAACTTATTCGAGACTTCATATCTCTCAATCCGGGCATTTGCTTGAAATATTAACTTCAACTCCTGGAACATCTCATATGCTCCATGACGTTCAAAACGTCGTTGAAGTCCCGATTCTAAGCCGTAAAGCATGGCACACTGAACTATCGAGTAGTCATCAGCTTTGCTCTGCCAGACGTTCATAACATCTGGTGTTGCTCCAGCAGCAGGCCTGGCACCCAGCGGTGCTTCCAGGACGTAATTCTTCTGTGCAGCAATGAGGATAATCCTCAAGTTACGGACCCAGTCCGTGTAATTGCTACCATCATCTTTCAACTTTGCTTTCTCAAGGAACGCATTAAAATTCAATGGAACAACAGCACGAGCCATCTATCTACAAGCAACATAAACAAGCAAGATACTATCAGGTACTAAGTTCATGATAAGTTTAAGTTCAATTAATCAAATTACTTAAGAACTCCCACTTAGATAGACATCCCTCTAATCTTCTAAGTGATTACGTGATCCAAATCAACTAAACCATAACCGATCATCACGTGAGATGGAGTAGTTTTCAATGGTGAACATCGTTATGTTGATCATATCTACTATATGATTCACGCTCGACCTTTCGGTCTCCGTGTTCCGAGGCCATATCTGCATATCCTAGGCTCGTCAAGTTTAACCTGAGTATTCTGCGTGTGCAAAACTGGCTTGCACCCGTTGTAGATGGACGTAGAGCTTATCACACCCGATCATCACGTGGTGTCTGGGCACGACGAACTTTGGCAACGGTGCGTACTCAGGGAGAACACATCTTGATTATTTTGTGAGAGATCATCTTATAATGCTACCGTCAATCAAAGCAAGATAAGATGCATAAAAGGATAAACATCACATGCAATCAATATAAGTGATATGATATGGCCATCATCATCTTGTGCTTGTGATCTCCATCTCCGAAGCACCGTTATGATCACCATCGTCACCGGCGCGACACCTTGATCTCCATCGTAGCATCGTTGTCGTCTCGCCAATCTTATGCTTCCACGACTATCACTACCGCTTAGTAATAAAGTAAAGCATTACATCGCGATTTCATTCCATACAATAAAGCAACAACCATATGGCTCCTGCCAGTTGCCGATAACTCGGTTACAAAACATGATCATCTCGTACAATAAAATTCAGCATCATGCCTTGACCATATCACATCACAACATGCCCTGCAAAAACAAGTTAGACGTCCTGTACTTTGTTGTTGCAAGTTTTACGTGGCTGCTACGGGCTTAAGTAAGAACCAATCTCACCTACGCATCAAAACCACAACGATAGTTTGTCAAATAGAATCCGTTTTAACCTTCGCAAGGACCGGGCGTAGCCATACTTGGTTCAACTAAAGTTGGAGAGACAGTCGCCCGCAAGCCACCTGTGTGCAAAGCACGTCGGGGGAACCGGTCTCGCGTAAGCGTACGCGTAAGGTTGGTCCGGGTCGTCTCGTCCAACAATACCGCCGAACCAAAGTATGACATGCTGGTAGGCAGTATGACTTATATCGCCCACAACTCACTTGTGTTCTACTCGTGCATATAACATCAACATAAATAACCTAGGCTCGGATGCCACTGATGGGTTTTGTAGTAATTTCAAAAAAATGCCTTCGCACACGCAAGATCATGTGATGCATAGCAACGAGAGGGGAGAGTGTTGTCTACGTACCCACGCAGACCGACTGCGGAAGCGTTGACGCAACGTAGAGGAAGTAGTCGTACGTCTTCACGATCCAACCGATCAAGCACCGAAACTACGGCACCTCCGAGTTCGAGCACACGTTCAGCTCGATGACGATCCCCGGACTCCGATCCAGCAAAGTGTCGGGGAAGAGTTCCGTCAGCACGATGGCGTGGTGACGATCTAGATGTACTACAGCAGCAGGGCTTCGCCTAAACTCCGCTACAATATTATCGAGGACTATGGTGGCTGGGGGCACCGCACACGGCTAAGGAATAGATCACGTGGATCAACTTGTGTGTTTCTGGGGTGCCTCTGCCTCAGTATATAAAGGAGCCAAGGGGGAGGGGGGCGCCGGCCAGGAGGAGGGCGCAGGAGGAGTCCTACTCCTTCCGGGAGTAGGACTCCCCCCCCCAATCCTAGTTGGACTAGGATTCCCCGAGGGGGAAAGAGGGAGAGGGGGGCCGGCCACCTTCTCCTAGTCCTAATAGGACTAGGGGAGGGGGGAGGTGCGCAGCCACCTTGGGCTGCCCCTTTCTCCTTTCCACTAAAGCCTATTAAGGCCCATATGGCTCCCGGGGGGTTCCGGTAACCTCCCGGTACTCCGGTAAAATCCCGATTTCACCCGGAACACTTCCGATATCCAAACATAGGCTTCCAATATATCAATCTTTACGTCTCGACCATTTCGAGACTCCTCGTCATGTCCGTGATCACATCCGGGACTCCGAACAACCTTCGGTACATCAAAATGCATAAACTCAAAATATAACTGTCATCGTAACCTTAAGCGTGCGGACCCTACGGGTTCGAGAATAATGTAGACATGACCGAGACACGTCTCCGGTCAATAACCAATAGCGGAACCTGGATGCCCATATTGGCTCCTACATATTCTACGAAGATCTTTATCGGTCAGACCGCATAACAACATATGTTGTTCCCTTTGTCATCGGTATGTTACTTGCCCGAGATTCGATCGTCGGTATCCAATACCTAGTTCAATCTCGTTACCGACAAGTCTCTTTTACTCGTTCCGTAATACATCATCCCGCAACTAACTCATTTAGTTTCAATGCTTGCAAGGCTTAAGTGATGTGCATTACCGAGAGGGCCCAGAGATACCTCTCCGACAATCGGAGTGACAAAACCTAATCTCGAAATACGCCAACCCAACATGTACCTTTGGAGACACCTGTAGTACTCCTTTATAATCACCCAGTTACGTTGTGACGTTTGGTAGTACCCAAAGTGTTCCTCCGGTAAACGGGAGTTGCATAATCTCATAGTTATAGGAACATGTATAAGTCATGAAGAAAGAAATAGCAACATACTAAACGATCGGGTGCTAAGCTAATGGAATGGGTCATGTCAATCAGATCATTCAACTAATGATGTGACCTCGTTAATCAAATAACAACTCTTTGTTCATGGTTAGGAAACATAACCATCTTTGATTAACGAGCTAGTCAAGTAGAGGCATACTAGTGACACTCTGTTTGTCTATGTATTCACACATGTATTATGTTTCCTGTTAATACAATTATAGCATGAATACTAAACATTTATCATGATATAAGGAAATAAATAATAACTTTATTATTGCCTCTAGGGCATATTTCCTTCAGTCTCCCACTTGCACTAGAGTCAATAATCTAGATTACACTGTAATGATTCTAACACCCATGGAGCTTTGGTGCTGATCATGTTTTGCTCGTGGAAGAGGCTTAGTCAACGGGTCTGCAACATTCAGATCCGTATGTATCTTGCAAATCTCTATGTCTCCCACCTGGACTAGATCCCGGATGGAATTGAAGCGTCTCTTGATGTGCTTGGTCCTTTTGTGAAATCTGGATTCCTTTGCCAAGGCAATTGCACCAGTATTGTCACAAAAGATTTTCATTGGACCCGATGCACTAGGTATGACACCTAGATCGGATATGAACTCCTTCATCCAGACTCCTTCGTTTGCTCCTTCCGAAGCAGCTATGTACTCCGCTTCACATGTAGATCCCGCTACGACGGTTTGTTTAGAACTGCACCAACTGACAGCTCCACCATTTAATGTAAACACGTATCCGGTTTGCGATTTAGAATCGTCCGGATCAGTGTCAAATCTTGCATCAACGTAACCTTTTACGGTGAGCTCTTTGTCACCTCCATATACGAGAAACATATCCTTAGTCCTTTTCAGGTATTTCAGGATGTTCTTGACCGCTGTCCAGTGATCCACTCCTGGATTACTTTGGTACCTCCCTGCTAAACTTATAGCAAGGCACACATCAGGTATGGTACACAGCATTGCATACATGATAGAGCCTATGGCTGAAGCATAGGGAACATGTTTCATTTTCTCTCTATCTTCTGCAGTGGTCGGGCATTGAGTCTGACTCAACTTTACACCTTGTAACACAGGCAAGAACCCTTTCTTGCTTGATCCATTTTGAACTTCTTCAAAATCTTGTCAAGGTATGTGCTTTGTGAAAGTCCAATTAAGCGTCTTGATCTATCTCTATAGATCTTAATGCCTAATATGTAAGCAGCTTCACCGAGGTCTTTCATTGAAAAACTCTTATTCAAGTATCCCTTTATGCTATCCAGAAATTCTATATCATTTCCAATCAGCAATATGTCATCCACATATAATATCAGAAATGCTACAGAGCTCCCACTCACTTTCTTGTAAATACAGGCTTCTCCGAAAGTCTGTATAAAACCAAATGCTTTGATCACACTATCAAAATGTTTATTCCAACTCCGAGAGGCTTGCACCAGTCCATAAATGGATCGCTAGAGCTTGCAGACTTTGTTAGCTTCCTTTGGATCGACAAAACCTTCCGGTTGCATCATATACAACTCTTCTTCCAGAAATCCATTCAGGAATGCAGTTTTGACATCCATCTGCCAAATTTCATAATCATAAAATGCGGCAATTGCTAACATGATTCGGACAGACTTAAGCATCGCTACGGGTGAGAAGGTCTCATCGTAGTCAACCCCTTGAACTTGTCGAAAACCTTTTGCGACAAGTCGAGCTTTGTAGACAGTAACATTACCATGAGCGTCAGTCTTCTTCTTGAAGATCCATTTATTCTCAATTGCTTGCCGATCATCGGGCAAGTCAACCAAAGTCCATACTTTGTTCTCATACATGGATCTCATCTCAGATTTCATGGCTTCAAGCCACTTTGCGGAATCTGGGCTCACCATCGCTTCTTCATAGTTCGTAGGTTCATCATGATCTAGTAGCATGACTTCCAGAACAGGATTACCGTACCACTCTGGTGCGGATCTCGCTCTGGTCGATCTACGAGGTTCAGTAGTATCTTGACCTGAAGTTTCATGATCAACATCATTAGCTTCCTCACTAATTGGCATAGATGTCGCAGAAACAGTTTTCTGTGATGTACTATTTTCCAATAAGGGAGCAGGTACAGTTACCTCGTCAAGTTCTACTTTCCTCCCACTCACTTCTTTCGAGAGAAACTCCTTCTCTAGAAAGGATCCATTCTTAGCAACGAATGTCTTGCCTTCGGATCTGTGATAGAAGGTGTACCCAACAGTCTCCTTTGGGTATCCTATGAAGACACATTTCTCCGATTTGGGATCGAGCTTATCAGGTTGAAGCTTTTTCACATAAGCATCGCAGCCCCAAACTTTAAGAAACGACAACTTTGGTTTCTTGCCAAACCATAATTCATAAGGCGTCGTCTCAACGGATTTTGATGGTGCCCTATTTAATGTGAATGCGGCCGTCTCTAAAGCATAACCCCAAAACGATAGCGGTAAATCAGTAAGAGACATCATAGATCGCACCATATCTAGTAAAGTACGATTACGACGTTCGGACACACCATTACGCTGTGGTGTTCCGGGTGGCGTGAGTTGCGAAACTATTCCACAAATTTTCAAATGTACACCAAACTCGTAACTCAAATATTCTCCTCCACGATCAGATCGTAGATACTTTATTTTCTTGTTACGATGATTTTCAACTTCACTCTGAAACTCTTTGAACTTTTCAAATCTTTCAGACTTATGTTCCATTAAGTAGATATATCCATATCTGCTTAAGTCATCTGTGAAGGTGAGAAAATAACGATAACCATTTCGAGACTCCTCGTCATGTCCGTAAACTCAAAATATAATTGTCATCGTAACCTTAAGCGTGCGGACCCTACGGGTTCAAGAATAATGTAGACATGACCGAGACACGTCTCCGGCCAATAACCAATAGCGGGTCCTGGATGCCCATATTGTCTCCTACATATTCTATGAAGATCTTTATCGGTCAGACCGCATAACAACATATGTTGTTCCCTTTGTCATCGGTATGTTACTTGCCCGAGATTCGATCGTCCGTATCCAATACCTAGTTCAATCTCGTTACCGGCAAGTCTCTTTTACTCGTTCCGTAATACATCGTCCCATAACTAACTCATTTAGTTGCAATGCTTGCAAGGCTTAAGTGATGTGCATTACCGAGAGGCCCCAGCGATACCTCTCCGACAATCGGAGTGACAAAACCTAATCTCGAAATACGCCAACCCAACATGTACCTTTGGAGACACCTGTAGTACTCCTTTATAATCACCCAGTTACATTGTGACGTTTGGTAGTACCCAAAGTGTTCCTCCGGTAAACGGGAGTTGCATAATCTCATAGTTATAGGAACATGTATAAGTCATGAAGAAAGCAATAGCAACATACTAAACGATTGGGTGCTAAGCTAATGGAGTGGGTCATGTCAATCAGATCATTCAACTAATGATGTGACCTCGTTAATAAAATAACAACTCTTTGTTCATGGTTAGGAAACATAACCATCTTTGATTAACGAGCTAGTCAAGTAGAGGCATACTAGTGACACTCTGTTTGTCTATGTATTCACACATGTATTATGTTTCTTGTTAATACAATTATAGCATGAATACTAAACATTTATCATGATATAAGGAAATAAATAATAACTTTATTATTGCCTCTAGGGCATATTTCCTTCAATAGATACTTGTATTATTTTCTTACTTTTATAATTGCATCTTATATAGTGTGATGGTTTTGGTATCCGCCCCCGTCAGCCCTCGTCCTGTCTATGATTCGGATGTGGTATATATATTATCTTTATAACTATTGGTTCATTTATTGTTTATGAAAATTATGCCGACCAACGTGACATAGATTTTATTTATGTAGGATGTATGTGAATCGGAAATGCCAACCGACCCTATTATCGAAAGGTTAAATTTAGTTGAAGAAGAAAACAATTTGTTGAAGGAAAAAATAAAATAATTGAGGAGGAGAAGATGATATTGGAGTTGCATGTTGCAGATGTCGTCGATGATCACAAGATCAAGATGGATGCAATGCGCTTGAAGATTATAAAATATGTCATTCATACCGAGGCTTGTTATCATTATGCCGTTGGATCAATTGTTACCTTGGTTGCGATTATGATCGCATTTGTTTTCGCATTGAAATGTTTTACATAGTTTCAATGTATGGTTTAATTAATTAGATGCTCTGGAGAGCTATATGTTGTTAGATGAGAACTATGTATGCACTTTGGTTTTAATGTGATGATGAACTTCTATTAATTTGGACACTTAATTATATATAATGCACGCACATGAACCGACAATGGATGTCCGGTGACAGACACACCCGCGAGTACATTAAGGGCGTGCATGAGTTTCTCTATGCGGCTGAGGCAAATAAGCAGAATGGTTTTATGTGTTGTCCATGCACTGAATGTGGGAATACGAGGTCTTACTCTAACCGGAAAATCCGTCACTCCCACCTGCTTTACAAGGGTTTCATGCCACACTATAATGTTTGGACGAGGCACGGAGAAATAGGGTTTATGATGGAAGACGGCGAAGAAGAAGAGTACGATGACAACTATGTGCCCCCAATGATGCTGCAACGGGTGAAGCTGCTGAAGATCAAGAGGAACCAGACGATGTGCCTGATGATGATGATCTCCGCCGGGTCATTGTCGATGCAAGGACGCAATGCGAAAGTCAAAAGGAGAAGCTGAAGTTCGATCGCATGTTAGAGGATCACAAAAAAGGGTTATACCCCAATTGCGAAGATGGCAACACAAAGCTCGGTACCGTACTGGAATTGCTGCAATGGAAGGCAGAGAATGCTGTGGCTGACAAAGGATTTGAGAAGCTACTGAAAATATTGAAGAAGAAGCTTCCAAAGGATAACGAATTGCCCGACAGTACATACGCAGCAAAGAAGGTCGTATGCCCTCTAGGATTGGAGGTAGAGAAGATACATGCATGCCCTAATGACTGCATCCTCTACCGTGGTGCATACAAGAATCTGAACGCATGCCCGGTATGTAGTGCATTGCGGTATAAGATCAGACGAGATGACACTGGTGATGTTGACGGCGAGCCCCCCAGGAAGAGGGTTCCTGCGAAGGTGATGTGGTATGCTCCTATAATACCATGGTTGAAACGTCTGTTCAGAAACGAAGAGCATGCCAAGTTGATGCGATGGCACAGTGAGAACCGAAAGAAAGATGGGAAGTTGAGAGCACCCGCTGACGGGTCGCAGTGGAGAAAAATCGAGAGAAAGTACTGGGATGAGTTTGCAAAGGACCCAAGGAATGTATGGTTTGCTTTAAGCGCGGATGGCATTAATCCTTTCGAGGAGCAGAGCAGCAATCACATCACCTGGCCCGTGACTCTATGTATGTATAACCTTCCTTCTTGGATGTGCATGAAGCGGAAGTTCATTATGATGCCAGTTCTCATCCAAGGCCCTAAGCAACCCGGCAACGAAATTGATGTGTACCTAAAGCCATTAGTTGAAGAACTTTTACAGCTGTGGAATGGAAATGGTGTACGTACGTGGGATGAGCACAGACAGGAGGAATTTAACCTTAAGGCATTGCTGTTCGTGACCATCAACGATTGGCCCGCTCTCAGTAACCTTTCAGGACAGACAAACAAAGGATACCACGCATGCACGCACTGTTTAGATGACACTGAAAGTATATACCTGGACAAATGCAGGAAGAATGTGTACCTGGGCCATCGTCGATTTCTTCCGACCAACCATCAATGTCGAAAGAAAGGCAAGCATTTCAAAGGCGAGGCAGATCACCGGAAGAAGCCCGCCATGCGCACCGGTGATCACGTGCTTGCTATGGTCGATGATTTACACTACGTAATCTTTGGAAAGGGTCCCGGTGGACTAGCTGTTCCGAATGACGCTGAGGGACACGCACCAATGTGGAAGAAGAAATCTATATTTTGGGACCTACCCTACCGGAAAGACCTAGAGGTCCGCTCCTCAATCGACGTGATGCACGTGACGAAGAACCTTTGCATGAACCTGCTAGGCTTCTTGGGCGTGTATGGGAAGACAAAAGATACACCTGAGGCATGGGAGGACCTGCAACGTTTGCAAGAAAAAGACGGCATGCCTCCGAAGCAGTATAAAGGTCCTGCCAGCTACGCTCTTACGAAAGAAGAGAAAGAAATCTTCTTTGAATGCCTGCTCAGTATGAAGGTCACGACTGGCTTCTCGTCGAATATAAAGGGAATAATAAATATGCCAGAGAAAAAGTTTCAGAACCTAAAGTCTCATGACTGCCACGTGATTATGACGCAACTGCTTCTGGTTGCATTGAGGGGGCTTCTACCGGAAAACGTCCGATTAGCCATTGTGAAGCTATGTGCATTCCTCAATGCAATCTCTCAGAAGGTGATCGATCCAGAAATCGTACCAAGGCTAAGGAGTGATGTGGCGCAATGTCTTGTCAGTTTCGAGCTGGTGTTCCCACCATCCTTCTTCAATACCATGACGCATGTCCTAGTTCATCTAGTCGACGAGATTGTCATCCTGGGGCCCGTATTTCTACACAATATGTTCCCCTTTGAGAGGTTCATGGGAGTCCTAAAGAAATATGTCCGTAATCGCGCTAGGCCAGAAGGATGCATCTCCATGGGCCATCAAACAGAGGATGTTATCGGGTTTTGTGTTGACTTCATTCCTGGCCTTAAGAAGATAGGTCTCCCTAAATCGCGGTATGAGGGGAGACTGACTGGAAAAGGCACTCTTGGAAGAGACTCAATAATATGCAGGGACGGATATTCTTGGTTTCAAGCAAACTACATAGTTCTATAGAACTCTACCTTGGTGACCCCGTATGTCGATGAACACAAGAACAGTATGCGCTCCAAACACCCGGAGCAGTGCGACGACTGGATTACATGTGAACACATCAGGACTTTCAACAGTTAGTTGGAAACACGTCTTAGAGGTGACAACACTGTTTGTGATGAGTTGTACTTGTTGTGCAGGGGACCATCTTTGACTGTATTGACTTACAAAGGATACGAGATAAATGGGAATACATTTTACACGATCGCCCAAGATCAAAAGAGCACCAACCAAAACAGCGGTGTCCGCTTTGATGCAGCAACCGAGAGCGGAAAGGACACATATTATGGTTACATAGTGGACATATGGGAACTTGACTACGAACCTGATTTTAAGGTCCCTTTGTTTAAGTGCAAATGGGTCAATCTGTTAGGCGGCGGGGTACAGGTAGACCCATAGTACGGAATGACAACAGTGGATCTGAAAAATCTTGGGTACACTGACGAACCGTTCTTCCTAGCCAATGATGTGGCACAGGTTATCTATGTGAAGGACATGTCTACCAAACCGAGAAAAATAAAAGATAAGGAAGCGAATACATCATACGATGAGCCAAAGCGCCACATAGTTCTTTCAGGAAAAAGGGACATCCTGGGAGTGGACGGCAAGACAGACATGTCTGAAGATTATGAAAAGTTTCATGAAATTCCTCCCTTCAATGTCAAGGCTGACCCAAGCATCCTGATAAACAATGAAGATTATCCATGGTTACGGCGCAATAAGCAAATGACACAAGCGAAGAAAAAGTGAAGACTTTCTCCCGCAACTATTATGATGATACCATGCCAACTTTGTAACACACGAACATGCTACCATTGTCCGTTTTGTACATGCACATGCTATGTGGGTAAAATTATGATACCATCCCAACTTTCAACTTTTTCAGAGTTCATTTGAAATGCTTTCATGTCTTATGGTTCGGCCCTCATAATACCTTGACCATTAGTCCCTGGCCCATGCCAACTTTCAACTTTCAACTTTCTAAAACTAATGGCACTAACAGAAAGTTTATAATTTTGCTCCTCGCCCCTGGCCCATGACCATTAGTCCCGGTTTGTGCCACAAACTGGGACTAAAGGGTTGGTCCTCGTTGCTGGCAGAGTTTAGTCCCACCTCGCCAACCGAAGGGGGCTCACACCGGTTTATAAGCCCTTCCCTCTCTACCTTGTTGAGCTCCTCTCAAAGTGAAAATAGATGCCCTAATAGAGAAAAGTTTAACCTAAATTCATAGTGAATTTCTCTGAAATTCATAGAAATTTACTAGGAATTTAGATTGAATTTTCTCTATAAGCGCATCTATTCTCATTCTTTTAGTAAGTTAATCACAAACTTGTGATTCAAACAATTTTCAAAGAATTCAAATTTTAACTATTCAAATTTGAAAACTAATGGCACTAACAGAAAGTTTATAATTTTTCTAAAACTAATGGCACTAACAGAAAGTTCATAATTTTGCTAACCTAAAAGCAAACAGAATGAAATATTAAAGCAAAAAACAAAAGAAAATAAATAATGCAAAAAACAAATCAAAAAAACCGGAAAAAAACTATTTTTATAGTAAAGTTAATCACAAAATAAAATAAATAAAGCAACAAAGAAAACTAAAAAACTAAAAAAGTGTTTTCAAATTTGAAAACTAATGGCACTAACAGAAAGTTTATAATTTTTCTAAAACTAAAAGCAAAAACAATAAAAAATAAAGCAAAAAACAAAAGAAAATAAATAATGCAGAAAACAAAACAGAAAAACTGGAAAAAAAAATAGCAACAATAAGTATTTTGTTGTAAGTAGAAACAAAATAAAATAAATAAAGCAACAGAAAGTTTATAATTTTGCTGACCTAAAAGCAAAAAGAATTAAAAAATAAAGCAAAAAACAAAAGAAAATAAATAATACAGAAAACAAAACAAAAAAACTGAAATAAAAATAAAAATAGCAACAATAAGTATTTTGTTGTAAGTAGAAACAAAATAAAATAAATAAAGCAACAAAGAAAACAAAAAAACAAAAAAAGTGCCACCTACTGGGCACCCATGGCCTGAATACGACTAGAAACCCTACCATGGGCCAGGATTCAGGCCCGCGGGAGGCCCAGTAGGCCCACAGGCACACATTGCACGGTTAGGCCCGAAAGCCTGCTTTAGAGAGGATCTCGAGAGGGAAGGCGCAACGCACCTTATAAACAGGCGCGGCTCCCTCTCAACTAGCAAGGTGGGACTAAACATTTGGACACGGGGCAGCACAAGGCCTTTGGTCCCGGTTGGTGGCACCAACCAGGACCAAAAGCCGCCGCTTCCCGCCCTTTGGGCTGCTGAAAAGAGGCCTTTGGTCCCGGTTGGTATCACCAACCGGGACTAAAGGGGGGCATTGGTCACGGTTTGTGCCACGAACCGTGACCAATGCCTTAGCTATATAAGCAACACTTAGGAAATTTTCACCATTTCCCTCGCCAGTTGCCCCGACGACGCCGAGCTCATCGACGTCGCTAGGCTGCCCCGACGCCGTCCGCCGCCACTGCCGTCGCCCGTGCCTCGCCGTCGCGTCTCCGTCGCCGTCGCCGAGCCCGCGCGCCCCTGCCCTCGCCCCGAGCGGGCCTCCGCCGTCCCCGAGCCTAGCTTCTTCCTCGTCGCCGATGCCACCTCGCGGTGAGCACCGCCCCGTTCCCCTGCTCCTCCCCCTGTACTGGCTGCCGTCGCTGCCGCGCGCTGCCATCGCGCCGCCGCCCCTGCCCTTCGCTGCCACCGCGCGCCGCCCCTGCCTTGCGCGGCCGCCGCGCGCCGCCCCTGCCCTTCGCTGCCGCCACACGCCGCCCTGCCGTGCGCCGCCCCTGCCTTGCGCGGCCGCCGTGCGCCGCCCTTGCCCTGCCGTGCCGCCGCCCCTGCCCTTCATTTTTTTAAGTTTAATTTTTTTGTTCATATATATAATGTATATGTGTATGTACGTATGTGGCTATGTGTATGTATATGTTCATAGAAAATGTTGTATAATGTATATGTGTATGTATAATGTATATGTGTATGTATAATGTTCATATACAATGTATAATGTATATGTGTATGTATATATGTATGTTAGTTTAATTTTTTTGTTCATAGATTTTTTTTCATATATATATAGAAATTTTTTTGTTCATAGAAAGTTTTTTGTTCATATATAGAAAGTTAGAATACAATTTAGAATATGCTGAAATTTATAAGAAAAAGAAGGATAGGGAAGAAGAAAATAAGAAGAGGAAAGAAAGAAGAAGAGGAGAGGAAAAGAAAAGGAGAAATAAATAAGAAGAAGAAAAAAGAAGAAAAAGAAGAGGAGAAGAAGAAAGGAATAGTGGAGAGGAAGAGAAAATAGAATATTCTATTTTCTCTTCCTCTCCACTATTCCTTTCTTCTTCTCCTCTTTTTTTTCTTCTTTTTTTTCTTCGATCTTCTCCTCTAGCTATTCCTTTCTTCTTCTCCTCTTTCTTCTTCTTCTTCTTCTTCTTAATTTTTATCGGGAACGAGGGTGTCGAGGATCGCCGAGGGGTCGAGGTTCGGGAACTAGGGTAGAGGGTCAAGGGTCGTTAAGGGGTCAAGGGTCGAGGGTTTCAGGGTCGAGGGTTCGAGGGTTCTATAGGGTCGAGGGATCGAGGGTCGAGGGTTCCAGGGTCGTCTCGGGGTCGAGGGTTCCAGGGTCGTCGATGGTTCGAGGGGTCGAGGATCGCCGAGGGGTCAAGAGAGGTTTCCTAGTGTCAAAGTATTGAAGAAATCCATGGCTTCATCATTAGCCGGAAGTAACCAGGGCATGACGAAGTCCTCCAAAGTTATTTTGGAATGGTGTCTCGGATAGGATAATTTGCCTTTTTGTATGAATTTCAGCAAAGGCCTTCGAAATAACAATATTTGGAAGGTTCTTGCTGAACTTTGTACCAAAAAGCGAATTATCCTATCTAGGACTCCATTCCAAAATAACTTTGGAGAGCTTCGTACCATCATGCACCTGTTACTTTCGCCTAATGATGAAGACATGGTTTTGTTGAATCCTTTGACACTAGGCAACCTCCCGACCCCTCGGCGATCCTCTCGAACATGAGAGGAAGAAGAGGATAAAAAAAGAAGAGGAAGAAGAAAAAAAAGAGGAGAAGAAAGAATAGATGAGTTCTTCTCCTCTTTTTTTCTTCTTCTTCCTCTTTTTTTTATCGGGAACGAGGGTCATCGAGGGACATAGATGTAGTGTCGTCGTTGTCGATATACCCCCTCCCGATAGCTTCAACACGTGGGGAGGGGGTCGATATTACCCCCTCCTTGAAGCGTTCTCGAGGCCACCCCAAACCCTTGAAGCGTTGTCGAGGCCACCCCAAACCCTAGAGAAGCAGCGTCGAGGCCACTAATTAATATATATGATTCCTTACTATGATTAGGTAGCTAGTTCTACGTTTGCCACTAATATATCCATCTGTCATTTTTGAATAATAATTGCCATGTTGTAAATATTTGTAGAAACTATGGACACCGCCCGAGACGAAGCAAAAGAAGCGTTGTTGAGGGACATAATCGCAGAAGGAAGTGATGCCGTCTCGTTGTTTCTCAACGACACCGATGGTCTGGAAGGAGAGGGTGAAGAAGCTGGCTACGGTGACCTAATGCCGGTGCAAGAAGAAGAACATGAGGACGGCTCCGGTGACCCAATGCCGGTGCAAGAAGGAGACCGTGATGACGGCTCCGGTGACCGAACCGAGTCCGGCCAGGTATATATATTAGTTAAGCCTGTGCTGTCTAGCTAATTTATGCATTCATTGTTTTGGTATGTACACATATTAATTAAGTCTTTGTTCTTTTTTCTAGCCCTCCGGATCGAGCACAACTTCGGTAAAGAGACAAGGCCCGAAGAAAAAGTTGAGCTCGGATGAAAGGTTTGAGATCATAGCAATCGCGCCCGACGGCCAACCGATTGAACCCATCCGAACAAAGAACGCATTTGTTGCTCAGTGCGGGGTTCTGGTTAGGGACAAGATCCCGATCAGCATCTAGCAATGGTTTAAGCCGGCTACAGAAGACCCTGAGGTGTCTTATGTCAATGATATGCAGAAAAATGATTTTTGGACTGAGCTGAAGTCAAATTTCACCCTACCGTCAGAGGATAATCCAGAGAACCCAGTTAAAGAGCAATTAATCAAGTCTTTTGCTCTTAAGAGGATGGCAGAACTATTCAGGAGGTGGAAGAAAGAGCTGAATAAGTTTATCGAAAATAATGAGACACCAGAATTCAAGGGCAGATGTGAGAAGATCGGAGATCACTGGCCCGCATTTGTGGCCCACAAGACATCGGAAAAGAGTAAGAAGATGTCGGCGACAAACAAGCAAAATGCTGCGAAGAAGAAGCATCACCATCGCATGGGGTCAGGTGGCTACCTCGTAGCCCGGCCTAAGTGGGCCAAGACTGAGAATGATCTGATTATTAAAGGGATCGAACCAGAGACAATTAACTGGCCAGACCATTGCCGGACTTGGTTCTTCGGGGCTGGCGGAACCTTGGACCCTGTAACAGGGAAGTGCATTTGGACGAACGATCAACTGGACATACCAGTCAGGAAGCTTCAGCAGTATATCGAAGCAGCGCAGCAAGGGACGTTCTTTCTAGACAGAGAGAACGACGAGCTCACAATGGCCCTCGGTAATCCTGAGCACCCTGGACGGACACGAGGCACGCCAGGCTCCATTCCGTGGAAGGTTGGGTTTCCGGATGCTGGCGGTTACAAATCCCATGAGAGGAGGAAAAAAGTGCAGCAGACCCAAATGCAGGCGCTGCAAGCAAGGGTACAAGCGATAGAGGAACGAGAAGCAAATCGCAGCAAACGTACTGCCGAAGCTTCCCCCAAAGCTACCCCGCCATCTCAGTGGAGAAGCAGCGTGGCTTCCATCGAGCTGCTTCAGCCGGAGCATGCCTTGACGGCTCCTGCCAGCTATCCCGTGGATGCTATCACGGAGTCTCAAAATTTCCACCTTATGACGCAATGGATGAATTTGAAGGTCAAGGCGGCTGTTGGCTCTATTTATCCTACTGAACCCGGCGCAACTTTTCACTACCGGCCGATTCCAGAAGGATATGCTAAGGTGATGGTGGATGAAATAACGGAGGGATTTGAGGACCTCCAGCTTGACCACCCTACCGGTGAAGGGGAGACTAGGCTGGGGTGTGCTCTGAAGACTCCATGCCTATGGCGGAAGGAGCTCATCAACCTTCCGAACTGGACGCCTCCGCCTCCTCCTCCTCCTCCTCCTCCGGCAAGTCAGGGCACTCCGCCTCCTCCTCCGGCGAGTCAGGGCACTCCGCCTCCTCCTACGGCGAGTGACGATCAGGGCACTCGACCAGCTCCTTCTCCAGCGCGTGGCGGCACTCCGCCTCCTTCTCCGCCTGCGCCGACGCGCCCGAGTAGCCAGCCTCCTCCTTCTCCGCCTCGTCAGCAAGGGCGGAAGAGACCTGCCGCCGCTCCGGCTGCTCCGGCGCGTCGTAGTCCTTCTCCTCCGCCTCGTAAGCAAGTAAAGAAGACAACCGCTCCATCTGCTCGGCCGGCGTCTAGCAGTACAGCCAGAGGCGGGAGGACATACAGATTCGGTCCTCCTCTGAAGACTCCAGAGAAGTTACCATACAAGAGGACCCCGAAGGAGAACGCCGAGATCGCACGAACCGAAGTGGATGACTGGTTTCAAGGGTTGAAAGCAAAGAGACATCCACTTCCGGAGGAGAAGGTAGATCCGGTGAAAGCGAAGCGCACTCTGGCTGCCCTGACAAAACCACCCAAGTCTCCGCCGAAAGGAAACTATGAGCGCATTATTGGAAAGGAATTTGCCGAAGCGGAGCGGTCGGGAAGTACTGTCAGTGATCAAAGGCTGAAAGAACGATGAGCTGGGAAACAAATTGCCCAGCTCGGCGAACAAGCGAAGCAATCGTGCCCCCCGCTCAAGGTGCCTAGCCACAACGTCGCTAATGATCCGAGGATGGTGCCCGGTTATAGTAATCTTGCAGATTACCCACCCGACGATGTACATTATGAACCCATGGAGGTGCAGATACAAAGATACGAGTACGGGAAGCCTCTCGTCAAAGATGAAAGATCTCTATCAACGATGATGCGAAGATTGCATGATTGGTACTTGAAAATCTGCAGAGACTCTGGGAGGAGGAGTACTTTGTATGTGAAAGTTAAAAAGGAGCATGACCTCATTGGAATTGAACTGTTGCCTGTTCCATTTGAGGAGTTCTATCAGTTTTTCAATCAATTGGCCCTCGATAAAACAACGGTCGCCTGCTACTGTCTGTAAGTAGTACTACTTCTGTCATTAAGTCTCTCTATATAGCTCAGCTCTTTCATTGCATGTATTTATAATCATCCTCACTATATTATGCAGATTGAAGATCGCCGAATTGAAGAAAAGACAAGTCGGTGATATTGGGTTCATTAACACATATCTCATAGATGCAACTCAGGTTAAATTTTCATGTCGCAGCTACCGAGGCCAACTTGCTACGATTGTTGGTAATAAATGAAAACAAAGATATAATACTCTTTCCTTACAACTTCTAGTGAGTGTTACTGTCTTGTGCGTATTCGGTTTCCCTTATATATTAGTCAAGGTTATAGTAATGTAATTGATGAGTTATGCATGCGTGTGCAGTTTCCACTATATTCTCCTAGAGATTAAGCTTGAGCAGGGACTAGTAACCGTCTTAGACTCAAGACGAAAAGATCCCCAGGACTATGCAGACATGACACAAATACTCGAGAAGTAAGTTAAATCGATCATTATCCACCATATCAGCAACTTTGTTCATTTCCTGATATATCAAGTAATTGTTTTCTTTATCCGGCAGGGTTTGGAGAAAATTCACCAGAAAAGCTCCGGGACTGCCGAAGGAGCTGCAATTTAGACACCCGAAAGTAAGTACTATAGTAGCATGTTCCGCGCATCTACTAGTCATTCAAGCGCTAGTTTCATCAATACCATTTAGCATTCTTGCTTATCAGTTTGATTGACCTCTATTTCTTGTAAAGTGGTTGTGGCAGGAACAAGGGAGTGATTTCTGTGGATACTATGTTTGCGAGTCCATCCGCCACACGACCTGTGAGCGGGGCTACACTGACGAACAATATGAAGTACGTAAATAACAACATTCACAATTTTATTTTATTACCATCATTTGTGTTGAGTTTCATTCATTCATATATATATGTATTGACCCCCTTCTTTAAATTAGATGTTTCGGAAGCGGGATGAACTCCTAGCACCAGCTCGCATGCGAGCAATTCAAGAGGAATTGGCGGCATTCTTTCTTGACCACGTGATCCCTGAAGACGGAGAATACTATGTGGACCCTGAGTCCGTATGATTATATTTGTAAGAGATAATTATTGTATATATGTAGCCGGTAGTGTCGGATAGATATACGAGAACTTGTTGTTCGACCAATCTCTCGGAGAAGGAGAGGTGGTCGATATCACTTCTCTCTGTATGCATATATGTTCATGACGATCTCATGTTTCCTTCGTTTGCTTACTAGCTAGCTAGCGTGTCTAGTCCTCTCTATACGTATGTATAGTACGTAGCGTCGACCAAGCACGGACATAAGAGAGGACACTTCTCTCTATTAATTATAGCTAGCTAACACAATATATGAAACACCTAAATTAACCCCCCAACCACCCCCCCTTTCAAAAAAAACAAAAAACCCAGCCACAGAAATGCTGACGCGTGGATTCCTATTGGTCCCGGTTAGTGCCACCAACCGGGACCAAAGGGTCTCCTGCCTGGGCTCCACGCACAGGCCACGTGGAGGCCCATCTGTAGGGACAGGGCATTAGTACCGACCCTTTAGTCCCGGTTCCAGAACCGGGACAAGAGGCCCTTACGAACCGGGACAACAGGCCCTTTTTCTACCAGTGAGTAGTAGTAGTAGTAGTAGTAGTAGTAGTAGTAGTAGTAGTAGTAGTAGTAGTAGTAGTTAGTATGATGCATGTCATCTCATTTCCTATGACTTTCCTATTCCTATAATTTTCCAATCATATGAACCAAAGGAGGCCTAAAGCTAAAAATAAGTATGATTTGTGGTGTTTGCATGTCAAAGTGGCTTTTTATTATGCATGATTGCATTTTGTGGTGGACCTTTCTTTTTGCATGTTGAATGATGAGGTGGCATACTTACATGTTGAGAGAAATAGGCTAGTGGGGGTTAGCTATTTAGATATAGAAGATTATTGTTAGGATTTAATTAATCCTATTAATCCCTGCTTTTCCTAACCGAGGCGGTTGCCTCACATCTCTTCGGTCGCATCCCTTCAGGGGCTATATATATGTGTAAATGCCATCATCAATGAGAAGAACCATTCACTTTTACATCTGTGCAAGGCTCTCTCGATTGTCTCTCGTTTCCCTTTCTAACACGTTATCAGCACGCTCTCGGTAGAGTGACTACCGGCCTTACGGGGCGACACGGAATGGGGAATACCGAGGCCAGCGACGTCTTGAAGAGCAGCAGCAATGCTCCCTGGCAGACGACACGGCCCTTGTCTTGCATCTAGCGCAGATCGGCATGCCTCAGCCAGTCCTTGGTCCCGTGATCTCGTCGCTACCCCCGGCAAGGCCCTTCTCACGCGCGGGGACCGCCTTACTCAGCGGTGGCCACGACCATGACCAATCCCGGTACGACGCGCAGCCCCGCATCGACGGCAGTGCCTGCGACCAGCCCTCCACCCCGAATCCATGTCACAACGCCCCCCAGCAACTCCAGCGATTTTCAACTCGAACGAACTCCAAGACAGGAAAATCCAAAGGGGAAGAAGAACTGAATCGGAGTCAAGCACCACGCAAACATCAGCGTCTTCGTCTAATAACAAGGTGCTACTTTACTAATTTCTTTCCTGGCTACAAAATAATTGCTTTCCCATGAACTGGGAAGCCATGAAGCAAGTCTTACCCCGGCGAGGCCCCATGCCTGGTGCTCGAGTCCACTGCCAACGGCAGCGGTCAGCGTCGCCTTGGCGCACGATGTCGGAGGCGGCTCCCTGCGGGGTAGCGCCCTCCGGCGCGCGGCACCCAGCCCGGTGATGCTTCTCGTCCCTCCAACGCTAGGCACGGCGACGCTCCCATCGGCGCGGCTCCAATCGACAGAACCTGCGCATGGCGGTGCCCGCAGCCATGGCTTATGGCACACGCCGCTGCACCCTCGATCTGTAGAGAGGCGCGGAGCAGTGGACCATGGCGCGGCTATAGGGCTTCAACTCCCCGACGAGCGGCGCCCCCGGCCATGGCCCCTCCCGTGAAGGAGATGGGATGGCCAGACAGCGATGCCCTCAGGCACGCGCGACGTGGCCTGGCCCTCCAGCACGGTACCCTCTGTGGCGTCGACAGAGTGGTTCCGTATATATTGGGGATGCGGCGCTGCTAGCGCATGGCACGACGGCGCACAGTGCGACCGTCTCCCGGCGCCGGCGGTGGCAGTTATCAGGGACCGCACGAGAAAAAAAAGAGAACCTTATCTCTTCGGCAGTTTTCACTTCAGACCTTGTGGTTTCCTATAATCACAAATGACTGCCTAAATTCTCACGTATGATAGCCTATTTTTCTATTGAGTTTTAACATTCCAGAAAATATATGGTTATTGTATGTGGCATGTTCAATGTGTTTGCTTTTTAGCAATTCCTATAACATGTTCCATTAGTACAATGACATTGTTTTGCGATTGAGATTAAGTTTTCTCGCACAACATTTGCGATTGAGAAATTTTCTTTTTCTCGCAAAATAATTTCAATGCGGTTGAGATTAATTTTCTCTCGCAAAATATTAATTCACCTTGCTGAATTATCTTGCAACTTGATACAAGATCATCTCAGTTTAATTTGAGGTCTATACAATTCAAGTTTTTCACTTGAACATCAAGTTTGCAACATCATTACTATTCATTACAATAGTAGTGTGTATCTGTTGAGTACCGAGATGTATTCCAGATCTTAAGTTGATGTAATATATTTCCACGTTTACCACGTGTTGAGATTAATTACGTTCATTTGCAATTGAGATTTCTCATCTCTTGCAAAGATAAATTCAGTACCTCTGCAGTATTGTTTCTCCATTGAGTACGTTGTATTCCGGAATATTTCTATGATGTATCTATTTTCATGTTAAACACATGTCGAGATTTATACTTCTATTTGCAATTGAGATTTTCAATTCCTTGCAAATACAGATGCAAAATTCAAAGTGATTTCGTCAAATTGATGCTTGGGATCACAAGGTAGTCATATGGATCTACTGCCTACGCATATTATCGATGACTACTGATAAAGCCTATATTTTGTCATATTTGACATTATGACTGCACAACGTTGTGCACTCCCATGCATTTTACTAAATCATGACACAAGGCATTAGGAGTGAGTATCTACTGATTTTACCAGATTATACTCCCTAGTGTTGCGAGATCTACTTCATTTTGGAGATTATCTTTAAGGTGTCATGCTTAGCAATTTGAGATTCACATTAATGGTTTCAAGATAAATTCTTGAAATATCCATTAATTTGCAAAATTACCATGATGGTCTTTAATTTACTGGTTGTAAATTAATTATCTCTGGTTTACCCATAGAGGTAACATATGGCAATAGAGTTTGAGGCATTCACCCTCAATGGCCACCACTGCCCTATCTCGGCCATGGACATCATGATCGCTCTTGTGTCTCGTGGGATAATGTGTGCAATTCTGGACGCACCTCTGGTCAGGATCACACCGCTAACAGAAAATGGTGTCTTATAAATCATAAGGCATTAGATTCAGATCTCAGCATCTGGTTATTCTGTATCAGCAATTCCTGGGATACAATATATTGTATCAGCACTTTGGTACAAATACATTTGTATGTCTATATATCTGACAATGATTTTCATATTGAGAATCTTCATGTCTATATATAGATTTCTATAGGAGTCAATCCGATGAAAAATGATATGTGATTTGTGGACATATGCACCACAAACTCTATACTCAGGGAAGTCTAATTTTTCAACTCTCATTGGGAGAAAGGAGATACTTTAAAATCGCTAGATGCGACGAGGTATTTGTTGGCTCAACTCGAGTCATATTTACTATCCCTGTGGGTACTCGAGTAACGTCGGGATGCTTTATTGCTTCTCGGGTTTAACTCATACCCTACTAAACTATGGAGGTATCCGTCAAAATAGTTTCCATAGCGGAACTTATGATGACAACAAAGAGAAATAACTTCTTTTTACCATATGAAACGGATATGGCAAGCACATTCTCGGTGTATCATCTGGATTGTACTACACATACGACACAACCCGTAGCCCATGTTGTGTACGAGATAGTTTTCCTGAGTATCTTGTACATGACAAACTTGGCATACTCGCCTTGGTCATCAAGACATTGGGTTGAAACCGAAACTATCAGCAATTCCAATAGTTTATGATTATTATGATGCTAAATTCTAATAACATTTGGATTGTATGTGCACTACAAGTGACACAGGGAAGCTAATTTTAAGGCTCGCACACCTTAAAGCCTACGCTGAACAACTTAGACTCCTTGAATGCATCAAGTTGAGGTAAGTGGTTCTTCCCATCCATTGACAAGACTATTTAGGTATTCCATGGTTCTAAAAGACATATCTACATGATGGTCTTAAGTGTGTACTTTATTCACACGAACCATTGGCCATTATCCTGACATCGGTTTTAAGAAAATCGAATGGATAACATTGCAGAATTCTCCTTGAGGGCCTTCTCTATGGCCTTTGGATTGAAGTTTAGCAATTTGTCCTAATGTCTAGACACAAAATGGTTTGGTAGAATCCTATCCAAAGAGTTAAGCTCATTGCATTATCTTTACTTTGGAATTGCAACTTACCAACTTTACGTTGGAGTCATGCAGTTTTACACACTCATGACAAAACTACATAATATTATTCCCCTCTATCTTTGATATGTGGATATCTACCAAGTATTTCCTATCTGCGGTAATTCGGTTGCATACCGATATCACCACCCGGCATACATCATTGGTCCCTCATCATATAGTTGGGATCTATGTGAGGAATAACTATATTTCCGTCAATACCTCAAGCCCCTCGCATGGGGAGTTATTCAAGGCCAGTATGCTGATTCAACGAGGATCATTTCTAGGCATTAGGGGGAGATTTCAAGTACCATAAAGAATGCCAGGAAATTAGTGGAATGTTCAACACATTTCTACCTCAAGTCCACGTACTCAAAGATCTGAACCATGCATTCAGAAGATTTGCAACACATTGCAAATAACCTGCCAGATTCATTTACTGACTATAAAGGTGTCACACAATCCTACAATCCTACAAAAGTACGCCTGAAAGAGTGGAGGTACCAGCAAAATCCACTCCACTCCCCGTTCAACGCAATAGGGGAGATGTATGGCAGAAATACATCAGGATTCAGCTTCTCGCAAGCAAGGATATCAAGGCCTGTGAATCAGTAAATGCAAGTCAACTTCACGTTGACAGACACCTAATGGGTAGTATACACCCAATGGATGGGAAACCTCCACCAACCCAGGTCATAGTGCACACAATGACCGGGTCATCGGAATACCCGACTCCATCGCATTGGGAAATTGCGAGAAGTCACTACGGGTAACGATATTTTCATCAACTATATATTGATATATAGATTCTGGAGAATCATATAACCGAAAGTCTACAATTGTCGACATAAATTTCTCAACTAGATTGCAAAACCTTAAAAGTGATTCAGATCCAAAGACCATGGCCATGGCAAAGTGTGATCAACACTCGGACTGAACTCAAGCAAAGGGTATAATCTAGGTAGAAATGATCTTGCTCAATAATGGGAAGGTATTCACAAGCAATGCCTACACCAGTTTTCTTCTGAAACAGAATTGAGAACAACGAGGTGGTGAAATATAGAGCAAGTATTGTAGCACAAGGGTTCACGCAGATACCCAACTATTCTCCAGAGGTGGAATCTCATTCCGATAACTTATATCATTGGCAGTACAAAATCATCTATCTCTGTAGTTGATAGATGTAGTGATTACATATCCATGTGGATCACTAGATTCATACATATATGATTGATTCCCGATGAAATCTCAATTATGAATCAAAATACAAAATGCAACATACATTGTGTAAATTCAGTAAGTTACCTTATGACTTATTATTGTCTGTACATATGGTACAACTGACGTAGTGAGATCCTTATACACAAGGATTACTCCTACAATGATGATTATCCATGTTTGTGTATCTGCAATGATGACACATGTAATCATTTAAATGACGGAGTTTAAAAATGAAGGATTTGGGTAAACCAAAATACCGCTCTTACTACAAATTGAGCACCTTCATTCATACATTATGGTATACTATGTTGTCTATATCCATAATATATTGGAGAAATCATTGTGGACAAATCTTATCCATCCATAACTCTCATGGTAGTTCATTCTCTAGATGTAGAGAAAGATCTATTTAGACCAAGAGATGATGGAAATGAGATATTGGGACTCAACGTTCCAAAATGTCATTGGATCCACCAAACACAATTGGTTGGTACTCAAGAATATCTTTCGATATCTCCAAGGCATCAAACATCTTGTCCTGGTTTTTCAGTTTCACAGAAATGTGAACACCGATATCATTGGATACATCGATCAGATCCCCACTATGTCAGATCGTAGACAAGCTTACTATTCCTACTAGGTGTGATAGCCCTCTCATGAAGAGCCTTCGAAACAGACCTCATGGCTACATCCACCAACCATTATCTCAACGATAATGTTTCTTGTGTTGCCCGGATGCAAACAGGTTAAATAATAAGCAATATCTCTATATTGCATATCTTGCAAATCAAATCATGCGAATGATTTGTTCACCAGGTCTCTACCAACTTCTATGTTCCAGAAATGTGTTCATGGAATTGGTATATGACGAGTTCGGAATATGCAAGAATCAGGGGGAGTATCTTCCTGAATTGTTCCTGTTAAAAGCATCATATTGTACTCTTTTTCCCTTCATGAGTTTACATTATAGGTTCTCATAAAGGTTTTTAATGAGGTAATATCAACACAAGACCATATGTCATATTTTCTGTTTTCCCCACCGGGGTTTTTAAGAAAGTATATGTGACATATTTATTGTCTTCTAAACTCTATGAGTTTTCTCGTATTGAGTTAAAAGAGACAATAACCATTATATGTTGCATCATTTTCTCCTTATTTTTCCACTAGGTTTGAAGGAGTTTTAGCAACATATCAAACACCTATCTCCTCATATTTTCCCCACAGAGTTTTTGGAGGAGCTTTTTCAAGATGATGATACTTACACTAATAAGCATGGATTAGGGGGAGTGTTAGGATTTAATTAATCCTATTAATCCCTGCTTTTCCTAACCGAGGCGGTTGCCTCACATCCCTTCGGTCGCATCCCTTCAGGGGCTATATATATGTGTGTAAATGCCATCATCAACGAGAAGAACCATTCACTTTTACATCTGTGCAAGGCTCTCTTGATTTCCTCTCGTTTCCCTTTCTAACAATTATTATAGATTGAACAAGGGGCTCTAGGAATTGCGGACGGGGTAGTTAGGATCGTCCAGGCTGAGCACGCAGCTAGCAGGCGGTCTGATAAGAGGCTTATGATGCAGTTCACTTTGGATCTCGGTCTTCTTGGAATTGGAAACATGCGTAGTACTCCGCAAATCTTACTTGCAGCTAAATATAGTATGTGCCGCCGAAATTGCCCCACTTTTCAGCCTCATTTCAGCGAATAAAGGGCCCATATGGGTGACAATAGGCCCATATTTGGCGTGGTTCGCCGTTGTTCGACGTTCAATTATGCACATAAAATTTTTTATCACATATTTCATCACAAAAATATCAAATACTTCAACAAAATAGTACAACAACAAATAGTTCAATACAAATTATATAGTTCAACAAATAAAAACTAATATTTCATCACACGTCGCGCCCGGCATCGCCCTTGAGCCTCCATAGATGCTCTATCAGATCTTGCTGCAGTTGATGATGCACCTGTGGGTCTCGGATCTCCTCAGGCATACTGAGACAGGCAGTCCACGTTGCCGGTAGCTGGTGATCAACTTCGGCTAGAGGACCCTGCCTGTAGTATGGTTCAGTGTCAAACACTGGGTCTTCTTGCTCGCTCTCGATGATCATGTTGTGCAAGATGACACAGCAAATCATAATCTCCCACATTTGATCTTTCGACCAGGTCTGAGCGGGGTACCGGACAACAGCAAATCGAGATTGGAGCACACCAATTGCCCGCTCGACATCCTTCCTGCAAGCCTCCTGAACCTTCACAAAGCAGGCGTTCTTGCCTCCTGGCACAGGGTTTGAAATCGTCTTCACAAATGTCGACCATCTCGGATAGATGCCATCAGCTAGATAGTACCCCTTGTTGTAGTGCCGCCCATTGATCTCGAAGTTCACCGGAGGAGAATGACCTTCAACAAGCTTGGCAAAGAAAGGAGAGCACTGCAGCACGTTGATGTCATTGTGAGTTCCTGTCATACCAAATAAGGAGCGTCAAATCCAGAGGTCCTGTGTGGCCACCGCCTCAAGCACCACACTGCAACCGCCTTTGGCGCCTTTGTACATCCCCTGCCAAGCAAATGGGCAATTCTTCCATTTCCAATGCATGCAGTCGATGCTTCCAAGCATCCCAGGAAATCCTCTTGCTGCATTCTGTGCTATAATCCGAGCAGTGTCTTCCGCATTGGGTGTTCTCAAGTATTGTGGTCTAAACACTGCCACCACTGCCCGACAGAACTTGTAGAAACACTCTATGCTGGTGGACTCAGCCATGTGCCCATAGTCATCGAGTGAATCACCGGGAGCTCCATATGCAAGCATCCTCATCGTTGTCGTGCACTTCTGGATGGAGGTGAATCCAAGAGCGCCGGTGCAATCCATCTTGCACTTGAAGTAGTTGTCGAACTACCGAATGGAATTCACAATCCTGAGGAAGAGCTTTCGGCTCATCCGATAACGGCGCTGAAATGTTTTCTCGCCGTGAAGTGGAGCATCGGCGAAGTAGTCGGAGTAGAGCATGCAGTAGCCTTCGAGACGATACCGGTTCTTTGCTTTCACCCGCCCAGGCGCCGAGCCACCTCGCCGCGGCTTTTCATTGCTCGCCAGCAGCTGGGCGAGGGCGGCGAGCACCATGAGATGCTCTTCTTCCTGGACGTCGGCCTCGGCTTCCTTCTCCAGCAGCGCGGCGAGCGCTTCCTCGTCATCCGAGTCCATCGCCGAGGCAGACAAATCACCGAACACCTTGCACTCGGTGGGCGTGTACCCGCCGCTAAACTGCGCCTCCGCGGCCGGAAACGCCCAGCTGCTGTTGGAGGGGCTGCTGCGGCGAAGCGCTACTATTTTTCCGGCGGGGACTGGCTATCTAACGGTGTAGGGCGGCGGGCGGCGCCGGGATATAGCTACTGGTGGCCGAGGGCGCGGGGGGTGGGAGGCGAGTCGTGGAAGAAAACCTTGAGTTTTCCCCTGACGGTGTGAGCCAGCCACGCTTTTCCCTTACGCCGAAGCCCCACTCTGCTCACCAGTGCGCCGGGTTCGGCATGTGACCGCCAGGCAGAAAAAAGGGCCGAACCGGCGATTTTCGGCGTCCTGGTGACGCGACATGGGCGTTTTTTTCGCGCCGGCGCCGAAAAAGTTGCCTGGGGAGGCCTGTTAGGGACGCGGCTGGAGATGCTCTCAGTGGTCCGATCTCCCCGACGACCTCTTCCACCTGATCTACAGCAAGGTCACCATCCTACGCGATCGTGTGCGCTTCGCCGCCATATGCAGGCCGTGGCGAGCCGCCGCGATCGCGGCGAGGCACGTGGCGCCGCCCGTCATCCCGTGGCTCGTCTTCTCCTTGTTATGCGGCGACGACCCCATCACGAGGCTCGCATATCGCCCCGAGGATGGCGGGGTCATGCGAATCCCTCTCCCGGGCAAGGCACTGATCGATAAGCGGGTGGTGGGAGCTCACGACGGTGGCTGGGTTGCGGCGTGTGGGGAGATGCAGCTTATATTCATGAACCTCTTCTCTGGCGTCCAGGTGACGCTTCCCGCAAATGACACAAGGACAATATGCTTAGACATGTTTAGCGACATGCTTTGGAAGGTTGTCTTCTCAAAATACCCCACCACAAGTGGATGCATCATGGCCGCCATCACCCAGAAATGTGGTATCGCCCTCTGCCGGATTGGTTTTCCTGAGAGCGGGTGGACGACAGCACAATGTGATACACTAAAACTCCTGGACAATCGTATTCTGCAGTGGACGGCTCTATGGCCTCACCCGCATCAAGGAACTAATCAAGTTCGAAATAGGCGTGAGCAAACATGGTGGGTTGGTGGTCACATGGGAACACAATCAGCCGATCCGTATTGGTAGAGGCATTGCTCCGTGCCTAAACTACATTGTTGATCTGCACGGCAAGCTCGCGATGTTGGAGAGGACATGGTCGTCAAACGGTATCCGCCGTGGACCTTTATGGAAGGTGTTTAAGCTTGTTGACGACTCAACCAGTAAGGATGCTCTCAAGTGGGAGGAGATAATGAGCTTGGGTGATCATGCCTTGTTTTTTGGGGAAATGTGGTTGAAAATGGTGTACGTGTCGGCGACCGGGCGTAGCGGGGTGCAAGCGAACTATGTCTATGCCGACGACATGGCGTTGACGTATTTGTGCGGCCATGATGATCATGTATTTCCTACTCTTGATGAAAGCACTGACAATGTCATGCCAGAGATCAAATCAGCAGGATCTATTATAGTTCCTCATGCTTCAACTGGCAGGTGGATTCTCCCTCCGGATTTCTAGCCGACCAAGAGTACTCTAGCATGACACCTCTAATTTTATTCATAGCTTACAAGGTATTAAGAATAGCTACGGTACACACAGTGTCAAGCCTTGTTCAATTATCGTTGCCGACTGGAGGATGTATGGTTAGAATATTGTATATTATATTAAAGTTTTGTTAAACTATATCTAGCAGTGGCGGAGCCAGAGCTGCAGTCTTGTGTAGTCATTTTCAAATTGTGTGGTCAAGTATATAAATTTGAACCAAAAAATTCAACATGTTTGCATGCATATCCTAGTTTCATCAAAAAACTGGGTAGTCAATTGACTATCCAGCTGATGAGTGGCTTCGCCATTGATATCTAGATGTGCCCTGAGTATTGCACATCTAAGTCCTTAAGGTTTTCTTTTGGCTTATGTCGTTTAGTGTCAGGTTTTGATCCCGTTTATACTTCTATCGCATAATGCCGCATACTGTACCATGTATATAGATTATCAGAACCTTATAGTTAAGTAATTAATAAGCGTGTGCAGACTAAAGAGCATTAGTGATGGCTAGGGCGCAGGTTGGATCAAGGACCATACAGTTTAGTGCATGCTAAGGGCACCTTTGATTCACAAAAATTTCGTAGGATTTTTGGAGAATTATAATTCTTAGAAAATTTTCCTATGTTGGTTGTTTGGTTCATACGATTGGATCCTAGTACCTCCGTTCCAAAATAGATGACCCAACTCTATACTAACTTTAGTATAAAGTTGGGTCATCTATTTTGGAACGGAGGGAGTATTTCATAGGAAAACTAACATCCACTCAAACCTCTTTTTACAATTACTTTATTTTTTGTGGTATCAAACACTCTCTGATATCGTGTAAGATTCAAGTGGACATGTCACTCCAATCCTGTCTTTTTCCTGTTCTTGCGTTTTGAAATTTCTGCGAATGAGAGAGGCCCTAAGAGTACTGTCCCACCTCCTATTGGTATCAAATGACAAATATAAGCATATCTAAAAACTAGCTGGGATGGAAAACTATCTAGGTACAATTCATTCAGTTGCCTAAATTTATGGGGATTTGTAGTTGAACAGCTTCATGTCTGTCAATAGACAATTATTTAGCAGCTTCGGGTTGATGATGATGAGCTGCTCCCAGCTGGTGTTCGCCACACCCAAATTACACTGGCGACGTCGTCCTAGGCTGTGCCAAAGTATGGCAAGGTCGATGCAGCCATTGGGAGTGGTTGGAGCGCCGCTAGCAGGCAGGCACACGAGAGGCAGATGATGGAGTGGG
The DNA here is from genome assembly GCF_056163025.1 of Triticum urartu. Taxonomy (NCBI): domain Eukaryota; kingdom Viridiplantae; phylum Streptophyta; class Magnoliopsida; order Poales; family Poaceae; genus Triticum; species Triticum urartu. Next base: position 600,240,488 of record NC_141878.1, read on the forward strand.
CGTTGAGCAAGCAAGTGTCAGCATCAGCTGGCCCCATGGAGTGCAGCACACCGGTGAGGAACGGGAGGATCGGTGGCCTGGTTCAGCGCATGGGAAGATGCGAGTTGTTGAGGGAGTGGCTTGGTGTGCGTTGTCAGAGTCGAGGATTTGTTGGTGTACACATGCAAGTGTTTTCTACTCCACTGAAAAGTATATGTACATACTTGACAGGTTATAGAAGCTGTTAGTAGCTAGCAGAAAGAAAGATTCAATTTAGTCATGACTTAACAAGAGAATTTGGTATACTCGATCAAAACAGAAGCATTAGGGAGTCAATTCCTAATCAGTTAAAGCAGGTACTACTGCATACAATTACCAGCATCGATACCGGAGCCCTACTGGGCACAGAATATGAAACCACCAATCTTAGATTCATGGTACATGTTTCGATGAGAGCTATGCCATGAATACAAATTTTCCAACTGCGAAAGCTCACTGGTCGCTCACCATTGGTGCATGTTAGGATGCTATTCCACACCTAAAGAAAACACTATAGTTGCCTAATACTAGTACATGTCAAAGTGAAGGTAGTGTCTCGTACCTTCTTTCTTGTACTGAGAATAAAGACCGGTAAATATCAATGTGACACAGTACGTATCGTGATGGCCGAGGGATCAATCAGCAAATTCCAATTTCACATCAAGTTATTATTCATAACCAAATAGAAGCCTGAATGTCTGGATATTCCTACGAGAAGAGCATAATAAGAACGTTGGTTTATGAATATAAAGCTTGCAACAAAGAAGTTCCCACGCTCTGACCAAACATACAAGCCTCAAATAGTGTGAAGAAGTCGTTAGGTTCCCAAACCATGCATTTCTATGGATCGGTTGTTTTCACCATATGTGCTATAGATGGAAACCAAGTTGAGATAAGAACCATGCTGCCCTTCGATTCTCCCTTTCTGAATGGAGCTAATAGATTCTTTCAGTCACCCTCACTGTCGCATTCCCATGCATCATCCAAGACAATTAAAAACCTTCTGGACTTCAGTCTCCCTTCATTGGATTTTGAAGCTGGCCTAAACTGGTTGTTTGAATTGCAGTTTTGTTTCCTTCTTTTTCAGCTGTAGGTATGCATCCAAGGCTCTGCCGGGTGAGGTTAAGCACATCAAAATCAGTTGTGACACATACCCAGACCCTGAGAGTTAACCAACAATCCTTTTATCATTATACAAGTGTTACGAGAATATTGTCTTTCCTATACCCCTAGTGCCAACAAGAGGCAAAACAGTGAGGGTTTCAGTGTGATATGTGTTACTGGTGAGTGCATTCACATTTTTCTAAAAAATGGCTCCCCTCTCATGCAATTTATCTTGTAAAATAGCAATGTGTCCATGCGTTGCAACGGATTCGAAGTAGAATAATACATGTTCATAAACTTGAAAGAAAACACTCTAATTTCGATATACATATTGTTGGGAACGCAGTAATTTCAAAAATTTCCTACGATTACACAAGATCTATCTAGGAGAAGCATAGCAACGAGCGGGAAGAGTGTGTCCATGTACCCTCGTAGATCGAAAGCGGAAGCAGAAGAGTGTGTCTTCACGATCCGACCTATCCTAGCACCGAACGTACGGCACCTCCGTGTTCAGCACACGTTCAGCTCGATGACGTCCCTCGTACTCCTGATCCAGTTGAGGCCGAGGGAGAGTTTCGTCAGCATGACGGCGTGGCAACGGTGATGATGAAGTTACCGGCGTAGGGCTTCGCCTAAGCACTACGACAATATGACTGAGGTGTGTAACCGTGGAGGGGGGCACCGCACACGGCTAAGAGATTGTCTGTTGTGCTTTGGGGTGCCCCCTTGGCCACGTATATAAAGGAGGGAGGAGGAGGAGGCCGGCCTAGGAGGGGCGCGCCTATAGGGGGAGTCCAACTAGGATTCCCAATCCTAGTTGGAGTCCCTTTCCTTTTCCAAGAGGGGAGAGAGGAAAGGAGTAGGAGAGGGAGAAGGAAAGAGAGGGGGGCGCCGCCCCCTCCCTAGTCCAATTCGTACTTGCCATGGGGGGGGGGGGGCGGCCACCCCTTGAGGATCTCCTCTCCTTTTCTCGTATGGCCCATTAAGGCCCGCTACTTCCCCCGGCGGATTCCCGTAATTCTCTGGTACTCCAAAAAATACCCGAATCACTCGGAACCTTTGCGATGTCCGAATATAGCCTTCCAATATATCGATCTTTACCTCTCGACCATTTCGAGACTACTCGTCATGTCTGTGATCTCATCCGGAATTCCGAACAAACTTCGGCCATCAAATCACATAACTCATAATACAAATCGTCAATGAACGTTAAGCGTGCGGACCCTACGTGTTCGAGAACTATGTAGACATGACCGAGACACATCTCCGATCAATAAACAATAGCGGAACCTGGATGCTCATATTGGCTCCTACATATTCTACGAAGATCTTTATTGGTCAAACCGGATAACAGCATACGTTGTTCCCTTTGTCATCGGTATGTTACTTGCCCGAGATTTGATCGTCGGTATCATCATACCTAGTTCAATCTCGTTACCGACAAGTCTCTTTACTCGTTCCGTAATGCATCATCCCGCAACTAACTCATTAGTCACATTGCTTGCAAGGCTTATAGTGATGTGCATTACTGAGAGGGCCCAGAGATACCTCTCCGAAACACGGAGTGACAAATCCTAATCTCGATCTATGCCAACCCAATAAACACCATCGGAGACACCTGTAGAGCATCTTTATAATCACCCAGTTACGTTGTGACGTTTGATAGCACACTAAGTGTTTCTGCGGTATTCGGGAGTTGCATAATCTCATAGTCATAGGAACATGTATAAGTCATGAAGAAAGCAATAGCAATAAACTAAACGATCATAGTGCTAAGCTAAGAGATGGGTCTTGTCCATCACATCATTCTCTAATGATGTGTTCTCGTTCATCAAATGACAACACATGTCTATGGTTAGAAAACTTGACCATCTTTGATTAACGAGCTAGTCAAGGAGAGGCATACTAGGGACACTCTGTTTGTCTATGTATTCACACATGTACTAAGTTTCCGGTGAATACAATTCTAGCATGAATAATAAACATTTATCATGATATAAGGAAATATAAATAACAACTTTATTATTGCCTCTAGGGCATATTTCCTTCACATATATCACTAAAAAATATTATGTTTCACTCAAAATACATTCCTCGGGCTGTTTTGATGAGGTGAGGAAGGGATGTGGTTGGTTTCAAGATACTAAGTGGTTTTCTGCAACTTGGAGCAGAGAAGTGGGCTATTGTTGCAAAAAGGCCACAACTTACCTCACAGTCGTTAGATGCAGATCTAATGGTCAGAATTATGAATGGCAGACACACCATCGTCACCAACTGATTCTTTTATAGGAGTAGAGATTATTGAGCCCATGGGAGCCTTTTAAGGGTTTTGGCTGTGCTCATTGCGGTGCTACTCTGGTTAGCAATTTCGAGAAAGTCAGTGATCACATATGTAGTTCAGTTCCCCAATTATGAACTTTGTTTTATTGGACATGGATAGTCTATTGAATGGCAACTTATCAACAGACTGGCCAACATTACCACTATTGGGAATGGTTGCATTGTGTTGGGTACCACTAGTGACAGGAGCATAATTAACCATCATCCTTTGCAGGCAAACAAGAAGAAAAACTCTAAGGAGAGGTGCCAACAGCGTCGAAAATAGCATGGCGACCATCGCGGGCGTGACACGGAGGAGATCGCCTACCTGCGGGGTAGTGGGCTCCTGGATGACAGCCTCGCTGGTGACATCGAGATGTTCCTGGATCATGAAGTAGTGGACCTCATCCAGCACGTCGTTGGCCTCATCAGTCTTCTTTCTTAGCACCTCTAGCAAGCCATACACGCCAGGATGGTTGCTCGCTTCCCTTTCCTAGGCTACATGGAGCAGCCCTTGTGTGAGCAACAGTTGGCGATTGATGCTCTCCAAGTTGTGGTCGATCTCGGAGATGGCCACAAATGTGGCTACTGGCTCAGCAGAGAGCCTCGCGAGTGCCTTTCTGTGAAGCCACCTCGCAGCATCGACAGACACCTTCATCACCTCCTCCAGCGAACTATTGGCTTTGTGTGTGGTGAGTGAGAGCAGTGCAGAGGACAACAACAAGTTGTAATGTGCGTGCAGTTTGGTCGATGGCCTCAATGTGCTCGTCTTTATAGCCAGCGAGTGATATGCTAGTGTGGTCGTGTTTCTCACCAATGTTTGATGTGTGCTCAGAGGATGGAGCTGGTCCAGGTTTTTTCTTTCTTTTCCTAAGAGCAAAACTAGGAAATTTAGGTGCAAACATATACTCCTTCCATCCGCAAATACTTTTCGGGAGAATGGATAGATGTATTTTAGTTCTAGATACATCCAATTGTATACATTTCTCGGACAAGTATTTCTGGATAGAGGGAGTAGATGATTACATGGGAAAATATCTAGTGATACCAACCCTTATATGCTCCCAATTCAACAAGTACAAATTTAGATATTAAAAAGTTCTGAAGGAAATCATGAGCATTCAAAAGAGATGTGTCTATAATCCCTAGAAGAAATCAGATCTAAATTTGAAATACACATGGAGAGGGAAAAAATAGTAATCTAGATGTGAATAGTGTCATTTTTTGCTTTTGTCTTCTTTTGACACAATTCATGATGGATTTGTCTTCTTTTTTTGTTCCTCAAAGTGTATTTTAGATCTGAATTTTTAGGGCTTGTATTTTTTTTTTGAACGAAAGAGGGGGTTTCCCTCCTATCTCATTAAAGAAACCATCACACGAGATCAAGTTCACTCTTTTTTAGGGCTTGTAGGCACATGTGTGTGAAAATTCCTGATTCTTTTCAAAAAAATCGGAGCTTTAAAATTTTAATGTTTTTAATTGGTGGCATGGGATAACCTAATACTTTTTTTTTGAGGAACGGACTTTTTTTTTTGAGAATCCTCAGCATGGTAGTAGCTATCTACGGAGAGGGAACCGGCCACTGGCCCTGGTTATTGGACCGCATCATCATCTCTATCATAGCAGGCCTGGGCCGGTGGGTTTCAGAGATTGCCCAACTTCAATGAAAAAAAAGGTAATTAAACCTAGACCTCCGCCGGCGATCGAAACTCAGCCAAACAAGTCTTCGGTCGATCGTCGTCGCGGATCCATCGATGGGCCGGCGGCGGCGCCGCACCCCTAGCATCAAACCGAGCACCCCACGGATGACGATGCCAGTCCAGTGGTCCGATCTCCCCGACGACCTCCTCCAGTTGGTCTACAGCAAGGTCGCCGGTCCGCTCAACCGCGCCCGCTTCGCGGCGGTATGCAGGTCGTGGCGAGCCACCACAATCACCTCGCCGCACGCGGCGCCGCCGGTCCTCCCGTGGCTCATGTTCAGGGACGCCCGCGAGGACGACAACAAGACGAAGGTGTACTGCCCCGAGGATGGCCGGGTCTTCCGCATGTCGCTGCCGAGCCAGGCGGTCGGCAAGCGGTTCGTGGGAGCCCATGACGGCGGCTGGGTCGCCGCGCTTGGGCACGACATGCAGCTCGCGGTCGTGAACCTCTTCTCCAGTGTTGAGGTGCCGCTCCCCGCCAAGAACATGTCCACACTCTGCCTAGGCGGCGGCTGGAACGACATCCGGAAGATTGTGTTTTCAGAATCCCCCGCCTCAACCGGCTGCATCCTCGCTACCATCACCCCCCGACACCGTCTCGCCTTATGCAGGATTGCTTGTCCGAACAACAAGTGGACGGAAGGAGGACCCGTATACGGGCTTGTGGACATCGTATTCTGCAATGGACAATTATTTGGCCTCACCATGTTCGAGGAATTGGTCAGGTTCCAAATAGGTGTTGATCAAGATGGCAAGCCCATGCTCACCGGCGAACCCCACGCATTATCAATCCGAACAGGCAGCTGCCCTGCCAGGCATCCGAAGAACATCGTTGATCTACACGGCAAGCCAGCGATGGTGGTGAGGAACTGGTCGTCATCATGTGAAGCCTTTTGCGGGCCTTTCTTCAGGGTGTTTGAGCTTGTTGATGGATCGACGACGGCAGAGTACGCCCACGAGTGGGAGGAGGTAACATGTCTAGGTGACTATGCTGTCTTCTTGGGGAAAACGTGGTCCAAGGTTGTGTACATGTCCACTGTTGGGCGCGGTGGGCTGCAAAGAAACTGCATCTACAGTACCGATGACATGGTTTGCTCAGCGACGTTGGAAGATCGTGGTGGCCATGTATATCCTACAAGTGACGATGCCACGTGGAAGATTAGATCGTATGTAGTTGCTCGTGCTCCAGGTGGCATGTGGGTTCTCCCTTTGGATTTCTAACCCACCAAGAGTAGTCTATCATGGCACCTTTAGCTTAGTATATATGAGGTATTAAAGTCAACCTTTTACAATAATTTGAACCCTATAGATTATAGAAATAGTTGTAGAATACAAAATCACCATTTATTTAGAGGTATACGTGCCTTGTTAAGATAGTCATTATCAATCTATAGGATGGTTGAAATATCGTGTCGTGACATATATCTACAAAGATTATTAATCATTCATTACTATCTTCTTTCGATTAATGTTTTTGGCTATGCGTTTCGACAATACATTTTGATGTTATGCTAATCAGTTTTGGGTTCATGGTAATAACTTGTATCGTGCAATGACACATACCATACCACATATATAGATTCATATCAGATCCTTATGTAATTCAAACAAGCATGTGTAGCATATACAAACATTTATTGGCTTAGAAAAGAAAATATAATTTTATTGGGTCAATTAATAACACGTTGAGTTTGTTGAGGTGGTTGAGTAAGGGAGGACGAAAGAAAGGGCATAATGTGAAATTTTATGTGGTTTAAATGATGCATCAGAGAAAAGTGTTAATAAATTGGTATAGATGACTTGTAGATGACTTGTATTTGGCATAGATGACTTGTTTTTAAATGATCCTATTTGGCATAGATGACTTGTATAAGCTGCCTGAATTTACAAGGCTTTATGTACTTCATGAATGTAGCAGTAACGTGTCCCTTCTCCAGTCTTGGATTCCGCCTACAAAATTGTTTACGAGGAGTTATATTAAATGGTATTCACTGATCGGATGCATCTGAATCAATATGCACAACAAGACCATACTCCTTGGTGTCTTCTGTGTATACATCAATACATATACTATTTATCCACACACCATGGATCATCGCATATATATTCGTGTGGTCTAATAGACGTTTATTCAATAGCTACAGGCTGATGGTGATGAGCTGCTCCCTGCTTTTAGACAAGCCGGGCGCTGTTGGCCAGACCCAAATTACACCGGCTACAAGGACCCAACAGGCTTTGCCGGAGTCGAAGATGGCAAGGTCGAGGTAGGAGCTGCAGGGAGTCGGCAGAGTCGCAGAGGCAGGCAGCTAGCATGTGGGCGCATCAAACAGAAGATGATGCGGTTGGCATTGATGGAGTAAGTGCCATTGCTCGCCAGTCCAGTGGAGCGCAGAAGGCGAGTGAGAAACGGGAGGGCAGCCTGGTTCTTCTTTCATGAAGAGCCGGCCGTGGCGAGTGCTTCGTCGAGGGAGCGTGTGCGTCACTGGCATCGGGCCGTTTGTGTTTTGCCGCTCCACTGAAAAGTAGAGAGGAGAGGTTAGGCATTTAGCTAGGATCAGAAATATTCAATTTATTCACGTGTAAATAGCAGAATTTGGTATGCTTAATCTAAATCAAGGCATAGGAATTAGGAAGTGAATTATATTTGAAAATATGCACTACATATCAGCACTATTTTAAATAGCCCGCTATAGCTCCGTTATAGCACGCTATAGCGTTTACAAAAGGTCTTGCGCTAAGAGACTTTGGTCCAAACAAATGAACAAACATTTTAAATAGCGCGCTATAGCTTCTCTATAGCACGCTATAGCATTTGAAAGAGGTCCGCCCCTAAGATGCTTAGCATGCTATTTAAAACTATGCATACCAGTGATGCCTGGACCGGGAGTAGCTGCCAGATCTTAGGGCGCAGGGCACTTGGAGCGAGCCAGGTCAGCCAGGAGTTCCTCGTCCGCATAGTGGGAGAGCTAGGCCTCTGGCTGTAACCACGCCCGTGATGTGCGCAACCGGAGGAAGAGTAGGCGGAGGATGCTGTGGACGTCAAGGAGGTGGGAGAGAAAGTGTCATCCCTGTGCGAGCACTTGCCGTCAGCCCCCGGACTCCTTGTTGCAGAGGATGCGACGGGTGGTCTGCAGTGAGCATCACGTAGAGGTGCAGGGAGTGCCGCACCAACTGAATCTTCCTGATGCAATAAAATATCACAGGAAGTCAAAACTGATACATACCGGCATCCATCCCGGAATCCTCGGCATGGAGTAGAACGCCATTTTAAGTTTCAGTATGCTATTTGGCGTTGTTCCTCCATAGACACACTGTAGAAAATAGGTACTCTATCAGCGGGGTGCGGATTCTATGGGAATAACAGAAAAATGTTGTTGGCCCAAAGTAAAGCACCTAATTTGCTTCATGGTGGTGAATGGCCGAATTCTGAGTGCAACTGGTCCATCAATCTGCTTGGCAAATGGCAAGGCTTTCTTCTTTGAAGAATCCCCAGGCGGATAAACCCCACACAAAAGAAGACTTCGATGAAGATTGTACAGCCTATAGCATATATCGTCCAGAGCAGCCATGATACACCTTGAATCATGAATTCTTCCAAGTTTAGGTCCACATGTTGAGAGGAAAAACCTGAATGACTAAACTAAGTTCACAAGTAACAGGTTAGTGTGATGGAAGTCCCAAAAGACAGCATATGAAACATTGGATCGCTCATTTGGATGGAAAGAATGGCTGACTGACTAACCATTGGAATTTGTGGCCAGATGCAGGAGCCATTAGCTTCGCAAAAATACCAAGACACGTTTCTCTGGATGGAGGAACTCTGTCTGAACCCAAATCTGCCAACTGCCACAGTTCAATTTTAGAAAATCCTACAAGATGATGAAATGATGCTTTACTGATATTTACCATTTTAGACTCCTCACCAGGTTGGCCCCAGACTCCTCAATACGGAGGAAGCAGTAGGCTACAGAGGGAGCAACAGACCGCGTCGAGCAACTTGTGGAAGAAGTGTGGCTACAGAGGGAGCAACATACCGGAATTGGGGAAACAGGTGACACTGAACTTGCCACAAGAGGCTGCCATTCCACTGTATTGTACAAATAGAGGACAGGTTGGCACTTGACATTTGGCAATAGAGAGACATGCTGAACAAAATAGACTTGTAAATACCGATTTGCTAAATAAAATATGTTTAGAACGAAACTGTTGCCACATACTACTACTTGTGTTTGCGGTAGTTTGTATGCCTACTTTAAATCAGGACAGCAAAACAACTACATCACCATGTAAGACAATTGCACTTCGAGACTTAACTGCGGAATTGGGTACATAAAAACACATCAAAAGCCATCGAAGCATATGAAATTAATGTCAAAACAAATGCATACCAACATAGTAGCCGAGTCCTGAACACATAATGTGATACCATGTCAAAGTTCAGAATACATGTTTGAATACTTGTTCTTCCGTACATACTGAATTAAAAAAAACTGAATCAAGGCAATGATTCATGGGAAGAACCGAAAATATTGTTGTGTGCAGTAGAGCACCTTTGTTTGCTTCATGGTGAACTTGCTGACTTCTCTTGGCGCAATTACTCCACCATTGAGCTAGGAGAACAAAAGGAGCACAGAGATTATGCCGCCTATAGTCCAGAACAGAAATTATACACCTTGAATGAATGATTGAATCCTCCAGGTTGGGCTTCAGAAATTGAGACGAATGCCTGAATGATAAGCAAGTTCACATGCCAGTGTGATGCAAGTACCCCGGCATTTGGCACATCGGATTGCCCATTTTGATGGAAAGATTGACCAACTAACCTTTGGAATTTGTGGTCAAATACAGGAGACAACAGTTCCTTCAAACTATCAAGACAATTGCTTTTGTTGCTGTTATCATCTCACTTGAGTTATGTCCTGAATGCCAAGCTGCCAAATGCCCATTCTTCTGACTGTTTCTAGTCCCGAAAAAAGAAAAACAGAAGATTGCTGAATTTACCGCCTTTTCAATATTTCTGCTACAAAGTTTTCACTTGATGAGTTCCTACGGAAGTGGAATCATGCATGCAGCTGTTACATGCAAATTGTAACATGCCATTCGAAAAATAAGTGCAATGTAATATGAGAGAAGAAAACTAGTAAAGCCTTATGTGGAATTTAGATCTGATTATAAAAAATAAAAAAAATCTATGCACACTGGTGCGAGGGGGTTGCAAAGAAGAAGTTATTTTCCTACAAGTTCAATTTCTAGACGCAGAAGCATGTGAATGGGCTACAAATTCTGTGTAAATTAACGAAGAAGCAATCCAAATGGCTGCATGCAGTGTGAACAAAAAAATGATCTAAAAAACATAACGCTGTGTTTGGATGTCTGTATTAGAGGCCTCCGTATTGAATTGGTTTCAATTCCAATTCAGCAAGGAAACTGTACACTAGTAGAAAACAGGGCTTTGGTCCAGGCCGGGTCAGCCCATTAGTCCCGGTTCAGTCTAGAACCGGGACCAATGTGGGCATTGGTCTCGATTCGTGAGCCCAGGGGGCCGGCTGGGCCACGTGGGCCATTGGTCCCGGTTCGTCTGGACCTTTTGGTCCCGGTTGGTGGGACGAACCGGGACCAATGGGCCTGGCTCCTGGCCCACCACCATTGGTCCCGGTTGATGGCTTGAACCGGGACCAAAGGCTCCCCTTTAGTCCCGGATCATGTCACCAACCGGGACCAATGAGGTGCCTATATATACCCCCTCGCGCAAGAGCAGAGCACAGTGCTCTGTTTTTTCTGGCCGAGGGGGAGAGGGCTTTGTGGTGCTCTAGCTCACCTCCTATGCGCATGAGGTGTTCGATGGAATGCCCGAGCCACACTACTTAAGCTTTCTCCTCTCGAAGCTCGACCTCCATACTCCATTTCCTCGAGATTTGTCTAGATTTAGCGGTCCGTCACGCCCCGTCCCCGTCTTCACCGCCGTCGATCACCCGCGCCGATCTCATCACCGACACCACCGTGGTGAGCCTCTTGTTCATATCTTCTTTCTGAAAGGAAAAATATTCTTACTTGTATGTTTAGATAGATACTTGTATCATTTTCTTACATTTATTATTGCATCTTATATAGTGCGATGGTTTTGGTATCCACCCCCGTCGGCCCTCGTCCTGTCTATGATTCGGATGTGATATGTATATTATCTTTATAACTATTGGTTCATTTATTGTTTATGAAAATTATGCCGACCAACGTGACATAGATTTTATTTATCTAGGATGTATGTGAATCGGAAATGCCAACCGACCCTATTGTCGAGAGGTTAAATTTAGTTGAAGAAGAAAACAATTTGTTGAAGAAAAAATAAAAAAAATTGAGGAGGAGAAGATGATATTGGAGTTGCATGTTGCGGATGTCGTCGATGATCACAAGATCAAGATGGATGCAATGCGCTTGAAGATTAGAAAGATTAGAAAATATGCCATTCATACCGAGGCTTGGTATCATTATGCCGTTGGATCAATTGTTACCTTGGTTGCGATTATGATCGCATTTGTTTTCGCATTGAAATGTTTTACATAGTTTCAATGTATGGTTTAATTAATTAGATGCTCTGGAGAGCTATATGTTGTTAGATGAGAACTATGTATGCACTTTGGTTTTAATGTGATGATGAACTTCTATTAATTTGGACACTTAATTATATATAATGCACGCAGATGAACCGGCAATGGATGTACGGTGACAGACACACCCGCGAGTACATTAAGGGCGTGCATGAGTTTCTTGATGCGACTGAGGCAAACAAGTAGAATGGTTTTATGTGTTGTCCATGCACTGAATGTGAGAATACGAGGTCTTACTCTAACCGGAAAATCCTTCACTCCCACCTGCTTTACAAGGGTTTCATGCCACACTATAATGTTTGGACGAGGCATGGAGAAATAGGGGTTATGATGGAAGACGGCGAAGAAGAAGACTACGATGACAACTATGTGCCCCCTGAATACGGTGATGCTGCAACGGGGGGAGCTGGTGAAGATCAAGAGGAACCAGACGATGTGCCCAATGATGCTGCAACGGGTGAAGCTGCTGAAGATCAAGAGGAACCAGACGATGTGCCCGATGATGATGATCTCCGCCGGGTCATTGTCGATGCAAGGACGCAATGCATTAGTCAAAAGGAGAAGCTGAAGTTCGATCGCATGTTAGAGGATCACAAAAAAGGGTTATACCCCAATTGCGAAGATGGCAACACAAAGCTCGGTACCGTACTGGAATTGCTGCAGTGGAAGGCAGAGAATGTTGTGGCTGACAAAGGATTTGAGAAGCTACTGAAAATATTGAAGAAGAAGCTTCCAAAGGATAACGAATTGCCCGACAGTACATACGCAGCAAAGAAGGTCGTATGCCCTCTAGGATTGGAGGTGGAGAAGATACATGCATGTCCTAATGACTGCATCCTCTACCGCGGTGCATACAAGGATCTGAACGCATGCCCGGTATGCGGTGCATTGCGGTATAAGATCAGGCGAGATGACCCTGGTGATGTTGACGGCGAGCCCCCCAGGAAGAGGGTTCCGCGAAGGTGATGTGGTATGCTCCTATAATACCACGGTTGAAACGTCTGTTCAGAAACGAAGAGCATGCCAAGTTGATGCGATGGCACAGTGAGAACCGAAAGAAAGAT